>NC_133861.1:537425-871336 GCF_044706935.1 Curcuma longa
ATGGCTCAGCAACTCAATGTGCAGTGGACTCAGAGACCGTTTGAACAAGAGGCTAAAAGGAAGAGATGAAGGAGAAGAGAGAGCCCCTGGAACTCTAACGAATAGCTATGTGTGCTTGTGCTTGGGTGTTCTCTGCTTGCTCACGATCAGTGCTCTTCCTTGAAGCTCTCGGCCTGAGGTGGTGCAAGGAGTGGTGTCTTGCTCTCGAGAAGCTCAGCTTGAGGTTTCTTACTGTTTGATTAAGGCTGTGCTATAAGTTGTATTTGTTGGCCTTAATCTTTCCTTCTATAATCTCTGTGCTTAACATCCATCCATGAGATTGGTTGTGGAGAGGTCACTCCATCGAGAAGGAGATTCATTTAGCCGGATTCATCCGGGGTTTGATCTATCGAAGATCAAGGGATCGTCCACCTTACGGACACGCCGAGGAGTAGGGGCAAGTTATCCCCGAACCTCATATATCTTGTGTCTTCCTTGATTTTATCTTGTTTAACTATTTTCCGCTGCGCACTAACATTTTTGTAGGAGAAAATCGATTTTCAAGGGAGGCTATTCACTTCCCCCCTCTCTAGCCATCTCCGATCTTCAACATGTTCGTCGGTATTTCGCTAGGATCACGATAAGAGGTCAGGACATATCGGATGAAGGTTAGGAAGACCTCAACTATTGTACTGAGGAAGGTGCTACCTTTTAAGAATGTCGACCTCTTTTTAATAGTCATGTAGTGCAGCTACCAAGAGAGAGGGTTGGATCCTCCAAGCGGGTGTTAGTTTTTCCATATTTTGTACCCCTCATCCACGTCATCACCAGATATTTTCCACGTCATCACCAGATATTCTCATCGGATCACAAGCCTCCAGATCTAATTTAGTCAAAGGAGGTGTAATCCGACTGACTGAACTCGAGTCTAACCTGCACCATTGCCTCCTGCTATTTTGATTAAAATTATTCTTCCAAGCTTCGCCTGCTAATTTATCAGTTCATCTTGTCCCTTGGTTTTTGATTTTCGACGGCTGAGATCAAATAATCGTTTGGCTTAAACTTCTCACTCTTCTCCTTCTCTGTTACTCGCTTCGATGAACCCTAACTCTTCGTTACCCTTCTCCTGCTCTCTGCCTGGCCATTGCTCGAACTTTGTCAGCGATCTCCATGTTCTCAGTAAGTGGCTATCGTTTCCTCCCCATGCCGTAGCGTCCTTCGTTTGTGTTTTGACCTCGTCGACCTTGCCCAAACCCTAACTTTTCCTGCTACGACTACTTGCTTGCTGTACCCTCTAGTTTCGCCCTTCCTTAGTGTTCTCATTGAGCTTTATTGTTTGCTTCCTCTAGCTCTTTTCTAGTTCAATTAGGTTTTCCTCGTTGTCTTCAGATTCTCACCTCATCGTCGCTTTAAGCCCTTCTTGATGTCTACGTCGGTTTCGTGGTATGAGACTCATAAGCCCTCCCTATTCAGTAAGGATGATGAAATTATGCTTAGGGCTCAATTCGACATTCCCCCTGACCACGAAATCCAGATTCCTACTAGGGTTCACCGACCTCACGAACCTCCACCGGGATATATGACCTTCTTTCAGGGACAGTTAGAAGGAGGTCTTTGCTTCCCCTTGCCCCCTTTTCTCCAAAATTTAGCCTCCTATTTTCAATTCTCACTATCCCAACTTGCCTCGAATTTTTTTCGATTAGCTTGTAGTGCTTCCATCATATTTCACGTTTACTAGATTCCTGTGGATCCAGGCATCTTCCACTACTTCTTTTTCCCTAAAAGAGGAGGGATGGGCATGGTTTATCTAGTCGTTCGACCTGGCTATAACTTTCTAGACAAATACCCGACCTCTCATAAAGGTTGGAAGGACAAGTACTTTTTCCTTAAACCTCCTCAGCCTTATACTTGGCCTACCTTCTGGCGTCTAGAACCCCTTCCTCAACCAAGTTTAGAACAGTACAGGTTGAGTCATACTTTTTTGACAGTCGCCGAGATCCTATCAGTTCTTAAATTCAATGTGAATGTCCTGATAGCAAACAAAGCCCTCTTGTATAAAGCTAGCCTAAGTCCAAATGTTATTCCTCCAGATGCCTCCTTGAGTAAGTTTTCTGTATGTTTGTGAAGTTCATTGTTAATACTAACTAATTTCTCTTTTTTATGTTGTTGTAGGGGACATTATGTGGGCGGCTGCTATCAAGAAGAATCTCAAGTGGGAGCTCACCACCACTGATGGCTGGTGGGTATCTGAGGATGTTGTCGGGTCTTCGGCAGCCACTCTCGAGGAAGGGGATCCAGCTGCTGCCATTGAGATAGGGAACTCTGCAGCCGTAGCTGATACGAGGGACATGCCATCGTCTGCCCCCTCTGAGGCTCTTGTCCACATATATGCCTCCGTAGGCCCCCTTGAGGAGGAGACCTCTGATATAGTGGTGGAGGTAGATAATTACCAAATTCCTGAACTAGTACTGGAAACTACCACGTCGCCGATCATCAGGGAGATGTGATCAAAAAAGAGGAGCAGGGAAGGGAAAGAAAAATCCTCTGAGGACTCAGCAGGGCTTGGTCAAGAAAATGCCCCTTTAGAGATTCTTGAGGCTGATATTTCAGAGGCTCGGGACAACCCTTCTGGAGCAGAACCCTTGACAATTTCACCTCTGAGGTCCCTTCCTCCTAAGCTTCGCACCAAGCAACGTCATGATAATGGGAAGTCTCCTGCCCCCTCTTCGGAAACTGCCCCTCCTTCCCGTGCCCCCGCAAAACTTGGTAAAGAGTCCTGACCTGCTCGCCCTCCCCGCGCTCCTCAAGCTAGCTCTGGGGAAGGTTCCCGGACTACTCCTGCTAGGAGAACTGAGAGGGCTTGTACTTCTGTAGAGGATTTCCGTCGGTACGAGATAGAAATTTTGCCTAAAATGCCTACTTCATTACTTTGTCAACATCTGAACGGTTCCTTTGCTAAGGTATGTTTATTTGTATAGATATATACATATAAATATATATGTATATATTTCTAACTTCTCCTACTGTGTATGCACCCAGACTTTGAAGGAGTATCAGGAACTGGAACGCCGAGTCCCGCTTTTGGAATCTAGCAATCACTCGTTGGAGACCCAAGTGGCCGAGCTGCAGAGCCAACTCAACAATCCTGTTCTTGAGGCAGAGGTCTCTCAAGCTAGAGCTGCTGCAGAGAAGGCCTATGCGGAGGCTAAGGAGATTCGTGCAGAGGCAAAAAGAGTTTCTGCTGATTTATCAAAATGCATAAAGACGCTGAGCTCAGAACTTCCCGTCTGTTTCAATTGGAGCAAGAATTACAGTTATCCCAAGCTTTTTTAAAAGCCTTTCAAGGGGAGAATGCTACTGTCCGGAAGGAAGTGAGTCAGTTACGAGAGGAGAAAGAGAAAATAGACGGCGAATTGATCACACATCGCGTCCAGCAGGAAGGACTTCATAAGGAGCTCCTTGAGAGTATATGTCAAAGGCAAGCTCTAGAACTCCAACTAGCTGAGGAAAAGAAACTCTGAGAGCAATTATCTTTTGATCATGAGGAGACTTTATCTGTCCTTCACAAAGAACTAGCTAAACTGCAGGAAGATGAGGAGCAGCGTTGGCAGGAGAAGAAGGCTGCCTTCCTGAAGTCTCCAGAGTTTTATGAGCTGCTGGGAGCTAAGACTAGTAAAATGTTGTTATATGGGTTTGATGGTGCTGGTAAGCAATTCACACAATTAGGGTTGATATCAAAAGGGTCTGACCTGAGTTTTCTGGATCCTCAGAAAGTTTGGGACAGCCTACCAGCCTCGGAGAAACAAGACTGATCATTTCTTTCATGAGACTTTTAAACTTGACCTGACGTATGAACTTGTTCTTATGTAATATTTCTAGGTGTGTGGTAGTCGCATATTTTGAGACTAATTCTAAATTTGAAATGTTCCTTATTTGTCTTATTACTTCCTTTTATTTATTTATTTGTTTTGATGGTTCAATAAACAGCTTGTGTGATTTGATCTAGTTTTCAAAGGAACAGATCTTTGATTCATATGATCCTTGCAAGGCGCGGGATAAGCCTCCTGGTTCACATGCTTTTATTTTCTCCATCATAGGTGTTTTAGAACTTCTCTTTTCTGCCTCTCTTGCAAATCTGACTTTCCATAATATCTACCTCCCACTTCCGTTGAAGAGGCGTTCGAATAGGTTATGCTTAATCTAAGTATATCTCTTAAGATTAGCTCGGTGCATATTAGCGGAATGGGGTATGATATTGAGAAGGTTAAGGCTGGGCCCTATCGTGAATTTGTTGGGTTAGCAACCTATCGAGGTCTTAACGGAGTCTTGATACATGTTGTTTCTCCAATTACAACTAAATTTGATAAAGGAAACTATACCGCAGGGAGGGTCTGCTAGTGTGAGGCCTAGTGTGTGTCGATGCGGTCGGTGGTCACGGATCTAGGTATGTTTGTTAATTTAGGTTGACTTGTATCTTTAAGGTGGGGCCAGCCTATCTGTTCTCTTATACTTCCGTGTTTATCTGCTGTGCCCTTGCTAAGCTCAGTTTTCCATCTACTGAGCCTTTTCCAGGGCTTGATATGTTTCTTTTGATTTTTGCCGAGCTCTTTCTGAGCTTGGTCTACTCCTTGCGTTTCGACTGAGCTCTATCAGCGTTTTGACAGGTTTCTTTGTGTACAGGCCAAGCTCGCTACAAGCTTGTTTTGCTTCCTTGTGCTTCCTTGAATAGGTGTTTTTTAGATATCCTAAGCCTCTCCCCCAGGTGGGCTTTATAACTTGATCTTTTCGTTTACCTTATAAACACAGAGTCGAGTCTTCCCTAAAGATAGGCCTGTTATGAATAAGTGTGCCTACTCTTTCGGACAACGGAATGAGTGTGCTAGACTATTTCTATAAACAGTTAGAAGATTTCGGATACCCTAACATAAATGGATTGCAGCCGCCCTGGTACATAACTGCACATAACAATTTTTGCAACCTTTTGGATTTTTTGCGCCGAATCACCTTAACCTAACGACCTTCCTTCCAATTGTGCTATCTCCGTCGGACACTTTTGCCGGTATATTTGCCGCTCCTTGAATACAAGTGTCGTCTAAGTTGAGTCGTTGTTGTCCCTGATTACTTGGTCTGGTTTTGATTTACTTTTACGTTAATCTCGATTCACATGGCTTCCTTATCTCCCCCAACTCCATGGTTCAAAATCCACCGCAGTGTTTATGATCGAGACGTCGTCGGCATGTTCCGGAGTCAGTTCGAAATTCCTCTTGATCATGCAATTTATGTGCCCCTACCTGATCATAGGCCTTGTCGACCTCCTACGGCCATGTAACTGTCTTTTACGACCAGATGACCAGTGGCCTCAAGTTTCCTATCCCTACCTTCTTTTTAGAATTGGCTCGGTATTATTGCCTTAATCTTTCCCAACTTGCACCAAATTCTTATCGCCTTATCTGTGGCACGGTTATTATATGTCGGCTGTATCAAATTACATTGACCCCTTCTTTATTTAATGCTTTGTATGCCTTGCGCCGCTTTGAATGTGGGGTTTTCTATTTTTCGGCTAGGCAAGGACTCAATTTTTTAGTTAAGTATCCGACCTCCCATAAAGGTTGGAAAGATTGCTTCATCTTCATTAAACCTCCTTCCCCTCCCATTTGGCCACCTTTATGGACGACCGATCTGTCGTCGATTCCCGCTTCAGGTCGGATACGCCAATCTCAAGCTTTCTTAGAAGCATCTGCTAGACTAGAAGGATTAAGCTTTAATGTCAATGATCTGGTGGAGAACGAGGCCTTGTTATATCGAGCAGAGCTCAGCCCTATCCAAATCCGGCTAGGGGATCGCTTAAGTAAGAGTTTCATTTGGTAACTGACTTCATTGTTGCTCATTAACCTTCTGTTTCCTTTGCAGGTCGTATCATGCTGAATGCTTCCATGAATAAGGTTCTCAAGTGGGATCTGACCCGCCTGGAGAGCATGTGGGCGACAGGAGATCCTACTGAGGATCCCGGAGCTCTGCCCTCATCTCGTGTTTCCCCTCTGAGCTGATCTGCTGACCTACTCATTCCAAGATCAAAGAAGCTGGGTCTCTTCAAGGTGCTCCTGAGCTTAAGAAATCTGCCATCTCAGAAGGCTCTTCGAAACCACAAACCATCTGGAGATAATCAGAAGAGAAAGAAAAAGATCCAGCTCCCTAGTGGAGGGGCCGAGGTTGATTTGTTAAACAAGCGACGGTGTTCAGCTATTGTTGAGGAGACCTGTTCAGGGCTTCCCTCCTTGCCCCGACCTCCGGCCCTTCGAAATAAAGGTCAGGGGATGCCCTGATAAACTGTTTGGAGGGATGAATTGCCTTCTTCCACTCTTCCATCTCGCGCGGTAGCGTCCGATGAGCAAAACATTCTGGAACGTTCTGTGCCCCGCTCACCATTCTCCTGCCTCGGTATGCAAATTGACCCTGGGAGTTTATTCTCACGAGACAGTAAGCGAAGCTGCTACCGAGCACCTTGAGGCCCATCAAAGACTACTTCCCTCAGCTTGGGATGGTGGAGCTAAGTGATCACTTATATGAGTCCTACATAAAGGTACTTCTATCTAAATTCAGTTTAGTTTAGGGTGCTATGGGATACCTAAGTATGTTGTTCTGCAGACTGGTATGGAACAAAAAGCTCTACATAGGCAATTGGTTCGATCGGAGAAGCGTATCACACGGATGGATAGTGAGATAACTCGCTTGCGGGCAGAACTAGCGACCGACCTCCTATGCCTCAAGGTTTGTCCGAGGCTTTGAGGGACGTGGATTTAGCTCGAGCTGAGGTGGTTACGGCCCAAAGTGCTCAATCAAAAGCGGAAGAAAAGGTCGAAGAATGGAAAGCGAAGGTCCAGGAATTATGTCATGCTAAAAGACAACTTCAAGAATCTTGCCTACAGGCGGAGCGCCTGTCCGTACAACGAGAGACCGATCTGGTTGAGGCCCAAGGATCAGATTCGGCGATTGAAGGCTGACTTTGCTAAGGAGCGGGAACAGTGGGTTTAACAGTTGTCGGAGGCTCATGCTAAAGAAAAACAACTTATCTCTGAACTCAACGCGACCCAAGTGGAGATGGAAGATCTGCAAACGAGGGAGGAAGCTCGGTTCGCAAAGTGTCACCAGGCCTTCCTTTCTTCGCCCGACTTTTATCATTTGATTGCCTTGAGGTCTAGCAAAATGATGGAGTACGACTTTGATGGTGCAATTCTCCAATTCATGAAGTCGGGCCTTATTGCACGAGACGCCGACCTCAGTTTCCTGGACTTAAAGGCAGCGTGGAATGCTTTACCCGAGGTCATCCGACAAGATTTTCCTATCTCGGACGGAGTTACTGAACCCGAAGTTCTTGCGGCTCCGGTTAGCCAGGTAGAAGTGTCCCTGACACCGGCTGATCTCCTTCTGACTACCCACTTATCAGGGTCTACTGATCCTCCTGTTTCCAAAGACCTTGGAGCCTGCCGCCGAGGTCTAGTGAACCTCGGATTCTCTCTTTGCTTTACTTTCTGGATTTTCTGTGTTTTGCATGGTGTTTAGTGATTCTTATCTTGTCTTTGGTTAAGTTTTATCCTTTGTCTAGTAGGTCTAGCGCTGATAAGCAACGTTCGAATGTAAATAACATATCTTGGGTATGATTGTGTCGAAAGTGCATATTATCCGATCTTATGGGGGTGAGGTCCTCACTTATCCGAACAATCCAGAGCACGCTTTGGATTGGCGAAACCCAAATTATTTGAGCTCGGCTTCCAAGCTTCATTATCAAGATGCTGACTAAGGGACCTCTCCCTTTTTCCAAAATCCTTGGGAAATCATTTCCCTAGCTATATGTATCTGCAGTTGGCCGTTACGGTTATCTATCACGAGTAAATACCTCGTAAGCTCGTCCTTCGAGGCCAATGCCAGCCCTCTCTTTTCGCTCGTGACTCTCTGACATTTACATGACAAGACACGAGGAGGTGCTGTATTACCAGCTTTCCTCATTCGCATTCTCAAGCTGGGTCTATGCTAGGCCGTGTAGGTCAGCTTTTTAGGGACTGAGGGTCGTCTACTTCTTGTTTCTTGTGCCTCCCTTGCCTGGCTGGCCTTGATCGGCGATTAGGGCAGTGTGTGATCGGACGGTGTTGGTGTCCTCGGCCGGAGTATATTAGGGAGATTATCTTTTTCCTCCATCATCTAGGTTCTGCTCCGGCTTTGGGTCTTAGTCAGCATGATTATCCGTTGATGGACGTCTTGCTACTTGAGGTTGGAATAGGCGTGGCTGATTGGTAAAGTGGCCAGACTATGTTATCATTGTCCGAGCTTATATAATTGAACTGAATTAAGTACGTATCCGAGCTTTCTACTTATGTCATAGCTGACCGATGTGATTTGCCGAGCTCTCCTATACGTGTATCTGCGCGTTAAACTACGCGAGCTCTTATATGAACTATCGAGCGGTCCGAGGCGGGCGTCGGAGATTATGGTGCGGTATTAGGATGAGGTCTGTTCATGAGGTAAGGTCCCATTCGTGAGGTCAGTATGTGACACCGGGACCAGGTTATGAGGTTGGTATGTGATACCGAGACTAGGTCATGAGGTCGGTATGTGATACCGGGATCACGTCATGAGGTCGGTATGTGATACCGGGACCAAGTCATGAGGTCGGTACGTGATATCGGGACCAGGTCATGAGGTCGGTATGTGATACTGGGACCAGGTCATGAGGTCGGTACGTGATGTCTGTACTTTGCTAAGCTTTGTTGTAAAAGGACGGGGTCTGTATACCATCGTTCTAAGTATCATGGCATGTGCTGACCTTATAATGAGGTTGGTATATGAAGTCAGTTTGATGCTAAGGTGATTGTAAGAGATCGAGTTATATAGATCGAGGTGAGGAAGAGGTCGGCTTAAATATCATATCAAATGCCAACCTTATAATGAGGTCGGTCGATAATGTTCGTACCCTGTTAAGATTATTATGAAGAACCGTTATCTATAGACCAAAACTATGAAGAGCTCATCTTAAGTGTCAAGGTACGTGCCGACCTTACAATGAGGTCTGCGGTTTGGTTGGGACGAGAGTATTGAAACCAAGAAGGGAAGGTTGAGGCTTTTTGCAGGGGTATTTTACATATCCTAAGTATCCATGTACGGTTCCCCTCTTACCCGTTGCTCAGGTCATTACTAAGCATCTATGTATGTTCGCCGGTATTTCGCTAGGATCACGATAAGAGGTCGGGACATATCGGATGAAGGTTAGGAAAACCTCAGCTATTGTACTGAGGAAGGTGCTACCCTTTTAAGAAGGTCGGCCTCTTTTTAATGGTCATGTAATGCGGCTACCAAGAGAGAGGGTTGGATCCTCCCAGCGGGTGTTAGTTTTTTCATATTCTTTACCTCTCATCTAGGTCATCACCAGATATTTTCCACGTCATCACTAGATATTGTATTCTATTGCAACAAATTATTCTCTGAGCGTGTGGGAGGTTTAATTTAGCGCATGTAAATTATTTGCATCAATTAAGTTCATCATTATTGTGTTTCTGTAATCATAATAAATAGATTCAGTGGCCTATACTGCCACTTAATTGTTTGTGGACCTCATTCAGTGCTTATTGTGATTAAGAGGTGATAATTACATCATTAAGATTAAAAGGACTTCATGCATGTCCTTTATTATATTGTATATGACCATTAAGTAAAGTGTGTCAGTAGATCAGTAACATATTATTATTAATTTTCAAAAGATCAGTACTACATTGTTGTTAATCTTTTGAAGATCAAAAACACAGAATAATCTAAAGATAGAGATACACCAATACATTTTCAAATGTTTTAATTTTATTAGTCAGTTTCATTCCAAAAGTGATTGATAGACTTAGAGATGTTTAAATCATTTCAAATAAACTCTTATATATTTAGCTCAGTCTCCTTATTACATTTATACCCTCAAATACCATCGTGATACATTATATTGAACCCAACTTTTTTTTAAAAAAAAAATTCATTCCCATCTTGAGAAATGATGTCTAAAGCTCATTGTAAATGACAAAACGAGAATACTTATTATCCGACACCACAAATGAGTTCATGAGACTCCCTTGTATCGAACAAAATTAAATTTCTAATGTAGAGAACTTGGAATGATTTCAAATGAAGACCTATGTACTCATCTAATGCTCATGAATATATTTGTGCCCTTAAACAACAATGGGATATATTATATTGAGAATAGTAATTTTTTCAACTTGATTTAAGTATGAGAAATAATATCAAAAGTTTATTATTAGGGTCACGACGATTATACTCACTTATCAATACCACAAATGAATTCATTGATATGTCGTCCATTTTACAAAAGTACTCGTCTGATAAATTTTCAAATATCAATTTATACTAAGAATTCAATACCAACATAGATTAACATAAAATATTTCTTAATAAAAGAACAAGATCATTTTATAATATACCAAATATCAATTTACAACAGACAAACAACAATAGATCTCAAGTTGATAGTTTTCTTTTCTTTTATACAATAATAGCATATCTTATATATAACATGCATGATATTCTCAATTAAATACATGCTTGAAGAATGTTTAAATCTTGTCTTGCAAATTTTCTTTTCATATTTTTTAACTTCTTATCTGAATAGGGATGATAAGGTGATCTAAAATTCACTTCCAATATTTTCTTTCTTTGTTCAACATCTATGAACTTGGACAAAATAATTAGAGGACGTTTGGTTTGATCATTTTCCGTTTTCATTTTCTTATTTTCTAGAAATTATTATTTGCTTTGTGTTTTCCAATCTCATTCTCTGGAAAATGAGAAGTCATTTTCTAAGAAAACATAAAATGACAAAATATCATTTTCTATAGAGAATGAAAACTGCGGCTGAGAAATAGAAAATGCAAAAACGTGGCTATAGTAACGTCACACGCCTTCAAATTTCTCTCCAATATCGCAACCTCATCATACAACTCTTTTTCTCTCCCGACTTAAGTGTTGCAATTTCGACCCCTAACAACTTAGGCATCTCCGCCTTGGCCTCCACGAACCGGATGCCTCTAGTTGGAACTGCGGCGCTGGCACTAAAATCAGACCTTTTTTCTGTTTCCCATAAAGCGGAGGGGAAAGGAGTAGCCTTTAGGGGTCAAAGGCAGCTCTTAGCCTTGGAAGCGATGGAGTTCTCTCCTCCAAGTTAAAGTCGATGACCGGGGAGGCGAAACAGGCGGCAGCGAAGGGGAGTCGGCGGCAGAGCGATTGGCGGAAGGTGCGAGCTTGCGGTGCGGGAGGCAACGAAAGGAGGCTCTGCGCTAAGATAACCCTCTCCATGATTCTAAGCAGCTGTCACTGCGGGATATCCGAGTAACAGAGAGAAGCTTGAACAGATTTGGGAATTCAATAACTAGAACCCAACCTCGAAATCGTTACGAGGCAGCAACAAACCCTTTTTTACTAGTCCTGTTCCTGAAGGGATGGCAACAGGGAAGGAAACATGCAAGGAAGATGATCGAAATGTAGGAATTGATCCGTTGACGCACACAATGTGTTGATGAGATAAAAGTCTTCGTGGTCGCGTGTCAAAAACAGACTGTTTGATCCAATTTACTTGATATTTTATCCTTTAAATATTTTTTTCCTTTCCGAGCTTTTCATCAAATTATGTTAATCTTATTTTGATTTTTTTATTATACTATAATTATTTATTTGATAAATTTTATTTTTATTTTTTTATAATTTAAATATCCAATTCTTTCGAATCAATTAATTTTAATTTATTTTCCATCCCACGGTCCCACACAGTCAGGTTAGATTTGGCATCTTCTTGTATGATTTTTTCTTTTCCATTAATAAGATGATCTTTTTATTAAAAAACCTATTTAGTTTATAATTGTTCATATTAACAAACCAAACATATTTTTCAATTTTCTTTTCTAGAAAATAGAAAATAATATATCATATCAAACACATTTTTTATTTTTTAAAAAATAGACTAGAAAATAGAAAAAAAGAAATAGAAAATGAAAAATAAAAAATAAAAAATAGAAAAAAAATTTCAAACCAAACGCCCCTTTAGTTTCTTGAAATAAATGCTCAAGTTTCATTTATATCTCTTTATACGATTGGTTGATTTTTTGTTATCTTGATTCCAGATCATTTACTTTAGATCCTTTCATTATCTTTAATCTTTTACGAGAAGATATAAATATTCTACAAATAACAGTTTAAGAGATTCTTGTTAATTCACAAAAAAAGATATATATAGTTCCTCAAACACACACAAATTAGTGTATGACACTCACTCTAAAGAAACATCTCTAACCAACATCAAATCGTCATCTTTATTTTTGTAAGTGATGTCATATTCGCATCATATTTTTTCTGTAAGAGATGTAAGAATCAATAATTTGCAACAATAATTATTGATAAATATAAACACATATCTGTTTGTGATAAGAAAATCATTTGAATATGCTATCCAAGGTCTGGCTAAGGTCTTTGTACCCCTTGTAAACATTGAGGTCAATCTTCCTCAAGTAAGAAGCCCTATCCATGCTAACCTTCACAAATAACTAGGTGGCATTCGCCTCCATCTCCACTTTCAATTGTGCCATTTTATCAAACAACTACCGGTCAAAAAAAAAAAATAAATAGAACTACCCTAAAACATAAAGTTTACATCTTTGATCCGAAATCAAAAACTTACTTTGCCACAAGGAACACACCAACACTCCTACGATCGGAGTTACCCTTTGGCAAAGAATCGACGAAATCAATCTCATCCTCCGAAAGCGCTCATTTTTTGCCCCTCGTGATTGCCTTCTTTGACACATCAAAGCCCCACAAACCAAGCTGCAACTTAGTGTCCTTGACGTAGCTCGCCATGACTTCTATGAAGTTCGCTTTCTTTCAAATCTCGATAAAAAATAGCACTGATTCCTAGAGTCCACCACGAATTGATCCAAAGCTCTAACTTTAATCCCAAACTGTCACCGACTTGTCGTCTCTCTTTGTTTCGCTAGACGGAGGCAAATGGAATGATGGAGGAAACTCATCGAGACATAGATAATGGAGGAGGGCTAAGAGATTAGGGGTTTTTTAAGCAAAAATTAATAAAAAATAAATAAAGCACTTCGGAGTCTTTTTTTTATTTATTTGGATGAACAGTGAAAAACATGATTTGGTCAATTTGAAAAATGAAATTCGCATTTTGAGTAATACTCAAAATTAAGTATGCGGTTCGGTAAAATATGGAATCATTTTTTTTATGTCAAAATGAATTATTTATATATATAGCATAAGAATATACAGATATTTATAAATTTAAAATGTATATTCTAGATGAAAGTAAATTTATACATAAAATTTCAAATGAACACGTGAGCACAAACTATTTTTTTTTTAAAAAAAATTTATTATATCTTTGACATTTTAAATACTTGTTAAAATGAATTCTTCGTTATATAAGAACAAATTGCTTAAGTCATCCGGTTAAATATGTCAATCGGGTTTGGTGAATTCTTTAACATTTTGTTTATTTTTTCCTGGACCTCTCCTTGGCTTTGGCTTTGGCTTGGCTGGTACGTCTCCTCCGCTTCTATTTTGACGGCGCAAATTCGAGCATGAGAAAAATAATAATAAAATAAAATAAAAAAAGGCATTAGTTTGTTTTTCCACAAAATCTCTCTTCCATTCCATTCCGATCCATTGGCTTTCATTTTCTTTCTTTCAGTTGGACAAAGACACTCGATCGATGCGCCATTTAATTTATTTTATTTATTGGTCTGTCATTCCCGTGTTGTGTAGAAAGCTCCGCGCGTGCCTGACCTCAGCTTGGGAAGTGAATCGCCATGAATTTGCCTCTTCTTCCTTCCTTCTCTTCCCCTCCTCCTGCTCGCCTCTCCCTTCCTGCTCACCGACCAGGTACGCCGCAGGAGCCCTTATTTCTTGTGAACGCAAGCCTGCCTTGGGAAAATCTCTCTCTCTTTTTTTTGAACCGGCTTTTTCATGTTTGATATCGGTAAAGACATGGTATGGTATATGACGTTCCGTACGAGCCCCGTTGCACGTGAACTGCAATAGTATGTAAAAAACTAATTCAACTATTACATACATATCTATGGAAATATCACTAATATTATGCACATATCTCAATAATTAATTTAGAGATCAAAAACTCCAAAAGATCATAATTTCCTACACTTAAAATTATTAATCTTTTATTTAAAATTTCTTTTAAATCTTTTTATATGATTTTATCATTTCTCATACTTTTTCTTTTATTCTTTTACTAATATTCTTGATTTAAGTTATCAATCAAACTATATATATATGGTAAAGATGTATCGTATATACGTGAGGTGAATGACTTGTAATCCACCCAATTCAAGGTACATCATAAATATGTATAAAGGGTAAATGATTCACAATCCATCCAGTAAAAATATATCGTATATATACATAAGGTGAATGATCCACAGTCCATTCAATACGAAATATATCATGTGTATACACATATAGATATAGAGTGAATGACCTCGCGAGGTCATAACGGCCTCGCAGTTGCGGTGCTGGTAGGATGCCAGTGCCGATCTCATGCCGAAATGATAAATAGCATCCATTTTGGCAAGGACGGAGCCACATGTATTTCTATCCAGACTTTAGCTTGGGGGCCCATCCAATACTACATAGGATGAAAGAGGGAGGCAAGTGAAAAAAATTAAAAAAAAATAATAATTTCTATAATACGCAGCTCATTCAAAGAGTAGAGCCAAAGGTAAGTGTAAACAATATATCAATTACTTTATTTATTTGAAAATATAATTAATCTCTAATTTTCTCACAATTTCTTAGGGTAGTTTATAATCTTGTATAGATTAGTATTGATTTCCATGTTCTTTATATCTTTATTTCAATTAATTATTTTTGTCATAAATAAATTTTAAGAAGTAATGAGGGATGAATAGCAATAAGATTAGATAAGGACAAACAATGTGAAGATATATATCAACCAACAAGAGGAGAAATAAGATCGTATAAGGAATTCTTTTTCAAACACTTTATCATTAAATCCACTTTAACCAAATTTGTCATGCACAAGGTAATTAAAATGAAACAAACTGGAAGGCCCACCTTAATTGAAGAAATTCACATCCTCATCAATCACCCAAAGTATCTTCATGCTCTCCTAACAACTAGATCCACAAGTTATTAATCAATATAAGCATGGATTCAACTCTACAACATCAAAAACAAGGACCATGACAAAGGGCTTACCTTATAACCGCGCCTCTAGAAAAGGTAAACTAAATAATTTTCTCAATTCTTGAAACTCCTATGTTATATTATCCCTTAGAAGCGAAAGGATCAATTAGAATAGATAGAGACGAAGTGCTTCTTCCATTGGGATGGTAGTGACTTTCAAGAAGGGCTGCAATTGTTTCTACTGAAAAAAAGAGAAGCGATGACTAATAGTCGAAATTGCAAGAAAGGGAGGGAGGGGAGCCGACACAAAGAAAACACTTTGGAATAAACTCTAATCCTAAATTCCTTAAATATATAAACATCTTGAAAATCTTAAACTAAACTAAGAATATAATTGAACCAAAGTTTAAAATATTGAACCGTGCCAAAGTTTTTCGACTATAATGATACAGTTTCAGCATCGTATCATGTCATGTAGGCATAGTGTCGATATAGTTTTAATATTTTTAAAATATAAAAATATTAATCTAAATATTTAAAAATAAAAAATAAAATATTTTTTTAAATAATAGGATAATTTTATGAAATTTTAATTAAGTCTATTTAAATTATTCTAACAATAGCTAGGAGTTAATTAAAATTATTAACTTAAGTTATTATTAAAATCTAAATTTAAAAATTATATTCATTATTGTTCTGACCAGGGCACACACGGGGTGATGTCGCGGAGGTGTCACCAGACCCTGGCAACGCCTCCAGATGGCGTGGTCGGGCCTACGTGATGCCTTTGGAGGTATCGTTGGATTCGGGCGACACCTCTGGTGGCATGGCCAACCCACATGCGACGCTTCCGAAGGCATCACCAGGCGGTGCGACGCCAACGGAGGCTTCGTCAGATAGCGACGCCTTCGGATAGCGTGCTGACCAGAACGGCTAGTGCTGATGCCAATCCGCTGGAGGAACGAGAAATTTTGCCGGTATCGAGCAAAACAATTTGAGATTTCAATCCTTGAATTAAACCAACCCAAATTATCTAATTTATCATTGAAAACCCTAAACCATGTGAACCAAATTAAACCTAAATTATATAATCTGGTTCAACCCTAATTTATCCAAGCCAAGCCAAATCAATCAATTTGATTCAATTCCAACGTATCCAATTGAATTTGAATTTGAATCAAGTGTGATTATAAACAAAATTTAATCAATTAATAATGTTTAATAATTTTTTTAAAAGATATAACATGGTATATAGGTGAATAGTGCTCTAAGATGAAAGTTGAGGTGTTGTTTTGCACACTTCAAGGAAGCAGGGGTTTTGGGCATGCATCGGATTCCTAGTTGAATTGTTGCACTTTGACTTCGCTCGTGACTTTTTCACCAGAGAATAGGTATATTGGTGAATAGGTAGTCATATTGGTTATAGGTTTAGCATTCAGGGCTTTAGATAGGCATATTGGTGAATAGGTAGTCATCCTCATACATTACTACCACAAATATGATTATGAGGCGGAAAAGACATCTATATCTTCCTGCTTTGCTGAATGTCACTTTCAAGTGTCGAATGAATAAAAGGTATTTTGGTAATGAAAATGGGATTCATTTTGGTAGCATCAAAGAATTTCATAGTGGAGAAAATAATCTTTTAATTGGAGGTGCACCGATCTTACTTTCAAACAAATTGTAAAGCTTCAATCTATTGGTCATAAGAAGAATGATCTTTTTTTACTAATCCAGGAAGTGTCTACATTGTCAGTGAAATGATTTTGATATAGTTTGATGGTTTATGCACTGTCACCATACTTCCATTACTTTTTAGTGTTAGCTTGTCAGCAAGATTGAAGTATGAATACTTTTTTGGGTAATACACAACCTTTGTTTTAAGTATTGTACACAATTCCAACTCATGTAAATGATTTTACCCATCTCTGCAATTCAAATCAATAAAGGATCGCTCCCATTTACAAAGCCAAGTGAAAGAGCTAATCACATAGACAATAACAATAGTTAAACTATGTTTCTTATTTTAGTTGTATCTCTGAAGGTGATAAATAACCTAGCTAAGCTACAGAGAGGGTCTTTATATAAACCAAGCATTTCTTGGCAAACTCACTATGTGGTTCAAGGCTCACTTGGTCCATCTTCAAGTTATGAACAAACTAATTTGAGCTCATTTAAATGTATAAAAAATGTAATACATATGGTAGACCCATAGATATCAGATACTTAATGCATATGCCCAAAGAAATAGAGCAATAACAAACCATGAGTCCCAACTATTTTGGGTTGGTTACATCTGCCATCAAAGTGTATGTAAGGCTGTCTCTAATAATGTCCAAATCTTTCGAGTAGCATCTAATTAGGTTTAAATTAGATGCACATAAAAATAATATATAATGCATGTCTTTGCTACTTGTGTATTATTTTCTATATAATTTTATATCATAGATTTTGTATAATTCAAAATGTATTGTAGTGCATTTGATTTTAATTTATTATTGTAATTGACTCATGGTTTTACACTTTTAAAAAAACTATTGATGAATGAAAATGCGCTTGTGGACTTCCTGTACAAGCTTGTCATTTCCATTCACAAACAATGTTCTTGAACTAATTCAATTATCTTCTTGTTTGTAAACTTATCTATGTATTTGTCACAACATAGAAGATCCACTTGAAGTTCTAGATGTAACTTACATGTATCTACTGCACATGCACTATTAAATATTTAATTAATTATATATTTTATCTAGAATAAAATATACTCTCGAATTTCTTATGAATTATCATCAAAATATAAATAACTCAGTTTGGTATGAGCTATGGTGCATCAGTGCACATTATTCAAAGTCATATACAGTATAAACTAACTTCAAGGTTTTAATTATTTATAGCATGTTTACCAAATAGCTAAGGATACAATACAATTTTGTTGATTGAATTATTTTTAGCTAACTTATAAGCATAATCTAGCCTCTAGTTGTGTTTGATAATTACTTGAACTCTGTTCAACTGTTGATTTAACTTTTATAAGTAGCTTGAATATAAAACTTTGATTGACATTGAGCTTAAATTAACTTTGCTCAATCTTTTTACAACCCTAATTGTAGAATTGCAGTGTCCAACATTTTAAAAGATTCAAAACAAATTAGAGATGATAGACATAGTTGTTAAAAACTGTATAACACATTCAGATGAAAAAAAAACATATCATATATGATCAAATTTTGATGGAATCATGATGATATATCAAAAATCAAATATGCTTCATTAGAATCTAAACCCAGCCCATCAAAACTAAATGCAATTCTTAATTCAATCTAACTTATTATAAAGGAATGTGGTTGCATTATAGATATGGAGAGGTCTGGGAGAGTTCTAATCTAAAAGAAATCTTATCTTGTGGAGGCTCAAAGTGGATGTTGAGAGTTGAATCAATATTTAATGATGGCTGAGAGGAAGAACAAGTCTTAATGCATTGAGACTCAGAGTTCAACATTGTGGGTGAAGTCAACAGATCCAAGAAAGAAATATTGCCACTTTGAAATCATTTTTCTCCTATCATAATGTAATATTTCATTGTTTTCCTCTTCCTTTCTTTGGTTGCGCTGATGCCACTAAGACCCAAGTTTATACCAAGAACATAAGTGAAATAAAATAAACACTATTTTTATGGTTTCAAACTTTCAATAATGTGAATTATGAACAATTTTGTGTTATAAACAATAATCAACACTCTCCATTAAACATATTATGATATGATAATGTTATTTCATATATTGCAGTATGTAAAATTGTTCCAACTAATTTAGGCCTTTTATAATTTTTAAATGAATTCAGGATTCATGATTTGAAAAATTTATGGAAACTAATTTGCAGCACAAACCACGTCACCCTATTTTACAATGATGGTTGTGTTGGGTGTTTTTCTTAGCTCCTGTGGATCCTTAAGGGATTTTTTTTGTCAGTTCTTAGTTTTAGTCAATCTGACATAGGCGTTAATTTTCCTATCAGGTTTTTGTGTTCTCAAAACATACCAAAGTCCAGTAAGATGTAGTGTTCAAGGATTTACATGGGATCCCTCCAATCATCAGCTCAACCACAATAGAAGAAACTTTGCACCCAAGAGAACTAATGATTTAATTCATGCTAATGCTACATCAGGGCATCCATTAGGATCCCAGCCTGAAGCTCATAATAGGTTGAAATCAGCACTGAGCGCAATAGATGCTTTCTACAGATTTTCACGTCCTCACACAGTTATAGGAACAGTTAAGTGACAATCCTTGAGGTGATCTACTAGCCAAACTCTATATGAGTTTTACAATTATACTGCTTTTAATTCTTTCAGTTAGTAGTCTGTTTGGCTTTTAATGTGGATACTTGACAAATGATTTTTTGCTTTCACAGGTAATGAGCATAGTTTCAGTATCCTTATTATCTGTTGAGAGCTTATCTGATCTTTCTCCTTTGTTTTTAACTGGATTGTTGGAGGTAAAGCTAAAGCAAACGTTTAGCTAGAATCACTGTGATAGACTTTTCTTCCAATTACAATTCTTTCTTGCAGGCTGTTGTTGCTGCACTTTTCATGAATATCTACATTGTTGGACTAAATCAAGTATTTGACATAGAAATAGACAAGGTTACATTAATTCTCTTGAACAACTTCCTTTATAGCTTATATATGGAGGGTTAAAACCTGATGCTCCCTTTAATTAAGAGGTCACACAGCTGAAATGACAAATTTATGTATTATGTTTTTATTCAGGTTAATAAGCCAACTCTCCCTTTAGCTTCTGGAGAGTATTCACCAAGGACTGGAATCACAATTATTTCGAGTTTTGCTGCCTTGGTAATTTGACGTTCTTCTATGCCTAACTACTTTCTATCCCTTTCTGTATTTAAACAGATATGGCAAGAATCCTAGAAAGTGATTTTAAATGCCAGTGAAATTGCAATCATCTTTCTAGAATCCTTGTGTTTCATCTTGCTGATTTAAAGTGTTGTTGAGTCTTTCTATATTGGAGGACAGACTTACACCTTTTAGTGGATGGAGTTGAACTTGATTTCTTTTAGCTGTTAGCTCTTGCTTTGTGTATGGAAAAATAGTATTCAAACCAAAAGATGTTACAGAAATGGATATTATTCAATGGTAATCCAAGTTAGGATCCAAATTTCTACTAATGGATGGAAGTTCCACTTAATCTGAGTATCAAAAAGAACGAAAGGTTAGTTAAATGGTTATGCTTTGTCAAAATTAATGTGCTGGAGTAGGTGCATATACGTTAGCATCATCTTATAGATATCATAGTTTGGTGAAGTTCCTAAAGTGGTTGTCCATGTATGTAACTAGTAATTAGGCAAACTGCCTTTTTGTTAAACTTTTTTTACTATTGAGAGACAAAGAAAAGATCATAGGCAGCAGCCTTAAGTTTAATTCTTCTTCATTAGGATTACTGTTTCTCACAAACTTTTCAAGGACAGATTCATTGTTGGATGTTGTTTGAGTTTTATTATATGTATATTTAACCCATGCTCAATGAAGAGATAAGAGCCATGTAGTCGACATCAAATACTCAGGACAAATACGACTTGATGATGATGACTACTATTGTTTTTATTTTGAGGAGATTTATATTGACTAACACATTGTATAATGCATGAGGATCACTAAGGCAACAAATAAATTTGCTAATGCTTAGTATCTTGTTTCAGAGCTTTGGTGTTGCATGGTTTGTTAGGTCCTGGCCATTATTTTGGGCCCTTTTTGTCAGTTTTATCCTTGGAACTGCATATTCAATCAACGTAAGTTGGTTTTCTTTTATGTACTTGCTTCTTCTTATGAATTCATATTGTTGATGCTTTATGAATTTCATCCATATCATTTAACAGATTTATGATCTTGTATTGTTTTCTATGAGATATGAAAATGAGGAGCTACTATCTGTAGGTTCCAAGGGAACGCTTTAGTAGTTAAGCATGAAGTCTACTACATTTAACAAAGCATATGCACAAGTATGCGATCAATCTATTACATAGCACATATGAAGTATATAGGGGCATAGGCGATCGCTATAAAAATTCTTAAGAAAATATTTATATTGCTACATATAATAACAATACATACAGTATACACATTTAATTCAAATATATATATATATATCAATGGCATGCGCATAAGTAATATCTATAAAGTATTGTCATCAACAAAATAAAAGGCTAGCTTCTTTTTTCCCTTTTTATCAATTGCATACAATGGCAATGTCATTTAATCCTCTTCCAATTTTTTTTGTACTTTTAAAATCAAAACTATATCAATTAAATAGTTAATTAAAATGAGTTTCTTTCAATTTTTTTACTTCAATGCGTGTCACGATGAATTTAAATAAGTTTTAATATTACAAGAATTAGATAGTAAATTGAATTAAAATTTTAGAAAAGATAGTTACAAAAAAAACAAATAATATTAATTGAATTTATCTTATTTAATGTGTGCTATCATGTGGTGCGGGTTGGCACAATATATCCTCATGAGCATGAGCTACACAATCACATGCTACACAATCGACACAAGAGAGAATAGCATGCCAATATTAAGTTTTGATAATTTTCTAGAATGGTACCTGTAGGATTGAAAGTGAGCACTAGAGGGGGGGGGGGGGGGGGTGAATAGGGCGTTTGTCATTTTTTCACGTGTTCGTAAACCTTCGTAAATCAAGTAATTAAATGCACAGCGGAATACACAAAAATGGTCGTGTTTATTTTACTTGATTTACAGTCACTGATTGCTACTCTAAGACCCACGGTTCTTGACCGTCTACGATGGACAATCCACTAAAAAACTCTTTCTCTTTCGAGAAAGTGCTTCGTCTTTTACACAAGAAATTAAGATCGATAAACCTTTTACCATCCTAATAATGTAAGTACAGAATGTATGCGAAAAATAAATATTTTACCAACAATGTAACTAAGAAGTTTGCGTAGTTGTCGGTGTAGCTTTCCGACGTTACGACGGCGTCTCGGGTGCTTCGGTTGCGCACAAAATGGACGTTGAGATAGCGTAATATGGATGCTCTAGGGTTTCCCCTCACAGCTGCTCTTATAGCCTGATCCGGGCGCCTCCACGTTATCACGTCGATCCACTTTCGACACTGACTTGGCATCTCCGAGCGTCTGTATCCCTTCCGGATGCCTGGAATGCTGACTTGGAGGATGTCGAGTCAGCTTTGACTCCACCGCGCCTTATCCATCTCCGAGCACCTGGATCCTTTCCGGGTGCTTGGAAACTAAGGTGTCTCGACAACTCCTGGCTCGCCATCTCATCCGTCTCGCTAGCCCAATCGGCTAACATCCAAGCACCTGAATCCCTTCTGAGCGTCTGGACAGTCTGGTCGTCCGGATCCAATAGTACCTTTTGACCATGTTGTTCAAAACAAAATAAGATTTTAAACCATGCCTTAAAGCAATAGTAAATCTTAGTGTTGTTACTATAGCATGTTTTGTTCTTTGATAAATTTTTGTTTATGATGCTGCACCTTAATGTACTATTGCTAATTTTTACATGTTCATTGCATTCTTATGTTCATGAACAGATGAACATGTAGACGTACGACAGATGGAAAATTGCAATAGCAGTTAACATTTTTTAATTGACTTTTTGGCTATTGAATCTGGCATGGCTTATTGAAGATGTCAATGTTAGCATTCAGCATGATTGATATTTTATATCGATGCTTTGGACACTACCACCCTGATAAGAGAACATAGGTCCAACTGCTGATCGTTTAAACCTAAGTTATAATAACTCATATATCTGAGCTTACAAAAACCCTTCATTGGCCCATAACTCACCACATTGGAATAAACAAGGGTCCTCTCAACACCTCATCATACCTAGGATTAGCTCCTTTCCAATATCAATTGTCTAAGACCTGTATAAATGTGAGAACTAACTCTTTCACTTGTGAGGCTCAACTAATTGCCCAAAATTCTTATGCTCGAGTAATGGTAGCTCAGTCATGTAATTTTTAAAATCATATTTAGTACCTCACAATTGTCCATGTGGGATGAAACTACAATGACACTCTATCTGTTACAGTTGCCACTTCTAAGATGGAAGAGATTTGCTGTTGTTGCAGCACTATGCATTGTAGCTGTTCGTGCTGTGATTGTCCAACTAGCATTTTTCTTGCACATGCAGGTAAACACCATTGAGTATTTTCTTTTAGCATTTTTTTCATAAACTTTGGCATCAGTATAATCTTCACTTGTTTGACATGTTTCTTTTAACTTGAGAGAATTTGCTTTCATTGCCATAACTCATCGTACCAATGTTAACTATATTTATAAATGTTTCAGACATTTGTTTTCGGAAGATCAGCTATTCTATCCAGGCCATTAATATTTGCAACTGCATTTATGACCTTCTTCTCTGTTGTTATTGCGTTGTTCAAGGTATTTTTTCCCTCAGCTTCCAAGGTTGAATATCAGCTCATCCATACTTTTTTCTTTTATTAAAACCATTATGATTGAACACGTTCACTCAGTGCATTAATAACTTTTTAATATGCCGAGAGTAGAAGATTGAGTACAAATTATGTAAATTTGCGACAATCATGGATTTAAGTAAAAAAAGAATTCTTGATGAAAGAAATGAACTAGTTTGTTAGCAACTAAAACATTAACATTGATGTTCGTTAAAGAATTGACTTTTTTGCGATAATGTTTTTGTTTCAGTTACCCATTTCCTTTTCTCATAAAATTATATAATATATTTCATAATCATCATGCAGGTCGAAATTAACTAATACTATTGGTTTTGACTTCTGAGATTGCTGATGATCAAAATTTTAGTTGTTTCTGTAAACATGCAATGCATTTTAAAAAACATATATATTTTCTAAATGACTACAGTTTCTAGGTTCTTAAAACAATCAATCATAGACTAGAAAAGATTTGCTAATTTTATCTCTGTGGGAAATCACTCAAGATATATAACTTATAACTATGATCTTGAGCCGTTTTCAACAGGAAAAAGAATCTTGATCCTTTGGATGAAAGTGAATGAAACAAAAGGCGGCTGTTATCATATAGAATTATGGGATCCATATGGCACTAGAAATTAGTCCCATCATCACTTGAGCCTCTGCACAATGTGTGCGACCTCAACTTAGCCTTTGAAGTATATAGTTCAATTTCTATTTTTTTCCTAAAAATCAGCGTTAGGAATGATAATAGGATTGAATTCCATTGGCTAATTTGAAAATTTCCCAAAAAGTATTGAGCCAATGACTCATGCCCCTAGTTGTCCTTAGACTATCTTTGTCCATATTTAAGAGGCAATTATGTAAGGTCTCAAAGTTCAAGTAAGTCTAGTTTAAGTTTTGAATAAGTTTTATCAGTTACTTTCCTACTTGGACTTTTGTCTTACTCTTCATATTGAACTCCACTTTCTACCATGTGAAATCTTGTTTACTTCGACATTGCCTACGAACGCTTATATGCCCCTACCAACATAAACTTGAGGCTTTAGTTTGTCTATAATTTTCATATTTATATCTTCTCTTCATTCTCCTCTACTATCGCCTAAAGGCCTTTTTCCTGAAGGAAAAAGGTGAACAATAATGGTCCTAAACAGATATTAGTCTGTATTTGTATCCCAAACCTTAGCCTTAGCCTCTCATATTGATAATATAACAACAACTAAATATTTTATATTTTACATTGCAACTAAATCTTAAAAAGATATTCTAAATGTATTTAAATGCTGAAAAAATTAATGAATAAAAAAGTCAAGAGAAGAGGAAGAACATGCCTAGGAAGAGAATGAAATAAAGATGTTTGTAAAATAGCCAAAAATATGTATAGGTTGACATCAAGTGAGAAAGGGGAGATATAAGTCGCATGGGGAGGGAGGTTCAGGTGAACAAGGGTCTATTTGGAAGAAATTAGTCTTTTAAAAAGTCCAGCCATTAGGACTACCTAGCAACTAATAGAAATGGTCCTTTATCGAAACCACCTAGGTAGACACTTTTTTTAACTATCTAAACAACAATTTATGGTGGAGTTTGATCATTCTAACTTGGAAAATGCTCTCCACTAGGAGCAAATGTCTAAGATTAAATGGATAAAGGTGGTGATGAAAATTCAATTGCTAATTTTAGGCGATAGGGTCACTTGTATTGCTTAGGCCAGGAATTTAAATATATGGAGGACTTCCTTTGGTTATGCTTCCTGCCAAGAAAGGAAATACGAAAGTAAAGATGCCAGGGCAAGAGTTTCATTGCCCAAGGAATTCAAGGAATTACAAATTAGGAAAAACTATTCCATATCCGCTTGCAGGTTTTTTCCTATCCCAATTCTTTCTCTAGCCTTTTCCCTTCCTGTAGAAATCACATCCTAAATCAAAATGTCAATGAACATGCTGTACAGTGCTTTTAGTTTCTACCTATCTCCAACATAAATTTGCTTACAAAATTCATAGTTAACGCCCTATATCGGTTTCCTTGTTATTCCATTGAAATGATCCATTTCTTGTGTGCAATGTTGATCTCATGTAGGATATTCCTGATCTTGAAGGAGATCGTATTTTTGGCATTCGATCTTACACTGTTCGTCTGGGTCAACAACGGGTATCCTCGCAAGGATTTTGTAAATCATCCCTATTGTCTCGGATAATAATATATTGTTCATCATCCTAATTATATTGTCCATGAGCAGGTATTCTGGATATGCGTGTACCTCCTTCAAGTGGCATACAGTGTTGCCATAATGATTGGGGCCACCTCTTCCTGTCTATGGAGCAAGATCCTCACTGTAGGTGACCAATTCTTTAATCTTCTTCTTCTTCTTCTTTTTGTTGTGTAACTTAAACCAAACAGAATAACTGATACAATAAGACATATACTGAATTGAACATTTCAGATGTTATATAATGCAAGAATGTTTTAACCTTAAATGATTTCAAATTATATCAAAATCTTTGAACCAGATCTTCACATCCCCTTCCAATATAGATGTTAACTAGGTACTGCTTTTAGGAATAAGTTGGAAACCATCACGCAGATGTTCTGGAATAGCACTTACCTTCAGACTAAAAACATTGCAGCCTTGCATGTTCAGTATAGTTCTGGTTATGTAGCTGGAAAGTAGTACATTGTTTGCAATTCTTCAGATGCAAACGTGTGATTAACAGGAAAGAGGATCAATACTATGATAAACAACAATTGAAAGGGTTCTCCTGATCTGGCTTTTTATCCTATTGGCTTTGCAGATTTTGGGTCATGCGGTCCTTGCTTTCATCCTGTGGAGTCGTGCTAGATCTCTTGATCTCACAAGTCGAGCAGCAATAACATCTTTCTACATGTTTATTTGGAAGGTAAATTGTCATCTGTTTGGATTAGTTCATGGTGCAGTTAATCATCGGATTTGCTTTCGCTGTTTGCAGCTCTTCTATGCAGAATACTTGCTCATTCCACTCGTGAGATGATTCTGAAAACGGGTTGAAAGTGTAGAAGGAAGCTACTCCATCCTCAAGATGGATATCTTCATATGAAACTCAACTAGTAAGATCTTAAGGCTCATCAATTCTTACTTTGATGCATATGAAACTTTGTCGACTAAATTGTAGGTATTCCGGAGAAGCTTCTTGGGTAAAGCCTGTTTGCAGACTATCCAGAGGAATAAGCTCGGACGGCCATCACTGAAAGTAAATCTAGTTTCAGTATCTAACTTATTTTTTCTGCAGAATATATAAATGACGAAAGGTGGCAGACACAAGGATCAGATGAAACTTTGTGGTGACCTCCATTAACTTTTAGGACTATTCTGCCTCATGAGAAGGGTTATTATCTTTATGGTCGTGGCATCGTTTTAGTGCACTAGCTCATTATTGTTTGAACTTAGCTTGCTTAGTTGGTAGCTGAACAATCTCAACCCAACTACTTAATCGAGTACTGGAAAATCCAATAAAAACACAATTCTATTCAGTTTCGTATATACGATATATATATATATATATATATATATATATATATATATTATCATGCATAATCATAAACTTATACACTGTGTAGTATATATTGCAGTGTATAATCATAAACTTATCCATCCACACAAGTTGTTGGAGAAAATTGGTCTGTAAAAACCACAGCCAACGAGATATAATACAACTTTTTGTGGAACTTTTCTGTTCTGTAAAAACCCATCATAATTGATTCAAGCTCAAAATTGTACTGGTCTCAAAATTCAAAAAAGAAAAAAAAAATAAACCAAGAAAATTTGGTCCTTAGATTTTAGGGCTTTGTTTAGAGGGGTGAGAGAATGTTCATTAACAGAAGAGAAAAGAAGGGGAAGAAAGGAAAAGGAAGAGGAAGTAAAGTATTTAAGTTCTTCTTATTTGTAAGGGATGAGAAGTTTATTAATGTAATATGTGTTATCTTGTTTGGGAAGAAAGGAAACGGAATGAAAGTTAAATATATAAAGTTATAAAAATATCTTCACTTTTTAAAAAAATGACGCATGTAGATGGATGAGAAATTATAAAATTCTATCAGTATTACATGTAGAAGCGGGGATTGCATGGATATGGAAGGTCCTAAAATAGATAGCGCATGCTTTTTCGATAAGTTTCTATCTTTGGAGGAGGAGAAGAAGATTATGGTTATCTGTCTCTATCCTCTTGAGTCATGTCCTCGAAGAGAATTACGGCGAGGGTCGGCGTTGACATCAAGATGAACATTAGGCGGTGATGGCGCGCGTTGTGTGCAGAGCGACGGCGCAAAGAAAAGATTTTTAAACAAATGAGTTAATTTAAGAATTAATATTTTAAAATAAAGATAAAATTGAAATAAAATATTTTTGAGTTCCTCCTTCCTCTTACATTTTAAATTGAAATAAAATATGCGCACTTGCGGCG
The DNA here is from genome assembly GCF_044706935.1 of Curcuma longa. Taxonomy (NCBI): domain Eukaryota; kingdom Viridiplantae; phylum Streptophyta; class Magnoliopsida; order Zingiberales; family Zingiberaceae; genus Curcuma; species Curcuma longa. The sequence continues at coordinate 565,537 of NC_133861.1, forward strand.
GTGATAGAAGCAAAATTACTATAGAAAGACGAAAAAAAATAGAGAGATCATGGCTCTGATACCATGTTAAGAGAAGGAAAACCGAACTAGAGAAAAGAAACAGTGGAAAGAAATAAAATTTCCTCATTGATAGTTTTCCCATAAGGGATACAATTTATAGAAATATTAAAGTGCTCGGTCAATTGACAGATTAATAAATAAACTGTTAATTGACATATTATAACAGATAAGTTCTAATCTTAATAATAAATTTTTATCGACTAATTCTCTTTTAAAACTGGTTCTCTTTTACTCTACCCTCACTTCCTTCCAAACAAAGCACAGAGGCTATTAGGCCTTTCGCCTAAAGCGGCTCTTAGAAAATCAACTGAAGACTCAGATAGCCCGCCCTTTCACTGTCCTCTCAGAATCTCGAAAGAGGATCGCACTCGCCACCAATTCTTGTCCTCAACCCTTCAAGTTGCCATCCTCCCTCCCTTCACACGCACCGAGCTCATCATCATTTTTCTTGGACTTCAATGCACCAACTTGGTGGCCTTTGTCCATTAATGTGCTCAGTGCTTGACTACAACAGATTCTCCACTAGCTAGCAAAGATTGCAAAAGGATAGCAAGAAGGAATCGAATGTCTATTTATGTACATTCATATATAATACACTTTAAAAATATATCCAGTGGTAGTATTTGAGCCACTCCACTCCCTCAAATGATGCTCTGTAATGTACCATTATTTGTCAAAGGTGCAATGCATGGACCTGAAAAAGAAGGCACAAAGAGGAACTGAATCGTGTGATGTATATCTAAAGCTAGACCATCTTTTCTTCCATCTGAAAATGAATATACAAGCCCCCAACTTTTGATGCCATATCACTCACTCACACACCACCATTCTTGGCTTCCTTTTTCTTTATGGCTCTAGCTCCAAATTACCAACATTAATTGAATTTGTTGGACATTTGTTATCTATCTTCTGTGAATTTAGTGAAGTATGGGAATACGATTTCTCAAGAGAAAGTTGAAGTTCCATATGAATGAGAGCATCAATTTGCTTGTGCTTCAAACTTATTTTTCTCCAGCAGTTTAAATGTTTCTGGTCAATCAAGCCAATTAATCAGGGTATGATTTGATGCGTTCTTACACATCATGTGCATCAACAGTACTCAGGCTACGCAACAACAACGACACAATCGAATCTCAGGTCACTAGCTAGCTAGGTTATCGATCGATCGGTCAGTCCATGATCTGGTCCCCTACTCATTTTCTATTCCCTTTCTACTTAATTGCTTCAAAGATACGTGTGTTGGAAATTATATATAGTCTATTCGTGGTTTTGATTCGGTCCTATTTGCCGATCGAATTCTATGGCCTTAATTGATGAAGTCACTAGATAAAGATAAAGAGATGAGATGAATGATATACCTATACCATTTAAGTGGTGTAGCAAATGAGAGGACCACCGACCACTTTACCTTGCGCTCGACCATCTTCCTCACCACTCTTTTTGTTGATGTGCTTTATGTACAAATAGAGACATGAGGAACATAACAACAACAACTCAACAAAGAAAGAAAGAAAGAAACATCCAATCCATTGGAGAACAAAATGCCTCAACCTACACTTTTGAGTACCACCAACCACCTTTAATAATTGTACACAATAAATAGTAGCAAAAGCAAACAATAATGAAAAAAACAAAACAAAAAAGACATGGACTTGTTTTATGCCCATTAGTTTAGCTAGGTCCACTAAGTCCTATATGTATGTAGCTCTATACCTTAAACCTCATATTCACATATATATTAAACCTTCTAGGCTTTGCTACTGTTTAAGAGGCTGAATTATTGCTAGCTCTGGTGGACTTTGCCATCTATCTGAATTAAATATGTTCTTCCATATTTTTTTTCCCTTTATGTGATCTTTTAAAGGCGGTAAAGTATGCATCAAACTCAAATGTTCTTGTCTACTTTAATTATATGTGTTGTGCAACTGTAAAGGAAGAAGTTCTTGTGAACTATTTCCATTGCAAGTATATATTGTATTATTATTATTATCATCTAATATTAGTTTTTAGTTAAAAATCCATACAACTGTCTAAGCTATGGATTTAGGATGGTTCGTATTCCCTTATTGATCACCCCTTGTAGGGTTCAAGACCTTTTGACAAACATGGTCATGGAATTCGTGGCAAACTAATTGAATACGCTAAATTTGCATTTATTATCTTTGATCATTTGCATTAGAATGTCTTAGACTACATTTTATTTTCTATGATTGCCCTTATTCTCCTAGAGTGTGTTTGGTTAAGTTATTATGCATAATCATGGTCATGTAATTATCAATTAATCACATAATTAAGATTTTAGAGAATAAAATATAATATAATATTATTTGATTCAATCTCAAGTAATGCAATGAAAACTTATTTGTTGGAAGTTTTAGTGTAAACTTAGTTTAATGTTTTACTGTATTATTTTGATTCGACCCTAAGTCTGACTATATTGTATGCTTGTCTAAATTAAAAAATCTAACATTTTACTGTTTTATGCCTACGCTATAATATATCAAACAATAATATAATAATTACTAAATTTGATAGGAGTGAAACAAAAACAAAATAAAATATATAATAATAATATTATTATTATTTATGGTGATATATATAAATAAATAAAATCAAATCTTTTAGAATTTTTTAAGATAATTTTGTTGGACTTTAGACTAGATTATTTAGTTTATCTTAATTATAGTTAGGAGTGAATTGATTCAATTGAAAATTTTTAATCTAAAACCTAAGTAAAAAAATGATGTCCCTCACACACTTAGAGTGAGCAAAAGTTCGATTAAATTGAATAAATTGATTGAATCGACTTAATTTAAAATTTTGATTTAGTTATTTTAAAATTTTAATTTTTTCTTAAAAAATTAATTAATTCGGTTCAGTTTTGATTTTAAAATTCTTTATTTGATTAAATTGAATAAACAAAATAAATTAAATTAATCAAAAATAATAATGGATAAATTTCTAAGTAAGTGAACTTATAGAACTCTAACTAATTGATAAATCACCCATAATACTTAAAAAAATTTGGTTATTTCAATTTTTGATTGAATTAATTAATATTTTATCGGTTTGGTTTATTCATGTTTTATTTAAAAATTCGGTCGGTTTAGTTAGTTTGAAAAAAATTTGATTCGGTTCAATTTTGGTTGATTCGATTTTGACCGAATACTCAGTCCTATGCATGCTGAGAGAGAATCAATAGATTCTTTTTTTGAGTGCGATTCATCCTTCTCGAATGTAGCATATATACCATTCTCCGTTGTGCTACACTCTTCAAGTATGCTTGTTCCCCCTTCTCCATCACCATGACAAATATTTGTGAAATAACACCGATGGGAAGAAAAAAAAGGTGTCAAGAGACCCTCCCAGCTCAACCCTAGACACTCTAAACCGTGGGCCTGCTGCCATTACCACCTCCGATCGATCGGTCGCGCAACCGCTGCCACCTCTGATCGTGTCGTTGTCGTCGTCTCGCGCACCCATCTCCGCTACTGCCATCTCGGGTGCCCACTATCGTCGTCTTACGCGCTTGCCGCTATCGGCCATTCTATTCACAAGACTAGTGAGTCGCTCGCCACTTTCGGCCTCGGCAAGCCTTCCGTACAAAGGAATGACCGACGACGACACTGAGTCGGCACTACCCTCGCTGCTCACGTTCGATGATCAATCGTTGGTCGCCCTTGACGATCGACCGTTACTTGCGCTCGACGACCAAATGTGACTGGATTCTCGTTAACCCCGGAATTAAAGAAAATCTCGCTATAATTGCATTCTGAGTTTTGCAAACATTTTGCTAATGTGATGGGTTGCTAGTAGTAGTCCTAGAGACAATTATGTGATGATTGACTAGGGACTTTTGTATCATATTCTATTATTAATAAAGGTAAGGTTTTTTGATTATTATATTTACTTTGTATTTATGACAAATAACTAAGTATAATAATGTCCTTGGGTAGCTAGTTCTAATCTACATCATATCGATTGTTTAAATCGATAGTGAGATGATGTAGAGAACACTACTCTTAATCATTTCTAGTCAAATATTAATATTCAAGGATGATGTTAATGCGTTGAGACTAGCATGTAAGTCAACTGAATGACTTGATCCCACAAGTCATGGATATGGGATATCGAGTTGACACATGGATATACATTAGAAAATGTATACTGAATTGACCCGCCATAAGAAAGTTTCATAGATCGTTATATGAATGTCATAAACTTTCTCATATGACTATTGGTATGAATAATCCTTGAAGTCACTACAGTTCTCTACATAAGGAGTTATGTATTTTGGTATCGTCAAACATCACCTGTAACAAGGCGGACTATAAAGGCGATCATTGGGTATGTAACAAATTATACGGAGGGATGTAGATGGTGTTAGATTTGAGAGGTGTCCTAAGACAATCATCTTATGGTTATACTATTTATTGGATAAATAACAATTCACTATTTGAGTGCACATTTCATATGTGTTTGATTAGATCTTAAACTCAAATACTGAATGTTTGCAATACGATTCATAGCGTGAGAGAATTTGTGATTAGATCACAACTAATGAGCATATCTACACGTGTAATTATGAACGTATTAGAATTACCCCTAGTCGAGGAATTGATGAGCACGGACGTCATTGATTCTGTCGAGACTAGCACGTTTTGAACTCCTTGGTTAGCCAAGCAGCTGATCTCACTACTATCGACATTAAATGTTGAGAGTTAAACGTGGATGCTGGTTAAAGGTAGCCAATTCATTGGAGTGACTTACTTTGAGACTTCATATGGTTTGATATATATGTCAATGAAGATCTCAGTGCAGCTTAAGTGCGAGTTTCCTTTGACTTGTGGTATTCAAGTCACCTTGGTCACAGAGGCTTATACTTTGACATCTTAAGCAAGCATCTCCAAGGAGGTGTGAACCCGAGATGATTGGGTATAAGACGAAGTGCCCGAAGGTATTTGAATAGCCCACAGATGATTCACCGCTCCTCGAAAAGGAGACGTATACCCTGCGGCCGCTTGTCAGGATTGTTATTAAAAGTCTTTGGCCAAAGTATTACATGTCAAGAGCACGGTACTCTTGGACACATGTACAAGTAACTTGAATCCACAGGACAAGAAAGCAGCTTGGGCTAGGTGTGACGTAGTCAGCCTAGTGGGGACCGACACATAGACCATGTCCTGAACCAAGCGGGTATAAGACGGTGAAAGGAACGAGGCACAATTCAGTTTAACTGTTGAAAGGTTTAGAATTGTTCTGGAATCAATAATTGATTTTTCAGTCAATTGGGGATCATGATGTACTACTAGGTGCCACTCTTGATCATTTCGTAATTAATGATTAATTACGGACGACCAACATAATCGGGAACATATTGAGTCACACGCACAATAAGTTCTCCAAAGGACTTAAAATGAGTTTGAGAATTAGATTCTCAGAATGAGAGAAATAAAGTCTGGTTGGATCGGACAAAGGACAATATGATGGAACTCGTCTTACGAAGATAAAATGAATGAAATTGATTTCGTTCAAATCGAAGGTCATTTAGTTAGTGAACCGAACGATTCGGTTTTGAATCGAATTGAACCAACTTGGTTTGGTTCATGATGGAAGATATTTTGGCAGAATGGAAGCGATGAGAAACTTCATCTTGAGAAGACGAATTGAACAAAACTGGTTTGGATCAAATTAGAGATCGTTTGGTTACTGAACCAAGCGAACCAAGTTTGAATCCAGCTCACTACAGTATTAGGGTTTCAGCTGGTCCTGTTCATTTTATATCTTCCACCGGTTCACTGTAGCCGCAAGGGAAACCTAGGTTAATTAAAACCCAGTTTTTTAATTAAAAGGTTACGGTTACTCCAAAATCGCGTGAGGTTGTTCCTATTCATCATCTTCCTCGCGGGCACGGCGTCGAAGGCTTCTTGCTGTGCACGCGCGCTGCCGCCCTTGCCCATCCTCTTCCCAAAACCAAAGGGCGCAGCAGTCAATGTTGGGATCGTCCCGGTGCAATGCGCGTGTTCTACACGTTTCATAAACGTGCGCAGCGGAAATTTACAGATAATTAAAACTAATTATTATCACAACACACGCATGCAATAGCAGGAAATAATATGTACAAGGCATGACAGGAAATTAAAATTTTTCTGAATAAAATTTATTCTACTTGCATAATTAAAATTTGCAGAATAAAGATTATTCTAAACGTGTACCTCGCGATGACGATATTGAATGTCGTTGAATCAATCGAGCGGTCCTCGTCGAAGTCCCGCCTCTACTGGTGATCCACGCCAAGCTCCCGTCTGGACGGCTTCGGAAGCCACGAGTCGAGTCATCGTCTTCGGTACTAGCCGATGATCGATGACGATCGAATCGAGAGAAGCCTTATTCCGGAAACCACGCAACAACAGTTGTCGCAATCGTTCCGGGGCTTTCTAACTATCATCGAGAATCGTATTCTCGATATAGTTATCGATGGTCAATCATTGACCGTCGAATTATAATAAACAACCGAAAACAATTTCTGAAAATGATAATGGAATAATATTCTGGAACAATTCCGTAAATCACTTGAGATCTGACAACAAAATAAATTTTTGTTTTGCTCTCCCACAACACACTGCCGAATCAACGGAAGACCTTCTCTTCTTCCTCACACCAGGAAACCGAACTGATCGGCAACACAAAAGGAAGGCCCTCTGTTCCGGCAACAAGCTTTCGGTAGCTTCTGTGCCCTGTACCAGAGCAAGCACAACAAAGGGTTGTAATGGGAGATGTTGAGCCGGCGGTGGTGGAGAAACATGGAACATAGAAAACGGATAAAGAATACAGGTCTTCATCGCCTTCCTCTCTGGAAACAGCAACCAGCAGCGGGCAAAGGCGGCGGCCAGCAAGAAGAAGGAACCAGCTTCTTGCTCCTCCGGCAGGCGGTGGCAGATTAGGGTTGAGCGACGGCAGAGGAAGGCAGTGCTCAAGCTATGGTCTCCATCCATCCGCGAGCCATGGTCGCGAGCAGGAAGGAGGATGCCAGCGGTGATCTCCCTCGCGCGGACGGCAGGCGACGGCGGTGCACAGACGGACGACATCGAGGTGCATCGCCGGTGCAGGCGGTGCGAAGCCGGCGGCGTCGCGGGTGCGTCGTCGGTGCGCAGGAAGCTCGTGAAGGCGGCGGCGTTGCTTTCTTCTCCGGTGGCCTTCGAGTAGCGACGCCGGCAGAAGGCAGCGCGCCCAAAGGGCGCCGCGTCACGGGAGTTCCAGAACTGCGACCGCACGGGTGGAGAAGGAAGGCTGGACGGCGCTCAACAGGGGAGAAGATGAACAGGGCTACTTATACGGGTTTGCTACAGTGGCTTAATTAAAACCCTAGGTTTTGATTAAAAGCTAGGTTTTATTTTAGCCGAAAACCAAGAAACCAAAACCCTGATTTGGGTTGAACCGGACCACTTAAACCAGATGTAACGGGTTGAACCTACGTTACTGTAGCGAATCGGGTTTAACTCTGGTTCGCTTGGTTCACTAACCAAATGAACTCCGATTTGACCCAAATCAGTTTTATTCGATTCGTCTTCACAAGACGAAGCTTTTCATCTCTTCCGTTTTGCCAAAATCTCTTCCATCACGAACCAAACCAAGTTGGTTCAATTTGGTTCAAAATTGAATCATTTGGTTCACTAACCAAACGAGCTCTGATTTGAACGAAATCAATTTCGTTCATTTCGTCTTCGTAAGACGAGTTCCATCATTTTGTCCATTGTCTGGTCCAACCAGATTTTATTTCTCTCATTCTGAGAATCCAATTCTCAAACTCGTTTTAAGTCCTTTGGAGAACTTGTTGTGCGTGTGACCCAATAGGTTCCCGGTTATGTTGGTCGTCCGTAATTAACCATTAATTACGGAACGATCATGAGTGACACCTAGTAGTATATCATGATCCCCAATTGATCAGAAAATCAACGATTGATTCCAGAACATCTTTTAAACCTTTCAGCAGCTCTAGTTAAACGTACCTCGTTCCTTTCACCGTCTTATACCCGCTTGGTTCAGGACATGGTCTATGTTCATGTCTCTCTTACAACACGACGAAGAAAATAAAATGGTTTTTTAAAACCATTAAGAATAAAACCATTAAGAATATGTATACCATACACCTCGCTGGGATTGTAGTTCAATTGGTCAGAGCACCGCCCTGTCAAGGCGGAAGCTGCGGGTTCGAGCCCCGTCAGTCCCGAACTAGGATCCGATCCGTTAAATAAATGGATAAATTTATTTAACGTGCAAAAAAGAAATAGGGAGCAAGAGCTAATACCCAGCGGGATCCCTATTTCTTTTGTTTTTATTTCGTATTTATCATCAGACAAATACGGGAATTTCCATTTCTTTCATTAGTGCCGATTGATAAGAGAGAGACATAACATAATAGTTAGATTCGTACAATCGGTAGTATTCTTATATTTACTTTACTATTTGAATTTAAGAGATACTTGTCCACTTTTGTTTTTCAATATTCTTGATGAATAAAATAGAAAAGAGTACCCCTTTTTACCGGAGTACATATGCAAATTGTATTCGTTTATTGTACGAGACACAACGAACTTAACATAAGTGCCTCGACAGAGTACTTGTCAGGGTAAATGAAAACCCCTTTGAGCTCCAACTTTTTTTTGGGGGGGTATCCTCAATGACTAATTGGAAACAATCTATCTCATTTTCATTCAAATAAACTAAATTGCACACTCAATTTTTTATGTATGCCTTCCAGTTCCAGTCCCAATTGAAGGAAGAAATACTAATAAAATAAAAGAGGAGAACGAGTAACACTCCTTTTTATTAAATTCATTGGAATTATATTCGATTTTTTCTACTTAACTCGTCTTAACTCGTCCTTTTTCCATCTCACTCCTACTCTTTTATTTGGATCTGTGTGTCATCCATAGAATACCATACCAGTCATATAATACCTCATAATTGTATGTATAAGTATAATATAACGAAGGAGGAATATATAGGGAAGACGATAGGGTTGGGTTATTTATAGAAAAGAAAAAGTGGAAAAGGATGTAAATTTCCTGATCCAATAAAGAATCCTTTTTCAGATTTAGTATAGATAAAGGATCTTCCTATGTTATACTATTCAATTCTCGACGATGAATTTATTTGATAGATCATATATTGTTATTCATAATACTGATCCGATTCAGTATCATCAGGATGCAATTCATCCCATTGAATTTACAGGAATCCAATTTCTCATCTCTATGGGATTAGATCCCGAGTTATTGCGAAGTAAAAAAAAAAATGAGATTATGGAAGTCAATATTCTCGCATTTATTGCTACTGCACTGTTCATTCTAGTTCCTACTGCTTTTTTACTTATCATCTACGTAAAAACAGTCAGTCAAAATGACTAATTTGATTGAAACTTGAATTATTAGTTCTTATCAATGATTGAAGAAAGGAATTCAAACTTCAAGTCTTAAACGAAATGATCTGGCTGGAATCATAAGTATCTGAGATAATAAGTATCTGAGATAATAAGTATCTGAGATAGTAGTATCTAAGCCTAGATAGTATGGTAGAAAGAATTATATATAATTCTTTCTACCATACTATCTAGTATTGTATAGTTATATACTATTATATAGTATATATTATCATATTCATTATTTTCATAGAAAGTTGTATTGTATACGGATATAGACTTTTTCCTATAAAAAAAAAGCCCATATCTAGATCAATATACAATATGTATGTACATGGATTAGATGTATATCTAAATAGTACATCAAAATAGCAGCCCAATTCTTTTTTTTGGCTACATTTACCTGTGTGTATTTTGATCGATCCAAAATAATCGAAGGCCAACTGTTCTAATTCTTAACCTATTTTAGAATTTATTTATATAGGATAGATCCTGAGATCCATCAAAAGAATCAATGGAGCAAGAATAATATGGGCGTATACTAATCTATTAGAAATTTCAAAATAAATAAAAAAAGAGAAAAGAAAACGAAACCAAAGAATCTTTTTCTTTTTTTAGATTTCCCACCACAAGAAGCTATTGCTTGATCCATTAACAGAAAACATGATCCGCGGAGTTCTATTCTATGATAATTTATTCAGATTTGTAAAAGGGAATAGGTTAATAGGGTAGACTCCTCTCCATTCCATTTTTTATGCTTTTTTGACTCATCTCATGTCTTAAGCATAAAAAATGGAATGGAGAGGAGTCTAAAAGAAAGGTAAAATACACGATACGTGAATCGTGCAACGAAAGAAGGATCTAATCTTCTTATGTGTATAACCTCTTTTCTTTGGTTTGGACAACAACTAGTCACTTCCAATAGAAAGTATGTATTGCCATAATCTAATTAGATTAGCGGAACGACTTTATGTTCTCTTAGAACAGTAAAAGTAAAAAAAGAGGGAAACAAATAAAGAAAAAAATAAAAAACCCATTTCGGGTTTTTGCTCATTGTAATATCCATAATTCTGATAAGAACTGGTTTATTAAAATAGAATGTTTAGGAAGAATCCGGTTGAAAAAATTTTCCTATCATGCGTAGATTTTAGTTTCGAAATGTATTTCAGTATAATTTTGAAACAGAGACAAAGAAAAAGCTTTTTTAAACAAATACAATTAAATTAAAAAACTAGAAGTTTGTTCGAATTTAAAATTTTAATTTAATTAATTTAATTTTTTAATTTTTTAATAAAATATTAATTCTTTTCATTTGATTTCAGTTTTAAAATTCATAAATCGATTGAAACTTCATCAGTCAACTACTATTTGTAAGTAGTCGATTGAGATATCTAATTAAATCGGACAATAGATTAATTCAATAATCAATTGAATTAATTAACTTTATATTACTTTGGTTTATTAAAAAATTTAATTTAATCTTAAGTTCGATTGAAAAGCAAGGTTCAAAAGCTTGTTGTGATCCCACCTTTTGGAAAAAATTAAAAATTTCTTTTTTTAAAAAAATTACATTTAAAAATTTTACAATTAGCTATAGAACTATTTGCCATCATTACATATTTAATTTTTTTTATAGAAAATATAAATATTATTTTAAAGATATATTCCTAATTTACTATTCTACTTTACTCATAAATTAATTTTCGCATCATGTTATATGCTTCATAACCTCATCTTAATTATTACTAAATTATAAATATTATTTTATATATCTACATCCGAATTTTATGAATTATCATAATTCTAGAAACTATTGAGATTTCAAATATTGTTTGATTATGCATCTGTCATGATTGATACATTACGATTTCTATATGCATTCATATTGTCTCTTTAATTATCCATTTACAAATACTCTTTAATGTTTTCATAGCTCCGAGCTTTAATCATCCATTTATATCAACAATATATATATATATATAAGCGCCCTGTATAAGCGCCTCCTGCGCGCCTGGTGACATGGCGGTCTAACATGGAATGAAATCGCGATTTTCTTCTCCCTCCCTCGACAAAAGCCGCGATTTTCGTCTCCGCGCGCGCCGAAGCTAGGGTTTCTCTCCCACTCCCCCCTCTGCTCGCCGAAGCTCCCCTTCGCCTAGGGTTTCGTCGTTGTTCTCTCGCCGCACCTCTCTTCTTCCTTCGCCCCTGTTCTCTCGCCGCGCCTCTCATCTTCCTTCGCCCTCGCCCCTGTTCTCTCGCCGCGCCTCTCTTCTTCCTTCGCCCTCACCACTCCTCGCGAGCGCAAGGAGCCTCGCCAGTGAGTTTCGACCCCGAGCGCAAGGAGCCTTGCCACAGAGCCTCGGCCTCGAGCGCAAGGTCCCGCGAGCAGCTCTTCTTCCTCGCCACAGAGTTTCGGCCCCGAGCTCGCCAAAGAGCCTCGCCCCGAGCGCAAGGAGCCTCGCCCTCACCACTCCTCGCGAGCGCAAGGACCACTCCTCTCTTCTTCCTCCCTGCCGCTCTTCTTCCTCGCCCCTGCTACTCGCGATCCGAAGCCACGCGCCCCTGCTACTCGCGAGCCGAAGGTCCCTAACCCTATTTTTTCTTATGTTCGTGCATATCGTTATCCACAAAACACGCCGTCGACATACTTCGTTTTGAAGATTTATCACGCGTTGTGGAAGCGTGTGCAGTTTGGTTAGGCTAAAGAACATCTGGTTAGGCTAAGTGTTGCTTCTTTTAAGATTTAGATTTAGATTTGGATTAATCTGGTTTAGGTTATGCTTGTTCTGTCTTCCATTTCTTCATTTATTAGAGTTCTATTATTGAGGTGGATATGTTGCTTCGGTAAATTTAGAAAGAAGCTAATTTATTTTTTTTCTGGTTTGATAAAGGAATATTATTTTATAATCTGTATTTGTTTGTATTATTGTTTCAGATGCCTTGATTTCATTTGGCTGGACACTTAGCCTGAGTGTTAAATAATCATATTGTTGTTCTCTAGGAATGTATATTCTGTAAAGCTATTAACATCGACACTTAGTTTCTCATGATCTTTTAACGGTTTTCTCCTTAATATGATTTTTAAAAGTTTCAGGTTGCCTGGTGTTCAATAACAAGTAAACCATAGTTCTTGAACCACCAAAGTGATTCCTTCTCCAATTGTATAAAAATGGTACAAAAAACATGATTGTCTGACTTAAATTTCCCTGCTTTAAAGTCTTCTATATAGTTTTTGTCCATATTAAGTCGATGTTGCCTCCTTTAAACATTCTGCAATCCACAACTCAAAAATTTCTGCTTCTATTGCGAGTCTGTCTTCTTTCCATGCACTTCCTCTTACACTTCTTTGTTGTCATTCACTAAATGCAACTTCTTGGCTGGAGCTTTATACAATTCCACATTCATTATTTATAATTTGCTTGGAATATCTTGTGCTTGATTTTTATGTTGGATTTACTATTTTGAATGAGAAAATTTGGATAGATCATATGGATGGATTTCTTAGCAATTCACAAGATTAACAGCTATCGGTCTACTTGTTAGGTTGGAGTTGTAAATCCAAATTTATACTCGTAGCAAGAATGGTAAGTCATTTCATTTTAATTTTGACTTAATATCTTGGTTATATAATAATTTGAATGTTTTTTTTAGGGAAAAACATATGTTATTTTTGTTGGACATCAACCAGGTATATATGACACTTGGATAGAAGCTTCTAGTCAAGTTCATGGCTTTAAGGGCGCTATACATAAGTCTTTCAAGAGCAGAGAGGAGGCAGAAAAAGCTTTTCAACGTCACATGAATAAAAATTCTACCCCCACTTCAGCTTCAGCTTCAGCTTCAGTATCAAGTTCAAAGTCAGAAAGAAAACTGTTGCGGTCACAACAAATATCTAAGTTGAAAGAAGCTTTGGAAGAAATACAACAACAATTAGATGCTCTTCAAATTAGTGATGAAGATTAAATATATTGTATCAAGTTGTTGTAAACTGTTTCTGAAATTATGTTTGCACTGTTGTAGTATTCTGTTGAATCCAATGTGATTAGCATTTTAAAAAAAGTTTGAACTACGTTATATCCTTTGTAGATGTAAAAGTATTCTGTAGTATTCTGTTGAATCCAATGTGTAGTATTCTGTTGTAGTATTATGTTTGCACTGTTGCTCTTCAACAGCTTTTGTAGAATTTCTCTGTTCTTTGTAGATGTAAAGGTGAACTACGTTATATCCTTTCTGTTCCTTTACTTTGTGATTTGTGATTTGTGCACAATGATTGATCAGGTAATTTTTTTAATGGTCATTTTTTTTACATTTAATATATCTTAGATAAGTGATATGCATGTTAAATCTACAAGTCAAAATGCTAGGCTGTGATGATTAGATTCCAATTGTTAGACCTGTGGATGTAACGGTGTTTTCTTAGGAGTTTGGCAATGTGTCACTATACATGTATTTTTCAACACTGGAGGGGTCAGGTGAATTAGATGGAATTTGATAAAGTCAATTGAGGGTGTATGTACTACGAAATGAATCAAATACACAGTCAAATTGTATTGAACCAATGATATCTTCGGCACTTCGAAATCAATCAAATTCCAAAGTCAAATTGTTTTGAACCAATGATAATTACATCATTTTCATTTTAAAGAATGATGTGCAGAGTGAAATTTTTCGCATTCCTCAGGTCCGCAAGATCCTCTCCGTCCGCAACGGGCTTCCCTCCGGCGTACAACTCCCACTGGTTTCCCCTGAACTTGTCTCTGTTCCAGTGGTGGCCGGAGTTAAGTATCAGCACGTTAAACCTGGGAAGATGCTGCTTCAAGAATGTCACCGATCGATCGAGATGCTGCTTCAAGATTCAGTTCAATATGTGATAGTTTAGCATTGATTACAATCAATGGATCCAAAACTAGTAAGTGCATTCATTAAAAGATCAGATTGCAGTAACAACAGAGTTCACTGAATGAGAGAGCAAGTAGCCAGCAAACAGAGCTATTTTTTTCTTGTATAAAAGCCAATAGATCATATACAAATTTACAATGGTTCAGCAACTCTGAATGCCCTTACATGTTCTATAGGAAGGAGAGGAATGAGAGAGCAAGTAGCACATCAATTATCAATGGCCTCTCACTTGGTTCTCTTTGCACAGACAGTAAAGCCACAGCAGCAACCTGCATATCATGTTGTCCACCAGCAAAGTAGCATTAGGTGCAAGAAAATGCCGATATGGTTAACCACACATCGTGCGGAAAACAAACCTGCTGAAACAAGAAAAAAAATGAAAAAATATTACCTTCAGTTGGAGTGATGCCCGATTTCTCAACAGTTGGCAAGAGGAAAAAATGAAACAAGCAGGTCATGCCATAATGAAAATCTTACCTGACTTCCACAGCCAAACTTTGTTCAGTCAAGCAAGCAACACACAATCTAGTGGAACAAACAACTTTAATATATATAGGTGATGACTCAAGCAGAACACATCACACTGTTCATCATTGAGAAAGGAAAAAAATAGGAAAATTTATCATGTCAACATTCAATGCATGCATGCTTGTAGTGAGTTCCTGTGCTTGAAACCATAATGCTAATAAATTACCATCACAATGACTACCAACATAAGCAACAAGTTATAAAGCTACATGTCAACCACAACATGTTTCATCTAAACACAACATGTCAAAACCAAAACCGTACACAACATGATGGACGACTTTCCCAGCAGCTACATCCTCTAATATTGATGGTTTGTTAAATCATCATTAATTATGAGGCATGTTGTTAGAACCTGCAACAATAAAAATAATTATAAACTTCAATTTCTCATTCAATCAACGACTTTAATTTCCTAAATTGGGAGTTTTATAGTACCAACTCTAGAAGCCAAATCTTCCTCGTTTGTGTCGTCGTTGCTGTTATCATGATCATCTACAGTTGATCTGGTAATAACAACATCATTATATTTACAAAATTTATTTAAATTTATTATGCAAATAAATTTAGGAAACAAATATAGAAATAATCAGCACATACCTTTGCTGCAAAATCGGACAATTACGCTTATCATGAGACACACCCCGATGGCCACATCCACGACATAACCTGGATTTTGAGATTGCCTTCTCCTTTGACGATTTCAACCTTTTTCCGCATCCTTTTGTTCTTACTAAAGAAGGATCAATAATACCAAGGGTGTCATCCATAGAATTCTTCCTTTGACTACCAATACCGCATGTTTTACTAATGTTCATGTCTTGAATTTTGCTGTGGATACAATTTAGTTGTTCCTCCAAAAAGGATGTTCCCTCATCAGTCAAAGATGCATCCTCAATTACTAAGGAAGCTTTATAGGATAACCTTGAAAGCCTTGACATCAAAAACTTATTTGGATCATTGATGGAAAGTTGGTCTTCCCCCAAAATATAATTTGCTCCAACCTTTGCATCTCGTGTCCATCGTTTGAGTATATACTATTCAGGTAAATGAAAGACTTGGGTGATGCGGAAAAATGCTAACATATGCCTGCATGGAATGCCCTCAAACTCAAATTTTCTACAGCTACAAGATATGTAGTCCTTTTGTTTGTCATGAGTGAGTAACCTTGATTTGGAAGAAGAACAACTTTGAAATTTTATCACATTATAAATCAGTAAATCATCTTATACAGACGCTTGTTGCACATAATAACTGTGACTATCACTAATTTCACTTTGAAACTCCAACCATTTATTTTTCGTATACACCTTAACCATTTAAATTTCCATTGGCCAATTTGTCTTAGTCCGGGTATGCTCATTAATATCAACATGGTCAGCAGCTAACTCATTGTGTCTTAGGTGTCTCAGTGCCCTATTGAAACGAATGATAAAATCAATCAATGAGTTCTTATTTGAGATGGTTTTCTTAAAAAATGCATGTGAGCTTTCAGATCTCTGACTGCTTGACATTCCAGCACAAAATACATGACTAAAATATGCGGGCACCCACTTTTGTCGCAATTCATACATCAATGCCAACCAATCATTATTCTCCAAGTTAGCACATTTGATAACGTCTTCCCATGACTTCTCAAATTCATCAGGCGTTGTAGAGTTTACAATGACATTCTTTATGCTTTGATAGTGATCACGAAAAGTCAAAGGATTTAATTTATCTGGAAATTTATTCAATATGTGCCACAAGCAATATCGATGCACCGTATTAGGGAAAACTTGTGCAATAGCTTTTGTCATAGCAAGATCTTGATCAGTAATGATCACATTTGGTGCTCCTTTAGGCATGACATCTATGAACTTATTAAACAACCAAACAAAGGAATCAGTTTTTTCATCACTTAGAAAACCACAACCAAAAATAATTGTCTGATGATGATGATTAACTCCAACAAATGGTGCAAAAATCAACCCATATTTATTGGTGTTATATGTCGTATCAAATACAACAACATCACCAAATACAATGTTAGCCGTCCTCGATACATGATCAACCCAAAAACATCTACTAAATCTGTTTTCTGAATCAGTCTCATAATCAAAGAAAAAAGCTGAATTTTTTTCCTTCTCAGATGCAAAAAACTCAATCAATGTTTCAGCATCAATACCCTTCAGGTCATCTCTTAGTTGTTGGTCAAAATTTCTAAGATCTTTTTCTGTGCAACCTACCCACTCGGGCCCCCCCGGACTACCCTTCAGGTCATCTCTTAGTTGTTGGTCAAAATTTCTAAGATCTTTTTCTGTGCAACCTACCCACTCGGGCCCCTCCCCCCCCGGACTCTATCTCAAATATTCGCATTTTTTGAGAAGTTGGCAAATTAGCCTCAGAAAATTGTTGAGTCAATGCTTTCTTAGCGGCTGAAATATGACGATGTGAGCGAAGCAAATGTACCTTTGAAGGAGTCGAGAGGGTATGATTATGACTTTCCATGATGTGACTGATAACCCAATTAGGTCCAGTTTGTCCTTTTACAAGTGAAATGTGTCTAATATCACTACAAGTCCAGTTTGTCCATGATATGACTTTCCAGTTAGTGACTTACAACCGGTTCTAATATCACTGCGGACTCTTTCCATAGATTGTTGATCATAGTTTACATTTCTATTTGCCCTCATTTTATCTGTTTGACCTTCTTTAAAACAAACAAATTTTGTCCATACAACTTCATTTGTAATCTTATTCTTTTTGCTATTGCTCATCCTTGCACTAAAACCAGCTTCTCGTGCATATTGATTATAAAACAAAAATGCTTCCTCTAAAGATGAGAATTCCATACCAACTTTGGGCTTCCGATCATTTTCAACTTGGGGAATATATAACTGATTATCACCGTCATTTCCTTCCATTGTCGAGGATTATCAGATTCAGATTAAGTGATTACCACCCCTGTTTAATACTTAATCACTTAGAAAAAGAAAAGGAGAAACAATATTCCTTTCACATTAAGTATTGTTTCAAAAATGTTAATGATAGTTAATGTTCTAAAAATTCTAATCAAAACATATCGATAACAAACATCTATAATGGTGCAGGTAAGAATACTGATAATTGTCTTTCAACATGAGTGTGCGCACTATAGATAATATATGTTTGGTGGAATGAAAATATTTTTTAATTTCTTTGGTTACTAACTGGTTGTTAAGGGGATGCAATTAATAGGCAGACACCCTAGACCTTATGCAAGTAAATGCTGCCTTAAGGATGTATTATAAGCCCTTTTACTATAACTTAGTTCCTGGACCATAACAAATATTGAAATAACTTTAGCCTATGAACATGCCTAAAAAGTCAGCAATAAGACATGCATTATTAAGACCGTTTGTTCTGGTATTTTGCTCTAGCTATGATAGGTTTTTCAATCTTTTTCCACCAAGGTTTTGTATTCTCACATCCCCTCACTAGTGTTTTGTGGATAACGATATGCACAAATGATATTCACAAACATAAGAAAAAATAGGGTTAGGGACCTTCAGCTCGCGAGTAGCAGGGGCGAGTGGCTTCGGATCGCGAGTTGCAGGGGCGAGGCCGAAACTCTGTGGCGAGGCCGAAACTCTGTGGCGAGGAAGAAGAGCTGCTCGCGGGACCTTGCGCTTGAGGCCGAGGCTCTGTGGCGAGGCTCCTTGCGCTCGGGGCCGAAACTCACTGGCGAGGCTCCTTCGCTCGCGAGGAGTGGTGAGGGCGAAGGAAGAAGAGAGGCGCGGCGAGAGAACAGGGGCGAGGGCGAAGGAAGATGAGAGGCGCGGCGAGAGAACAAGGGCGAAGGAAGAAGAGAGGCGCGGCGAGAGAACAGCGGCGAAACCCTAGGCGAAGGGGAGCTTCGGCGAGCAGAGGGGGGAGTGGGAGAGAAACCCTAGCTTCGGCACGCGCGGAGACGAAAATCGCAGCTTTTGTCGAGGGAGGGAGAAGAAAATCACGATTTCGTTCCACGTCAGACCGCCACGTCACCAGGAGCGCAGGAGGCGCTTATACAGGGCGCTCAGTATAGCGCTGCTGTATATATATATATATATATATATATATATTAAATGGTCCAACACTCACAATCAGACTTTCTAAAAATTAATTATGCTAGGTAAATGTCATTCATAAGAATTAACCCCAAAATACACCTGTTTGTGTCGTTCATGCGCCCTAAGAGATTAAAGTCTCACATATATTTTTATTAGTAATAAGTATAAGTCTCCCTTATAATTTTTTTTTGATAATTTAGATAATTTTTTGAATTGATTAATTTTGAAAATGACTGATTTAACTCCACGAAAATTTTTCAGCAACCACCAGGATCAATCCAAGAAACACAAAGTGACCTAACATTCACAGTCAATTTTTTTAAAAATTAATCATGCTGGACAAATATCCTTGCTGAAAATCAACCTCCATACTTTTGTTTGTGTCATTCATGTTTGCCACTTACGCTGCCCCTAGGGCAAGTCTCCCATATAAATGATTTTATATTTAGTTATCAATCTTCTCTTTAATCCGAACATGAAAGAATATTTTTATGTTATACAGGGGCTTCAAATCAACATTTTACATGGTTATTTTTGAAAGAATATATAGATGCGTTTTATGAGGCCATTAGAATATTTTTAAAATGATAGAATGATTTAAAATGATCAAATAATAATTTTATTTAAGAATATTATATAATTATTTTTTACATAATTTGAAATTAAATATTAAATGCACCATTTGCAAGACTATTAAAGTTCAACTATATTATTACTAAATATCTAACAAAATAATGTATCAATTTTGACCAAATTTATTGATCAAGACTATTATATAACTAAATTTACTATGTTAATATAATAGTTTTGATCATATGTCTAGTAGTTTTAACTATTAAGTTAATAGTTTTGACTAAAATTGTTATATAGATAATAATTTTAGTCTAAATTACTATATTTGTGTAAAATTTTCACAAATATTCTTTCTAAATTTTGAATCATATGACCAATTTAAGATTACAATTGAACTCCAATTGATTTTAGATTTAAATTTTGTATAGAAACTAATCATATAATAATTTTGGTAAAAGTTACTAAAATTATTTTTATTTTTAATAATAACTCCAATATTCTTCAAGTGAATTTATACATAAAGATTCAAAATTTGAGAATAGAATAACACGTAATATACTTTAGATAAAATTATTATATGATAATTTTAAAGTACATCTTTATATTCATATTTAAATTTTAAAAAAAAAATAATAAGATTAATTTTCAATGCAGAATAATAGTTATTTTAAAATTATATTAGACTCGAATGATATTTTAAAGTGCATTTATTTATTTAAATTTAATATAAAAATATATATATCAATTTTAATCAAGATCATTTTGAAGTAAATGCACAGATGGACTCCAATGATATGCTAAAGTATATCTATATAATTCAATTTAAAATTTAAAATAAAAAATAATCATATAACAATGTTAATCAAAGATATTAAATAAATATTTTAATTTATTTAAATTTATTATTTTAAAAAATTATTAATATATATTTGATAAAAATTTTGATTAAATAAACATGAAGAAAATTATTATATAAATTTATTTAAGTATGCATATTAATATAGCATAGTGTATTTTAGAATCTTTTGAGTAATTAATTATGCGGACTTTATGTGTGCGTCGGAGGCACGCCGAGAATGCGACGGCCCCGCCAAGTGGCGGACGGCGAGGAGGGAGAGGTATAAATACCGGTG
Source organism: Curcuma longa (assembly GCF_044706935.1). NCBI lineage: Eukaryota > Viridiplantae > Streptophyta > Magnoliopsida > Zingiberales > Zingiberaceae > Curcuma > Curcuma longa. The sequence continues at coordinate 586,221 of NC_133861.1, forward strand.
AGGAAAGGAGTGCCCCCTCGGCTTCCACTTCTCGCCACTCGTGACTTTCCTTTTCTCATCTTTGTTTTCTTCCTCCTTCCGCCATTAATACTCACTCTCTCTCTCAGTAGGAGATATCATAGAAGAGGTCAGACTTCAGAGAGAGGCCTCTTCGATCGATGTGGGCTTCTCCTTGTCCTCTTCTCACAGTCGGTTTGCTACATTAGGGTCCGATTCATCTCTCGTCGATTACCACGCGCTTGCGGAGCGATGGCCGGCAACAGGGCGATCAGCTTGGAGGAGATCAGGAATGAGACCGTCGATCTTGTAAATAACTTCTTCTCACTATTCTAATTCTTGAGTTAGTTTTTTCCATTTCCCCTTCGATCTCCTTAGCTTGTTAAAAGAGTTACTCTTGTGGTTGTATGTATTATGGTTTAATAGTGCTCTTTTTGCCCTAAACCATGAACTCTTTTTCTTCTGTGTTTCAAATGACAAGCTTGTGGTTCATCAAGGAAGGTGAGGGAGTATGTAAAGGGATTATATTTTCACTTCACATACTGTTTGCTATTATTCCTATTCCTGAGAGTACGCCTTATTTCCAGCTATTTATTTTATTGTCGTCTTCTTCGTTTGCTTCTCTTGCAAAAAAAATACCGCCTCGAGATCTCTCAGTTTGAGCTTCCCAAGTTCTTCCGTAGTACCCGTCCGTAACGTAAGATAGCGCCTTCGCCCTTCAGCGATCAATTCTCGATAAATCAATATAAAAATTATGTACCAAAATGAATTCATTTAATATCTTTATTAAGATTCGTGAGGTTAGTGATGAGGCGTTGTCCACTATCTACGCATCATTCGATGCCGGTTTGACGGGTCAGCTTGCTTCTGAGGCATCGATTCCAAAAAAGTTTTTTTTTGGTAACGTTTTCGAATGGAATTTTTATTAATTTTTTTGACGAATAATATCTCTGTATTTCAGGAACGGATTCCGGTTGAAGAAGTGTTCGAGCAGCTGAAATGCACCAGAGAAGGTTTGACGTCCGACGAAGGAGCCAACCGGCTCCAAATCTTCGGCCCAAACAAACTCGAAGAGAAAAAGGTCAATTTTGCTCGTTTATCTTGCGAATCAATTTCATTTTCTTTTGATTCTGTTTTATTTTGATATAACACTTTCGGATTTGCAGGAGAGCAAGATTCTCAAATTCTTAGGCTTCATGTGGAATCCCCTCTCATGGGTCATGGAGATGGCTGCCGTCATGGCCATTGCTTTGGCGAACGGAGGCGGGAAGCCGCCGGACTGGCAAGACTTTGTGGGTATTATTGTTTTGCTCGTTGTTAACTCGACCATCAGCTTCATTGAAGAAAATAACGCTGGCAATGCTGCTGCTGCATTGATGGCTGGTCTCGCTCCCAAGACCAAGGTTGGTGCTTGGTCTCCAGAAAAAAAAACTTATATGTATGTTTAATTTGCTCTGGTAGTTACGACACTGTGGCTGGTTCATGGTTTATTGCTTCAGGTGCTTAGAGATGGTCGCTGGACTGAGCAGGATGCTGCCATTCTGGTGCCAGGCGATATTATTAGCATCAAGTTGGGAGATATTGTTCCCGCAGATGCTCGACTTCTCGAAGGAGATCCTTTGAAGATTGATCAATCTGCCTTAACTGGAGAATCTCTCCCTGTCACCAAGAGTCCTGGAGATGAAGTATTCTCTGGTTCAACCTGCAAGCAAGGAGAGATTGAGGCTGTTGTCATAGCCACTGGGGTTCACACCTTCTTTGGCAAGGCAGCCCATCTGGTGGATAGCACCAACCAAGTTGGGCACTTTCAAAAGGTCCTTACAGCCATTGGTAATTTCTGCATTTGCTCCATTGCAGTTGGCATGGTTGTCGAGATCATTGTCATGTATCCAATTCAGCACAGAAGATACAGGGATGGGATCGACAACCTGTTGGTCCTCTTGATTGGAGGCATCCCAATTGCCATGCCTACTGTTCTTTCAGTGACCATGGCTATTGGATCACATCGGCTATCCCAACAAGGCGCTATCACTAAGAGAATGACTGCTATTGAGGAGATGGCTGGCATGGATGTCCTTTGCAGTGACAAAACAGGGACTTTAACTCTTAACAAGTTGAGTGTCGATAAGAATCTGATCGAGGTATTTGCTAAGGGTGTGGATAAAGAGCATGTGATCCTGTTGGCTGCAAGAGCATCAAGGACGGAGAACCAGGATGCTATTGACGCCGCTATGGTGGGGATGCTTGCAGACCCAAAGGAGGTATGTCTAATATGACGACAATCATACTATGATATGCTTTTATTTTCAACTTCAGAATTAGTATATGTTCACTCAATAATTAATCTTTGTTTTTACAGGCTAGAGCTGGTATTAGGGAATTGCATTTCCTCCCTTTCAACCCAGTTGACAAAAGAACTGCTCTTACCTACATAGATAATAATGGAAACTGGCATCGGGCAAGTAAAGGTGCACCAGAGCAGGTAAAAGTTTTTCGTATTGTCTTTCTCTTTTTCTTTAGCGTAATTTTCTACATTGTTGTTATAACTTACTTGACAATTTAATTGACTGATGGGGGTAGATTTTGAGCCTTTGCAATTGTAAAGAAGATGTTAGAAATAAGGTTCATTCTGTAATTGACAAATATGCTGAACGTGGACTTCGATCACTAGCTGTTGCGAGACAGGTTTGCTCCTTTGGTCCTTGCCAGTCCAAATGGCTAGCAAACATATAATGCATTTCTAATATCTATGTTACCTTCCTTGATTGTGCAGGAAGTTCCAGACAAGTCTAAAGAGAGTGCTGGAGGGCCATGGCAATTTGTTGGTTTATTGCCACTTTTTGATCCCCCTAGGCATGATAGTGCAGAAACTATTAGAAGAGCTCTTAATCTTGGTGTCAATGTAAAGATGATCACTGGTAAGCCAAACTTGTCTTTTGGTATCTGCTTTCCCTCTAGTGAAGGATTTCTGGTACCAAATTTGTCAAATTCAGGTGATCAACTCGCTATTGCAAAGGAGACTGGGAGGAGGCTTGGAATGGGGACAAACATGTATCCATCATCTTCATTGCTTGGTCAAAATAAAGATGCATCAATGGCTGCACTCCCTGTTGATGAACTGATAGAGAAGGCTGATGGATTTGCAGGAGTATTCCCAGGTTATTGATGAACTTACACTGTGCACTCAAGTGCTGTAACTTGAGGTGAGATTGTTTCTTTGAAGGCTCATGGTTGGTTTTCCTGTGGAGCAGAACACAAGTATGAAATTGTCAAGAAGTTACAGGAGAGGAAGCATATATGTGGAATGACAGGAGATGGAGTTAATGATGCCCCTGCTTTGAAGAAGGCTGATATTGGTATTGCTGTTGCTGATGCAACAGATGCTGCTAGAAGTGCTTCTGATATTGTTCTTACTGAACCCGGTCTAAGTGTCATCATTAGTGCCGTCCTTACAAGCAGAGCTATTTTCCAGAGGATGAAGAACTATACTGTTAGTTTTTTAATTATAGTAATTCATATATCCAGTGAACTTTTTTGCTGTCCCCCTTAGTATTTTTTGTTTCATTCCAATGCAGATTTATGCTGTCTCAATCACCATTCGTATAGTTGTAAGTATCTTTTTGTTTCAGCAAATTGCATGGTCTTGTGTTTGCCAAATTGTTCTCATTTCATTCTTTTATATTTCAGCTTGGATTTATGCTTATTGCATTGATATGGAAGTTTGACTTCTCACCCTTCATGGTTTTAATCATCGCGATCTTAAATGATGGTAAATTCATGGAATTACAAAGCACGAGTTCCTTGTTTCTATTTTTTTATCCAAACAACAAGTTCATAATTTGTTGGATGAAGGTACAATTATGACAATTTCAAAGGACCGGGTGAAACCATCTCCAATGCCTGATAGTTGGAAGTTGAAAGAAATATTTGCTACTGGTGTTGTGTTTGGGAGTTATTTGGCATTGATGACTGTTATTTTTTTCTGGGCCATGAAAGACACAGACTTCTTCTCCGTGAGTATTTGTTTCACTTTTCTTAAAATGATTGATTGAATTTTTATTTGTATATAGATTTTCTTCCTACAATGTATATTATTTACAAACAAATATATCTATTTCCCTTCCTACAATGTAAGCTACATTTTCTCCTTGGAATGGCCTTTATATGCTATATTAATAATTTATTTGCCACCTTTAATACACCCTCTACTTTTATATCCCACAAATTTGCACAGAGACCTAATTGTTCTTGTCATATCTTTTCAGGAAAAATTTAAAGTTAGATCATTGAGACACAATGACGACGAAATGATGGCTGCTTTATACCTGCAAGTTAGCATTGTTAGTCAGGCTCTTATATTTGTTACAAGATCACGCAGCTGGTTCTTTGTCGAGCGTCCTGGACTTCTCTTAGTCAGTGCTTTTATCATAGCGCAGCTTGTAAGTTTCTTCTTTCAAGTATCTATTGCAGAATTTGAGTCCTATTGCTGTTATCCTTAAACACCTACCTAATCTGAAATATTGTAGGCAATAAGTATTCAACTCTTTGATTAGCTATAGTTGTTTAGTATTCAACTCTTTGAAACTTCTGTAAGGGACTTAGCAATTGTGCTCATATAATCTGTTTATTTGGAGAGAAATGAGAGGAAAGAAATGGTGAAAAGTACATGCTGGTGGTTTTTTTGCACAATTTAGGAACTCAAGTGATAATACATTCCACAGTCAATTTTAACCTATATTTTTATGAAATAAAAGCTTGTTCATTGTCCAGATTGCAACGATTATTGCTGTCTATGCTGACTGGGGTTTTGCCCGAATCAAAGGCATAGGCTGGGGTTGGGCTGGTGTCATCTGGCTTTACAGCATCATTTTCTTCTTCCCTCTGGATTGGTTCAAGTTTGCCATCCGCTACATTCTCAGCGGGAAGGCATGGGATAACCTTCTTGAGAATAAGGTAAGAATTGGTCGTCGTCTAGATACAATTTGAGTTAATCCTATATTTTTGAGCATCTGATCATCTCTATGCATCTCAGACGGCTTTCACTACCAAGAAAGATTATGGTAGGGAAGAAAGAGAAGCTCAATGGGCCATGGCTCAGAGGACTCTGCATGGACTCCAACCCCCTGAAACTGCTAACCTTTTCTCTGATAAGAGTAGCTACAGAGAGCTTTCGGAAATAGCAGAACAAGCGAAAAGACGAGCAGAAATCGCAAGGTCTCAATTTTTTAGCCCCTCATGATGCCTCACTCTGAAGCTCTGACAAATAAGGAGCACAGCCTATTATCTATCATAAACATTCTAAAACTTTTCTATGCCCTGACTATCTACAGGCTCCGCGAACTACACACTCTCAAGGGACATGTTGAATCAGTGGTGAAGCTGAAAGGGCTCGACATCGACACCATCCAACAGCATTATACTGTTTGATTCTCCACTATATTGAGGTGGCTGGACAACAAACATGGTTCATGAACATGAGTAGAAGCTCAAGTTTAAAGGATTTCTCTTTCCCACTGGTTTTAGTTTATGTCCCTTGTAATCATCCTCGTTTCTGCTGGTGAGAGCTATGGAAGCAGCTTTCTCCTTCCAAGCGCATCCATGCAAGATCTCAATAATGCTTGCACACTCTCTGCTTCTGTCCGCTATGGATTTTTTTTGTTTGCAACTAATCTTTTGCTACTAATTGAAGCACTGTTTTTTCTTGTCTCTTTAATGTGTTTTCACCCGTCTGTTGCTCATATTTTGAAATTTTACTTCTGTTTTTATGTCCTAGATATCATTGGCAAAAAGTTTCTAATGTCAGTGAATGATAGAAATAGATAGTTTGAACATCAATTAACACCTTCAGTTTGATCTTTATTAGAATGGAGTCGTCCTCGAGGCAATGGTGCCGTGGTAGAACATCTGGGTTGTCACCCAGGAACCGCGGTTTGATCCCCAGCTACGGTATCTTTGCAGAAATTTTCCTCCAAATGGAGAGCACAATCAAAGGATGCTGGACGTCTGGGCTAGCCGCTGCGTGCACTTTTCGATTTATCCTGGTGGTCGGTGGAAAACTTTCGTGAGGTCGGGTCGGTCACTTCAGGGATAATCAGATGAGGCTACTGAGATTTATCATTTTTTTTATTAGAATGGAGTCTAATATTGTTTCTTCACATTTTTGTTGACATTTTGGCATATTTTATTCTCACACTAATCAATTATTTAAATAAAAATAATTGCAAATAGGCCCATTTTTTATTTTTCCGGTAACAATTGGATAATTTAGAGTGAGGGAAGTGATGTCGGACATAATAGCAATTATTCTGGAGATGAAAGATTAGAGGAGAATTGTAGAGAAAATAAGTATGAGAAATTAAAAAAATAAATGCATTAAACGATATTGGTAAAAAATATTCTAAAATCTTAAAAATAAAAATTATTATAAATAATAAAAAATATATGAGTTCGAAAATGGATCGGTATAGGTTTTACTTGGTACCAAATAAAGATCTTTGAAAAGAGCTTCGATTAACAACCAACCATGTCTCATTCTGATACCCGAGTCAAAAGTTATGACACGTTAAAATTTGACTATTCTGATATGCGAGTCAAAAGTTATGACACATTAACGTTCGACTCCTCATGCATCACCCGAAGCTACAAAACTTAAGAACGCGGAGAGACGAAAGTGTTATACTATGTCAAATGCTGAAGCTAGGTTATTCTACTAAGCTTGTAGCTCTTCTTTCATGGCTAACTTGACTAAATCTCTAGGAATGAAGGTGTCATACCATGTCAACTAAACAAGGAGACGACTCTTTATTTGTTTTTGCTCTTCATGTACAAAAAGGATGACACCATGCCCTATTTATACTACTCTACATGGACTAGTTTATTTCTTACAAAATCTAGAATATTCATAACTACAACCCTCTTACAAGATCTATAATTTTCTTGACTCTTAGTTTCTTACAAACACTAGAATATTTTGGAGTTCTCCACAAAGAATAGCAAGTTTTTAGATTGTCATTCTTGAATAATCTAAAATCTTCCTTCAAGTTGGTGTTGATATTGCTAATACTCTCCCTCAACTCTAACTTTCTTGAATGATTCTCTATCCATCATATTCAACATTTCTCCTAGATTGGCCAACTTGCTTGCAACAAGTCTTTAGTAAATAGATCTATTGCTTGCTCTTTTGTCTTTACATATTGTAGTTCAACTTCTTGTAGGACTTTCTAATAAAGTGATAATACTCTTCTATATGTTTTGTTCTTGCATGAAAGATTGGGTTCTCTATCAAACGTATTGCTGATTGATTATCATAATAAAGTGGTATTGCATAATCTATGTTTATGTTATTGATAAAGAAACAGTTGGTTGTTGTTTGTTGTGCCAAGATATTACTTTTGAGTCTATGCAAAATATATATCCAACACTCAATCATTGTGTATCATAATCTCTAGCATAATCAACAATGCAATATCCAACTAAAGTATATTTTTATCCTTTGATGTAAAAGTCCAAAATTAATGGGAGTGTTGGCATCTGTTGGCATACCTCATAGCATCTTCTAGATGCAACTTCTTTGGATTTTGCATATGTCAACTCACTACTCCTATTGCAAATGAAATATCTAGCCTTGTCAACGGAAGATAAATTATACTTCCCACTAATTGTCAATACATAGAACCACCTCCAAAGTTTTTTCCTTCATAAGTACATAATCTTGCATTTGCCTCCTTTGGTGTTAATATCGGCTTGCAATTGAGCATTTCTACTTTGTTCAATAAGTTTGTGATATACCCTTGTTGGCAGATGTGGCAAAGATAGATAGTCTACACATGGCCCCGTCGGGTCAATCTAAAGTCAAGCTGAGTTGTAAGTCAAAGTCAACCTGCATCCATCGATCAAAATCAAACCCAACACAAGGTTGGCTAGAGTTGAGTCGGGCTCATTAAACTTATTTGAGCCAGAGAAATTTAGAATCCGTGTCTTACGCCTTATGCCTTATGCCTCTCAACTCAGTCGACAACCTTCAGCTCGACCTCAGCTTGGCTATGCCCAATTCCCTTAATTAGCTTGGCCAACAATCTTTAGCTTGGTCATGCTGGGTCTCCTCAACTTGGTAATGTCCGACATTCTCATCTCGGTCATGTCCGACATCCTCATCTTGGCCATGCCCAATTCCGTTAGCTTGGCCAACAATCTTTAACTTGGTCATGCTCGGTCTCTTCAACTTGGTAATGTTCGACATTCTCATCTCGGTCATGTCCGACATCTTCATCTTGGTCGATAACCTTCAACTCATTCGCGCCTGACACACTCAACTCGGTTGACAACCTTCAGCTCGGTCCCGCCTGGCCTCCTTAATTCGTCAATGCCCAGTGTGTCGACTTTATCTCGTCCTCAAATCTCGACCTCAAGTTTCGGTCTCAGCACTTACTCGATATCACTTGCCAACCTGACCTCAAGTCCCAACCTTAGAGCTTGCTTGATCCTAGAAGTTGGTTGGCCCGCGTAATCAAAAGAGTTTAAAACTGTTTCTGCCAAAAAAATAAAAAAATATCCCCAAAAGACACAGATGATTAGAATCTTTCTAAAACTAAAACAGATATTTTAAAATAATATCTTAAACGGATATTAACAACTCTATAAAAGAGACCTCATATCCATGGACACAGGTATGCATACATCAAACTTTAATTTTTCTAAGTCCTTAAACTCCTTCTTTACGTAAAACCTTAACTTGAGTGTCAGAGTGACTTACCGGGATCCATCCCCAGTGTCATTCTAAGTCTCTTTTTGAGTGTTTTTCAGGTCTTTCATCTCCTCCAACGATTATTTTCAAAGAGCGAGTTCATCAGCAGTTCGCTACGTTGTATTAGTCGAAACACTAGATAATCTAATATTTTGTTTACCAAATTACTGATGGAGTCTATCGACAAATCTCATTTTTCAACAAGTCAATTTTATATCAAGTAACTTTAATAACTTGTACTCTTCTGCAAAAAGATGGAATCTGCCACCTTAGCGGCCCCATACGGTCGGCCCCACGACCATCTATGAGGAGGTAAATCGAGAAACTGTAGTTGATCACAACACAGGAGGGTGTTGTCTGGCTTCGCCAGGATTCGAACCCTTGCCCTCTTCTGCAACTCTGCTGCGTCGTAACCAACTCAGTTATACCTCGGAGGCTAATAACTCATACTCATATCATATGACCAAATCTACCATATATGCATGTCAACGGTCTGAATCGATAATCACAACACTATCTCATATATATGCTTGTGGAGCTGTTGTGGTCATCTATAAGATGCTCATGCTATTAATTATTGCAGTATTCTCGATCATTTTCTAACAGTCATTATCGAAAGAGGTAGCGTAGCTCTCATCATCAGGTTCACACATTCTGGTTTAATTTGCCAACCATAAAGGATAATCATCAAATATATCAGTTAATCAGATCATTATATTGGAATTTTGCATATATATATATATATAGCTCTAACTCCCAGCCAGTTTAATCTTCTATTGATCTAATCATGTACGTCACATTGAGGAAATTCCAAATGGCTTTTCCCATGCATCTTGAGTGGCTAGGTAGATCAGAGAAGGTGAACTTAAACAAGAGAATCCTATGAAATTGTTTCTTCTCTAACTGTCTCGATCCTTGTAATCAACCTGCTCTACTTGCTTCTTAATTAATTTATCTACTACTATTTGCTCTTTTAATCAGTTAGTGTACTCGTGTATATATATATGTGACTAAAATGAAGATTTGGAACTTTTCGAGATTTGGTGGTGGCTGAAAAGGTTTGAGTTGTATTAAAAAAAGCTAAAAACGGTGCAGAAGATGCATGGATGATATGTATATATCTTTGCTTGTTTCTGAAGTTAAAATGAATGCAAAAAGGAAAGAGTAGTACTGATTGAAATTAAATTAATTATTCATGATGTGGACTTGCTTGATCGATCGATCGATCGATCGAGATGCATGCAATGCATGGGCCTTGGATTAATAATAATGTCAACACTTTATGTGACATTAATTCCTTAGATCTCTTCCTCTTAATCATGACTACGACCTCATCTCCATCTTCCTAATATATATATATATATATATATAATCCCCACTCTCAAGTCTAATATAATTAAATTACACTGATCGACCATGATCCATGCTAGTTAATTAGCAAATAAAACTTTCTAAAAAATTTGGTGGTGTATTAATTCCAGTTTACTCTTCTAAATTTTCTTCTTTTTTTTGTAAAAAAAAAGAACAAATGTGGCCAAACAAAATAAATACGATAGAAAAAGTACAGATTCCATGGCGAATATTCATTAATTATTTTCATTTTGAGAAACTCAGGAACAGCTAGCTAGCGTGACTTCTCTGAAATCTACGTGGTCGCTCAAAAGGCATCAGCGTTTTGATCAAATTTACGCCATTTGATCCGCTCGACCTACTCGAATTCTCTTGTTGGACGGCGGCGCGCGAACAAAGACGGCGGCGAGGTCGCTCGGGACGGGGCAGTACCCGCCCGGCGGGGGACCGAGCTTCCTCTTCGCCGGCCGCGGCTTCCTGGGTGGCGGCGGCGGCTGCATCTCTACCGGCCTGGGCGAGGACTCTGGAGTGACGCAGTTCTCTGCCTCGTCGTCGTCTCTCGGCCCCGTCGTCGTCGGGTATTCTCCGTCGGCCTCCGTCGCCCGGCGAGTCTTAATCGGCGGGAGTGGTCGCGCCTCGAGATCGACGAACTCAAAGCCCATCGCTTTGCGTTGGAGGGCGACGAAGGTGGTAATGGCAACGGGATTGAATGGCGGTGGAGAAGGAGGAGGAGGAGGAGAAAGAGGAGGACACTGAGAATTATAGAACACATGCAGTATTAATTATATTACTAAACCCACAGTGGACCGCCCGGTTAAATTCTGAACCGGAGACCAAATTGATCCGGTTCAAAAACACGGAAAACATGCATGTAGGCTGAATAATAAAAACACTCGAGAGAGAATGTATCATATATACAAAAACAATTAATTAATTAATTAATTACCTTTTTAATTAATATAATGGTTCATGGACAATTCAGAACAAACATGAAACACTCCATTCCTTCAAATAAGCATTAATGGCAGGCCATCTTCTTCTCAGCATTAAAACCTTGACAATAATCTTGCAAAGGCAAAAGGCAAAAGCTGCTAAATTCACATGCGAATGGCAATGGTAGCCCTCCTTTTGAGTTTAATATATAGATCTCTGTTAATTTTCCTTTTAGGCAAAAGGCTGGGGAAAATAATTATACAAGTGAAAGAACATGAGTGCAGATGAAGATGATGCCGTCTTCATCGATGGCACAATTTACATATCCATTTTTTCAAGGGTTGTTGGGCTTCTTTAGTAGTTTAGTAGTAGTAGTAGTGTGAAGTCTGTCTGAGTCTGACACTCTGTTATATCATATCATAGGGAGGAAAAGAACAGGCAAAGTGAAGTGGAAGAGTAGAATGATCCTGACTTTTAACTTTCAATAAGGTTCAGAAGAAATTAATTAAATCAACAAATTTTTCCATGAAAAATAAATAGAATGTCCATCGAAGATGCTTTTCAGATTAGAACTATGTTTCATAATCTTGATGATTTTTATTTCTGTTTGAGATTATCTCTGAATGAATCATCAGACATTTGACTTTTATATTGACGGAGTCGCACTTAGCCCATGAGCAACTGGAGAAGACAATGTTCCTATAGAGCTTTGCAGAGAAGGAGGTCACGATGAAGGCTAGGGGTATCCTAGCCCAACCACTCTGACGTCCAAGTCAGTCTGTCGGCTGGATGGAGAAGAATAATAGAAAATGCAGATAACGAGAGTAGAGAGTGTGTGCATATGAGTGAGCGTCTCTACATACTTGGGCCCGTGAAAAATGGAATTCTTTTATAAAACCATCTAAGAGAGAGCAAGTAGGGACGGATCCAGAAATTAAAGGTGAACTGTGCTGACTTTAGGTATGAAAAAGATGAATTAAACATCAAAATACAATGAACAAAAAAGAATCCATTAATTTTTTTTTGATATCAAATTATAGATTACAAGTATGTATTTAATTTTTTAAAATTAGATTAGAGCCCAAAATAGCTCAACCTTATATAATTTTTTAAAAATTAAATTAAGCTTAAAATAGCCCAACTAATTTTTTTAAAATTAAATTAAGCCCAAAATAGCCCAACTTGGATTCATATTTGTTTAAAAATTATATTAGGTAATCTTTATCAAAGAATAGGAAAAGAGAGGTTTGAACTCTCGACCTCAAGAAAGATGAAACCTAACGCTAGCCAACTACGCCACCAACTCCTTCAAAAATATTCAATGATAAATTATTATAAGACTGACAGGGCTGGGCTACAGCTCAGGACATCTCCTACTTAAATCCGTCTTTGAGAGCAAGAGAGGATCTCATCGCCCATACCTAGTACGGTAACGTGCCATGTTGTATTAATATGGTAGGTGATCTATTGTTGAATAATTTACTATTCTACGTGTCGCTCAGGCGGTTGTCAAGTGGGATGGGTGAGAAAAATAAGAATAATGGAGCGGAACTACTTGAGTAAGAATGTAGACTTGGCGAGCTGAGTCAATCAAGGCAAGGGTGGAGCCAGGTATTATTCTACTCAAACTTAGCCTGAGGGCCCAACGGATTTAAAGAAGAACTACCATTTAAATTTATTACAGAAAAAATGAAAAAATATATATGAGAGAGGAAGATAGCTCGGCGACTTTTAATCAACTCGGGATTAGCTCGGAGACTACAAATTCTTGACTCCACCATTGGATCAAGGAGTTGGCTTCCGTAAGGGAGACCATGCAATCGAGGAGGCACGGGGCTGATCGGACATGGAATCTATCGGGTATAGAGTCTATCAGGTATGGAATCTGTCGAACACGGAATCTATTAGGTAAGGAATCTATCGAGCACAAAGTTTATTGGGCACAGAGTCAATTAGGCATGGAGTCGATCGGGTCATCCGACGTAATATCTCTACTTGGTTGAAGCTTTGACTTTTTTATTTGGATACATCAGCCCATATCAATGTGATTAGAATAATATTTACTTAGCTTGTTAATTTGTAAGAATTGCTGATATAATATTTACTCCTTAACTATGTAGTTTCATCCTTTTTCTTATCCACAAAGAGCATTTTAATTTCCTAAACAAAATTTATTTATTTATTTATTTATATATATTAACGATATTTTCTTATTACGTTGAATACTAAAAAAATTAAACAATTTCTTGTTTTAAAAATGAAAAAAAAGATTTATTACGAATTGACGGATTTTGGTCAGTTGTTATTTTGTTTTATTCGTGGGTCCCACGAAGGAGAATGAAAAGGCAAACTGCTCACGCCAACTGGGCCCCATGGCCTTCTCCGGTCACGTTCAGACTAGTGCAACTTTTCAACCTTTTTTTTTTTTTTTTTTTCTTTCTTGTAGATATCAGTCCAGTCGTCGTGTTCGTGTAAAACAATTAAAACGAAACTCACGCATTCCACGAAACACATAACGGAATTGGAGAATCGATCGTTTATTTGTTTTTTTCATCTTACGAATCGCGATCGACGAACACACTTTTTTTTCTTTGAAAATAAAATCATAAAAATCATATATAAAAAAATTATAAATTTTGAAAAAGACGTACTTAACATTTCTAAAACACATATTAAATTTTCAGAATTCTTAAAAAGACACCTCTAACTTCAATATAATTTTGCCGTAATTGTTTTTTTTCTTTTTTTTTCTATTTAAATTTTAATAAATAATTCTCTAAATTATATATTTTTAATTTTAAAATGTTAATTAAAATTTAAAAATATAACGGAAAAGAAGGTTAATAAAAAATTAAAAATATTTTGTCTATTTTTTTGATATCTTTTAGTTTTAAAATATTTAATTATAAAAGAAAAAATAAAATAAGTAATGAAGTTGATTTTATTAATAAAAATAATTAAAAAAATCATGTTGTTATTAATTTTTAAAAATCAACATCATAGTTTAAATACAATATCGTTGTGTTATTAATTTTTGAAGATCGACACCATAGTATGTTGATTTCAGAAAATCAAAATCACGGTGTTGGTTCTAATCACACACTATGATGTTGGTTTCTGAAGACCAATACTATAGTACTAGTCTTCGAAAACTATCACCACAGTGTTCTAAAAATTTTAAATCATTTTGAGCACTGTTGAGAGCTTTAAAATAGTAAATGATGGCTTATTTGGATTCAGGTTTATCTAATAAACTCACAAGAGTTTTAATAAATCCGATCAGAGCTCTCTAAGTCTATCAATGGATTTTGATCAAAATTTATTGATAAACCTAGGATATTAAGATTTTTGAAATTTTACCATAAGATGGAAGATGTGAGTGTGTAAGAGGTATACATGGTGTTTATGTCTGATTCTAATATCTCTACGATAAATACCTTCATTACACTATTCTCTTCTATTTCATAATAAATTTTTAAAAATCCAAAACCCTTATGTTCATCAATGAGTTTTGATCAAAATTCATTTATGGACTTAGAGAGTTTCGATCGAATCCATTCCAAATGCTATAGTTTTCTAAAGTTTCTCAGAGTCTATATATGTCCTGAAATATCTTGAAGTTATTAACAACAGTAATCAGAAGGTTTGTAAAACTTCAAAATTCAAGACAAATAACAAATATACAACTTATCGCATGGATGTCATAATCAGGTTTGGACACCATACATAATTTCACTATACTATCCTCTTCCATTATATGTTAACTTTTTAGAAATCCAAGTCATTTAAGCCCATCAATGAATTTTGATCAAAATTCATTGATGGATCTAAAAAGTTTCGATCAGACTAATTCCAATTTCTATGGGTTTATTATGTGAATTCGAGGCCAAATAAACCCTCTTTTACTAGTTTAAGGCTCTCTCAATAGTGTTCAAAATGATTTAAAACTTTCAAAATACTATTGTACTAGTTTCGAAAGACCAATACCACAGTGGTGTTGGTCTTCGAAAATCAACATCACTACGTATGAGCAGAACTAATACGGTGGTGCTAGTCTTCAGAAACCAATAACACAGCGATTAGAGCTGTCAATTTAGGTTAGATCCACCCCATCAAGTAATTTAAACGAGTTGGATTGAAATTTTATCAATCCATTTTAAAGTGAGTATAGACGGGTTATCCGTTTGGGCCCACGACCTGCGTGGGTCAGTCCATGGTGAGCTTGGGTTGGCCATTGGGTTGAGGAAAAAAATTTCTTCCAAAATTTACAACTAAAGTGAAAAACTCAATGAAATTATATGCTTGAGTTGGCCTACGGATTGAAAAAATAAATCTTTTAAAATTTAAAATTAAAGTAAAAAACTTAATAAACTTGTGAACTTGACCCACCTAATCAGCAATTCAAATTTAAAATTTTTAATATTATATACATATATATTATTTTTTGATAAACTGGAATTTCCTAATCCACCAAGATGATGGGCCAACCCACCTTGCCTCACCCCCATCATATGACAGATTTTTGGTGGGTTATCTCGTTCAAATATGAATTGACCCATTTAACAACATTAACAGTGATATTGTATTTAAGTTGTGATGTTGGTTTTAACCAATACCAAAGTTATTTTTTATTTTATTTTTATTAATAAAATATTATTAATTTTATTTTGTTATTTTTTATAATTAGATATTAAAAAATAAAAAAATATTTTCAATTTTTTATGAACCTTTTTTAATATATTTTTTAAAAATTCTTATTAAATTTTAAAATAAAAATAAATAAATTTAGAGGATTATTTATTAAAAATTAAATTTAAATGATATTTAATTTAATATATTTAAGAGGAACAAATAAAAACAAATATTAAAAAAAATATTACATGCATACAATAGAGAGGGAAAGAGAGAAAAGAATAAATCAATAAGATAAAATTAAAATTAGATGCACCAATCATAATTCTCAAATTTTGATGCGTCTTTTATTAATTTTGAAATCTTGAGGTACCAATTTTATAATATTTTCTCTCTCCTCCTCCTTTCCTTTTCCTTGGACTCTTAAAGACAGAATTGAATTCCATCACCTGAACACCGGCCACATCGCTGACAGATCGAAAGGCTTAACTTTAATTTCTCCTCTTCCTCTTCCTCTTCCTCTTCCTCTTCCTTCCCCGCTATAAATTTCCATCCTCTGGCGAACGACTTTGCCAAAGGTTTCAGTGTGTTCGTCTCCACTCGATCGGTCTTATGGAACCACCCATCCAATGGACCAATAAAACTGATGATTCCTTTGAACAAGCCCAGGAGCTCTTCAGGTACGTACGTACGTACGTCGTCAAAAACAAACAACAACCACGAGATCATCATCATCATCATGATGAGATCTGATCTAAACCAGCTCCCATGCATATATATATGATTTAGCAGCTATGGATCCGATCCCGAGACGACGACGGCGCCAAACTGCTGTAACTCGAGCTCGAGAACTGCGTCCATGGCACTCCGCGACAACATTATTTTGCAGGAGAGGGAGAGGAGGAAGAGGTTCAACCAGACTCTTTACGATCTCAGAGGCGTCGTCCCCAACATCACCAAGGTTAGAATATAATATAACAACGCGAGTTAGTTAATTCTGAAATTAACCGATCGATTTCGATCGAAGACTAATTTGGTGAACGGACTACTATATATACTGGAATTATATATATTATATATGCAGATGAGCAAGACGTCCATAATCCATGACGCCATCAACTACATCCAGCAGCTTCAGGATCAAGAAAGATCTCTGCTCGATGAGATATCAGACACGGAGAAGTACTACTCAACCTGTTTAGAGGGCAAGAGAGACAATACTTCTTGGAGCTGCTCCATGGAAGTGATGGAAGTAAGATCACATATATATATACATCCTATAAATTAATTACCTTTTAATAGAACCATATATAGATATATACTATTCTATTAATCTATGGAGTTTTGCAGATCGGAGTGAGAGAGATGGGCAATGGAACCTCGATTATCAGCATCACTAGCGAGAACAAGAAGAGTGCGATAACAAGGGTGTGCCAGATTGTGGAGTCTTGCGGCCTCAGTATCATTGCAGCCAATATCACTTCCAGATTCGGGATTATCTTCCATACCATAGTCGCCGAGGTCTTTTATCTTTTTCTTTCTTTAGCTCCCTTAGCTTTAATTAATTACTTAATTAATAAAACATCGATCGATCGATCGATCGATCATCTGGTTAATTACGTACGTTGTTGATGAACGTAACAGGACGGTGGAATCGAGAGTTCTCAGTTGAAAAGGAAGATAGAGGCTGCTTTTCTTCATCGTGGTGCCCCGAGAAACACTTTCCCCGTTTCATGGAGCTAGCGAGTCGACTGTGGCATGAAGATCCATGGACGAGGTGAATTATGAAAGCAACAACAAGCTAGCTAGTCAGTCTGAGCCTCACCCTCTTAATTAAATTAAGACAAATGATGAGATAATTGTCAAACAAACATGTTAATCACTGTTTCCCTTTTTTCTTTGGTTTGTTTGTTTGTTGTATAATTATAATATTGTTAAAACTGATACATCGATCGATCACACCTGGGACACGATCTATGGGCATTATATATATATATATATATATATAGGCTCATTAAAAATATTTTTCAGACCTGTGATGTGATGAACATTACAGTGGCTCTCATGTCACAATTAATACAGATATAAATCTAGAACACGACGACTGATCGTTATTTTGTCCTTATTGCACCGTATGCCGACAAAGTTTGTTTCCTGTAAAATATTTGAATTAAGTTATTTATTAAGGAATTATTAATCTTTTTCATTTTAATCAAATATAATATTTTTTTTAAATAAATAAATTTATAATAAAACTATTATATAAATTTTTATAAATAAAAATTATAGACAAAATTTGAAATCATAGGATTTCTATTAAAAATACATTTAAAATTTAATAATAATTTGAGACCGAAAGAAATCATTTCAAATTTATATAAATTAGATATAATTTTTTAAATAGAATTAAAATCATTTAAAGATGAATTTATTATATGAAATTATTAATATATTTTATTTTAATAAAATATAATATTTGAAAAGAAATTTGAGATACCAATCGAGTCGATCTTCTTTCAAATCTATGATAGGTCAGGCTTCCTTCAAATTGAATTTTCTTTAAGTCAAACTTCAATCAAGTATCAATTGGTATCAGAGTACAAAATTAACTTATCGTCGTCTTTACGACATAAGGATTGTATTTTAATGATCTTTGATACATATGCATTGATTTTGTATTAGATTCCACTTTAGAACAACGAATTGATGCATATCTGTCAAGTCTAGAATTGGGAAATCTCGGATTTTAGATAGGTTTTGAGTTTTTTTTTGCATTATCCGATAAAGAACAAAAGAACGATGATAGATTTAGAATTTACCATCGCCATGCTCGCACAAACATTGTTGCATGCGAGAAACATAACCCGAGTCGCGTGAGCAGTAATCGACTGATAAGGAACACTAATTGACTACCAGACACAAAATTGGGCACAAAATATTTACAATCCAACTAGGGCACTCGACTAATTTACCATTAGTCGACTACTATCAAGTCATAGTCAACTGATATATCCAAAATTTTATATAAATTTTTTTTGATTTGATTGGTGCATTTGATCTCATCAATCGACTACTATTAGGTCTCAGTCAACTAATGTTCACAGAATTGTCCATAGAAAATTTTCAGCTCAACTATGTCATTTGACTAATGAAAATCAATTGATTGCTAGTCGACTACTATCAAGTCATAGTCAACTGATATATCCAAAATTTTATATAAATTTTTTTTGATTTGCTTGGTGCATTTGATCTCATCAATCGACTACTATTAGGTCTCAGTCAACTGATGTTCACAGAATTGTCCATAGAAAGTTTTCACCTCGACTATGCCATTCGACTAATGAAAATCAATTGATTGCTATTAGGAACTATTGGATAGGTTTGGGCCATTTGCGTAGGTAGATGTATATTTATGATAAAGATGGTTGACCTAAAGAAAAATTATTCTTTATGCCAGATATATGTTTAAGGATGCCCACAAATCAAGTCTGACTCCCTCTTAATCATGCACATGATGTGTCAATCCAAAAAAGGCATATTGTATGGCCGATTAGAAGTGTTGTGAGCAAAACTTGGAATTACAAGCAACTTAAGGAGGCTCATATATTAAGTTAATCATGTGCATAATGGGTTAGCCCAAAGGAATGTAAGTTGTGTGACAAATGAAGATAATTATGAGTTATTTAAAGAGTACCACTAGCAAGTTACATTTAAGTTCAAAGACTTAATGCAATATTGTACTTGGTATCTCAATAAAGGCCCATTCAGTTGTTGGTGCAGTCTTGCCCCAAGTGGAATTGGATTTTAATGTTTGGCTAAAATAAGTTTAAGTTAGGCAATGTTGGTGATCTAACTTGTGTGAATTGAGTTCACAGGAAAGTCCAGGAATGGAAGACTTGGCAAATGGTGAAGTCCCGGAGGCGGAAAGCCTCTTGGCAAAGGTGAAGTCCCAAATGTGAAGAGGCGCGACCTCTTGGCAAAGGGAGACTTAGCACGATGAAGCTGAGGGAAACATCTCAAGCAAGTGCAAGGAAGGGCACGAGGCTTGTGGAAGACGTTTGAAGGCTTGCGTCAAGGCTAAGGGATGAAGAAGGAAGCTGAAAGGGGATTTTCAGCTTGACCAGTCGACTGACACTGCCATCAGTCGACTGGTGACTTGATCCAGAAGCACACAGAAAGATTGGTCGAGTGATTTGCTTGGACCAGTCGACTGACCAGTCGACTGGTGGATGGACTTCAGTCGACTGACAGATGACCGTTGGGCTGACAACTGGAGAATTAAACGCTAATTAATTAGCCGTTGAAGCCCATCAGTCGACTGCTCCCTGAGCCAGTCGACTGATGTCGAGAAAATATAAAAATACAGTTTGACGATTGGAGAAGCAACTGTTCACATTCTTCTCATTCTTGCACGAACTCCAATCTCTGTAACTCTCATTCCTCTTCCTCTAAACTTCACTACACATCTTGTGAAAGGAAGAGATCGATTTGTAAAGGTTTCTCCGCCTTCAAAGAGTTCTTTGAGAAGGAGAAGTTTCATAGTGGAAGGTCGTGTGCTGTGTGTGGATCCTTGGATTAGTCACCTCGCAAGAGGTGGATACCAAGTAAATCGAACGGGTTAGCGTTGTTCTTTTTCATCTTGCTTTTTTTTTTTGTGCTTCCGCTGACGATTTTGCAGGCAAGATCGAAAAATGCTATTCACCCCCTCTAGCGAACGCATCGGTCCCAACAAGTGGTATCAGAGCAGGTTCCTTTCGGACGAACTAACATTCAATCGAAAACTTTCAAATGACGTTTCAAGAGGGATACAACACCGCACGACCTCCCTACTTCGATGGCAACGATTTTGCCTACTGGAAAGGTAGAATGAATATTATTTAATGAATGACATTGAAAACTGGTTTAGTATTGTAGATGGCTTTGAGAAACCGAAGGACGCTTCTGGAGCTCCTCTCCCTACCAAGGAATGGTCGAAGGATGTATGCAAGAAGGCTCAAGCAAATGCAAAAGCCACAACCACCTTGCAATGCGGGCTTTCCAAAGAACAACTGAGCAAGGTCGGACCATTCGACTCAGCCAAAGAGCTTTGGGAGAAGCTCATCGAACTAAACGAAGGTTCAAGCGAATCAAGACGAGCCAAGAGGGATCTCTTGGTAGGACAACTCCAAACCTTCACCATGAAGCCCAACGAGATGGTAAGCCAAATGCATGGGCGATTCAAGGAGATCGTGAACGGTCTTCATGTAATAGGTGAGAAAATCGACAACCGGGACTTGGTAAGGTATGTACTTCAAGCTTTTCCCAGAACCACTCTATGGGCATCGATGGTCGATGCGTATAAAGTGTCAAGGGATCTTTCCAGTGTTAAATTAGATGAACTATTTTGTGAATTTGAATTACATGAACAAGCTAACTTGTCTACCAAAGAGAAAGGTATAGCTTTGGTTGTAGAAAAGAAGAAGAAGAAGAAAAGAAGGAGGAGCCCTCATCCGAGTCCGATCGGGAATCTTCGGATAGCGACGAGGAGATGTCGGCCAAAGAAGTAGCCCATTACGTCAAGAAGATGATGGAAAAATCAAGGAGATTCACAAGGAGAGATGTCAAGAAAATGTTCACATCACCACGAGGTAAAACTCAAAGTTCAAGTTTTAACCCTAATGTTACGTGTTATGAATGCAACAAGAAGGGACACATCAAGCCAAACTGTCCGGAGCTGAAGAAGAGAGAGGAGAAGGAAAGAAAGAAGAAGGAAAAGAAGAAGAAGGAGGTGATGGTAGCCCAGGCCACGTGGGACTCATCAAGTAGCGACTCCTCAGATGATGAAGAGGAGTTGTGCCACATCACTCGACACATGGCGCTCATGGCACGTGAGAGTGACCATGACACCACAAGCGAGGAAGAAGGGTCAAGTGGAGATGAATCTTCCTCGAGCGAAGATGAGGTAATGGATTCTGCAAAAGAGAAGTTTCTTTATCGAACTATTGCTTTTCTTAAAAATGCATTGATAAAATCAAAATCTAAGGTTAAGACATTAAAGGAAGAACTTAGGACCATTAGGAACAATGATAATGATTGTAGTGAAATAATTGAAGAAAATAAAAAATTGAAGAATGAAACCATTGATTTAAGAAAATGTTTAGAAAAATTTACAATTGGATCTAGGAACCTTGACATGGTACTAAATAGCCAAAGAGCCGTTTATAACAAGGCCGGAATAGGATATAGACCTAAGGAGGTTTCTTACATTTCCCTAGTAGGAAGACAAGGGGCATTAAACAAACCAATCACTAAGGGTAAAATAAGACAAGCATGGGTCCCTAAAAGATATTTACAAAATGTTAGTGAATCTAGTTTTTGGGTACCAAAATGTGATGTATTTTATGTTGTATAGGTAAGAGAGAAGAAGGATACTAACATGTGGATCATGGATAGCGGGTGTTCAAGTCACATGACCGGAGATGTAAGCAAGTTTACAAAAATAAAATACATGAAGAAAGGAAAGGTGTCATTTGGAAATAGTGGAAAACTCAAAATCATAGGTAGAGGTACAATTGAGGTATCACCCACAATCACAATTCATAAGGTTCTTTTAGTTAAGGACATGGAATTTAACTTGCTTAGTGTAAGTCAATTATGTGATTCGGGCTATCAAGTTGAATTTCATGCAAACAAATGTCTAGTTAGACAAATAGGGTTGAAGAATGTGGTCTTAGAAGGATATAGGAACCAAAACCTTTACTATATAAATTTGTCTTTTGCTTCTAACCCTTCTATTGAGTGTCTCATGTCAAAAGAAGAGGAAGGATGACTATGGCATAGGAGGCTTGGACACATCAACATGAAGAACATCGCCAAGGTGGCCAAAATGGAGTTGGTGAAAGGACTACCGAAAGTCAAATATGTCAAGAACAAGATGTGTGATGCATGCCAAGAGGGTAAGCAACCTAAATCATCACACAAAGGTAAAACTCTAACTAGCACTACTTTACCTTTAGAATTATTGCATTTAGATTTATTTGATTGTCATAGCATTTTATGGGTAATAAATATTGTTTGATAATTGTAGATGATTACTCTAGATTTACATGGGTTTATTTCATGAAAAATAAGGATGAGACCTTAGCTATTTTCATAGGTTTTAGCAAAAGGGTAGAAAATGAAAGAACCTTGAAAATCAATAGGATTAGAAGTGATCATGGTGGAGAGTTTGAGAACTCAAACTTCTCAAAATTTTACTTAGAAAATGGATACAAACATGAATTTTCATGTCCAAGAACCCCTCAACAAAATGGAGTTGTTGAGAGGAAAAATAGAGCTTTACAAGAAGCCGCTAGGACAATGCTAAATGCTTATTCATTACCCACCTATTTATGGGCGGAAGCGGTTAACACCGCTTGCTACATTCAAAATAGGGTGGTAATTCATCGATTTTTAGGAAAAATACCTTTTGAGCTGTGGAGTGGAAAAATACCCAAAATTAACTACTTTAGAGTGTTTGGATGTAAGGCTTACATTTTAAACACCAAAGATGACTTAAGAAAATTTGAGGCCAAAGCGGATGAAGGAATCCTAGTTGGTTACTCATCCTCTAGCAAAGGCTATAGGGTTTATAACAAGAGACCCAAATGATTGAGGAGTCATCAAATGTTGAATTTGATGAGTCTAACAACACTTACCCTAGAAAATCTCCTATTGATGAAGATATAAATGCAAGAAAGCAAGATATAACTCATGCAATAAAGAACTTACAATTAGGAGGTAATGATCTAGGGGGAGGAAGAGGTGATTCGGATGATGAGCGTAAACGTGAAAATAATAAGTGTGATGAGCCCACAAGGTCTAGGACTCTTAGGCATCATCAAGATCACCCTATTGACCAAGTAGTAGGGGATGTTGAACAAGGAGTTAGAACTAGATCTCATTTTAGGAATCAAACTAGTCAAATTGCTCTAATTTCTCAATTTGAACCAAAATCAATTGATGAAGCATTAATCGATACCGATTGGATATTAGCAATGCAAGAGGAGTTAAACCAATTTGAAAGGAGTGAAGTATGGGAGTTAGTTCCAAGACCTAGTGATAATACAATTGTGACAACAAAATGGGTCTTTAGGAACAAATTAGATGATCAAGGTAAAGTGACTAGAAACAAGGCTAGATTGGTAGCTAGGGGGTTTAACCAAGTTGAAGGACTTGACTATGATGAGACTTATGCTCCGGTAGCTAGGCTAGAGTCCATTCGTATCTTATTAGGATATGCCGCTTACATGGGTTTCAAACTTCATCAAATGGATGTTAAATCGGCATTCCTAAATGGGTTTATTAAGGAAGAAGTGTATGTAGAGCAACCCCCCGATTTTGAAAGTATAGAGTATCCAAACCATGTTTACAAGCTTAAAAAGGCTTTATATGGGTTGAAACAAGCTCCTAGAGCTTGGTATGAGAGACTTTCAACATTTTTGATCTCTAAGGGCTTTAGGAGAGGGACAATTGATCCAACTTTATTTATAAAGTCAAAGGAAAATGACATCTTTGTTGCCCAAGTGTATGTTGATGACATCATTTTTGGGTCAACAAATGATGATTTTCTTCATGAATTCATCAACCATATGGAAAATGAATTTGAGATGAGTTTAGTTGGGGAGTTGACTTTCTTCCTAGGACTACAAGTAAAACAAACAAATGAAGGAACTCATGTGTTTCAAACAAAATATGCCAAAGAAATGATAAAGAAATTTGGACTGGAAAATGCTAAGGTAATATCTACCCCTATAGGAACAAATGTAAAATTAGACAGTGATGTTGAGGGAAAATTGGTAGACTCAAAATAATATAGGAGTATGATTGGTAGCCTGCTATATCTAACCGCTAGTAGACCGGATATACTCTTTGCGGTAGGTATGTGTGCAAGATATCAATCGTGTGCCAAGGAATCTCATCTTGCCATAGTAAAAAGGATCCTAAGATATGTCAAGGGAACCCTCAATGTAGGTCTTTGGTATCCTAGAAATCAAAATTTTGACCTAATTGGGTATACTGATTCTGATTATGCCGGGTGCAAATTGGATAGGAAGAGTACTAGTGGTGGATGTCAATTTCTTGGATCCTCCCTAGTTAGTTGGAGTAGTAGGAAGCAACCTTGTGTAGCTTTGTCTACTACCGAAGCCGAATATGTGGCCTTAGGAGGATGTGTAGCTCAATTATTGTGGATGATGCACACTCTAAAGGATTATGAGCTTCACTATTCCAAAGTACAAGTATTGTGTGATAATATGAGCACAATTAATCTAACCAAAAATCTGGTACATCATTCTAGGACCAAACATATTGAAATTAAACATCACTTTATAAGAGATCATGTGGCAAGAGGAGATATTGAGCTAAATTACATTGAGTCAAAATCAAACCTTGCCGACATTTTCACCAAACCTCTACCCGAAGCGGAGTTTACCACCCTTAGGAGAGGTTTAGGTATGTGCCTTGTAGAATAAATAATTTTAGTGTTGCATGATCCTATAACACAAATTTAACATCTCACAAGACCATAGGGAGACCATGTTTGTGTATTGATGCATTTGAATTATTGGTGAGATGCTAGGATGATACTCATACCTCACTTATGCTTTTTAGCATCTTGATGAGGCATGAAAAGTATCAATTTATTTATCATAGACCAACTATGGGAAAAGCAAATGTTTAATTAATGGACATCTTGCCCATCGATCATAGTTGGACATTTTAAATGATTCAAAACCATTTTAATGAAATACTCACAGTGATATGCACTTGCAACATCAATGAATTCATAACATGGCTTGAAATTGATACAAAAGTGCAAGTTTGTGCCAAACTTTAGAGTTTAGGTCAAACTTGTGAAATATAATTATTTTTCACAAAATTATATTTTTCCTTGATAATATATGTGAAAACAAACGTGCTTGCAAAATTTTAGATTTTTCTGAATTTTATGAAATTTTTAAAGCATTTCTGAAGTTCGTATCAGAAACCTGCACAAAGTTGTTTCAGGGCACCAGTCGACTGGTGCAGATATCAGTCGACTGGTCCCAGTCGACTGCTCTGGAATTCACTCGACCAATAAATCTGTGAGTTTCTGATTCAATGGGTCAGTCGACTGCTGAGGCCTCAGTCGACTGCTCGCCAGTCGACTGGTCCATCATCAGTCGACTGATGGCGATCTTTGTATAAAAGAAACTCAACGCGTGGTCGACTGCAAACCCTAGGTTTTCGTCGCCTCTTCCCTATTTTCGTGTCCTCCGGCCATCTCCTGCATCCTAGTGCTTTTCTAAGCCCTTCTCCACACACCTCTATTTCATCATCTTCTAGGTTTTGAAGTGGTGTTTTGAGCTAGATTCTCTATCATGGAAAGAAGGTAACCTTTGCTACCATATTTTCTCTTGATTTCTTCAATCTTTTGTCATTATTCTGAAGCTAACCTTTGTTTTGTTGCATATTTTTGCATCATAAAACCATGCATTGCATTTTTTTAGAGTTAGGCAAAAACACACCGCTACTCGCCCACCTAGGAAAAGTCAATCCCCGACGGGGTGAGGGTTCTTCCCAATACCCTGATCCTTCTTATTTTCGTGGAACGCAAGAACCACGATTTCACTCTCAGGCCGCTCAACATTTGTTTGAGACGACCGAATTTCACCTCATGGACTGTAGATATCTTAACAAATCATATTTTCAAGCAAAAACACCTCATTTGTATGATCTCATCACATTCTATCAACTAGAGTCCTTAGTTACTTGCACAAGTGACATCAACCTTGATCTTTGCAAGGAATTTTATGTCAATCTTCGTCCTGTTGGCATAAATGAGAACCGATATGTGTCCACCGTAGGAGGTGTTTCAATTGAGTTCAATCCT
Organism: Curcuma longa; assembly: GCF_044706935.1. Taxonomy (NCBI): domain Eukaryota; kingdom Viridiplantae; phylum Streptophyta; class Magnoliopsida; order Zingiberales; family Zingiberaceae; genus Curcuma; species Curcuma longa. The sequence goes on from NC_133861.1 coordinate 612,767, forward strand.
GAAATTCTTCGATCTTTTCTACGATTACGACCTTCGGCGAACCCATTCGTTTGTTTTCCTGAAGTAGTTGGACCTATCACCGGCTCTTTCGCCCATGTTACTATTGACCAAATTCATCAACACTACTTTGGCACCCCTAGAAATCCATTTAAAAAAATCTTTCATGCCACCAGTATGTCTGCCAAAATTATGTCTGGTATAGGATTATCCTGGATTGCATTCTTCCCATTGTGACCCGAGGTCGGGCAATGATTCGAATCCCACATTTGATTATGATGTATGCTTTAGAGCAACATCTAGATATCGACATTGCCCTTCATGTCTACTCATCCATCCTTTATTTCTCGGGTCCTTCTAATGGCAAGCTTTATATGTCATTTGGTCATATCATTACTCAGTTTCTTGCATCTAGGGGTGTCGATGTTTCAGTAGGGACCATTCGCCCTTTATCAAAGGACTATGATCAGCTGGGCCTGAGACATTTGAAGTTGGCGAAGATTATATACCATGATGGTGCTATGGCTTGGACTCGTGATGTTGCACGTGGAGCTGCACGTGAGGCTGATTCTTCGAGTCTGAGGAGGATGAGGATGACGATGCACCTGCTGCCCCTGCTGCTGCTCCTCCTCCTGCGGCTGATGCTCCCCCTACCAGTGGCCTAGATGAGCGTATCACCCATCTAGAGGGGGGGTGATGCATCAGGATTGTCATGATCTTGGTCAGCGGCATGCAGGGTTATTATGAGCAAGTCCAGACCTACCACCAGGAGGTTCAGGACTACTATCAGGGAGTTCAGACCTACCATCATGAACTCCAGGGATATTTTGAGGAGGTCCAGGGCCTTCGTCAGGAGTGGACAGCTGCTGCTCAAAGACAGAACTGAGGCGTATCAGCAGACAGCAACAGAGGTATCAGCAGCAGCAGCAGATGTATGATATGATGCAGAGGATGCACATGTCATATCAGGCTCCTCCTCCTCCTCCACCTCCTGAGGATTAGATGTTTGTGTTTGAGTTTTGAGTAATGTCGAGATTTAATTTAAAAGTTAAAATGTTATGTATCTCGAACATAAAATTTGCTTGTGGGATGTTATTATTATCTGACTTTGCTTTATGTATGATACTTTTGTTTTCTATGATGTGGTTTTTCTCCTTTTACATATTTTCCTTTGTGTATATATGTCTTCATTATTCATTTTGTTTTAAGTAAGATTAGTTTATGGATTTAGGGGGAGTTTTTTGGTTTTGTCATTAGGACATATATTCAATCATAACTCAAAATCTACATTTTAGACACTTTTCATAACCCTATAGGAATGCTATAGTGATGCCTACCTATAGTCTACCTTTCCAATCAAGAATATTGATACAAAGTCTTTGTGCCATTAAGAGTTTCAAAGTTTTTGAAACTTTGTATCAAAATTCAATTTTAATAGGCAAAATATTTTCAAATTATTTTTCTCATATTATATATGTTATAAGTAATGGTCATATGAAATTTCATGATTTTTCAACGAAAATTGAATTACTTATGAATTTTTAAAATTTGGATCTGAAAATCTATTTATCAGACATCAGTCGACTGATTCAGAGATCAGTCGACTGATGTGGCTGAAAAATCACTATTTTGACCATTTCTTGCTAATTGCGTATCCTTTGACCTACTATTGTTTGATGCATGCTCTAGGAGCATTGTTATGGTCTATAGGATTGATCAAACCTATACCTTAGGTGCCACAAATCCATTGTTGGTGCTTGTTATAGGGGAGTAGGGTTTTAGGGGGAGCATGTGCCAAAACGAACAAATTTTTATTAAAAGCATGAGGCTCCTTATTGGACATTTGCCCTACCTCTTATTTGTTTTTACCTCCTTTGAATTTATGATTCTTTTTGTTGTTAGTCAAAAAAGGGGGAGAAATGGTTTGTTTAAGTTAGAATGTAAATGTTTTTATGCTTTTATTCATGCTGTTATTCATGCTTATGATTCATGATTCATTTATTATTATGGTTATTTGCTGTTGTTATATCCTGTTGTATTAAAGACCTAACTTAAATAAATTTTTGTCAAACATCAAAAAGGGGGAGATTGTTGGTGCAGTCTTGCCCCAAGTGGAATTGGATTTTAATGTTTGGCTAAAATAAGTTTAAGTTAGGCAATGTTGGTGATCTAACTTGTGTGAATTGAGTTCACAGGAAAGTCCAGGAATGAAGACTTGGCAAATGGTGAAGTCCCGGAGGCGCGACCTCTTGGCAAAGGTGAAGTCCCGGAGGAGGCGCGCGGCCTCTTGGCAAAGGGAGACTTAGCACGATGAAGCTGAGGGAAACGTCTCAAGCAAGTGCAAGGAAGGGCACGAGGCTTGTGGAAGACGTTTGAAGGCTTGCGTCAAGGCTAAGGGATGAAGAAGGAAGCTGAAAGGGGATTTTCAGCTTGACCAGTCGACTGACACTGCCATCAGTCGACTGGTGACTTGATCCAGAAGCACACAGCAAGATTGGTCGAGTGATTTGCTTGGACCAGTCGACTCGACTGGTGGATGGAGCAGTCGACTGACAGATGACCGTTGGGCTGACAGCTGGAGAATTAAACGCTAATTAATTAGCCGTTGAAGCCCATCAGTCGACTGCTCCCTGAGCCAGTCGACTGATGTCGAGAATTTCATAAAAACACAGTTTGACGATTGGAGAAGCAATTGTTCACATTCTTTCATTCTTGCACGAACTCCAATCTCTGTAATCTTCATTCCTCTTCCTCTAAACTTCACTACTAATCTTGTACAAGGAAGAGATTGATTTGTAAAGGTTTCTCCGCCTTCAAAGAGTTCTTTGAGAAGGAGAAGTTTCATAGTGGAAAGGTCGTGTGCTGTGTGTGGATCCTTGGATTAGTCACCTCGCAAGAGGTGGATACCAAGTAAATCGAACGGGTTAGCGTTGACATTTTTTTATCTTATTTTTTTTTGTGCTTCCGCTGATGATTTTGCAGGCAAGAGCGAAAAACGCTATTCACCCCCCTCTAGCGAACGCACCGGTCCCAACAACCTACAATGATTGGGAATTCAGGACATAAAGTACAAAAACAACAAGATCAAGATCCAACTTATTTCTTTGTAAAAAGAAAGGTTATCTGAAGAAGGATTTGATGAGAATCTTGATAAAGAAAACAAGACATGCACAAGGATCTAGTTCCAACAAATTCTATAGCAGAAATAAATGCATAAACTGAAATAAACGATGGACCTGAATGCAGCGAAATGGCCATCATCTTTTTATGTGTCATCCAAGAAAACTGAAAATCTCACAAAAGAAGAAGGAGAGCAAGGAGCTGATCTTCTGAAAAGAACTAGGTTGACGACACCGTAATCTCTTCGTAGATGGGGAGCATAGATATCTGCTATAATACTTAATTCAACGGGGACCATACCCTTTATATATGAGCTCATTTGTTATTTGTCCATTAATGATAACAGTGCGGGTTAACGGTGAACCCCACATCCAATAATTCAAGCCCTCAATAAATATAAGTTAGATCACTTAATGGCGAAAATGTTAATATTATCGGGCAATTATTAGATGTAGATCTGTTGTACCATAAATCTCACAATAAACATTAGCAAAGTCCACAATATCACATTGATCGATCCTTCGGGTTGAAGGGTCCATCATGCATATAATGAAAAGAAAAAAAAAAAATCAAAGATAGCAGTAAAAGGTTAAAAAAAGGAAAAAATAAAAGAAAAAGGACTTTTTTTAACAAAGGGGAAAAATAGCAGTAAAAAGGAAAAAGAAATAAAATAAAAAATTAGATTAATTAAATTGTAAATAAATATTAATGAAAACACAATTCTCGATGTCATCAAAAACTTGATATGCAAATACCGTAGGTGCATGATGTCGTTAAGTAATAAAATTATTGTCCTTTAGGACCGTGGTGTTAAATACTAATTTGTGTAAAGTAGATTATCTAAACGAATCGAATGAGTGAATTTGTTATAAAAAGAACTAAGTATCTTGAAACTAAGATTTGATGAATGCCAACCTGAACCCTAAACTCGACCTGCCAACCTGACCCTAGTCAATTTGAAAAATATCAGGTTAGGGTTAGGAGTTTTAATTTAGGGTTTGAATTAAATCGGGTTGGATTCAAAAATGATCAAATTGGGGGGGGGGGGGATGAAATAGGCTCGATTAAATTCTTTTGGTTGTTAGTGCTTGTCCTGATATATTGATATGTGTATGATGGAATACAAGGGAAAAAACACAAAGAAAGACAAGATATGCAAATTAGGATTTAACATGGTTCACAGTTTTGATGTATAATGGTTCACGATTTTCCCAAGAATTAGTATGTCCATGGCCTATAATCTGTTGGTGGATAGAGAAACTTATAGATTGCATCGCAGTAGTCTTCTCAAATTTGCAGAATATAAAGTACAAGAGAAGACGGAGAATACAAAAAAAGATCACAACAATATTGAATCAAAATGCTCGCATGAAATAATATTAGAGGTTTTGGACGTGGCCTTGTCTATAAATATTGAATTCCAACTTTTCTAAGTTTCACCTGGCTATCATTGGATAGGTTGTAAGCCATTAATAAAATGTTGCATAAGATTCAATTAAAATCCAAATGTTTCAACTTATCTTTGAAATCCTTTATACTGAAATAGTATTAGTTGATTGTTGCACAAGAATTAGTCGAACAAACATTCTGTTCGCGTTGATCATTTAGCCTTAATCGAGTGATTAGTTGATTGCCAAACAACATTCTTTTTGCTACAAGTAATTGGACCTCAACCAACTACAAACATTCTATTTACTTGTTATTTGACCTTAGTGACTGTAGTTGACTAGTCAATTGATTGCAAACATTCTATTTTTTGGTTTGAGCCAAACCACAAATTGAACAACTTTTATGGTTATAATAGTTGACTATCTAATAACCATTAGTTAATTGGTCTAAAACTATAAAACTTACCGATATTTATGGTAACACTCAACTACCTTCAATCGATGTTCACCAAGCTTACCAACACTTGTGGTAACATCTGTTGACTTTGGTATCCTACTGCTTTTAATATTTGCTTGTACCCTTAATGTCATCTATAGTGTTTAAGGGAAAATCACATTTAATACCTTGTAATTGAGGGAAATTGATGTGTGCAAACCGCACGTGCACGGTTGTCAGTAAGTAATTAAATATCATCCTCTAGGATTATGACATTGAGTACTAGTCCGTATGCAAAGTAGGTTATCTAAATGAATCGAAATTGAGAGAATAGTGTGTAAAGAAAACAAACTAAGCAAGTGAGAATTTGTGGAGAAAATCGATTTTTGAAAGAAATTCTAGCATTTTGATTTCACCACGACTATCTTTAATAATGTGATTGTAATCTCTCTTTTGCCTCAATGTTGATTAAGTTTAAAGGTGGTCTATCCTAAAGTAATCGATGTTCTCTTTCAAGTTTATACTGATGTGTCTACCCAAACGCAACACCTACTTTTGGAGTAATCTTACTAAAGCAATCACTTTCTTAGGGAGACTCCTGTCATGATCCTCTAGGTGCAATCCTTTACTTCGTGACGTCGAATCGGAGTAGACCCCTTATGCTCTGTGATAGTCAATGGTATTCTTGGGAGGGTTTGGACTACTTTTGTTGTTGTTATAAGTCCGGGATCGGAGTTCACCATTTAGTTCTTCCTCATCTCAAAGTGTGCTAATGTTCGTTAAGATCTATTAATACGTTAAGTATGCTAATAACTAAATCAAGGATCAATATAGTATGTGATAAATAAAGATAAATAATAATACACAATTATCACGTCATTGTCGGATTCCTTCATAATCTTAGAATTAAGAAAAACTACTTCATGGAGATGGAGATACAAGCCGAAGACATGGAATTAAGCATGCTACAATTTAATGAAAGAGAAAAGAGTAGAAAGGTGAATTGTAGGTGTGCGATGTCATCTTCGAAAGATCTCTAAGCTCCTCGGCGGACGAAATTCTCGTGGCTCCTTGGAAATGACTCTCTTAGGGTTCTCTGTTATAGAGATCTCTTGATCCTAGATGCCTCAAACATGTGCCCCCTTAGTCCTTTTATAACCTTCAAAATTTTCAAATATGTTATGGCTTTCCTAAAAGGTTGGGGGCGCTGTCACCGTGTCACGGTTGTGTTGGGAAGCACTTGGCTGTGTCACTTTGGATATCAATGGTTGGTCGAACACAACAGTGTCAGGGGACACGATCAGACCGTGTTTGGCTTTGGAATTTCTTTGGCATCCGGTAGCAAGGAGCACGGTCGTGTCAGGGGACACGATTTGCTCATGTTCAGTGTTGGAAATCCAATTATTACTTCGTTGCTCGCCTACCTCCATAAGTGATGCACGATCATGTTAGGGGATATGACTACACCGTGCACTATGTTGAAATACATACTCCAAGGCTTCTTGACTCTAGTTTAGCTTCGAATTCACACACTGTTGATAAAAATGCACAAAGAGCAGTTCTCCATACTAAAAAGATAAAAATAATACAAAAGTGATGGAAATATGCTCATGTAATGAAACGAATACATGTTTAACAATACCGAAAACATATTATGAAAGACACATCAGAAATGCAGAACAGTCAATTGCTTTGGTCGACTAGGCTTACAACGTTTAATACTCTGCCAATTTTGGGAAATGCAAACCAATTGGTAGATAGGGTATTATATACCTCTAATCGAAACCTCGTATGCGGGGGAGTCCTAAAGTTGACTTTACCAGCTAAATAAAGCATTCTAAAAGGTTCAATTTTAGCAGCAATCAGCTAGAACAATCGACTGAAAAATATTTTGTAAGGTTTAATTTTATGCTAGTACACTCTTCTAGTGATTGCAAGACGTTCCGTGGGTTTCAAAATTAACATTAGTAGATTGTTCCACTCGATTGATATGCCCTTGGCTATGTTCTTTAGTTTTGTGATTGTGCTAGTCAACTGATATTTTTGAACTAGTTGACTAGTATAAGAAAATTGAATTTTTAAAATTCTTAAAATAGTCTATTAGTGTTGAAAATTTGTGAAATTCTAGAGATGCATTATATATGATATTCTTTTGCATAGAAAAATAGTTTTTAATGAAAATACTTCACAAATTTTAAGTTTATTACAAAGTTTGGAATGTTTAAAAGATTAGCCTTAATCCTCTAACGATATACAAAAGTTCTAGATTTTCTAGACTTCTTTGGGATTTTGAATTATAATCTTTGAACTATATGCACATTAATTATACACAAGTCTTCTCTATAGTTGATCAAATTAATGATTGATGAAATTGGATGACATCTTGGTTCAAAGTGATGCATCATAACATGCATCAGGAATCTAAAGCATCATCCTATTATGTCACTCCATTTCCTTTAATGGGCGGTTGATCTAAGAACGCTGGGATGATGGGCTGCTTGTTGCCAACGCTTTTCGATTAACCCTGGTGGTCGGTTGAAAACTTCCGTGAGGCCGGATCGGTCACTCCCATTGGATACTTGATGCCAACAGTTTGTTTTCCTTAGGTTATTCTGAGATGCTTTATGTATTGCTTTACACTATTCGATCATGCAAAGCTAAGCAATCTAGTTCACTGTATATAACACATGTCAAGCTCCTTCCTAAGAGTACTAAATCTCTAATGAAGTGAAAATGTGAGCTATGTTTGATTTTGACTTAATATAGTTAAGTACAATGTCGCCTTTAGCTACATGATCTCTAATGAAGTGATGTTTCATTTTAATATGCTTTGTCTCAGAATGATCCATCAAATTTTTTGTTAGATTAATGGTGCTCACATTGTCACACAACACTTGGACATTCTTATAGTAAAATTTATAATTTAAGTGTCTCATTTAAAGCAATTGTGCTATACACTCACCTATAACTATATACTCTGCCTCGGTCGAGGAGAGTGCAACACAATGTTATTTCTTACTATTACAACTTATTAAGGAAGAGCAAAGGAATTGACAACCTCCACTAATTTTTTTCTGATCCAATTATATCCTATGTAATGAGAATTAGAGTATCCTACTAATTCAAAAGTGTCAGTCCTAAGATACTACAGTTCAACATTAATAGTACTGAGATGTTTGAAGATCCTCTTAATGGCAATTAAATGAGATTCTTTTACACAAGATTGATATCTTGTACATATATCCACGGTAAATAAAATGTCGGATTTACTAATAGTGAGGTAGAGAAGGCTACCTATGACAATCTAGGGTGCTAGTGGCCATATGAGTTGGTCCTTGACACTTTCCATTCTAAGATTTTTTATGACTTCTTTTGTGGACATAAAACTCTTCCTTTGTATGTTTGATTTGAAGCCCTAAGAATGGCTAATTCTCAAACTCACTCTGCATGTGGGAAATGAATTCATTTAAGAACCGTTTGTTTGTTAACCTAAAAATAATGTCATCGACAAAAAGGGATTATGGAAAGTTTCTATGATACTTGTGTTAGGACTTGATACTTGTGTTATTTTACCTCTATTTCATAGGACATGTTTTTTTTTCCCAAAGAATTTTTTTTCTGATATTTGTGATATTTATTAGTAAGTATATTTTTGAAACTCCAATAAAGGGTAAATAATCTTAAATCTTGTCCAAAGAAATATCTACCTAAAGCATGGCCAATATGACATCCATTGTTAACATATTCCTCTGATAATGTATCATTTGACTTGTCTTATATGAAAGGTGCAACACACCTATATAATATGTTGCAAACATGAGCTTTACACCCCCTCATGATATATATAAGATTATATATATGAAAAAAATAAAAAAACATCAAATAATGGAGGAAAATTGACTATATTGAAAAGGAACTTACAGTGGAAGTTGTGCAAAGCATGCTGCACCACTGACTTCTTAATTTTCATGTGTTCCTTTTGCTTTGAACAAGACCTGTAATTGCAGGAGTTCCTGGTGTTCCTCGCTAGCATAAGCCTTTCTCCTCCCTCATGAGATTCTCTCACATTGTGTTACCATCTCTCTGTGTGAGATTGTGCGACGAACTCTAACTCAATTTTTTTCTTCTTTTTGCTTGACCATCAATCAAGTCCTCTCTATTGCCATCTGGCCACACATTGACAACCATATAACGTCTTTTCCTTGTGAATTTACCTTAGCATTGTTGTCCTCACCATCTTTAATAAGAGTCAGAACCAAATTTGTTATCCCCATTCCATTATTCCACTTAATATCTTTATCTTCCAATCTTTGTCTATACAATGCAACTTTTGGTCGTGGTTGGACAAATCACTCACAATTAGTTTAATCTTAGTTTTATAAAGCAATTGCTTGTGTTACGTGTTAATTTGTAAGGGAATTCTATAGCATAATGGACACAAGGTCCCCTTTAGGCGAACATATACTTGCATAGATAGGGGAAAAAATTGTTTGGTTCATTTGAATCAGTATAAATTGAAATAAAATTAAACCATGCCATTTGGCATAGGAGAAACTTCTTGTTTTGTTTGTTGATTGACATGCAAACTCAAGATGGCACTTAGACTTCAATGACTCCGCGCGATGATGGCAATGACCTCAAGAGGCTTTGACAAGGTCTTGATTTTGTCTGAGGTTGGCGATGACTCCATGTGAGATCTATGAGGATCAAGGTGACAACAACTTCTATGAAACAGTGACGATTTGTCTTTGGCTTGCAATGATGATCTTCTTTGCTCAACCTCTAATGACAGTGACTTTACTTGTGGTCTATGATGCTTCCTCAAGGTTGTTCTCCTCAAGGTTTCAAACAAAGTCATCTTTTTTCTCTGCTATTTCCTCTTTCTCCTCTGGCTACTTGACACTCCCACTCGCTCTAGCAGCTTGATACTTCTTGAGCCGATTGAGGACAAGATAGCTTGGTGTGAGATTTCAAATATCGGTTTAATTAGTTTTGCAGGTGATAGAATGCCTGGCTTTCACTGGGAACCAAATGATCCTTCAAATTTTTGTTCTTAATCAGCTCCGACTTCCAATTTACTAGCCTCTACACCATCTTTTTCGCTGCATCCATCGTGTGGGATTGGTCCTCTTACTTTGCATGCATATGTGCTTACCTGCAAGGATTTATTTAGTTTGAAGGGCATTTTACCATATAAAACCTTTGGGACTAAATTTCGCAAAGGGTAAAGTTTGATGGCATTTTTGAAAAAAAAGGGGTAAACCAGGAGGCATTTTACAAAGAGCTGATATCTAAGTGCAAAATGTTATCTTCTTTTACCCTTGTGACTTTTTGTTGTCTTAATTCTTTATTTACTTTTGCCTGTCTTGCCATACAGTCGGAGCTGCTGTTGCAGTTGCAGGAATGGCTGCTTATCGAATTTATGCAGCAAGAAAGAACACGTCAGGTTGATGTGACTATCATAAAAATGCGATGGTACTTGGTGTGCTATGTTTTGGAGCTTTCCCAATCATCAATTTTCTTCTGGTTGTATAGCGTCAGTGAACATGTTAGCTTCCTTTTTTATTTGAGTTTGTTATTTTGATGTTCACCCTTGAGGATATAACAAAGCAAAACCAATCTGCTTCTAATTGGTTTGTAAACTCACACTACTTAAATCTATGCTTATTTATGTACTCAACCACCATGATAATATAAATGCCACAAATTCTACTCTTCCTGCACATAGGAACGGCAATTTTATATTAGATTTTGATAGACTGCTGGCTACACTTTCACATTGAATATGATAAATGCCATTAATTTTTTTGGTGTTATTACCTTGCTGATTGTCATGAACATTTTATATATGCAAAGTGAATGGTCATTTTATGCAGCTTAGATTTATACTTTTCCAAGAAGGTTACCATGCTCGGATTCATTATTTTTTAACCTTCATGTAACACTTTTTACCTGACAGCCTCTTGAATTTAGCAACTCTGTCATTTTCTTACAGAAATCTGTAGATATAGTCAGAACTTGCAAGTATTGAACAAGTCTATCAATGTGATTAAGTTGCATGATGGCAACAAAATAGGCACCCTCGATAAAGCTAAGCATTTTTATAAGTAAATACCAATAAATAATCAATAATGAGAAGGAACTTACTATAGTGCTACCTGAGCAACAGTTAACTATTAGAAACCCATTATTAACCATTCAAATCTTATAATACAACACCACAGAAAGAAGGTGGTGATGACTAAAAGCAAGTGCAACTAGGGATCATGACATTGAATATGATATGTTGTACAGGCTTAGAAACATAATTAATAAACACAAAACTCAATTGATATGATGTCTTTAATATGTAAATGAGTAACATAAATTTGTATGATCGAAAAGAGTGTTAGAGGTATGGTAAATAGCGCATCACTTTTTCTCGTTTAACATTTTGTTTTAATGTTTTCAAAGTAAGCAATGGAATATGAAAATACAATACAATAGATATTTTTATTTTTATTTGGTTTACAGTTTATGACTACTAGTCCAAAGTTTGTGATTGTTGATTGCTTTTGATGGACAATCTATTAGTAGTCTTGTTCTCTTCTTTGTCATTTTACAAAAGCCGAGGAACAATAATACTTTTCCTGTTTCTTTGAAGTTAAAGCATAAAGTCGAGTAAAGTAAAAATAAATTCACTGACAATGAAAAAGATCCAAAGCTTGAGTACGGTTGTCGAAACAACGGTACAGCATAGTGTCGGTGTTATTTGAAGCGAGGTGAGAGTAGAGGTACTTGAGAATTGATGATCTGAAGCTTTTATCGAGGCTTTTTTTATAGGCTTGGATCGATTTAGTATTCAGTTTGATCGGTATACCAATCACCTTGATAATTGAATTCAAATTTGGTTGATCGATCTACCGATAATCAAGATTGATCTACCAATCCATCTGTCCTCCAACCACCTTCAGCCACGTCAATTTGTCGATGAAGATCCTTTTCCATGTCAACATTGTGGTCCTTATGCTTGATCACACCCTCTGTCACGTTAGTTGTTCAAAGTCTATCTTCTTGCCATGTTAGCACATTCGTCTTTATCCTGTGTCGTATCAACCATTCGAGACTCATCAAGTCCACGTCAGATGCTATGTCAGTACGTTGGATGACCAAGTTGACATGTCAATGTTTGATATATCAAACCAACCGTTTGGTCTACCGAATCGTTTATCAATCATGTTGATCGGTCAAACGATTCCTATAAATTTGAGTTAGCACAGTAATATGGAATTTAGAGTAATATTTGACAATTAGCACTGTATGATCTCTTGACTTCAAAATTTGCATGAACCCTTAGGTCAGACTGAAATTTCAGAAAGATGTGAACCCTTAGGTCGAACTATCACCTAAGAATGCCCCCATAAAGATGACTTATCCTTACTCATTTTTCGTTTTGGAAGAACCACTTCATACCAGAAGCTTACCTTACCGTTGACCAAATCTAGGTCCTCCAGATCTGTTTGAACTTTTTGTTTAACATCCAACCACTTGACCTCAGGACTTTCCGACTTGATCTCTAATCATCTCTGACTTATCAAGTCTCTCCTGCTTGATGCCCTTAATTTGCTAAGGCTTTCTTGTCTTGTATCCGGTTCAACTGATCTACTAGGGTTTTAACTTGCCTGGTATACAGTCAACTTGACCTACTAGACCTTTTCTGGTTGTACTACTTGCACACTTGATCAACCTTATTAGATCATAATTAAGCTTAACTTTGAACCTTTGTCAACATCAAAATATAGGTTTGATTATCAGGTGCATCTTATATCAATAATTTCTTCTTTTTTGATTATGATAATCTAATTCAAAGTTAAGTAACTATAGAGCAAAGTAAAGTTTAATTTTGAAAAGTCTCCCCTTAACTTAATCTCTTTCTCTAAAATTAATGTCCTTGAGAGAGTTTTCAAATATACATAACTTTCTCAAAAAAAAAAAACTTTGACAAACAACTTTGAACTTATTCTCTCTCTCTTTTTTTACATACATAAAAAATAATAGTTGAGAGATCCACAACACATAAAAAAATGTATAGATGTTTATTAAAAAATGACTAATGGAAGTTTTTAAGACTTTGAAAGTACTTAGAATTTTAAATGTACTAGTTTTTTTAAAAAAACTAGTTTTTCAAAAAGAAAATAAGTTGGTCATTTAGATTTTGAAAACTTCATTTCTCAGCTTGAAAGAGATTTGCAAAAATATTTTAACTCAAAAAAGCATTTTCAACAAAATTTTAAGTCAAAAGATTTTTCATTAAGTCAAATAAGAAATTTCAAAAATATAAAGACTTTTCAAAATTTTCATAAAACTAATCAAGTAGTGAAAATAATTTTGAAAGTTTGCAACTAGAAAAAAATTTCAAAGAATTTGCACACATATATGAAATTAAAAAAACAAGAAAATTTTCAAAAAGAATTTTCAGAGAAGTTTGTCAAAAGATATCTTAAGTATAAGAAACTTTGAGGTTAAAAGATTTTCCAAAGAAGTTTTCAATAAAAAAATAAATTCTATTTGTTTAAGTAAATAATATGCAAAAGACTTTTAAACGCATAATGAAGATAAATAAATGCTAAAAAGAATTAATACTTGCAATATGAAAAACTATTAAGACTTGTAATGATTTACTTTAACTATTTTTGCTTTATTAGGCATTTTAATATCCTTAAAGTCCAAGCATGATCCGGAATACCAAAGGCATTAAACATGCATCTATTGATAACTAAACACAAGTTTTACATCGCTAAGTCAAGCAACAGTACCAGTAAGTCAAGCAATACCACTAACTTTAATCAGAAAGCAAACTAGACCTAGTTGTAGGAGAGAGCTAATATGTCCATTGATCAAGTCCAAGCGTCTGTAGACGCTCTATTAGAATCGTGCATTTGAATCGTCCGATTGCGAGGAGCCAATCTTAGTAAATGAGGGTCCATGCTAGACATAGTCAGGTGCGAGCAATCCAGAGAACATTCTAGCTTAGCTTTATCAGACTCTTCCTCAAGTTTCGCTGTCTATTTTGGTCGACTTCTAGTCTTGTAATAAAAGGTCTCATCTGTCTTTAGTCCTATGCCAGTAGAGACAAGTGTCTAAGTCCTATTTTGTCAAAGTCTTCAAATAAAACATTGAGAGGGCGCTTGGTATATATTCGGTAATAGGAATGGGAATGGTAATGAGTTTTCATTGAGGGGTTAATGGCAATGGGAATGATTACTGGATTGATGGTGCTTGGTATAAATACTGAAATGGGTATAATTACCATTGATGCTACTTGGTATGAATAAGAAAGTAATGGGAATCAGAAAAAATTTACAATTTTATCCTTACTAATTAAATACATGAAAAAATTTATTGAATAATTTTTTTATGGATATTATTAATTGGGAACATCCTTTGCAAAAAAGATGAGCACGTTAGAAAAAAAATAATTTTTGGGATGATGGCAATTGATCTGAAGGTGTAAATTTTCAATTTTCTCGTCCAAAGAAATATTTTCTGAAGGCCTTCCATCTCCTTTGATGTATTACTTGTGTTAATTTCTGATTAAGTATCGTACAGATTAAAGAGAAATATATTATACCAAGAGTAAGAATTGTGAGAAATCAAGAACCAATTTTCTTTTTGCAGCTTTTACTCTTTATTTTGAGAAATCAATTTTTACTTTTTATTTTGACATCAAAAAGTTCAATCGAACAGTACATAAATGAAAGTAAGACATTAGTTTTCCAAGTACAAACTTAGTAGTGCCTGGTAGTGAAAAAAAAACATATTTCGAAACTAGTCACACAAACATTGTAAAATCAACCTAATTTGTAACCTGCTACCAGCACTGAGATTAGTAGCGAAGAAGAACAAAATCAGAGAAATCAAGTAGATAAAAGTGACAGCAGGAAGAAAGGAAAAGAGATGAGAAAGATACTTCTCCGGTTTGAACGAAACAACTGTAGATGTAGCTCTCATCCATCCAGTACTGCAAGTCACTGATCCAAAGCGTGCGTATCTCATCAACCGAAGAAGCTTGCGGAGCGAAAGCCTGAGCCGGTGGAGGAGCTGGCTGTTGGGTTGCAAGGGTGCAAACATAGTCCCACATCTAAATGAAAGTTCAATCGAACAGTACATAAATGAAAGTAAGACATTAGTTTTCCAAGTACAAACTTAGTAGTGCCTGGTAGTGAAAAAAAACATATTTCAAAACTAGTCACACAAACATTGTAAAATCAACCTAATTTGTAACCTGCTACCAGCACTGAGATTAGTAGCGAAGAAGAACAAAATCAGAGAAATCAAGTAGATAAAAGTGACAGCAGGAAGAAAGGAAAAGAGATGAGAAAGATACTTCTCCGGTTTGAACGAAACAACTGTAGATGTAGCTCTCATCCATCCAGTACTGCAAGTCACTGATCCAAAGCGTGCGTATCTCATCAGCCGAAGAAGCTTGCGGAGCGAAAGCCTGAGCCGGTGGAGGAGCTGGCTGTTGGGTTGCAAGGGTGCAAACATAGTCCCACATCTAAAGCACATGGAAAAGATCATGTGGTTAAAAGGATGGAAAGTATCTCCATTGGCATGAGGCCTTTTGGGGAGAGCCCAAGAGCAAAGTCATGAGGGCTTAGGCCCAAAGTGGACAATATCATGCTATTGTGGAGATACATGCATTCTTTTGGACCCAACAATTGGTATCAGAGCGAGGCCACTCTTCACCGGACTAACCGCCGGATGAGCCATGATCCGAATCTAACCATATGTGGGTTGAACCTTAAACAAAGGAAGTAGGGGAGGCTCGGACCATGAGGGACATGGCAGCCGGACCATGAGGGACATGGCAGCCAGACCATGAGAAATGGTAGCCGGACCATGAGGGACATGGCAGCCGGACCATGAGGGACATGACAGCCGGACCATGAGAAATGGCAACCGGACCATGAGGGACATGGCAGCCGGACCATGAGAAATGGCAGCCGGACCATGAGAAATGGTAGGGGAGCTTCCAGTGGTCCTTTGTTTGAGGGGGGGATTGTTGGGTTGCAAGGGTGCAAACATAGTCCCACATCTAAAACACATGGGAAAGATCATGGGTTTAAAGGGATGAAAAGTATCTCCATTGGCATGAGGTCTTTTGGGGAGAGCCCAAGAGCAAAACCATGAGAGCTTAGGCCCAAAGTGGACAATATCATGTCATTGTGGAGATATGGACATCCTTTTGGACCCAACACTGGCGCCGCCTGGTACTGCATCTAGGGAGGCGGAAACGGAGTTGGGGGCTGGTACTGCGGCTGCGGAATAGGTTGGGGGACCGATGGAGGGACCTGGGACGGCTGCTGGTTCCACATGGGCGGCGCAGGGCCAGCCTGGTAGTACTGCGCTTGGGGAGGCGGCTGCTACTGCTGCTGTTCCATGGGGGGCGGTGCCATGGGAGGGGGCAGCTGAACCATACCACCAGCCGGATGCATCATCTTTGCTCGATAGCGGCGGCGGCGGCGGCGGTGCCATGGAGAAGCAAGCCATGGGCGGTGCCATGGAGAAGCAAGCGGCGGCGGCGGCTGAGGCTTCGCCTGCCGCTCGCTCCTGCAAGCACAAGGGCGTCCGCCAGCGGCGGTGGGGGGAAGTGGGCGGCGGAGATCCGCGACCTAGGAGATGGGCGCGGGGTACCGCTGTCCACGAGAAAAAAAGCTATGTCGTGATGGGAATGAGTTTAGCGATAACCGGGGGAGGGGTAGGTTATGAAATCAGGGGTATCAAATCCTTATTTTGATTTCCATTCCCGTCTACCAAGCATTAAGAATGAGAATGAAATAGATTTCATTCTCATTCCCCTCTCCTAAACCCGCCTACCAAGCGCCTCCTGACTCTACCTACTATAGTATTTACTCCTAAGGATATCATGAATCTAGTGATAATATGACAATAAGCCATATGTACCCTACTGGAGGTACTGTATCCAAAATAATAGATAATCACTCTAAATATCAGTAGTCCAATGTTTACATATAGCCTATGTCTAAATGCATACATCATGAATAAGTGGTAGGGTCTAATAACAAACAGATCTTTAGTGGACAGTGATAGGACATAATTACAATAAACTTGTAAAGTTTGTTGTCATGAATACATAGATTGACTACATGCATTTTTCTACGGTAGGGGGTATGAAAAAATTCTTGATGCATGATGTCTAATGTGAGATATGCAAATGGTTCAGGCAACTGTCTAGGGTAGTTGGAAAAATAGTGAAATATATTATTGGACCCTCTAAGGCTTAGCAAGTTCATATTTCAATATCAAAGAACATATCTAGTGATGCAACCCTAATCCTATAATGCAAGTCATCTATAGGAGTTAGATTGTGGTAAAACAATAGTTAAAGTTGACATGATGATTACAATAAACCAACTGTGTTAGGGCATAATAGTTGATTAACTTAAATATATGTAGGCAATAGGTATAGAAAAATTTGACATCTAAGTATCAGGTACCTACAACCTAATGGGTCCTGGTCTTGAAAGACAACTTAAGTTCTTCGTATAGAAAACTAGGGTCTTCGATTGGGTGAGAGGGACCTTGTTCAGCATGGCGTTTTTGGCTACAATGACAATATTCAAGGACAAATAACTATAAATTCTATGGAACTGACAAAGGATCGTTTAGAAATCATTACCTAGGCAATATCAACAGGGTTTGGACGCTTCATATTAGGGGGGCTTAAGACTCAATTGGCGCTGTTGGGAGGAGGAGAAAAGTGTTCTAACGCTCTGTTTGGATGAAGTGAGAGAAGATTCATTAACAGAAAAGGAAGGGAAGGGAAAGAGAGGGAAAGTAAAATATTTATGTTCCACTTATTTGGGCTTAAGACTTAGTTGACGTTGTTGGGAGGAGAAGAGTGTTCTAACGCTCTGTTTGGATGAGGTGAGAGAAGATTCATTAACAGAAAAGGAAGGGAAGGGAAAGGGAGGGAAAGTAAAATATTTATGTTCCCCTTATTTGGAAGAGATGAAATACAAAAATATTCTTACTTCTTAAAAAGAAGCGTATGTAGAGGACGGATGGAAAACTATAAAATTCTATCAATATTGCATCTAAAAGTTGGGATATACAAGGTCTTAAACTAAACAATGTTTGCTCTTTAGATAAGTCCTCATTGGAGGAGGAGGAGAAGAAGAAGATTTGGATTATCTGTCTCTGTCTTTTTAAGTCTTGTCCTTAAAAAGATTTACGGTGAGGACCGACGTTGACGCCGACGCTGAAGTTGACGCCGATGCTGACATCATGGAGTGTGAGTGGTTAGACACTGGGCGATGACGGTGCACGTTGTATGAGGAGTGATGACGCAAAGACGAGATATCTAAATAAATTAGTTAATTTAAGAATTAATATTTTAAACTAGGGATGAAATTAGAATAAAATATTTTTGAGTTCCTCTTCCCCTTCCTTACATCTCAAATCAGAGTGTAAGAAATTTTAATGATTTATAAGTATAGAACTCCCCTTCTCCTCCTTAACTCACTCTATCCCAAACAAGGGTTAAAATTCTCTTTCTCCTTATTTACCCTCCCCTCCCCCTTCCCTCACCTCATCCCAAACAAAGCGTAAGGTGAGGTCTATTGATCTCGGCTTATGTTTTTATAGGGTTGGATTGATATACCAATCCATCTAGGTCAACCGTTTAACTTCTAATGCACCGTTTAGATTCCTGATACCTTTCTATTTATTGATGCGTACGGATCGGTTTACCAATCATGAATGGTCAACATTAACTGATGGTCAAACTGAACAATCAGATCTGACCGTCAACCTTTTGATCAGGATCGATCTATCGATCCTGGTTTTTGGTAGACCGATAGGTCAACGTTTTGTCTTTTCTGTCATGTGTTCGGTCTTTGATTTAATACAAGTTCAATCTATCAATCAGGATTTTTGGTAGATCAATCAGTTAATTTTCCAAATTTGAGCATAACTTTAAATTCACTTAATTTGGTTATTAGTTATCTTAATTAGATGTCTAACTTTTTGTTTCTAGCATCACTATCATAAGATAGAAGCCTTCAATTAGGTTAAATTTGTTCATTGTGAATAATAAAGAGTCACTTAGCTTGATCAATTTGATAGTTTTAGACCTGATTATGATGATGCACTAATGTAAGCATATGAAATCTGAGCTTGGACCTAAGCATCTCACCCTGATCTAGGTGGCTCAACACACAAACAAGTTTGATCTAATGTGTTTGTGAGATGTTTGTCTAATTCTATAAGTTCATGCTTTCTAAGATTAGACCTAGGCTAGTTCCAATGAAAACTGAAAGTAACATTATTCTTATTCTATCCATCTAGCCAGACCTTAATTTCTATAAATTGATTTGCCACAATTTAGTTTATTTATTTTAACTTAATATTTCACCCATTCTAAGTTATCAAACAAGTTGGTCCTATAGGTTTTGTGAGATGTATTTCAATTTTACTTGATTAAAATTAATTTTCAAACTTAAAGAAGATTATCTGACCTTGTGTTAGATTTAGACTTAACTTTGGGTCCGCTAAGTTAGTGTTTTTAGAATAAATTTTCAGACTGTGGTGAGTCATAATGGACATCATTAAAGTAACCAGCCTAAAACAAAGCTTTTCCTAAAACAGCAAACCCAAGGAACTTAGTACTAAGTCCTGGTCTAACTAGCTCATATTGAACTATGGTAGCTTTAACTAGATCTACTAAGCAATTACACCAGGTAGAATACTCATGATTCAACCTAGACATGTTTCAACTAAGTTTCCTTAGTCTACTATCATCCCAATCCCTTTTGATGCTATTTTGTTAGAGTCAGTTAAACATTTTTCTATTTAACCATTCTAAATTAAGCATAAATTTAACTAAGCATGCATAACTAAAATAGTAAATCAACAATCATGCAATTTTATCTAATAATAAAAATAATTTTTTCTATTGGCTCCCCCTGGATCATAACCTTGATCGGGTTTAACTAAGTAATGAATCTGATCCTTAGGGACCCAATATTGGTTTGGTCCAACTTGATTAGTCAAGTTAGATTTAGGGAACCTATGCTTCGACTCATTTTCTAGCAGTTTGATTAACTAATGACAAATATGATTTAAATCGACTCTTAGCTTATATTTGAGTCCAAATCTATTGTATACGACCCTTTGAGTTCCAAGTATCATATCAAGGTACTTGGAGCTCGAAGTGAACTGTTCCAATGATCCTTTTAAGTCCTTCAACTTGAGTTTTCAAAATGAAATTCTCTTCCTCAAGTTGTTGAACTTGAGTTGAAGTTTCCATTTTGAACTTGATTAGTTGAGGAACTTAGGTTAGTCCTTCTCCTTAAAGGTTTTTACCTCCTTTTGGAGTGACTTGACCAAGATATTAGACTTGGCTAATTTTTGAGTTAAGGAAGCAATCATATCATACAATCTTTTCAATTAAGGTGAATTTACTTCGATATTTGAACCTTGTCTGAAATGGATATGGATCCCTAGACTTGACTCAAACTAGGTTTCGAATCAAACTCACTCACCACTTGTTCTCTTGCCATCAGCACCAAGAAGCTCGCTTGAGCTTATTCTTCTTCGTTCGACTCTTCTGACGAGGACTCTTCCGACAGTTGCTTTCAAGGCCTTCTTCCTTTTGGCTTTTTGTCTCTTTGTTGTTTGGACACTCAACCTTAAAATGCTCCTTTTAATTACATCCGTAGCAGATGCTGTCACCTTTTGCTTTTGTGGTTCGACTTGGTCCTAGTGATTTGTTCTTTGACTGGATCACCTTCTTGATCTCGTGCTTAGTGAATCCTTTCTTCTTTTTGAATAGCTTCTGAACTAGATTGACTAGTTCAAAAGTGATCTCCTTGCCTTTTGATGAATTCGATTTGTCTTCGGATTCAAGTTCCGCTCGGGACTTGGACTTTGGTTCCTTAGTTTTTATTTTTACTACAATTAAAGCAATACCTTTCTCGGACTTGCATTAGTTTATTCATGTAGCATCGGAAAGATTCATCTAACTTTTTTGAAAGGTCCCTTGAAACCTTGTAAGTATTTACCATAGATGTTCACAAAGTGTTTCTTGGGAATGCTTTCAATGCATATATGATAATGTCTCGATTCTCGATTTCCAATCGAGTGTAGTCCATTGAGGATATCCTAGATCCAGGCGTGTATTTGACTAGCTGACTCCTCTTCCTAAATTTTAATGTTATATAATTTATTTTTTAAAAAAATCTCATTTGCATACCTTGGTGTCCGATGTCCCTTCTAGCAGTTCAACTAGCTTGTCTCATAAGTCCTTCGCGTTGATGAAGGTTGCAACACAGTTCAACTCTTCCTTGGTTAGTCTGCACTGGAGGGTTTGAGTTGCCTTTGCATTAGCCTCGATTTTTATTTCGGTGGCATTGTCTCATTTCTCGCACCTCAGTGGTACCCCTTGCGCGTTGGTAGGGATTGTGAACTTGGTTTAGATGATGATTCACATATCCATCTATGTCTTTAAGTAGAACTCCATTCGGCCTTTCCAATAGTTGAAGTCATTGTCAGAGAATAGTGGTGATCCGATGATGTTATAGCCTTTCTAATGGGCTATTCAGTAAAATATTGCATGAGAAAAAAATATTCCAAGACTTTAACTTTGGATTAGTAGTGCAAGAGAAATAAAAATAAACGAAAAGAGTGAAAGAAAAAGATTGCTTGAATGGTGGTTACACCAATTTAAAGTGCCTCTGCTCTGATACCAATTATAGGATTGGAGAGCGCACTATAGGGGTGAATAGCACGTTTCATTTTTTTCTTGGTTTTTGAAAACTTATGCTTTGTTATCAAAGTTGGCAACAGAATAACGAAACAAATAACAACACAATAGCATAATAATAACACTTTGTTTTTACTTAGTTCACAACCTTTGGTTGCTACTCCAAGGCCCACAGTCCTTGACTACTTCCGATGGACAATCCACTCGTAAACTTTTTCTCACGACAAGAAGGAATCTCATCTTTTATACAAAAAGGGTAACAGACTTACCATTCCTAAAGTATAGAAGCACAAGACGAATAAAGAAACTGAAAGTGTAAATATATCGACAAATAAGATCCATATTAGAGTGTGGTTTGGAGTAGTGATTCGTCATAGTGACAATGTTTCAGAGTGAAAAGAGATTAGGAGCACTTGAAGGATGATCTTATTGTTGTTCTGAGGCTTCTGTCGGGGCTTTTTTTATAGAGCTCGTTCGGTCTATCAATCCCCTTAATCGATAAACCGATCGCTTTGAGATTTGGGTCTCAATCTGATTGATCGGTGTATCGATCCCTTGGATAGATGTATCGAATCGACCATCCTCCAACAGTCTTTCCCTATGCCAGCTTCTCAATAATACTTTTCTTGCTACATTAGCAGGCCAAAGTTTATCCTTGATGCTACGTCAGTGACTTCATTGTTATCTAGTGCCATGTCGCACCATCGCCACGTCAGATGCCACATCAACTCTCTAATCCACTAGGCTGGCAGCTTAGCGTTCGGTATACCGAACTAGATGATCAGTCTACCAAACTTGTTTAGTCTACTGATCCGATCGTTCAGTTTATCGGTCATGCAAAAATAAGTTAGCATAGAAATAATAGTATGTATTTGACAATTACCACTATCTAATCTCAACTTCGAAATTTACGTGAATCCCTCAATCGGATAGTTGCCTAAGGATGTCCCCAATCAAGGACTCGTCCTTACCCATTATTCCTTTGGAAGTACCACTCCACTTTAGGAGCTTACCTTGTCAAACCTCGATTCTCCAGACCCGTTTGAACTTCCTACTCAGCCTCGATCACTTGACCCCCAGTCCTGTCCAACTTAATCTCTAGTTCTCCCTGATCCTATCAAGTCTCTCTTGCCTAGTGTCCCTGATTTGCTAAGACTTGCCTTGCCTAGTGATGACTTAGGGTTTTTACGAATTAAATTGATTCAATTTTGGGCTTTTACATTGAAAATAATTATTTATTGAATAAATTTGACTTTAATTGTCCTATATTGCATTATTTAAGGATTGTTATAATTTTTGTGATTTAATGGTGAATTTTGGCATTAATTTGATTTTTATTGATTTTAGGGCTAAATCGGACCCAACTCGAGCTAAACCGTGGTCAACTCAAGTCAAAATTGCCAAACCGATCAAGCCAACATGGAGGACATGACTTAGATCGAGCCTGATCAAAATTCCAGAATTTTTCGCAAAACCTAAAGCCCTAGATCAAGTCCAGATCATCAAGTTTAGAACGGACGGCCAGGATGCATTGATTAATCAACCCTAAACTATATAAACCCAAGTTTAATTGAGAAATCGCGCGCCGCTATTCACCACGATTCCTCTCCACAAATTTCCTCGGTTTCCACCGTTCCTTCCCCTGTTTCACCTCCGCCAGAACGCCGGTCAGCCCCATTCAATCTCCTCTCTTTTCCGTCGTGTCCTGGACCTCTAAAGAAGCAAGAAGCAATTGTTCGGGCGACATTCGGTAGTGGGATAACGTGCGACGGCGAAAGTTTTCTCCATCCGCGTCCATCATCTGTTCCGGCGGCTGTCTGCAAATTCCGGCGTGGGATAAGCTTTGGGTGTTTCCGGGAACTGCAGAGGGGTTCTTTGAAGAACCCGGAACACCTCTAGATCAACGCCAAATTCATTCCCGCAAGAACGGAGCATCAAACCTACAGATTGCAACTTCAACCGCCTGTTCGTGCCGTAGTTCTGAAGTCAGCGAGGGTTTTGCTTATTTTTGGGCTGTGGGCGCGATCAATCAAGTTTCCAGCAATTGGGTCGAGTTTCTAAAGAAGTTCTCGAAGAGGAGGGTCTCTAATTCGACTCGTGATTGACACCAAGAGAAGAATACGAAGAAAGGGAAGGATTGGATGAGTTTTCTATTTCTGCATTTCTGAATTCTGAACTTCTTCTGTTTCTGCAAATTCAGTTCTTGTTAATTCAATTGCTTAGAAAATTTGTGAATTCAGTACTTAGGTTAACGCTAGTTTTTGTTACTGTTAGAATATTTAGGGATAAATATTCTGTTAGGGATAAATATTCTATTTTTCTTTATAGAATAATTCTCCTAGAATAGGTCCCTATATTCATGTATAAATAGGGGCTTATCTCTTGTAATAAAGTAAGATTCCATATTATTTTACATGGTATCAGAGCGAGGTTAGGTTTAGGGTTATCCGCCCGAACCAATCCTCTTCCTTCTCTCTCTATTCACCACGCGTTTTCCTCGCGTGCGTTTCTGTTCGCCGTCTTTATCGATCGGATCGCGACTTCTTCTCTCGCGATCTCTCTTCCACCGCCGACGACTTCTTCTCCTCTCGGCTCACTGCTTCCGGCCGTCAATTTCGAATCAACAGAGGTGATCCTTCAGGCGGCACCTCTATCCGCCGCTTCGACATTGGGCCGCAAGACGCTCAGCAACCACAGTGCCGCCAGGAGCAAATACAAAAGAGAGCGAGCAGCGCATGAATACTTTGGATGGCAAAACAGGCCTTCGGTACGCTTCCCTACTCATCAACTTTGGTCTCTCGAAACAATAACAGACTTCCACCTCGTAAGGGTGGCAAAGGACGCCCTTGGTGTGATCATTGCCACCGACCAGGACACATGATTGATAAATGTTGGAGTCTACATGGTCGACCTTCCTGTGCTACGCAGATCGTTCAGAGTTCTGTTGCTCCTTCAGCTTCCACTTCACAGTTGCCACCAAATCCGACCCCACCGCCTTCCTATAACGACTTTCTGAAATGGTATGAGGATCGAAAGGTCTCTGATTCCCCTGTTGCCGTTGCACTCACTGGTAATTCCTTTGCTGGCATATCTCGCTCTTCGAGTTCTTGGGTTCTTGATTCCGGGGCCACCGATCATATCACTGGTAATAGATCACTTTTTTCTTCTCTCTCTACTTCTGGTTATTTACCCTTTGTCACCATGGCAAATGGTTCTCAAATTCAGTCTCAGGGTGTCGGTATTGTTCATCCTTCTCCGTCTCTTTCTATTCATAATGTTCTTTATGTTCCCGGTGCTCCCTTTAATTTATTATCAATTAGTCAGCTTACTCGGTCTCTTGATTGTGTCATCTCGTTTACTAAATCTTCTGTTTCCTTACAAGACCGGAGTACGGGGAGGATGATTGGCTTCGGATATGAGTCTCATGGCCTATATCGGCTTCAACAGTCCTCTCTTGTTGGTTCGGCGGCGACATCTCCCCTTCTTATTCATGCTCAGTTGGGACATCCAGGTCTTGATAAGTTGAAACAATTACATCCTGGTCTTTCTCACTTAGATTCTTTATCTTGTGAATCATGTCAATTAGGAAAGCATGTTCGTAGTTCTTTTTCTCCTCGCACTGTGAGTCGGGCTACGTCACCTTTTGCTTTGGTTCATTCCGATGTTTGGGGTCCGAGTCGTGTTTCTTCTACATTGGGGTCACGATATTTTGTTACCTTTATAGACGATTTTTCCCGTTGTACTTGGTTATATCTGATGAAGGATCGTTCGGAGTTGTTTTCTCTTTTTCAATCTTTTTTCTATGAAATTAAAACTCAATTTGGTATTTCTCTTCGAACCTTACAGAGTGATAATGCACGTGAGTATCTATCTACTCCATTTCAGACCTTCTTGGCATCTCATGGTGTGTTGCATCGGACGTCTTGTCCTCATACCCCTCAACAGAATGGAGTTGCTGAACGCAAGAATCGTCATCTTCTTGAGACCACCCGGACTCTTCTTCTCCATTCTCATGTTCCTCTTCAGTTTTGGGGTGACGCTGTACTTACTGCATGTTATCTCATCAATCGCATGCCTTCCTCCACTCTACAAGGTCAAATACCTCATCATGTTCTTTATCCTCATCAGTCTCTTCATCCTTTACCACCTAGGGTCTTTGGTTCTATATGTTTTGCTCATGCTCTCGATCCTGGCATTGACAAACTCTCTCCCCGGTCTCATAAATGTGTCTTCCTTGGGTACCCACGGTCTCAGAAAGGGTACAAGTGTTATTCCCCTACTCTCCGTCGGTACTTCATCTCTGCTGATGTCACGTTCTTTGATTCGGTTCCATTTTTTGGGCCTAACGGATCTCCGTCCGAGTTTTCTCCTTCTACGCCTGCACCAATGGCTATCTTTTATCCTCCGGAGGAGTCTCTGTCGCCTCCGGAGACATCTCCTCCATTGCAGGTTTATCAGCGTCGTCCTCGTCCTGCTTTGCCGCCGACCACCACTGACACTGCCATGGACACATCTTTGGAGCCAAGTCTTTCACCTCGTCCTCCGGTCCCATCTCCTGAGTCTGATATTCCCATTGCACTTCGGAAAGGTGTGCGTTCCACTCGTAATCCTTCTCCTCATTATGTTTCTTTGAGTTATCATCGTGTTTCTCCTTCCTATTTTGCTTGTCTTTCCTCCTTGTCGTCTGTTTCTCTTCCGAAGACTGCAGGTGATGCCTTTGCCCATCCAGGATGGAAACAGGCTATGCTCGATGAAATGTGTGCCTTACAGAGCAGTGGGACTTGGGACCTCGTTCCTCTACCGCCAGGGAAGTCAGTTGTCGGTTGTCGATGGGTATATACAGTGAAGGTTGGTCCAGACGGAAAAGTTGACCGGCTTAAGGCTCGCCTCGTTGCTAAAGGATATACTCAGATCTTCGGATTGGATTATGGGGACACTTTTTCTCCTGTTGCCAAGCTGTCCTCTGTGCGCTTATTCCTGTCCATTGCTGCAATTCGACATTGGCCTCTTTATCAGTTGGACATCAAAAATGCTTTCTTACATGGTGACCTGCTCGAGGAAGTCTACATGGAGCAACCTCCGTGTTTTGTTGCTCAGGGGGAGTCTTCTGGTCTTGTATGTCGCCTGCGAAAATCTTTATATGGCCTCAAGCAGTCTCCCAGAGCATGGTTCGGTAGATTTAGTACTGTAATTCAACAGTTTGGCATGACTCGGAGTGAGGCTGACCATTCTGTCTTTTATCGTCACTCATCTACTGGTTGCATCTACTTAGTAGTTTATGTTGATGATATTGTTATCACAGGTAGTGATCATCTCGGGATTTCACAGGTGAAACAACATCTTTTCAAACATTTTCAGACAAAAGATCTCGGCAAACTCAAATATTTTTTGGGGATAGAGGTAGCACAGTCCAAAGATGGGATTATCATATCCCAAAGGAAGTATGCAATGGATATTCTAGAAGAAACAGACATGTTAAACTCAAAGACAGTTGACACACCTATGGATCCTAATGTCAAGCTCATGCCAAATCAGGGGGAGCCTCTTCCAGATCCTGAACGATACAGACGATTAGTAGGGAGATTAAGCTACCTTACTGTTACTCGTCCGGATATCTCTTTTGCAGTAAGTGTAGTAAGTCAGTTTCTCAACTCTCCATGCAAGGAACATTGGGATGCTGTGACACGCATTATCCGATATATCAGAGGTGCTCCAGGAAAGGGTCTTTTGTACGGAGACAAAGGACATACTCGAGTCGTAGGCTATTCTGATGCAGATTGGGCAGGATCTCCCATTGATAGGAAATCTACTTCTGATTTTTGTATATTTGTCGGAGATAACCTTATTTCTTGGAAAAGCAAAAAGCAGAATGTTGTGGCAAGATCCAGTGCAGAGGCAGAATATCGAGCTATGGACCATAGCCAGTCAAGAGCTTATATGGCTCAAACAATTGCTTCAAGAGCTAAGATTTGGAGAGGTTACACAAATGTCACTTATATGTGACAATCAAGCCGCCATGCATATCGCCTCGAATCCAATTTTTCATGAGAGGACAAAGCATATTGAAGTCGACTGTCACTTTGTCAGAGAAAAAGTCATATCTGGTGAAATATCTACTAGTTTTGTTAACTCACAGGATCAACTAGCAGATATATTCACCAAGTCACTGAGAGGTCCTCGAATTGAATGGTTTATCTCCTTGCAAAAATGTTAGCACGCTTATTTTAGATTTCATTGATTTGATGTTTGGAGTTAGTATGTTTGATGATGGTCTTTCCTATCCTTAGTAGCATAAAGTGAATTATATTTTTATTGAAAGAATTTGAGTTTTAGCCTAGTTTTAGGATCTCTCTACACTATGCCTAGGTTTGATAGTAAAAAGTCTGAAATTAGTCATGATTCATAGAATCATTAGTACTTGTGCTTTTAAGGTGATCTCTCAACTACATTTTAGTTACTGGATAAACTCGGATCATGGAAGCTCACTTAGAAAAATTTAGATCCCGAAATAATAAATTTATTTTGGTTGTAACACCTTCTTATGTTCACAACACTTATTTCAAAAAAAAATAGTGTCATGAGTCGAAATTGATTAGATACCCCTTTGAGATCGGTAAGGGTTACTGGGAAAATATCTATCATATTTCTCTTAATACTGAGTATTCCTTTGAGACCTTGTGTAGATGGTGTCAGTGAACAACATTTTTGAGAGAGATGAACCATGCGAGTGGCAGGTAAGTGTTTATCACCGAAAGCACAAGGAAAAACGGTTAGATGACGACTTGACTTTGATTAAGATTTGACACTTTAAAATCCATGACCACATTTTACATCGAGCACGGAGAACTAACTCTTAGGCCACATTTAAGTAATTCTGATATCTAGCTTACCAATGATACTATATGATAGGATTGGTTGTGATTCACTAAAGATTATGATACTTCATTCTTTCAATTCATGAATCTAGATGCAGATTTTTGCTTGAGGACAAGCAAAAGTTAAGTCTGGGGTTGTGATGAACGTAGGTTCTATATGATTTTTAGCCTTGTTTAACGCTCATCTACTTGTAATTCATTGCATATGATCTACTTTATCACACCTTATTCCTTTATTGTTACATGTTTCTACTTGTACACGACTCGTTGAGACTCAAGAAGCATATCTAAGCTGTTGGATCTGACAACGAACTTTGTCAATGAACCTCTAAGTTTGGTAACTTGATTTTTCAAATTGAAATTCTCTTCCTCAAGTTGTTGGACTTGAGTTGAGGTTTCGACCTAAACTTGATCGATTATCAAACTCGGGTTAGTCTGCTTCTTGAGGAGTTTGACCTCCTTTAGGAATGATTTGACCCGAGCATTGGATTTTGCTAGTTTATTATTCAAATATGTAATTACTTCATACAACTATATTTCTACTCTAGTACTTACATTGCAATTTGATCCTTTAGAAATGAATACGAATCTGTGGCTTCTCTCGGACTCAACATCAGACTCAGACTCGGTGTTGGTTTTAGCCATCATTGCCAAGTGGTCATGGTGCTCTTTTTCTTCTTCGGAGCGTGATGATTCGTCCCATATTGCTTTGAGTGTCTTCTTGATCTTTTGATATTTCTTCTTCAATTTGGGACATTCGACTTTGAAGTGCCCTTTCTGATTGCACTCATAGTAGGTTGAGTCAGACTTCAGAGTATATATTGGATTTGATCTGTCCTTCTTGCTTCGTGTTGGTCTTTTGATTTCACATGTACTAAATCATTTCTTCCTTTTTACTAGTCTTCTAATGAGGTTAACCGATTCGATGGTGGTCGTCATTATCGTCGTTGGATTCAAATTCATCTGATTGTAGTTTAAGCTTCGCCTTTTGTTTGTTCTTCTTTAGTTGTCTTGCAAAAAGAGCCATACACTTCTCAGCTTGGCTTGTGTTAATCTATTCATGGTGTTCAAGTTCAGAAAATAGTTTGTCTAATTTAATTTTTGAGAGATCTGGAGAAACTTTGTAAGCATCGATGATCGATGCCCACAAGGTGTTTCTCGGGAAAGCTCTCAGTGTGCATCTTACAATGTATCGATTCTCCACAGATTATCCAATTGCGTATAACCCATTGAGAATGTTCTCGAGTCGGGCATGGAGTTGACCCAATGGGTTCTCTTTCTTGTATGGTTATGTTATATAGATTGTTTAAAAATAATCCCTTTCGCTTACCTTAGTATCGGGCATTCCTTTGTGGATCTTGATTAGCTTGTTCCACAAATCTTGTGCGCTGATGAAGGGGCCGACCGACTGAGCTCCTTTTTGGTCAAACAACTGTTGAACGTAGTTTATATATTATTTTTAGCCTTGTTTAACACTCATCTACTTGTAATTCATTGCATATGATCTACTTTATTTCTTTATTATTACATGTTTCTACTTCTTTTACTCGAAGATCTGCTCTTTGTATGTTTTTGATTGACAGGATGTGATTCAAAACTAAAACGATGCATTATTAATGGTGGAGCAAGGAGTGGAGAAAAGAGATTCGCATTGGCTGTGCTCATCATCATGGGTGGATTTTTTATGCAGCAAACAGGAAGAAAAATAGAAGAAAAGTAACAACAAAGCAGTCAAGGCCATGCCCCAAGGAATGACCATGTTACACAATCATGCCTCCATTTTCACATGGCCATGCCTCTATTTCCAAACGGTTGTGCCATATTCCTCGTGTGCATAGTTCAAGGCCGTACTAGGATACTTAAAGAACCATGAAGTTGGATCAAGTTGAAGTACATTTTGATGTGTTTGGAGGTCATTTGAAGTGCTTCAGAGGCCAACACGGGCCATGCTAAAGGTGGCACGGTCGTGCCCCATTATCCGGATCAGTTTTGAAGCTTCCAGAGAGTGCCATAGGCTGAGGCACACCCATGCCATGTCTAATACGATCGTGCCAATCTAGGCATGATTGTGCCTCACATTTTCAGGGCTCAGACACGGCCAGGCCATGCCAAGAGGCACGACCGTATCTTCTATCTGAACAGTTTTGCAGACTGAAAGTAAAATGGACATAACTTTTAGCTTAGATTGATGGGTCGTGCTACCTACCAAAATAAAGATAACTTCAAGACCTACAACTTTGCTTCAGGGTGTACCAAATGATTCCTTCTTTAGGCCGTGCTAAAAGGCACAGTCGTGCCTTTCCTACAGAGTGAATACAACAAAGGGTCGTGCTTACTAGGCACGACCGTGCCCACGGAAGCCTCAAGCCGATGTTCTTGGTCGTGCCTTGAGGCACGACTGTGGCATACGTGGGTCTATGAATACATCTTTTTGAAATCCATCCTACTCCGGAGCAAGAAGACCTTCCAAGACTGCCCGAGTTTCAAGATAAGTCTTCCCCTCTCTTGTGGATGATGATTTTCTTGCATTCTTGTCATAGCCTTTTTGTAATTGAGTAGATCTATGAATTTAGGATGTAGGATGAATATTAATGTAATGATGGTGATATAATAACTAGTTCATGTTATTTTTATTGGTGTCCCGATTAGTTTTAATGTGATCAATCAGGTTAAGTTAAGTCCTGTGTTGTTTTGATTCCTCTGCTAAGTGTGCAGGAACGTAGGTACAGAGGAAGTCAAGCGTAAGACATAGCGAACGAGAAGGATGACATGGGGAAGTGAGCCGACGGGATTGGTGCATTCGAGGGATGTGGAAGCTGCGGAAGAGTACACCGGTGGAGCGAGAAGGACGTACGTGACGTCCGAGGGACAAGAAATCAAAAGGAAGTACGCTCGAGGGGCAAAAGACCAGAGTCGGGTTCAGGTGAGCGAAACTCCAGTTGACCAGAAATCACCCAACTAATGATTTTATAAAAAGTTAACAAAAGTCAAACATATTGACTTTTGACCATTGACTTTTGATCGTTGACCTTGACCGGAGTAGAAGACTTAGACTTGGACCTTTTTGGACGTGACTTATGAAGAAAAAAAGAAAAGATAAGTTTTATCTTTTATTATATAAAAGATAAATACTTAATTTTTATTAAAGATAATTCTCTTTATCTTTTATTAAAGATAAAGTTTATCTTTATTTAATCAACGGCTATGATCAAAGTCTATCTCCGATCAACGATTAGGATTACATCAGCGGATCAACGGTCAAGAGAAAATTTATCTACGATCAATGATCCAGATCTATTTTCTTGGACTATAAATAAGACTTAGAATTTTAGAAATTAGATCATCAATTACTTTGTAATTTTCTTTCTAAGTGTTTGTGCTACAACTGTAAAGGATTCTCAGCCTAAATAAGTTCTGATTGAGCATTAACTGTCTTGGAAGCAACAATCGAGTTGCAACCAAGTTTCTTTTTTTAAAAAGATGAGTGCTATTCTTTTTAACCGTCTATTCACCCCCTCTAGCTGGTCTAACCCGATCCAATAATTTTTCTCTATTTTATGAAGTGTTTATAGTTGTTTCACGTATTGTGTGCCTTGAACGTGTTTGATGATATGTTTGTGTGAGCACATGTACATGATTTTGAGGGGTAGATTACGGTGTAGGGAGATCTTAGAATCGTATGTCCGGGGTGCCTTGTGACAGAGGAAAAGCCTTAGAACCAGACTTTCCGAAGTGATTCCTATATGGTGGTAAACTCCCATAAGGGATAGCTAATGTTTGGTGACCACTAGGATAAGGGCCTTTAATTAGGATACCCAGTGACAGAGGGTATGACGTTTTGATCGTATGCCTGGGGCGCCTTCTAACAAGGGGAGAGCCTTAGAACCGGACTTTCTAGCATCACCTTTACTGGAGGGCCACCACACTAGGACTTCAAGGTCAAATACCAAGGTAGCCTGATAAGGTCAAGTTGGTATCTTAGTTAGAATCCCTACAAGGTGATAAACATGGAGAGTAAGGGAGTAAACATGGATTAGGGACGTTATCTAACATTAATGTGAAATTGAAATCCTAGACTTATCCATCTCATCCTCTTAATCCACAAGCCAATCTCTCTCTCTCCACCATATCCACAATCCATAATTCTCAACCTGTTTGCTTCCCTTAGAGTCTAGATAACTAGCCTTGTGGCATCACTATAACTATCAATAGTCCCTATGGATTCGATAATTTTTATTACTTGACGACGACCAGCGGTAGCTATCAATCACATTGAAGAGTTTGAGTAGCTTAAGCGTCAGCTTCTACTTATTTTTTGATAATGGGGTTCCATTTCTCACAGCCCATTGGACTTGTTTGGTTTGGTAGGAGGTAGCGTGAATCCCATCTAGATGGAGATCTACATTTCCACTTAAGTCTTTAGGTGGAACTCCATGCGACTCTTCCAATAATCGAAGTCATCTCCGATGAAGAGTGGGGGACAAGTTGTACTGTAACCCTCTTGGTGTATCATTTATAACCTTGCACAAACAATAAAAAATATTATTCCAAAACTTGATCTTGCATTAGTAATATGGAAGAAATAAAATACCTGAAGGAAAAAGTTGCTAGAGTGGTGTTGCACTAACTTCAAACAATTTCGAAAAACTAAAAAAATTATCAAAAGAGTTGATTGCACCAATTTTGACTAAAAATGAAAAAATTAAAAATGAATGAAAACCCCTCAAGCTCGATTGGTGATTGCACCAATTTCGAACATCCCGTTCTGATATCAATTATTGGATCGAGAAGGTGATAGAAGAGAGGAGGGTGAATAGCGCGATTCATAAACTTTTAGAAATCGTTCAAAAGCAAAATAGTGCAGTGGAAATAAATAAAATAAAGATACTTATTTTTACTTAGTTCATAGCCTCTGGTTGCTACTGCAAGGTCTGTAGTTACGTTGACTGCTTTCGTTGGAAAATCACTATTAGCATTCTTTTCAAAAGAGAAGAAAGTTCATTTCTTTTACAAAGATAGAGTTCGGTAATAATCTTATCTACCCTTAGAAATCAGTATAGAAAGAACGAGTATGAATGCAACTAACTACACGTTACTAAATGCTAGACTCGTTTGAGCTCGTAGCAGTGTCACATTGTTGTTGCGTTGTTGAAGCTTGAGCATAGTAGCATTTTGACGTCAAAATGTTGCCACAAAATTGGAAGAACAGAAGTGTCAAAAGTGTTATTTCAGGCTGTTGTTCGAAGGTACTTTTATTGATCATTCTAGATGCCTAGATCCCTCCTAGGCGCCTCCAACAAGACTTATTCGATCTGATTTGTTAGTGAGTTATCCACCTCTGGGCATTTGGGCTCCTTCCAGATGCCTGGACTATTGACGTGGCTACATCTAACTAAGACTCTGTTCGCGTCGAGTTTATCCCTCCCCAGGCACTTGGATCCCTTTTGGGCGCTTAGAATCTAACGCGTCTAGCAGTTGGATTTCGAGCTATCAGGGTGTTTGGATCTTGCTATTTTGAGCCAGTTCCCATTTGTTGTTTCCTATGTTACAGTGTTAGAACAAACAACTTTTCAACTGTCTGATCTTAACTTTTGGTCTCTCGTGAAACCTCAAGTTAGACCGACACCTATTGCTCTCTTTTCGAGAGTGCATCGTTACTACCTACTCGGGAGAGTTTACCTGGTGTCAAATCTTAGTGCACTTGACCTATTTGGACTTTTGCTTATCTCGATCTTGACCCTCGAGACTTTCCATTAGACATCCAGCCTTTGACCCCATCTAGACTTCTGTCTGGTGTCCTCGACTCCCAAGGCTTCTTGTCTGGTGTCCTTAACTCCCAAAGCTTCTTGCCTTGTGTACTCGATCTGCTAAGACTTCTACCTAGTCTCTCCAACTAGGACTTCCTTGCCTAGCCTTAGTTAGGACTTGTTTGTTGTGTTACCTGCACACTTAAATTAATTTATCAGAGCAGAAATAAGACTTAACTTGATACCTTTGCTAACATTAAAATATAGGTTCAATTCTGATGCTCCCTGCACCAACACTTCGAAGCTCTTTTTATAGTACTTTTTCGGTCGACTGATCAAGCTATCCAGTTGATCAATCCATTGTTCATCCTTTTTGATAAATTGATCTAGATCTAGTTTTTCGATCAACCAATCACTAGATCCTATCGACTAAACTTGGTCCATGCCAGCTTCCCGTACAGGTTCATCTGTTGATTAGATCTTCAGTCTCCTAATTACCATCCAGTCTCTTGATCCTTGCCATGTCAGCTTCATGTCATTATCTCTTTGCTACGTCAACTTCCTAAAGCTGCCATGTTAGCTCTTCGAGGTTTATCCCTTAACACGTCAACTTCTATGTCATCAGAACAATACTTATTTGGACACATCATCTGCAACATTATCTTTTTGAGTGAAATCAACCACATCAGCATAGCCTGCCAACTCAGCTTTTCTGATTGAATGAATTCTCTTTTTTCCTTCGCCCGAATCGTCCAATCAACCAAACATACCTTTTGATCACCTGAACTTGGTTTTCCTACCGAATAGAGTTATCATAATAGAAAACATATTATAGTAATGCATGTACTATATATGATAGTTACACAACTATTTGATCTTGACTTCGAAATCCGGATTGACTTCATAGTCGGATCATCGCCTAGCTATAGGACTACCCCAACTCAAGTTTGAGACACTCCTTATAGCCTTTTGTTTAGAAGGACATCTCCTGAACTTACCTGACTTACCTATGTGTCAAACATCTAGTCCAGCTAACTTGTTTGGCTTCATCTACTTCATGTCAGATCCTCTGACGCACTAGGGCTTCCTTTGACGTGATGTCTAGTCATGTTGATCCATCGAGTCTGTTCTACCATATGTCTGGTTCGTTAACCCATCTGGTCTACCTCTGCCTGTCGTTTGTTCCATTTGATACACTAAAATTTTTTTGTTGCCTAGTATCTGGTCCTCCTGATTTATTAGGACTTTCCTATTAAGTGATTTGTACACTTTACACATGTTATATTTGAGAGGTATTCTAAGACAATCACCTTAGATAATGTATTATTTATTGGATAAATAAAATTTCTATTTGAGTGTACATTCTCTATGTATTTGATTTGATCTTAAACTCAATTATTGAGGTCCACAATACAATGTATAGCATAAGAAAAATTATGATTGGATCATAATTACTTGATATCTCTACATGTGTAATTATGTAAGTATTAAATATTTCTTAGTCATTGAATTAATGAAATTAAACATCATTGATTCTGTAAGACTAGTTCTGACTGAAAATTATTGTTGTTGGAACTCCCATGCCATTAGGTTTGCTGTCCCTTATTGACAAGGAACCATCCGACCTTCGAACGGTGGTGTGATCACTTCCGTTCAATCTGATTCGTATCATCGAGTTGCTTTGAGCCACTGGATACCGAATTGGACCGTAGGTCCTATCTTAGATTATTCGTCTCCTTCCTTCGACTAGTATCGAAACGGAGATATGACATGTGACTTAGGGAAGTCATCTTCAGAAAGATCTCTGTGTGGATATGAGTAAAGGCATTTTTTTTTCCAAAGTTGCTAGTTGATGTCATTTTCGCTTCGTGTCATTCAACATGTGTAACTTGTTTATACTTTTTATCTATGATTATGTTTGCATGCATGTATATTTTTGTGTGGATTTTATGGGTAATTAGTAATAAAATAATTTGTTACGCTTCCGCTGCATGTTCATAGAAACATAAATTTTAAAACGTGCATATGGAAACCCAACAACACATATATCAGATCTTAAGGGTTTAATTTTAAATTCTTTATCATATATCAAAATACGTGTTCGGTTATCTAATGATTCTACACCGTGATTTGGGTAATAGTAAAAGTTAGATGCGTGTTGCAATAAAACACTATGCCTCCTTAGTGTTTGGACAATTAATCTTGAAATGTCCAATTCCATTCCATTACAATATAAACACTTCAATTTCTTCTTGGTTTATTTTCCCTTGTTCTTTTATTTACTTGTTTTTATGTGAATTTCTTTCTTCACGTTGTTTGGACAATACACCTTGAAACGTCTATGTTCATTGCCTTTAAAGTATTTTATTTTTTTCTTGGTTGTGCCTTTTTTACTTTCTATTAGGACCGTTTAGTTGATGGTCAGATGGCTATAGGGGAGTGTAAATCACGTTTAACATGTGAAGTTAGCTTCTGCTCTTGCTAATAGCTGGCCATGATCAATTGCAATATATTATCGTACTGGAAATGATAACAATTAAATGTACCTATATATGACAGCACACTATATAATGCGTTTTCGAACTTTCATTTTTATTTCACGACCTATGATTCATTAGAATCATAAGTGAGTAACTCTCAAAAGTCCACTAATTTTACTCCTTTTGGGACTCTATTTAGAGATGGAAAAATCTAGTATATATTTTTTTTACAAAATGAACAATTGAAAGATAGAAGTTTAAGGCTATGATTATAAAAGGAGAGTTTAGAATATGAATAACAATAAGCTTAAATGTCAAGCTTCATATGTTCTATAAAGTCCTTTGATAGCCTTCAAAAATATTGAATCACTTTCTACTTTGTTGTTCTATCATTGATCAGTTGATTGAATTCATCGTCAATCGAGAGTTCTCTTGATTGTAAATGTTTTCAATCTATCAATGGCTACTCATTAGTTGATTGACTTCCACCATTGACTTTTTTTTGTTGGATTGTGTTGGTGTGGTGGTAGAGGGGTGTGTGTGAGAATAACACTTCATGATGTGATGTTAGTGATCTAAAACAAAAATATACAGTGAAATTAATTCAAAAAATATAAAATAATCAAATCAAAGTGCACTGATAGTTTAACATGGTTCAATAATCCTTAGACTCCTAGTCCACAATATGTTAGATGGATCACTTATGAGAACTTCTATCTTTTCTCATTTTCGATATTACTAGAGGTGGAGAAACTTCTTAGTCCTAGAGGTGGAGAAAAAAATCAATAATTACAAGAGATATAAATAGGAAGAAAGATAATACAATAATAGCTTCATGGAGGTAGAGTATGAGCATAGTAGTTGATAGTTATTCCATTTGCAGCTCTGAGCTTTTTCCATAGCCTTCTCCTTGAATCTTATCGTTATGCTGATGTGGTGACCATCAATTGATTGTTCGTTAACCATCAATCAATTGATTTACATAAAGTTATCCGAATTTGGCCATTATTCCTTCCATCTTCTATTTTGTTTGAGTCAGTCGTTGTAATATTAGTTGCTAGACCTACCACCAATTGACTGATTGTTATTGAGCTCACTACTTCAGTTGACTAGAAAACCTTATGTTCTTGGCCAAATGAATCTTAGTTGACTACTAAATTTTTTGTTTATTTTTTAAATGATTTGAATCATCAATAGATTAATGTTATCCATCAATTGAATAATGCTCCACTCCACCATACCCAAAATAGACTCAACTTGGGATATTTAACCACTAGTTGATTAGTCCACAATTGCTAGTTGACTAGGCAAATCACAAACACTTGGGGTTTTGAGTTTTTCATCTACTAATTGATTAGTTTACAACCATGAGTTAACTAGTTAAATCATAAAATCTTAAAATACTTAGGGTGTGAATTTTTCATCTACTAATTAACTGACTCCCTTGACTTTCACTACATCTATGGTCGAGTCCGCTTAAGTTGCTACTATCCTTATTCTTTGTATAAGGATCACTCCACCCACATCTCTTGCGGAGTCTCTTTAAGCATTATGGTCTTCTTTGTTGGTGCAATTGATCTCCAAGATTTTGATGATTTGGTTTAACAATATATTTAAAGGGAATTTGGTTAAGGGTGATTAAATAACTTGATTTGACTAAATGACTTGATCACGGTTGATCAAGTTGAGTGTAGAGTTCAAGCAAAGGTTGATTTGAAGTTTGAAAGTGAGTAAGAAGTCCAAGTAAAACCAAATACTTGGAAGTGAGGGAGAAGTCTTAGAGGAGTGAACTCCAAGTAAGGAAAAAATCCTAGGGGAGTGAACCCTAGGTAGGTGGTAGAAGTTCTAGTTGGAAACTAGGCAGTGGAAGTCCTAGAGGGGCTAGGCAGTGGAAGTCATAGTTGGGAACTGGGCAGTGGAAGTTCTAGTTGAGAACTAGGCAAATCTTGTTGGAAACTAGGCTAAGTCCAAGAGATTCAGTTGGGAGCTAAACATATAGCAAAGAAAGTAAACTTAGTAGGTTAGGTAAATCAAGTACTAAGTCTTGCATATTTTGCTTGTTGTTTGCTTGTTTTTTTTTTGATGAATGGTAAATATATAGATCATCAAAAGAAAAGTTAGCAATCATACAGGAGCTCCAATGATGTCGGCTCATATCATGTCTAACGAAGTGTCAGATCTGAGCAATCGCCAATGGTAAGCAATACATGTGCTCTCATGGGTACCATGCTCATCTGTCTCACACTCTAATCATGCATATAAAAACAAACTCAGTGTCTGATGTCCGCCGCAGGTAGTCGTCCGATGGTCATGCCATCATGTGAGGAGGGAGGGTTGCCCTCTCCCATCTGCTCAACCATGCATCCCGCCTGCACACGTGCAACAGCGCCCCAGCATCCCCGATGGTGCACATGAACCCTCCAGCATCAGTCATGTCTCTCATGAAGCCTCCATCCTCAGTCGTGTCTCTCATGAAGCCTCTACCTCAACTGCCATCATCAACAAGTGTAGTAGAATTCCACCTCAACGTCGTCGCATCAACTACCTCCACCTCTCCAACTGCATGAGGTCGTCCCATCAACCTAAACTGTAAGAGATTTCTTAATATTTGGAAGGTTTTCAGAAAGAAGAAAATCACTAGTGCTCACATTTGAGACCTAAGTGGAGTAGGAACCCTAAGGGGTTGCCGAACCATGTTAAAACATTGTGTTCTTTCTTATATTTTTTATTTTATTCTGCTATGCTACCAACGACTTTGATAGAAAAAGAAAAGATGAAAAATGATTACGCTATTCACTTCCCCTCTTGTGTCGAAGTGATCCTGCATTCTCTATACAAGCTATGCCCCTTGTAGGGTCTAAAGAATGTTCGCATCTCCACAATGGCATGATATTGTTCACTTTGGGCCTAAGCCCTCATGGTTTTGTTCTTGGGCTCTCCCCAAAAGGCCTCATGCCAATGGAGATACTTTCCATCCTTTTAAACTCATGATCTTTCCCATGTGTTTTAGATGTGGGACTATGTTTGCACCCTTTCAACTCAACAGTCCCCCCTCAAACAAAGGACCACTAGAAGCTCCGCTACCATTTCTCATGGTTGAGCCATTTCTCATGGTCCGGCTGCCATGTCCCTCATGGTCCGGTTGCCATGTCTCTCATGGTCCGAGCCTCCCCTACTTCCTTTGTTTTCCCCGAGGGTCCCCACATGGTTAGATCTGGATCATGGCTCATCCGGCAGTTAGTCCGGTGAAGAGCGGCCTCACTCTGATACCAATTGTAGGGTCTAAAGAATGTCCACATCTCCACAATGGCATGATATTGTCCACTTTGGGCCTAAGCCCTCATGGTTTTGTTCTTGGACTCTCCCCAAAAGGCCTCATGCCAATGGAGATACTTTCCATCCTTTTAAACTCATGATCTTTCCCATGTGTTTTAGATGTGGGACTATGTTTGCACCCTTGCAACCCAACACCCCTCATATACTCTGAGCCTTCGGCTCCTTATGTCATCTTTCACACCTTCATTTATGTAGTTCACCTTCACCTCCATGACTTTATCATGCTCTAATGCTCCTCATCCCACGATCCATCAAATTGTTAGTAGTAGCCCTAGAGCCAATTATGTGATGATTGACTAGGGACTTTTGTATCATATTCTATTATTAATAAAGGCAAGAGGATTTTTTAGTTATTATACTTACTTTATGTTTGTGCCAAATAACTAAGTATAATAATGTCCTTGGGTAGCTAGTTCTAATCTACATCATATCGATTGTTTGAATCGATAGTGAGATGATGTAGAGAACACTACTCTTAATCATTCCTAGTCAAGCATTAATATTCAGGGACGATATTAATGCGTTGAGACTAGCATGTAGGTCAACTGGATGACTTGATCTCACAAGTCATGGATATGGGATATCGAGTTGACACATGGGTATACATTAGAGAATGTATACTGAATTGACCCGCCATGAGAAAGTTTCATGGATCGTTATATGAGTGTCATAAACTTTCTCATGTGACTATTGGTATGAATAGTCCTTAGACCTGAAGTCACTACGGTTCCCTACATAAGGAGTTATGTACTTTGGTATCGTCAAACGTCACCCGTAACAGGGTGGACTATAAAGGCGATCACTGGGTATGTAACAAATTATGCGGAGGGATGTGAGTGATGTAGATGAGATCTATCCCTCCCATATAACGGGAGTGATATCTTGCGGCCTCTTGATAGAGTAGGACCACGAAATGCATGACCATGCTCAAATGAGTCAATATGAGATATTGAGCTCATTTGCTTGAGTGAGTCTACTTGGGGATCAAGAAACATAAAGATTGATAAGAGGATGACACAGTCTATGCCTCATTGATCAATCTAGATATCGAGGATAGAAGGACATGGTCATACATTATCATAGTCACGAAGGTTATGTCGGATCTCGACATTCTTGTCACTTGGGTAGCAATGATGCATTGCTAGATGTCACTCATTGCTTATGTTTCTAAAATGAGTTTTAGAGACATTGCCAATGTTACGAGAACCTATTGGGTCACACACAAATAACATTCTATTTTGGAGATGGGTTCATTTTAGTTTGACTAAAGGAACAATTAAGCTCATTGGATGGCCAAGACTTGAGTTAGACTCAAGTTGGTTGAATTTGAGTTAGACTCAAATTAAACCAAGTTGATGAATGAAGTTTGATTCATCATGCATGATTAATGTGGATTAATCATGCATTGAAGAAGAGGAAGTTATCATGCATGATTAATAGGATTAATCATGCATTGATGAGAGAATACCAAAAGCCTAAAAACCTTTGGTATTCATGGCTTGGGTATAAAAAGAGTTTTTCTTCCAAAAGATCATGTTGGATGTTCATCTTCTTCCCTCTCTCTTCTTCTTGGCCGAAACTCACAAAGGGTTGCTAGCACAACCAAAATTTTCTCCAAAAGTGAGTGTTAGTGTGGATACGCATAGAGGCACGGACACTTGAACGTGCAAGAGATCCGACAACCTTTGGACGAGCGGGATAAGCGAAGGGCACGCTCAAAGGTATACCCTATTAGATAGGATTTTGTAGATCTAAACTTGTATGAGTTTTCTTTCGCATGGATCGCTCAAGGGATCCTTTTTCCGCTGTGAATTTTTATTTTATCGCATAGGATTCCCTACAGTGGTATCAGAGCCACTTGCGAAAGATCATACAAAGTTTTTTTTCTTTTATATGTGATATAGAAGTAGGACATGTTGTTGTTATGGGTTGCCTAATTGTATGAGTATTTTGTCTGTATGCAAAAGTTTGTGTTGATCAAACTAAGAGGATATAACATCATCATGTTGACAGATGTGCAAACGTTTGTCTAATGAAAGTGTGCTATAGTCCGATTGCATTTGACAAAAGTGTGATAAATTTTTCATTTTTCACGATCTGTTGTGAACAGATTGTGCGATTTTTGTCACAAGGATGCATCAACGGAACAAGAGGGTCTCGGGTTCATTTTGATGAACAAAGGGCAGCGACTCATTCAAGGAGTTGCAAATAAAATTTTGCTTGCCCCCCCCCCCCCCGCAAGGGGCGTTGCCCCCCCCCGCCCGCTAACCGGCTAGCGGGACCGCCGTGAGGTTTCTGCTCATGAGTAATTTTTGCAAACATAATAAAATTGATGTCTTAGATCTATTTATTGTGTGTTGGTTGCCATGGTGCATGGTTATGGCCCTTAACCCCAATGTGATTGTGGTTGTGTTGTGTGTGCATGTTGTAATTCATAATACGGCCTGCGTGTCGTGCCTTTCTCTCTATTTTTCTAGTTGTAAAATAGATTTAGACTCGAATGTAACTCGAGTATTCTTATTTTGTAATGTACAAAATGAGGAGTGGAAAGTCCATTGGAGGATGAAGTTACAAGAAGGATGCCGACGACACATGATGACCAAAGGAAGCACTTGGAGAAGATGTTATCCCTAGGTTGACCATTCGATCTTCTCATTGGCTTGAGAGGATCGTAGAATATGGGTCATAACCATGTCACGTTTAAGCTTATATGTTGATATATGCTATGTGTGTATGTGATGCATGTTAGATAATAATTTTATCTTAATTAAGTCAACTCGATATGCCTACCAAAGTTTGGTACTCACTACTATCTCGATCATTTGTTGTTGGGTTTGCCAAAGCAAAGTGACACATTTTATCTTGGTAGAGTGCGAGAGGACAATTGTGATGTCCCACTATCGAACTTTGGGTGAGACTTAACTAAGTTACCTCAATTAGATTGAGAAAAACTTAGAGGCATATCCCAAAAGTTGGGAAGGTTGGGTAAGAGAACAATTATACTAAGTCTTGGGCGATTAGCCAAAGCTAACTCAAGATGATGTGTAATGTGGATCTTGACCCTTTGTTTCCAAGAGTTGCATAAGATGTAATTGGTAAAATATTGCCTACCTAATCATACTAAGTCTTGGGTGATTAGCCAAAGCTAACTCAAGGTGAGGTATGATGTGGATCTTATCCCACATGAATTTGTAGCTATTGGGTTAGGAGCTAGTAGTGTGGGCAAAAATGCGTTTGCCTACATCCATGACTAGCCTCTACCAAAGCTCTATGATTCAGTGGGAGCATCATTTAATTAAAGGCCTAATTAAATGATCTAGATATGATACTTATTTCTGTATTTTACTGTTGTAGATCACCATGTCATCTAACACGTCAAATACTCTCTCTCTGCGATCTGTCCTTGAGAAGGACAAGCTCAACGGAGCTAATTTCCTAGACTGGTACAGAAATTTGAGGATCGTCCTCAAGCAAGAATGAAAACTGTACGTCCTAGAGCAACCTCTTCCTGAAGCACCCACCACTACCGCCACTCGTGCGGAGAAAGATGCTTACAAGAA
This sequence comes from Curcuma longa, assembly GCF_044706935.1. Classification (NCBI taxonomy): domain Eukaryota; kingdom Viridiplantae; phylum Streptophyta; class Magnoliopsida; order Zingiberales; family Zingiberaceae; genus Curcuma; species Curcuma longa. The sequence goes on from NC_133861.1 coordinate 656,474, forward strand.
GCATCAGGATGATGCATTAGATGTATCATGCCTAATGCTTGCCACCATGAACTCTGAGCTTCAGAAGCAACATGAGAACATGGATGCACATGATATGGTTGAGCACCTGAAACAACTATATCAAGGGCAAGCTAGGCACGAGCGGTTTGAGGTGTCTAAGGCCCTATTTGCATGCAAGATGCAAGAAGGAACTCCTGTAGGAACTCACGTACTCAAGATGATTGGGTATGTCGAGAACCTTGAAAGACTAGGATTTCCACTGGGCCAAGAATTGACCACTGACCTTATCCTGCAATCATTGCCGGAAGGGTATAGTCAATTTGTCATGAACTATAACATGAACGAAATTGACAAGCCTCTGCCTGAGATGCTCAGCATGTTGAGAACTGCTGAACCCAATCTCAAGAAGACCAAGACTAGTAACGTACTAATGGTAAACAAAGGCAAAGGCAAATGGAAGCCCAAAGGCAAGGGTAAGACCCAAGCTAAAGGCAAGGCCAACTCTACTACATCGAAGGCCAAAGGTGGGGTGGCTAAGGAAGGAACCTGCTTCCATTGTGGTGAGACCGGACATTGGAAGAGGAACTGCAAACTCTACCTTGAGGAAGTAAAGAAGAAAAGAAGTGAGACTTCTGCCTCAGGTATATATGTTATAGAAGTCAATCTATCTATTTCTTCTTCATGGGTATTAGATACCGATTGTGCATCTCACATTTGTACCAATGTGCAGGGCCTACGAAGAACTAGAGCATTGACAAAGGGCGAAGTGGACCTACGAGTAGGCAATGACGCAAGAGTTGCTGCTATAGCTGTAGGAACATATTCCCTATCTTTGCCCACAGGGCTTGTCTTAGAACTAGAGGAGTGCTTTTATGTACCTGCATTAACAAAGAACATAATCTTCTGTATCTTGTTTGGACAAGAAAGGTTTTTCATTTATCATAAAGGATAAATGTTGTTCTATAATGTTAAATGATATGTTCTATTGTAGTGCACCACTTATGAATGGACTCTATGTTCTAGACTTAGATAATCCAATTTATAACATAAATACCAAAAGGTTCAAATCAAATGATTTGAACCAAACATATCTCTGGCATTGTCGCCTGGGTCACATAAATGAGAGTCGCATATCCCAGCTCCATAAGGATGGATTACTGGACTCATTTGATTTTGAATCATATGAGGCATGTGAATCTTGTCTTCTAGGCAAGATGACCAAGACTCCATTTAGTGGACATGGCGAAAGAGTGACGGACTTGTTAGGACTCATACATACTGATGTATGTGGCCCTTTCAATGTCGCTGCTAGAGGAGGCTATCAGTACTTCATCACTTTTATTGATGATGTCAGTAGATACGACTATGTGTATCTTATGAAACACAAGTCAGAATCCTTTGAAAAGTTCAAAGAATTCAAGAATGAAGTACAAAATCAACTTGGCAAAAGTATTAAGATGCTTCGATCAGATCGAGGTGGTGAATACCTTAGCCAAGAGTTTCGTGACCATCTAGCTGAGTGTGGGATCATATCCCAACTCACTCCACCTGGAACACCACAGTGGAATGGTGTATCCGAGTGGAGAAATCGTACTTTATTAGATATGGTACGATCGATGATGAGTCAGACTGATCTACCTACTTCCTTCTGGGGATTCGCTCTAGAGACGACTGTCTTCACACTTAATTGCGTTCCATCTAAAGCCATCATAAAGACACCATATACGATATGGACTGGGAAGAGTCCAAGATGTCTTTTATGAAGATTTGGGGTTGTGAGGCTTACGTTCGACGTCAAGTCTCAAACAAGCTAGGCCCCAAATCAGACAAGTGCTACTTTGTAGGATATCCCAAGGAAACAAAGGGATACTACTTTTATAATCCCACACAAGGCAAAGTGTTTGTCACAAGAAATGATATTTTTCTAGAAAGAGAGTTCATTTCTAGAAGAACTAGTGGGAGTAAAATCCATCTTGAAGAAGATACAGATAGCACTGAGGTCTTGATGGAAATTGAACAGGCACCACAAAGTATTGTGGATGATGAGATTGTTGCACAAGAAGATGTGGAGCAACAAACTGTTCAAGTAGACCAACCTCTTCGCAGGTCTGATAGGATACGTCGTCAGCCTGAGAGATATTCATTTCTCTTGTCTGACCATGATGACGTTATGCTTGTTGAGTTGAACGAGCCTACATCCTATCAAGAAGCTGTGATGAGCCCAGATTCTGAGAAATGGCTAGAGGCCATGAGGTCTGAAATGGAATCCATGTACACTAATCAAGTATGGACTTTGGTTGATCCACCTGAAGGGGTCAAACCCATTGGGTGTAAGTGGGTCTTTAAGAGAAAGACTGACATGGATGGTTTTATGCATACCTATAAAGGGCGATTGGTAGCTAAAGGTTTCAAGCAGATTCATGGTATTGACTATGATGAAACTTTTTCACCAGTTGCGATGCTTAAGTCTATTCGGATCATGCTTGCTATTGCAGCTTATCATGATTATGAGATCTGGCAGATGGATGTCAAAACTATGCGTTTTTGAATGGAAACCTACTCGAGGATGTGTACATGACACAACCTGAGGGTTTTGTAGATCCAAAGCATGCTGAAAAGGTATGCAAGCTGCAAAGGTCCATCTATGGGCTGAAAGCAAGCTTCTCGAAGCTGGAATCTTCGATTCGATGATGCAATCAAAATGTTTAGTTTCATCAAGAATGAAGATGAACCCTGTGTCTACAAGAGGGTTAGTGGGAGCACAGTTATCTTTCTAATCTTGTATGTGGATGACATACTCCTCATTGGAAATGATATCCCTTCACTACAGTCTGTGAAGACGTGGCTAGGGAATTGTTTCTCAATGAAAGACTTAGGTGAAGCAACCTATATTCTAACATCAAGATCTATAGAGATAGATCTAAGAGATTGCTTGGCCTAAGTTAGAGTACCTACATCGATAAGGTGCTTAAACATTTTGCTATGCAAAATTTCAAAAAGGGATTCCTGCCAATGTCATATGGTGTGAGTCTTTCGAAGACTCAATGCCCCTCTTCTAAGGAAGAAAGAGACCGCATGGATCAGATCCCTTATGCATCTGCTATAGGATTTATCATGTATGTTATGCTTTGTACTCGCCCCGATATCTCGTATGTCTTGAGCATGACGAGCAAATACCAGTCAGATCCAGGTGAAAGTCACTGGATAGCGGTCAAGAATATTCTTAAGTACTTATGAAGGATGAAAGAATATTTCTTGATATTTAGAGGCGATGAGGAGCTAGCTGTAAAGGGTTACAGTGATGCAAGCTTCCAAACCGACAGGGATGATTTCAGATCACAGTCAAGGTATGTGTTTTGCCTGAATGGTGACGCTGTGAGCTGAAAGAGTTCGAAGCAGGACACAGTCGCAGATTCTACAATAGAAGCCGAGTATATTGTGTGTCTGATGCAGCAAAAGAGGTTGTTTGGATCTGAAAGTTCATCACTGAACTTGGTGTGGTTCTTAGCATAGTGGACCCTATAGACTTCTATTGTGACAACAATGGGGCTATTGCACAAGCTAAGGAACCTCACTCTCATCAGCGGACCAGACACATATTATGGCGCTTCCATCTCATTCGAGAGATCATCGATAGAAGAGATGTGAAGATATACAGAGTACCGATGGATGCTAACATCGCATATCCTTTGACCAATGCTTTGGCACAGAGAAAGCACGATGGTCACACTAGGTCACTGGTATTAGATATTACAATGATTGACACTAGTGCTAGTGGAAGATTGTTAGTAGTAGCCCTAGAGCCAATTATAATAAAGGCAAGGTTTTTGGTTATTATACTTACTTTATGTTTGTGCCAAATTGTAGGATCTTGTAACGTGCTAGAGGGGGGTAAATAGCGTGGTCGTCGCTTTTTGGTTCGTTCGTTTTATCAAAAAACTAAGTAGCGGATATTAGAAATAAAATCAGGGACACACGGATTTTTACTTGGTTCCTAACCTCCCAAGGTTAGTACATCCAAGGCTTATGTACGGGAGGCGCCCGTCCACTAGTGGTCTCCTTTCCGAACGTTCGTTCGGAAGTAGAGAAACCCGTCTTATAGTATAAATAAAAATAACAATAATAAGAATAAAGTAAGACAAGTAAGAACTTAAACTAAACACTTGAAGCTGATTTGGAAGTCTTGAGCATTGTGCACTCCTCCTGGATCTTTCTCGGTTGCAAGAGCCTGACCCCGTTTGCGTTCAGAATCACCACTTGTTGGAGAGGAGGGCTTGTATTTGATGTTCTCTGGTTGTTCATGTTCACCTCCTTTTATAGCCCATTCTAGTCGACTGGAATCTCGTTCCAGGCGACTCTACGTAGACCGCCGATCCATTATCTTCGTAGCTGACTCAGCGCTTCTGGTCGATTGGAATCTCCATTCTGGTCGACTCCATGCTGACGTGGAGGGTCTTGATAGACTTTGAATTCCGCTGCGTTTATCCGACCTCGAGTCGCCTGGATTTAACATTCCAGTCGCTGGAGCATTCTAGTCGCTTGGAACCGTTCTGGTCGCCTGGAACAAGTTAACTCAGGTTTGACCTGAGTTGACCACAGGCTTGGTTCAGCTGCCTCTGTTTGCTTCACTTATATTTTTTTCATCTTGCTTTCAGCTCCTGGTTCTTGCAAGACAAGTATATAAACATGCAAGCCAGCCTAAGTCTTATTATGTGAGTCTAACTTCAGATTTCTACTGAAATCCTGGATTAGTCTTACGCCTACTGTTCCACTCCGTGAACGCGCCCTTACCCACTCCACTTGGAAAAAGTTTTGCCAACAAGTCCTCAAGACTTATTGTACTTCTCGCTTAGTCATGGTCCTCGACCCCCATGAATTTGCTGCTAGAACTCGGTCCTCCTGACCGCATAGACTTTACCAAACCTCTGGTCCTTTTGACCATACTCGTTTGGACTTTAGCCATGCTTCCCGATCCTCTAACACTGTATGAACTTGCACTTGGTGCACTTGACCTTGCTAAGACTTCTGCCTGATCCTCCAAACCAGGATTTGCCTTTGCCTAGCCTACAACTAGGATTTTCCCTTGCCTAGCTTATAACTAGGACTTTCTCTGCCTAGCTTCACTCACTAGGACTTCCTTGCTCAATCTTCTAGATCAGGACTTCTACTGTCTAGTCTAACCGACTAGGACTTTTAACTAGTCATCTGGTCAAACTGACCCGATTAGACTTCTCACTCACATTCAAACATCAAGTCCTGTTCGGATCAACCCTTGGTTAAACTGATCAGACCTAGGTGTATTGTCAAACATCGAAACTCTAAGCAAGATCTAGTGCTTCTCACTCACATCCAAACTTCAAGTCTTGTTTGGATCAACCCTTGGTCAAACTGACCAGACGTAGGTGTATTATCAAACATCGAAACTCTAGGCAAGATCTAGTGTTTCTCACTCACATCCAAACTTCAAGTCCTGTTTGGATCAACCCTTGGTCAAACTGATCAGACCTAGGTATATTGTCAAACATCAAAACTCTAGGCAAGATCTAGTGCTTATTGCACCAACACAAATAACTAAGTATAATAATGTCCTTGGGTAGCTAGTTCTAATCTACATTATATCGATTGTTTAAATTGATAGTGAGATGATGTAGAGAACACTACTCTTAATTATTCTTTCTCAAGCATTAATAATTAGGGACGATATTAATACGTTGAGACTAGCATGTAGGTCAATTGGATGACTTAATCTCACAAGTCATGAATATGGGATATCGAGTTGATACATGGGTATACATTAGGGAATGTATACAAAATTGACCCGCTATGAGAAAATTGCATGGATCATTATATGAGTGTCATAAACTTTCTCATATGACTATTGGTATGAATAGTCTTTAGCACTGAAATCACTACGGTTCCCTACATAAGGAGTTATATACTTTGATGTCGTCAAATATCACCCGTAATAGGGTTGACTATAAAGGCGATCACTGGGTATGTAATAAATTATACGGAGGGATGTGAGTGTTGTAGATGGGATCTATCCCTCTCATATAACGAGAGTGATATCTTGCGGTCTCTTGATTGAGTAGGACCATGAAATGCACGGTCATGCTCAAAATGAGTCAATATGAGATATTGAGCTCATTTGCTTGAGTGAGTCTACTTGGAGATCAAGAAACACAAAGATTGATAAGGGGATGATATAGTCTATGCCTTATTGATTAATTTAGATATCGAGGATAGAAGGATATGACCATATATTATTATAGTCACGAAGGTTATGTCGGATCTTGACATTCTTGTCACTTGGGTAGCAATGATGCATTGCTAGATGTCACTCATTATTTATGTTTCTAAAGTAGATTTTAGAGACATTGCCAATGTTACAAGAACCTATTGGGTCATATGCAAATAATATTCTATTTTGGAGATGGGTTAATTTTAGTTTGACTAAAGAAACAATTAAACTTATTGGATGCCTAAGACTTGAGTAACACTCAAGTTGGTTGAATTTGAGTTAGACTCAAATTAAACCAAGTTGATAAATGAAGGTTGATTCATCATGCATGATTAATATGGATTAATCATGCATTGAAAAAGAGGAAGTTATCATGCATGATTAATAGGATTAATCATGCATTGATGAGAGAATACCAAAAGCCTAAAAACCTTTGGTATTCATGGCTTGAGTATAAAAAGTGTTTTTCTTCCCAAAAGTCATGTTGGATGTTCATACTCTTCTCTCCTCTTCTTCTTGGCCAAGCCTGTTGGGATGAGTTCCCATCACTTACAAGATAGGTTGCTAGCACAATCAATTTTTTTCAAAGGAGTATTAGTGTGGATACGCATAGAGACACAGACATTTGAACATGCAAGAGATCCGATAACTTTTGGACAAGCGAAATAAGTAGAGGACACACATCAAAGATATATCCTATTAGATAGGATTTTATTTTGTAAATCTAAAATTTGTATGAGTTTTCTTTCGCATGGATCGCTCAAGGGATCTTTTTTCCACTACGAATTTTTATTTATCGTATAGGATTCCCTACAGAACCCTTGGCTCTCTTTATGTTTATCTTTCCCTTTTTCACATGCATAATTTGCCTTCTTTATCTAAGTTGCACCTTGATGTTCTTCATTCTGCGGTCCCTTAGTAATCTCATACTATTCTTCTTCGAAATCTAACAAATCTCTAGCTATTAAGTCAATCTCCGACTTTGGCTATGCCAAGTTTTCATCTGTATTTTAACCAAATCCCTGCACAACTTTATATACAAATTAGATATAGATTCTAACTTAAACTCTTTGATCAACATCAAACCTCAAGGTAACTCAAGATCGAGTTTGACTATAAAGGGCATGATTGTACTAATAATATTCCCTTTTTTGTTTAAAAATACGTGTAAATTAGGTAAAATCCCAAATAAAATTGGGACTTAAATCATACTCCACCTACACCTAAGATCTCCTAAAGTTAGGAATTTACCAAGAGGAGAATAAGATTTTTAAATTAAATTTTTTATTCCCCCTCCCCCTCTTTGACACAAAAAAGATTGTACTTGTAACCATAAGTAATACATTTATTATTGGTGTAAAATAAAATTTTTTTAATGTATAAAAAGGGGAGAAGGGTACTTAAGTTAAAAATGTAGAATTCTCTTATATTGTTAAATCCTGACTAAGATTTAACTTAAGAAATTGTCAAACATCAAAAAAAGAGAGATTGTTGGTGCAAGGAGCACTAGTATATCTCCAGGGTTTTGATATTTGACAATACACCTAGGTCTAGTCTGTTTGACCAAGGGTTAATCTAAACATGATATAATATTTGGATGTGAGTAAAGTTTAATCAGGTCAGTTTGATCAGAAGACTAGTGAGAAGTCATATTCAGTCAAACCGGGCAAGAAGTCCTTGGTCTGTTGGACCGAACAAGGTAAAGTCCTAGTTAGAAGCTAGACAGAAAGTCCTAGCTAAAGGCTAGGGAAGCCCTGATTGGAGGCTGGCAAGGAAGACCTGGTGAGTGAAGCTGGGAAGAAAGTCCTAACTAGAGGTTAAGCAAGGAAAAGTCCAAACAAGTTAAGGGTGATTGAATATTTGGTAGGTGGGAAGTCTATCTATGGATGTGACTAGTCTTAACTGGTAGTTAGGCAAGGAAAAGTCTAAATAGTTATCAAGGGTGACCAGATGTTTGGTAGGTGGGAAGACTACCTATATTTAACAGCATGCTAAAAGTTGAAAGAAGAGTTGAATCTCATACCAAATCAAATTAATATGAAGAGAAAACATGGGTTAAGAAATATCATTATGATAATAAGAGGCATTAAACATACACATGGATCAATAAGAGCTAAGGATAGAGGTAAATATAAGGGTCCTAAATGAGTACAAAGAAAGAATAAGTTCGGAGCACAATCGCTATTAAAGAACGGGGCAGCAACATTACAGATAGTTTAGAATCTGAGACGGGGAAGATAATGTTAACTGTATAACATTTTGAATGCCTGATAAAAAGAGACACTCTCAACAAGAGCTATTCACAGTGAGAGAGAGTCTTTTGTTTGGGACAAGTGAACGAGTAATATAGTTTAGAATTGAATTAAATAATAAAGAGATCCGGAAAGGATCTAAAACTTTTCCATTAATTTGAATCTAATGATTTTGTTGGCAATTGATAGTAGCAGTTAAATGATTTATGTTCTTTTTTAAGCCCTAAGACAACGGAGAAGGAGAAAAAGAAGATTAAGATTACATGTCTCTATCCTTTTGAGTCTTATTCTTGGAGAGATTTGCTGCGAGGGCCGACGTTGACGTCGTAGAGTATGATCGATTGGACTCTGATGGTTTACGTTGTGTGAGAAATGATGACACAAAGACAAGATCCCTAATAAATGAGTTATTTTAGAAATTAATATTTTAATATAAAGATAAAATTGAAATAAAATATTTTTAAAATTTTGTTCTATTTTTACACCATAAATCTGAGTATAAGAAATTGTATCAATTTATAAACATGTAAAAATGAAACTTATCTTTTTCTCCTTAACTCATTCTAACTCAAATAAAGATCAAAATTCTCCTTCTACATATTTATCCTTCTCTCTGTTTTTCTTCTCTCTTAGATAAAGTGTTAGACGCACAAGCATTATCTGATGATCAGACAAGAATTAAAAAAAAATTAAGAAATCTAATTTTTAGATTAAGAAGTAGAAGATTTTTGATAGTGAAAGAGAAAAAAAAGTGAATAATAATAATATTATTTTATAAAATAAAAAATAAATTAACAATATTAATTTAAATACTTTTTAAATAATAATAATTTTAAATCAATTAAAATCGAATCGTGATTATAAGCATAATTATATTATTATTATTATTATTATAAAAAGAGGTGACGAAACCGACAAGAATGTTCGTCATCGTCTCAAATCCGCGTCTAAGGCATAAACTTACGCGTGAAAGAGAGAGAAAGAGAGAGGCGCTTCACGTGCTCACTCCCCCCTCTTTCTCTCCCTCCCTCCCTCACTCCACTGCGTCAGACTCAGACGCCACAGGCACAGCAGCCATGGGCTCTGTCTCCCTCAAGATCGGTGACGGCACCGCTCGCTTCCGCCGCGCCTCCCTCTGCTCCTCCGCCCTCCACCTCATCATGCTCGCCTCCGTTCTCACCACCAACCTTTTCGCTCTCTACGCCTTCACCTCCTCCTCCTCCTCTCGCCACTCACTCGACCCCGGCACCACCACCGACCCCCGCAACATCTCCCTCATCTCTGACCACGTCGCCCTCATCGTCCGCGAGATCGAGTCCTCCCAGCGCCGCCTCCACCAGATCGAACGCGAGCTCGCCGGCTACGACACCTTTGATCCCGCTAAGCCCTCCCTCCCTCCCGACCTCAAGCTTTTCCTTGCTCGCCACCCCCTGCCCCTTGGCCGCGACACTCGCTCCGGCATCACCGAGATGGTCGCTTCCGTCGGCCACTCGTGTGCCCGCTCCCCGGCCGCCGATCTCCTCACCCGATACATGTCCTACAAACCCGCCGTCCCTTGCCCACTCGACGACCCCTTCCTCCCCCAGAAGCTCATCGCCAAGGCCTGCGAGCCCCTCCCTCGCCGACGCTGTCTTTCGCGCCAAACAGACCTCGCTGCTGCTCCTCGCCTCCCCTTTCCTCAGTCCCTCTGGAGCCCTGGTGCCAAGAACCCTGGTGCCGGCGTCTATGGTCTCGACAGGAAATTATGGATCAAACCCGGAGGAAAAAACGATTTTTTGATCGATGATGTCCTGGCTCTCGCCCGCGGCAGGATCCGGATCGGGTTCGACATCGGAGGCGGAGCTGGGAACTTTGCTGCCCGCATGGCGGAGCGGAACGTTACCATCGTGACGTCAACCGTTGAAGTAGGGGGAAAGCGGATGAACGAGTTCGTAGCTGCTCGGGGCCTCTTTCCTCTGTTCCTTTCCCCTGCACAGAGGTTTCCGTTCTATGACTCGGTATTCGATCTGGTGCACACAATGAATGCCTTCGATGAGGGTGGAGCTCCGGCGCTGGGGCAGGCAAGCCGTACAGAGGCGCTTGAATTCTTGATGTTTGATGTCGATCGTGTCCTCAGACCAGGGGGCTTCTTCTGGCTTGATAACTACCTGTGCGCTGGCGATGAGCAGAAGCGTCTGGTGACCAGACTTATGGAGAGACTTGGGTACAAGAAACTCAAATGGGTGGTGGGTGAGAAGGCCGAAAGGAGCAGCTTGGAGAAGGCGCAAGTTTATGTCTCCGCTGTGCTACAGAAGCTGGTTAGAGGCTGAAGTAGTGCAGCATTGTTCGATGGAGGATAGGTGCTATCACGGTATGGAAACTTAAAATTCTTTGATCCCCATTGTTTTGGTTCGATTTATAATGATATAATTCCTTGGCTAGTAATTTTTATGGAATTCATTTATCAAATTACTGAATGTTGAATAAGTGTAACACTGGACTGGTGTTTGTTCTCTCATTTAAACAACTAAGCTGCTTCTGGGCGGATGTGTAGCAGCTAGGTATCTACTTTAGAATTAAAGTGCTACCATGATCAAATTTGTTTCCGAAACAAAGAAGAAATTATCTAATCCATCTATAGCAAATAGAAATATACATTCATTATTTTGTTATCCATGGTTGCTAATTTTCTGTATAATGATCAAATGGTCTTAGGTTCTTTTGATTAGTTTTGGTGTTTGACCATGAGGCTTCCTCACGACACTGTGGGAGCAACAAAGTTAAGCCTCTCTTTGTTAAACCCCTCTCAATAGTATCGTTCTTATGAGTAGTTGAGGGTAAATTTATCTCTAACTTGCAAAACATAATGGCTCAGCTTCTCAGTTTGGGCTACTCTAAATTGCCATCATACTTTCTTGTTATCTATAACACTTAAAGGATAGGTGGTGTGTGAAATTTTATTTTCTCAACACCCATAATTGAACATGTAAACCTGTCAATATTCAACATAAGTATTTGTCTAGCTTATGCAAACAGTTTCAGTCACAGAAATTTCAGGATTTCCATATTTTGCAAAAGATTGAAGAAGATCCATTTGTGAAATTACTTCATGTGAATACTCTTTATAGGTCAAATTTTATGTAAATACTTTAAATGCTTTGAATTAACCAATTTTGAAATGGTATGGTTGGGAGCGTGGATATTATGGTTCATGATTGGATGCAAATTCTATGATGTCTCTTCCCTTGCATAGCATAGTCCTTTATGAAAAATGCACATGTGTATGCATTCTTTAGACCAACTGCTCCCTTTCCTTTGCTATGTATGTCATTCTTTAACACTCAGTCTACTTGGGAGGAGAGGAATTGAGCATAAGAAGATAGGAGAGAATGGAGAAGAGTGGATCAATTATTTATTGTTTATTAGGACATCTCAATAGGAGGTATTTGATGAAGATATTTTTTCAAATATCCATAGGGGATTTGGGAAGATATTGGAAATCATCAGGCAACAAATTTTGCCCTTTTACTATTCCTAATTATTTTATTATAAAAAATAATATAATAATTAAAATTAAATAAAAATGAGATAGTAGATTAGGATTTGTGGTATTTGATAGGTGGGACCCATAAATATTTGATTTGTAGTATATTGTATTGTGAAAGTTGGGATATTTGAGGAAAGAGATATTTGATTGATGAGGTGGGTGTAGGAGTTCGATAAATATTTAGATGAAATATTCTATAGCATTGTGGATGCCCTTAGGGCATCTCTAATGGGGATATTTGATGGGGGATATTTGAAGAAATATCCTCACATGTAGAGGGGATATTTGTGAAGTGATTAGAAATTATCGCGCAAAAAGTTTTGCCCGACGATTTCTAATTATTTTATTAAAAAAATAATATAATAATTAAAATTAAATAACATAATAATATTAAATTAATTTTATTTAATATTAAATTAAAAATTAAAAATTATACATAATTTTATTTAAATGTAAATTAATAAAATGACAGTTAGACCTATAAATATTTAATTGATGAGATATTTAATTATGATATTTAAAAGTGAGATATTTGATAGGTGGATTCATAAATATTTGATTTGTGGTATATTTTATTGTAAAATTTGGGATAATTAAAAAGAGATATTTGATTGACGATGTAGATATAAAAATCATAAATATTTAGAAGAAATATTCGATAACAGATGCCCTTATAAGAAATTATTTTATTTACCTTTTCCACTATAAGATAAATTAATTATTGTGTACGTTAAAATTGATTACATTAATGCACATAAGGTTTGTTCTTAATTTTCACCATACAATGGATATTGTGCCGAATATATCTATCCATCAATTATATATATATATTATATATAATTTTAAAAGTATACATAAAAATATTATGAAAAGTGGAAAAAAAACTTGTGGACTTCACCGATAGGAAAAAGCCGAAAACCTCTTCAGGTCGTTCAGCTGGGCACGACTTGACGACGAGGGCACCTTCCTCGGCGCCGCCGCCGCTCCTCGACCATCAATCCCTCACCATCCTCCAGCAGGCGTTTGCCAAATCGATCATCTCAATGGCCAGTGATCCAGCTGCAGCAGCTGGTGGAGGGAACTTCGCCGGTCAGGCGAACGTCCGAGTGGTTGTGGTGGGGGAGGCCGGCACCGGTAAGTCTAGTCTCATCGTAGCCGTCGCCACGGAGTCTTTCCCGGAGAACGTTCCCCACGTATTGCCCCCGACTCGTCTCCCTTCTGATTACTACCCGGATCGCGTCCCCATCACCATCATCGATACCTCCTCCAGGTATGTAATGTACCGTCTTTCTTCATCTTCGTCCTCTTTCCATGACGTTCGGATGCTGTTCTGTTCCAGACCCGAACACAAAGCGAAGCTGATTGCGGATTGCAAGGCCGCCGATGTCATTGTTTTGACGTATGCCTGCGACCGGCCTTCCACCCTAGACCGCCTGAGTACTTATTGGCTTCCCGAACTCCGCCGACTGGAGGTTCTCTAATTATGCCGCTCTTCACACGGATTAGCTCTGCATTTAGTAGGTCTTATTTTCATCTCTTCTATTTGATTTACCTGATGGGCAGGTAAAGGTGCCAGTACTTGTGGTTGGATGCAAGCTTGACCTCCGGGATGACCCGCAACAAGTTAGTCTGGACCAGGTTATGGCTCCAATCATGCAACAGTTTCGGGAGATCGAGACATGCATTGAGTGTTCTGCCCTCAGACAGATTCAGGTTTGAGTTGTTTGTATTGTTTCTTTGGTACATCTGGCTGGCATTTATATTGTCAGAATGGGACATGAGGCTTAGTTGAATCAGTTAACTGATGGTTGAGATAGACAATGGCAGGGAACTGCGTAGTTTGTTGATTTGCCAGAAGTTCTCACATCATCCCTTCTGACTGTTCTCATGCAACTTAATGCTCTTGTTTGTCCAAATATGTAATCGATGCATTGGTTATTCTTGTAGCGTCTCACTAGCAAACACATTACTTCTTCTTCTTCGTCTGATCTATTGACCACCATATATTAGCTTATGAGACTTGAAAGTGGATGTCTAGCTCTTTGATTGGTGCTGGTGAAATCCAGTGTTGGAGGACCTGCCCAATGCACTAGGCCATGTAACATGCCACATAATACCAATGGGGAATGGCTGCAAATGTTCTTGGCACACAAAATCATGCAACTATAATTCAATTACTTTAGGAACATACAGAATACAAAAATTAGAAAACAGGTATGTCTTAATTTCTTATTATCATTGTGGAAGCTGAGAATCACATGAGATACGTGAACATGTATGCCAATTTCTTATTATCAATCTTATTAGTTGGAATCAGATTATAGGTCTACTACCAAGTATTCATGCATAATGCTTGTGCAAAGTTTATTGACATATATTATGTAGAAGCCCATGTCTTTTGTGGACTTTGTATGTGAAGGTTTTGTATGTCTGCCTCTACAATCCTGTCACTTACTGCACTTACACAATCAGTTGTAAATACGATTTTGGAACATTAGTATGCCATGCCATAAATTATTGGCTCTCTTTTATTGTTTTTGTTGACTGCTTAGATTTATTAATGTTTTTTTATTTTATCTTATAATCATATTTTGTCTGGGAATATTCTTTTGTTTCAGGTCCAAGAAGTCTTTTATTATGCTCAGAAAGCAGTTCTTCATCCAACTGCTCCACTTTTTGATCAGGAGACACAATCATTGAAGCCCCGATGCACAAGGGCCTTGAAAAGAATCTTCATCTTGTGTGACAATGATAGAGATGGTGCACTAAGTGATGCTGAATTGAATAATTTCCAGGTTATTCTATGTTTTGCCTGTGTGGTTTTTTCTGGCACTAGATTAAGGTCATTAGATGAATTTTAGAACAGGGTTTGTTATTATTAATTTATTAGATACATCATATTAATCTTGTGTTAAAAGCTTTCAGGTTAGATGTTTTAATGCTCCTCTCCAGCCATCCGAAATTGTGGGGGTTAAGAGGGTTGTTCAAGAGAAGATACCTGAAGGAGTTAATGACCGTGGGCTAACATTGACTGGGTTTCTTTTTCTACATGCTCTTTTCATAGAAAGGGGCCGCCTAGAAACAACTTGGTCAGTCTTGAGGAAATTCGGTTATGATAATGATCTTAAACTCAAAGATGAACTCCTTCCAACAACATTCAAACTTGCTTCTGATCAGGTGCTCTTGATTTTTATCACTGTTCGTTGCTTTATTTGATCCAACATTGTTTTTAAATGATTCATGTGGATATTCACTGTTTAATTTTCCTGGTTAGATGTGAGGGTGATAAATTGTCTGGAAAAGTTTCAACTTCAAATTTGTTAGGTGTTCCACGCTAGGCTTGTAATCTTGATTGGGTTCCTCTTTCAGTGCTCGATCAGATTAGTATGAAGCACATGTAAACACAGTACTGAATAGTGTTCAAGAGAACCCATCAGTGGCATTAGGTGTTCCAAGTTGCATGTTTGCACACTAAATTGCAATTCCAACTTATATCTTAGCATGCTTCTATTTTTCCTTGATATATCCATCTAGGATCTCCTCTATCTACTCCATTGTTCATTCCATCCACTATTAACAAAAAAATTTCTTTCATTATCATCTTTATAATTAACCTGCTTGGTGTTGATTTTTTGAGTCAAATATTGGTTCATAGATATAATTTGATGATTTCTTTTCATTACATTTTAAGTGTTTTTTATTTTGTTGTATTTTATGTTATTTTATTATTATTATTATTTTTGTGCAGACTGTAGAGCTGAGAGATGAAGCATTGGATTTCCTGAAGGATATCTTCCACATTTTTGATATCGACAGTGTATGGAATCATTATATCTCTTCTGATATCAGGACATGTTCTATTTAATTTCTTGGATTGTACAGTGTTGAAGAAATTAAGTGTTTATTGTGTTTGTATCAATGTATTGCTCCTTTAGAGGCATCTTAAGAATGTGTTGAATAATGAGGGGAAGTTTTCATATGCTTTTATGTTCTTTTCCTCCCCCTTCCTGTTAATCCATCAACTAAACAGATTGGATATCTCTTCATTTATCTTTTGGAAATTAGTATTCTTTTCTTTATATGGAGATTCTCTATTTTGTATATTTAACGTAGAAATGGAAAGTTGATTGGATTTTTTGTTCTCTTCATTGCCAAAATATTGGTTTCATAACACATGCAACTTATATTGATGTATAATAGTTTGGTCAAATGTAAGTGATTGAGATGAGATGCTGCCCAACACAATTGCATTTTAAGCGCTAAAGAAATGAAAATGATACCGTTGTAGTATATTGCTTGTACACAACTACCCAAGCTGGAAATTGCATCCACCAAGCACTGATAAGTTGAGATAATTCAGTTTCAAGTGTTTAGCTATTGTCCTTGAATGGAAATCCTTGTTGACAGTTTAGGTTTGATTCAATTTTTGAACTTGAGATAATTCAGTTTCAAGTGTTTACTTCATCAACAGTTCAAGACTGCAGTTTGTAGATTATTGAAAATCAATTGGAATAGTGTATCTATGAAAAAAAGTTGGGACACAATCATATTTGTTGATTGATGATGCAATGTTTATTCTTATACTTCATCATGTTTACTTAATACAACCTAAATATGTATATGATCATTTGGTAGGATGGGGCTTTGCGACCTTCTGAACTCGACGAGCTTTTTTCAACTGCTCCAGAAAAGTAAGTTATCTCACAAATAGATAAATATATCGCATCAGAATTACAATGATTTTCCTGTTTTTAGATTCAAGCAAAATATTCTACACATTGATTTATCCTTTATATGGATCTGCTTGACAAAACTTTTGTCTGGTAAAACCTAGTAACTTATGCATTATAGCACTCAATAATTGCTTTAAAATCTAGTTTACTTACCTAAACGAAGCTAGTTTACAAGGTCGATTCATGTTAGTATCTTTAGGAATATATTAGAGTTGAATTTTAAGTTGATATAGTTTATAATTATTTCATCAATGTGATTATAAAGAATCAACAAAATGAGAAGGATGTATTCCTTGGCTGAATATCCACTTTCTTTGAATCTTCTAATTTTTCCAAAATTTTTTAATCTTGTGTGATGCCAATTTTTTAAGAAAAATTGTGCCAATATTTGCTGATACACGTTTAGCTCAGGCAATCCATATCTGTATTGGTTGATTTTGTCAATTGTTATTTTTTTTTCCAACTTGCTATATGAACTAGAAATCTAGACTAAACTATGACCATAATAAAACAAAAAACATAGCAGACAAATCAAATCCTTAGCTACTTAATGAAGTAAGGGTTGTTGAACACTTTGTCCATATATCTGCAAAGCTTTTGTAGTAGTCAATGGAGTAGCAGGCTGTCAGGTTGCGAGCAAAGACTAGTATTGGCGGTGCTTGTGTTCTCATGAGGCACTATAGTCAGTAGTTGGTCAATTCAAGTCATGCATAGAGGATGGTAGTGGTGGTGCTTGTGTTCATATGACGCAAGGTTATTGATAAGGAGTCTAGACCACAAGCAGAAGCATATTGGTGATGCTCATATCCACGTGAATTGTGGTTGTTGGCAGGCTTGTGGATTGAGAGCAAATACTGGTAGTGGTAGTGCTTGTGTCCCCTCGGAAGTTCTTGCAATGAGCAGAGGAAGGTAGTTGGGTTGTGAGTGGAGATTAGTAGTGTGGTGATCCCTTTAGCTTAGCTTCAATGTTGTTTTTCAACCATACATGACCACAAATTGCATCGAAATTTCCAATAAACTTTCTTTCACAATGTGACCTTTTTTAGAATGCCTAAGGGAGAACAAGCTAAGGGAAAGCTGAGCATACATAGTGCTTTATGCTGGTGGAAGTCTTCTTCAGGAAAGCATTGATGGAAAACAAAGAGGATGAGGATCTGGAGCCACTAGTTCTGGATATGGTGTGCCGGAGCACTTGAAGGGAGACTCCTAGAACAATGGACTCCTTGCTAATACATGATGGAGAAGCAGAATGGTGAAGGAAGATTATAGTTGACCTCTACATTTGGTAATGACTCATGAAGGAGCCACTGAGGAATGGCACTAACTGGTGCTCTAATCCTAGTGCCTGTCCTTTGCAAATCATATTTTGTTATTTTAGCCGTGGTGTAGGCGTGCAACAAAGATGCATTGGACAACATCTGATGGACAATGATAGACAATGATGATAAATTGTTGCACATGACATCAAAGAGGGGATGTGTTATGCCAATCTTGAGTTTGGTTATTTGTGGCAGCTTTGTAGGTCGAAGGAAGTTGGCAAGCTTGGGCTTTGCCTGCAATAGTGGATGCAGTGCAGTAGAGAAGTGTGGCCAAATGTGAAGAAGCTTACAACATTGCCAGCCATCGCTGAGAGTGTGCATGTTTGATCTGCGGCAAGATGAGGATGCCAACTTGCACACATGTCCACATGAAGAAGAAGAGGGAGTCTTTGCATGCGAAACATTACTAGGTGAGAGTAGCAAAGGATTAGGCTTCCTTATGGGGAATATTTTTAGAAAACCTTACCCTAGAAAGGGGATCTGATACCATGTATTGCATATGATATGAGATAACCATCACATGAGTATATATAATCTTATGATAAATTCCCAACTTGCACACACACTGCACATGAAGGGAGAAGAAGGGGGGCTTTACATGGGAAATGATATTAGGTAAGAGTAGGGAAGTGAAAAATGATGCCTTTATGGGGGAATATTTATAGAAAATGATACCCTTGAAAGGGGCTTTGACACCTTGTCGAATTTAGGAAAAAATATTTTATTGAATATGATTTAAGCATCGCATGTGTATGGGAAATCTCTAAATCTAGAACTCTTCTATACGATTAAATCCACTAGAGTAATAACTCTGGTAGTCCAATACCTCTAACAATTTTTTGGTTAGATATAAAATTACATTTGAAATACTGGTTAATATTAAGGATTTTATGTGATTAAATCTTGTTTAATCAATCATTTTAAATATGACTTTAAGATTGCTTTAGCCAAAATTGCTATAAGATAAAGTCCATGTGGAAAGTGAATACCTGTAATTAGTTCTGTGTAAATTGAGATTAAGAATTAACGGAAGACCATCCATATATATATATTCAATGTTGTTAGGTGATTAAAATGATCCACCATTGCCTTGCAATAAAAAGGATAATTTACATGATTTCATAATGTTGTTGCTTAAGCATTTGCAACAAGGGACTGCATCATATGTATCATATATGGTCTTATATCTGTGGTTGATTTTATTGTGTTGCACATTTCCATCTACTCAGAATTGTATGTAATTTATGGCCAAATATGCTTACATTTAAAGAAACTAAAATTTGTTTTTTTAAACTAGTCTCAGTTGAACCAAATTAAATACCTAGTCCTTTCTTAAAAAATAAGTGATTTTATCATTTTTTCCTTTTTCGAGTATGGTTTCAATTGCCGATTGATACATTGGCGTAACCACAATGGATAATTTCAACTACGAACCAATGATACCATGTTGATTGAAGTGTCATTGTCCATCTTTGTCGATATAATATTGATGGTATTGATTGAAAGAATGCCTATCGTAGTTGATATTCTCTTCCCATCTTTCAATCATGGGGACAAGATAAATACACTATAAAAAAGATGGGAGATTATAAGAAGGGAAGAACCAACTAGAGCACTAGCAACAATAAAGACAAGTGATGTTGGAGTCCAAGTAATTGTGGCTCATCTATTATCTATGCTTGTTCTAGTTCAGAGTATATTAGTCTAAGTCTAACTCCTAATGGCTACTGAGATATATTTATAGACATGAGAAGTCAATCCAATGCTAAATGTCCACAGAATATTATTTTATTTAGTTCTTGTAAATTATATGGATGATACCAATACTAAATGTTTGATGCACAATTGTAATTTTATTACTAGTAATATTTTATTATTGTTTGAGATGCTTGTGATATTCTTTTTAACTTGATCTACAATTTGATTCGTTTGACTTATTTATAAATATCTGAGGGGTAAAAAACCTACTTGCAATATTCCTTATTTGTCATAATAAATAAATAAAGGTAGAGGGGGCTACCTTGGATTTGGATGAGAAATTTCCCTAATCTCAAGTAGTTTATATTAAGAGATAAGTGATTATAAGATTAAAACTCATTTGAGTTTCTATATATATGAGTCTAAAATGTGTCAAATTGTGTCTAAAATGAGTCTAAAATGTGTCAACATATACAATACCTAATACCATTTTTACTGATTATAGAAACTATGACTTGGAATAATTTTAACCCTTGTTCAAAGGATTAGTTCTTGTGATTGTGAAATATTTTCATTAGCAAGTTTTTGGTGTGATAACTTATAAGTGTTATTTAAGAGTTAGTTTTGCATGTATTTGATCATAGAATTATTCCATATATTGTTACATATTATTTATTTGGTTGTGTTGCTATATTTTTTTATATGGAATCATTGAATGAATAACTTGATTAGCATACTATGTTATGCATACTTTTAGTATAACAGCAATGGAGACAGGATATTCTTTAACTATTCTAGTTTGGATTGATTTAAAGGGAGGTATTTGTGTGCCAAACATGGTGTATTTAGGATATTTTGGTTTTAAGGAGCATGATTTTAGTATTCCCGAATTTTTGTGTGCTGTTTAAGAATACTTGAACTCTGTCTGTGGTTTGGGAAATTTGGCAAATAAATTCATAAAGGAGCAAGTGAAACTCCTCTCCCACTTTTTAAAAAAATATTCGCTTTCTTTATATACATATTGTATCATTTCCACTTCTTTTGCCTTATCTCTTGCTTTTTTCCTTCGTACTAATATTTCTTCTAATTTGGGATTTCCTTACTTTGTGGGGGTTTTTTTTTTATTGTGTGGTTGATACGCCTATAAAAATATACATTTCATTATGTTCCTCAGTTTAGTTCTTAAAAGTTTTGCTGTAAGTGTAGCCTGGACTTTCAGACATTGAAGGAAGTAGCACATATTGAAATTTTAGCCAATCATTTACCCACAATGTATCGATTTGAAGCAAGTAGCACAAATCAGAGATGTAGCCAATCATGTTCTGAAATGCATTCTGCCTTTACGTTCCTTACTGTTCTGATCAAAGCTATGACATGATGACAAAACTTATAATCCATAGTTGCCCTGCTTTGATATTTTGGTCCCTGCATTTATTACATGAATGCAGTTTGACAAAGTGCTCAGGCTCTTTGTTGCTAAACTATAATTTCAATGGTGTGAAATACAATGTCTTTTCTCTTGTGCTTCTTTTGGGTTCTTTTGCCCTAAGTCTATTGTGTTCTTTATAGCCCTTGGTCTGAATCTCCTTACAAGGATGCTGCAGAGAAGAATGTTTTAGGCGGTTTGTCGCTTGATGGATTCATTTCTGAGGTACTTTTATTTTGTAATTTTAAAATTTAAGATTTTTGCTTTTTTACCTTAAATGTTAATATGCATGCTCTCCATTTTATGGTTCTGTGCATATTGGGCTTCCTTTTCTTGTTTTAATGAGGTTAATTACAAATTCTTTTTAGATTATGATTGATCTTTAACTTGAAATGTATTTAGCAAGGAAAAGGGAGAAGTATGGTCTTCAAGGTAGAATAGGGTTCTGAGGTTAAGTTGTAAAGGAAATCTGATGGATTGCCTCCTAGAAAATCGTTAAAGGATGTCTGAGGCTTCCAATTGACTGCCAAGGAGTCACTTCAAGAGGTGGTCTGTTTCAATAGTGGATGATTATTAAGTGCATCCTTTGTTTTATCCTATATAAGATGATTGGACTTGTTCCTTCAGTTGGCAAGCTTAGGCCACCAATTTCATATGATGCAACCAAGGTTGACTAAGAATGATGTAGACATCATTGGTAAGAGGAGCAAACTATTGTATCATAGTCTCGTATTTAGATGAATCACTAGACATGTATAATGCTATTTGATTCATCCAAACAACTTTCTATGTTTGAGGGTGAGGTTCATGTATGAGTCGTATCCTGTTAAGTGCATTGATGGTTATTTACATCAATACAACTTTTACTACTGTGACAACCTTACATAGCTTACCTCATTTTACTAAAATGTAAACGATGCTTCTGTCCATGTGCCATATGGTGTGAATCAACAAAATACTACATATTAACATTAAACTGGGGAAATTATTAGCATTTATACTAGTAGTTCCCCCAACTTGATATTAAAAAGGGTAGCCCGGTGCATGAAGCTCCTGCCAATGTAAGTCTCGAGGAAGGGTTGAACCACATTGGGTCGATCGTATGCTTACCCTGCATTACAAGAGATTTCCATGATTTAAACCCGTGATCACAAGGTCATACGGTAGCAATTTTACAGTTGCACCAAGGATCCCCTTCTTTCTTCCCTCCAGTATATATATATATATATATATATATATATATATATATGTATATGCGCCTTCTTGTTCTTTTACATTTAGATCCTTAAGTTTAACTCTGAACATAATAGCTTTCTTATGTATACCAAGTATCTCTCTCTCTGACCTAAAACCTCTATGCCAAGCACTTCAATTCACTTAATCCTCAGTTTGAAAGTGTCAATATAAATCTTGCTTGCAAAACTGTCATCAATTATGATGGTTTTATCCACATAAATAATAAGAAGAATATACTGAGAGGCAAAAATTGAAATACTGAATGAGCTGATACACTCTTGATTACAATACTGAAGAAGAATTTAGCCATGTTTATCAGACCATATTCTTAAGACTTGCTTCAGCTCATATGAATACCTTTTTACTTTAGACAGAAGGTTAGCTTCCTATAAGCAACAAACTTAGAAGGTTGGTCCATATATGTGTCTCCATCTAAATTCTAGTGAAGGATTCTTGATTTCTGATTGATTTATTAACTATCGAGAATAATTGCAATTGTAGGGAAAAAGAGAACTGAAGCAATTGATTTATATAGTAACACCATATATCTGTGTATGCCATTTTTCCACTAATCTATTTTTAAGTTTGTCAATGGAGCCATCGGAGAATGTTTTAATGATAAACATTCATTTGCAACCCAAAATAGTTTGCCAAAGGAAGAACAAGTTTCCCATGTACCATTAGAATCTGCCATCTTTCCAATCATTGGTTGTCCACACCTTTAATTTGAAAGAGCCTCTAAATGAATCTAACATGGAAAGACAAGTTGAATACTGGAAGCCAATGAAGCCTAAGAAATGCATTAGGAAAGAGGATGTAAGGTGTTAAACTTATGAGTACCAGTAAAGCAATGGGAAAGTCAAGGCCTGAGATAGGATCTGAAACAGTAGGTGGTGCTGGGATAAGATGGGAGTTTGAAGGGCTGTTTATGACATGCTTGACTCTTTACCCTCTACTTGGGACTTAGATGGCTGTGGCTCTGAAATTGTGTTGCTGTAAGAAAAGGTGGTTTAGGAATGGATAATAGCGATGAAATAGATAAATCCTGCATGGCAAATTTGAAAATAGATGGTGTGGTAGAAAATAAAGAATAAATTCAAATAAATTTCGATTTGTGTAGACAATTGTAGGATACCCCATCTATACATGAAAATTATCTTGGAGTATTGTTTATACCATGAGATGGTATTAAAGGGTGTGGTATTAAAGGGTATTAAAGGGTAAAAGAATTGAGGAAGATGTGTGATTTATAAGGTAACATACGATAAAAATGATATCATCCCAAAACTTGAGAGGATTTCCCTTGCAAAATAATAGTGTACAAACTGTCTCAATCAGATGCATATTTTTCTTTCAACACCACCATTTTGCTAGTGTATGGCTCTATGAAAATTATTCTCATGGAAGAT
The DNA here is from genome assembly GCF_044706935.1 of Curcuma longa. Lineage (NCBI taxonomy): Eukaryota > Viridiplantae > Streptophyta > Magnoliopsida > Zingiberales > Zingiberaceae > Curcuma > Curcuma longa. The sequence goes on from NC_133861.1 coordinate 680,314, forward strand.
TCATTTAATAGATCTTGAAGTATTTTGTTTCTACAATGAGATGAGTAGGCCAAAGTATACTTGCACGTGGAATTAACATAATATAGAGAAGACCTTCACTTGTTGATGAATTCTGATAATTTATATATATTCTGATGTATTGATAGTTATCTCTGTTCTGCATCTTTTGATGGAGAATACAAAGATTCCTAGGACAATCATGTTTTACTATTTTCTACTTTTAAATTTATAGCCAATAGGTTCAGGTGTCACCCTCAGCAACAGTGTTGATGGAATCTCATTTTTCTTTCAAGAAAAGATAGGGGTAGAACAGTGGGAAACCAATTTGACTGCAGTTTTCATTCTAGTATCTGGAAGAACACTTCTTTTTGCCATGGGAATTTGAGGGGAAATTAGTTTGAAATTTTGGGAGGCTAGGGATTTGTGTGAAATAATTTTGACTGGTGACATGGTTTGAAATTTTGGGTTTGTTCTGCATTTTTTATTTTTTAAAAGAGATTTAAATTTTTAAGTAATTTTTCCTGGAAAGTTTATTATAGATTTTCTGGGATATGTTAGGTCAGTTATTTTACAAAGAATTGGGTAAGCACAGGATCCCATGTAATTGGATTAGTTTTCATTCTATCATTTTTTTTCTCTTTTCATAAGTTTTGAGTGGTCCTGGTGCTATATCAATAGACTGATTAGCCTGGTGCCTTGTCAATTTATTTTTTGGCTTGTTTATGCTGCATCACTGATTCATTGACCCACTGGAGTCCAGGATGGCAGCAAGTCAGTGATCCGTTAGTGTTGCTATAGTCAATTGGTCTTGTTCATTGGAGCTCTTTGCTTACATATGGGAAGCCATTTTGCCTTTATGGAATTTTCCTCCCAAGGTGCAACCAATCTGACTTCAAACATATATGCAATGATTAGATACTGGTCTAGTCAGTCTCTATCTGCATTCTATCAATATACAATGACTTAGCCTGGTTGGTTTAATATATACTGGATCACCAGTGCATGAACTATAAAGAATATATCAAGCACAAGTTTATAGTGGAATATGTTTGGTGTTTTATCTTTTTTGTTATCTTTTGATTTCAAGATTTTGAATTTCTTATCCCACTTTCTTCACTTGTGTTGTACTTTGACAGGCTATCATTTCAGTAACTCGTTCAATGTTCTAAACCTCACCTTGGCCTACACTATTTATCTGAAGTTCCTTTACAACGCCAATGTTAATCATTACAATTTTTTGCATTCAGATTGAAGTTAATAAATCTCATTATAACTTCTTGGAATTTTCCTTGTGCATGAATTCCTTTCTACATATACTAAATGTGACCTTTTGATTGTAACTGAGCTTTGTCGATTGTGATAGATGTTAGCATATGCTATGAAATTTCTTTATCTTGGTTTTTTTTATTCTTGTTTATAAAAAATTCCTTGATGCATCACTTTTGGTTGTGCTGTGTTATTGACCAACATAGCCTATCTGTCGCAGTGGGCTCTTATGACACTTCGAGATCCAAAGGCTAGTTTAGCGAACCTGATTTACATTGGATATACTGGCGATCCTGCTTCAATATTTCATATAACAAGAAAAAGGCGTTTGGATCGAAAAAAACAACGTACACAAAGGAATGTTTTTCAATGCTTTGTCTTTGGTCCTAAAAATGCAGGGAAGACCACATTGCTGAATTCCTTTATTGGAAGGTGAGACTTTACTTTTTTTATTTTGCAATAAATTGATCAATTAATATGTCTTGTTGTCTCATACTGTTAACAGGTGCAGGATAACTGCTCACAAAGTTTGTTATCTTTTAACATGGCTTCTTAGGGATTATATCTTTTATATCTTTATTTCATCCTTTGTCATGCAGGACATTCTCTGAGAAGTATACTCCTACAACATCTTATCGTTTTGCTACAAATGTTGTTGATCTTCACAACGTAAGTGCAGCTGAACAAAGAAGCACCATTTGTTTTATTACTCCTTTTAGTGCATCATTATTTTTTTCTAGAATTTTTGACTAAATTTCTAGTGATTATTACTGTAGAAAAGATGTGAATGCTAAGATGGATCTATGGAGCTAAGGATAAGATAAAAAGACTATATATATATATATATATATATATATATATATATATATATATATATATATATATATATATATATATATATTTGTTAGAGATAACTCTAATAGATGGTACAATAAGAGAAATCAGCTTGAGATGATATGCACGTGTTCAAATAAAGGAAGTGTAACAGGCAGAGAAGGCTTGTTCATCTTGATGATGGTGCACACTAATTTGATCGATTTGACTATAATTTGAACTCAGTTCAAGCTGGCACCCATTAAATTGAGCCCACACCTCACTTGATTTAGTACTCTTAATCCAATCCAAATTAAGCCTTGAGTTTTTTTTCTTCACATTTTACCTAGTTTACATTAATTAAAAATTTAGTTAAAACAGATATTCATGTTGTCTAAGTTGCTCTAGTTCCAAACCTGTTAGATAAGTGGATCCTCGAGGGAATGGAGTTGTGGGAGAACTCAACCAAAGTCGCTGGTCATTTTTAATTGTCAAACTTCATATCCTTTTAAAGCCCCCTTTTCTTCACCCTTTCTCATCTTTTTATTTGCTAGCTCTTGTCTTCTCTCATGCTGATTTAGTACTCTTAATCCAATCCAAATTAAACCTTGAGTTTTTTTTCTTCACATTTTACCTAGTTTACATTAATTAAAAATTTAGTTAAAGCAGATATTCATGTTGTCTAAGTTGCTCTAGTTCCAAACCTGTTAGATAAGTGGATCCTCGAGGGAATGGAGTTGTGGGAGAACTCAACCAAAGTCGCTGGTCATTTTAATTGTCAAACTTCATATCCTTTTAAAGCCCCCTTTTCTTCACCCTTTCTCATCTTTTTATTTGCTAGCTCTTGTCTTCTCTCATGCTGATCAATTTTATGTTGTAACTGTCTCGTACAGCATGAGTTGTACAAGTCTGGTTTCTTTTTTATCACCAATACATATACTTGAAGACCTACTTTCATAATCTCTCTATAATCCAAGACTTGATAACCTGTACAATGACTTTTTTCTCCCATCCCCTTTTCTTTTTGCAGCATTAGTTTAACCTTTTTTTGTTTGTTTTTTTGCATTTCTAATTCTGTATCTGTTGTTTTGTAGGGTACTAAAAAGATACTTGTAATGCGAGAGATACCTGAACAGGAAGTAAAAAACCTGCTTTCCAACAAGGATTCTTTGGCAGCATGTGATATAGCTGTATTCATCTATGACAGGTACTATGCTCTAGCTATAGTTGTTAGTTATGAACATTTCATCCTGCATTCACACCATTCAAGAACTTTGATGAGTGGATTGGATTATGAACTCGTTAATCATTAAATTTTGTTGTGCTTTTTATTTCTTTTATTTGTTAGTTTAATTAATATTGAAACAGAAAGCATACTGCTCTTTTCTTATTGTGCATCTACCTAATCAGACAGCATAGTCTTGTTCAATGGTGAGATAGGGTCCAAGTAGCCGACCCCAATAGTTGGTGTGTAAGACTTGTTCTAGCTAAGATAACTAAATCTATGTTTGTTTAGATCAACCATGTGTTCATACTGGCATTTTCTGTTGAATCAATTGGAAATCAATCCAATTGACTTCCGATGATTCTATGTATAATGGATGATTCTAACTGATTTAATTGATCGCTTGAGAATTTGATCATGGAACTTAAAAAGAGAGAAAGATGTAAAGCAATACAACAACAGCAACAATACCAACCACCACCCAGCATTTTCTCACTAAGTGAGGTGGGCTATATGGATCCTTGAAAGATGTGAAGCAATGACAAATTAAAAGAGGCTACAAAGTTAAGTGTTCTAGATAGAAGAGGGAAGTTGGATTTGGATTTTCAAATCCATAGATGCAGAAAATAGGATAAGTTCTCCTCATAGATGAGTGCAATGTTAAAAAGGTTCCCTAAGTGCATTGTATGTCTACGTTACTCAAACTTGTGAAAGAGTACATCCATATCCATGATGGATATGAATTTTAGGTACATGATTTTCTTAGCCATGAGATTTTCTTAAAATGAGGACAGAATTGATCTTAAGCTTCAAATACTAATATTTGATCAAATAATAGCTAAAATTAATTTATATAACCTTACTGTAAACTATATAACATATAGTATATAGTAATTATTATTATAAGAAGTATAACTTATAACTTATATCTGAATATATATTTTTGAAATATGAATTTATATAAACTAACTTATATAAGTTATATGCTCCAGAACCCTAACCCACCTTTAGTTCCAACACAAGCTGCTCTCTTCCTCTCAATGTGAGCTAGACTCCCTTGCCTCTAGAGGCAAGCTGCTCTCACAGGCCACCTCCTTGCAACATGAGAGCGAAACTCCACCGCTGCAAGAAACACTACTGAACTTTGAAATCCCTTCCCTACATGCAAACGATGCAATAATGCTCTCCTTGCTCGTGCATGGCACTCTTGAACTCCAGATTCTCCCACCATGCGAGTCGCTGGTAGGCTTCCTTCGTTTCTTCTTGCTCTCATAGGCAAGGCCAACTACTCGAACTCATATCATGTCTGTGTCCAACTACTGGGACTCATATATCATGTCTGCATCCATGTTGTGTTATGTCTACACAGGTGGTGGGGTTAAAGGCTAAATTTTGAGTAACAAATTTGTGTGTTCTCTTTCTGCATGTTTTAAACTTGTTGCTCTCTTAAAGGATCCATATGATTGTTCACTAATCCATGCTGTGACATGTTTCATCTTTGAGCCCCACAATTTAGAATGGTCTTGTTGCGGTTCTTTTGGACTGAATAAACCCAATAAAGTTGTTAGCTACTGGGTGTTGCTTCACAGTTATCTTCATTTTTTACGCATTTTTACTGTTTTTTTTTGTCCTAGGTGTTTAAACATCAGTTTTTTTTTAATTTGTAGTTTCAATGAAGAATCTTGGAAGAGAACCAAAGAGTTACTGGAGCAAGTTGCTTATCATGGAGAAAACACTGGCTATGAAGTTCCTTGTCTTATCATTTCTGCGAAGGATGACCTTGATGCCTATCCCTTGAGCATACAAGATTCGACTAGGGTATTTCTAGCTATGTTTTTGTTCATTGTTATTTTTTGTCTATATTATTATATTGTTTATTTTCATGGAAATTTGGAATTGTAATGTAGCATTAAGTTGCCATTGCATGTTGAGATCACTAGTCCCTTTGATACCATTTAATAAGGTTGGAGATCATTATGCTGCTAATTAAAACTCGCCACTACAAACTACATACTTGTAAATCTATATCCGGTGTTCAAGATGTAGAATAATCTTTATTACAATGCCATGCGGTGGTATGTTTACCTTGGTGGAATAATACACAAAGATGATCAATTTAATGTGGTTCAATGTTAGCCTGTTCCACGGAGAAATCCGAAGTCTAAATGAGTGAAAAATACAATGTAAATAGGCAAATCAATGTCCATTCTGCACCTTGCATAATATCCCCTCAATTTACCATACATTTCTCTCAATACTTGTGGAGAAAAATAAGAAAAGCTCACCTTACTTGGACACAAAATTCCAAAAAATAAACTTGTCTTTCTACAAGAGATGATTTCCCATAGGCTTCCAAATGCAGCCAAGTATCGCCTAGGTTCTAGAATGCTCCATTGATGAAAGATACATAGCCATTGAAAAATTCCAAACTGTCACATGCATAAATGAAATCCCATAATAAGAAACTGCTAGAATTGGCCGTAAAACTAGGTTATCATGCGCTTGGCCACAGGTACATTAATCAATAAAAGCTTGGTGTTCTGTGCCAGCATCTATGCTGGTAGAAGCCCAACACTGCCTGTATACTTTCCTCAATTTGGTAATGTTACCATAATATCGTTTTAATTGAAAGCAAGCAAACACCTATATATTCAATTAAAAAAGAGATAATAGTAAATCCATGTATAAGACTAATATAATACCCTATGCTGGTATGTCCATGTTGGATTAAATTACATTTTCTAATACTTTTGATCGTGGATAGTTGGTTCCAGTATGTTCGATGACCTTTTCTATTTTTGAATGAAGTATGAGCATTCACTACATTGTTGATTTTAATTTTATGTTTTTTTTTCCTGCAAGGTAACCCTTGAGATGGGAATCGAGTCACCTATACCTGTCAGCATGAAATTAAGAGATCATAATGACGTTTTCTATCGAATAGTTAGTGCTGCACAACAGCCTCATCTAAGTATTCCAGAAACTGAAGCTGGCAAAAGCCGCAAACAATACCGACGCTTTATCAATCAGTCTCTTGTGATTGTATCAGGTACCATTAAAATCTTTAGCTATCACCTGTTTATTTCTTGATTCTTCTTTCATTTCTAGTGTTTTGAGGCTGCTCATGTTTATTAAGTTACATTTATGGCAAAAAAACTTGAAAGATGTTACAACTTTTATTTGGTTGTTTCCTATTTTTATGTGTAGCTTCATATTCTTACTCTTGTTACTGATCCATACATTTTGGTAATCCATCAGAAGTGTTGGATATATGTTTTGTTGGAATAAGCTGTTTGCCACTTCTAGCAAATTGATGCATAATTTTCCTAGTTATTGATTGTCTGAATTTCTTTAAGTAGTTAAAGACAATTTTATGATGGGTTTTGTTTGCAGGAATATGAATTCCCTTTAAATAGGTATCCGTACTTGATTATAAAAATGATATTAGAAAATCAATTCTCATGAATTTTCATTTCCTAATGATCCTCTATAAGTTATTACTTGTATTATTATAATTAGACTTTCCTACTCTATTCTATGCCTTAGAGACATATTCTGAGTGGCATGGATGCATAAGGTGGTCGAGCAAATCGAGGTAGTTAAGTGAATTAAAGTCATTGAGTAAATCAAATAACTATGTAGATCAATCTGGTCAAGCGAGATGGGCGTCCATTGTTTGAATTGGATAGGCCAATCTAGCTAGGTGAATTGGGTGGGGATACATGGCCCAAATCATTTGGTTGAGTTGGGCCCAATGGATGAGACATACTTAAAGGAAATTAAAATGTAGAATAACTTCATTGGACTACTGAAATGTATACCAAGGAAATATTGGAAACTCTGATGCCTTGGCATTAAAGATTAGTTATGATACTTGCACACAATTGTGCCATCTTAGTGGGACTGAAGTCTCATTATTAAATTTCTGCATCAGGAAAGCAGATTTGAAAATATTTGTGGAAAGTCACACATTAAAATAAAAATGGGAAAAATTAATGTAAAATAAAAGACTATATATAAAAATATATAAAATTTTACCTATTCATAAACAAGGAAACAATAATTTTATATTAAAACGTACAATTTATGTCTTTTGGTAGTTTTTTTGAACCAAGGGTAAAAGACGCACCTAAGAGGAGTATCCATTTAATAAAATTATATAATGGTGTGTCTCCTTAATGATTTGGTTAAAATGGTGCATTAATCCAATTTGTGCACCTTTTGTTTTAGTATTATAGTTATATTTTGATATGCGAATATTGTAAGTGTACGATATCGCCAAGGAATAAAAGTATCATCTTCTGGGATCGTGACTTTGACTATTAGTCTACGTGCAAGGTAGATTATCTAGATGAATCGAATGAGAGAATTTGTTGTGAAAAGGAACTAAGTAAAATTCAATGAAAGGTGATGGAAAATCGAATCTTGAGATAATCCTAGAGTTTTGTTTCACAATGACGAATCGTTGATAATATAATTGTGATTCTTTCTCTTACCTCAATGTCAGATTTGCTTGAAGGGCATTGTCTTAAGGCAATCGATGTGTCTATGAAAAGAAGAAAAGAAATAAAACAACCTATGTGTTTGTCCAAACGCGATCCCTACTTTCGTGGTAGTTGTACTAGGGTGACCACTTTCTCATATAAACTCCTGTCACGATGCCCCACAATCTCCTAGACCATCCCTTACTTTGTGAAGCCGAATCAGGACAAACCTTTTACACTCTATGACATCCCATGTACTAGAGTTCGAACTACTTTCCCATACAAACTTTCAAGTTCAATCTATAGATCTGAGATTAAAATTCATTGTTAGATCCTTCCCTTAATCTTTATCAATTACAACGTTTGCTTAAATGTTAGATACGAGATCAAGGTTCGCCCTCGGTTATTCCCAAAGGAAACACTACTTCAAATTTTTATCCTGTAAACAATACACGAATACATGAAGCACACTAGATTGAATCAAGAATCTAATACGTCATAGATAAAAGATAGAAATCACAATTGTCAATTCAATGTCGGGCTGCTCTCTAATCGTAGGATAAAGAAAGTTATTCAGAAATACTGGCCATTAGTGTTGCAACTCCTTGTCTTCGATGCGACCTCTTGCTCGATCCCCTGTCACGAGAATGGGGAAATCCCTAAATCACTCGATGCTTCTAATCACCACCCCTTATCTCCTTTTATAGTTTTGGAACCCTTTACAGGGTTTCTTAAAAAGTAGGAAATCCTAATAAATTTTTTAAAATCAAAGGGTGCTAACAAATTTCTTAAAATCAGAAGAAGGCTAATAAATTTCCTATAATTAAGGGGATGCTAACAAATTTTTCTAAAAATAAGGGAGAAGCCGCTACATGCACCACGGCTGTGTCAGGGAACATGACCAAGTTATGGTGCACCATGGTGCATGCTGGAGTGTCCTTATTGAATCCACAACATGGGACACGATTGTGCTTGGTGACAGCCAGTCTGTGATCCATGTTGGACTTTCGGTATGCTGCTTTGATGCTTGTTTTGCCTCCAAGATGGTATATGGCCGTGGCATGGGCCACGAGTAGGCTGTGGTGCGTCGTGTTGTTTTTAGGATTTTTGTCTCCAATTGTGTTCCAAAGTCAAATTCTTCAAATATCAATAAAATGCACAAATCGTAGTCATCCGAACTAAAAAATAAAAATAATAAAAAATTAAGAATTCATGTAATATGCTCATGTAAATATATGTATGAATCACACACAACAAACTCAGACTTAAATCTTTACTTATCATCAAGCAAAATCTAGTCAAAACTGTGTGTGAATGATACATCATCATCCCTAGCGAATTCATCTAATCTTATTTAGCAGTTTCATTAATTAGCAAAGACATACAAATCATCTCAATGTGGCATAATTTGAAAGTTCTCTGTGCATTGTGAGAACAAATTTAAGTTATTTCGTCATCTCACTGTGTTTCCTAATCTTCAGTGCAAGAGACACCTACCTACCATATGTAAGGCTCATCCCCTTTAATGTTTTGCATTGTTCACATAAGGTCTCAAAGGAACATTTGATATCAAGGGAAGCTAATAGGTATTTCCCTAGTCATTTCGGGATCTCAAAGGGGTACCTAGTCGGTATTTTTCAGTAATCACTATCTCAAAGGAAAAACTTATTGTTTTTACTCATTGTCAAAATATATTTTTTTCACATTTTCAAAAATATTTTTTTTTCTATTTTTTGATGAGGTCCTCTACTTGAGTGTTTTCTAGTAATCAAAATGCAGTGGGATCCCCTAGGAAACTAAAGTACTAATTCAATCTTATGAATAATAATTATACTATGATATGTCAACTCTCGAAATCAAGTATAATGTGAAAGGAAATACTACACGTAGGTTGACAATGAAAATTTTCGATTCAACAATGTTCATACCATACTATTAGGGATAGAAATAAATCGCTAAAGATATGAGTATAGTTTTCACGAAAATATAAAGTTTATCATACTAATGTCGGGCTATTAGAAACAAACAAGAGAATGCATAATGGACATGATAAACATGATAATGCGTGAAGCAAAATTAAAAAAAATTGACATGATACCAAGGAAAATTAAAAAAAATGACATGATACTAAGGAAAACTAAAACTAAGTAAATGAAATACTAAGCTAACCAAACACTCCTAGACTTAAAATATATATTGTCCTCAATATATGAAAGAGTTAGCGGTATAAAAACAAACTTATGGAGGTGGATAGAAATGACCTAGAGATCAATGTTCGCTCTTCAATATGCAAAGGGGCCTCGTGCGTGGTTGGTGCTCGCTCCTCCCGAATTATTTGGTCTTGTACTCTGAGTGTCTCGAACATATCTAGAAATCAAAACAAAGTGTCAAATTCAAATTGCAAAAGAAAACAAAAAATGTAAAATAAACTTGGGTTTCGCCTCTGTATGGGAAAAACATGAGAGAAAGAAGGGCAGAGATGGTTTATAACCCTTTTCCATGAGCACGACACGACTGTGTCACTCGACATGGCCGACTCGTGGAGCTCACGAGTGTCTTATGTTGGCGTGCACAGTGGTTGCCGTGGGCATTGCCTGCCCACGGCTTGACCGTGCTTCATTCTGGAAGTTCTCCACCCCTGTGGCAACTGCCACGGGCTAGTTGTGGAGTCTTCTTTCCCTGAAATCAAACAAATAAAAGAGTTAAAATGAAGAAACAAAGAAAAAACTCAAACGAAAAACGAGAAAGAAACTTGGGTTGCCTCCCAAGAAAGTGCTTATTTTAGTTCATAAGCTCAACTCCTGTAAGTCTCAATTGGTAGCGCATGGTTTGAGGTGATTGCATTTCTCTCTTCTCTCAATAGGCTCCTTAAGGAAATATCTCTTAAATCTTGCTTGTGTCAGAACAAGATACTTCCTTAACTCTCCTACTATTAACTCTTGACTTTTCATCAAATATGCTTGTTTCAGAGACTCACCACATGTCGCAAACTTTACTCGTGGAGGAGCAAAGCACTTGCTCCATCTCTTGGTCCTTTATTAAATACCCTCAACTTCAAAGGGTCGACAGGAAGTTGTCCATGTGATTATTCTTTCGCCACCTGTTGTGATCAATGTACCCTGCAACAAACATCCTTCACAAAAGTTTGATTAGTAGCCATAGATAGTTCAAATGCAATTTTACTTTCGTCAATCGCCAAAGAGAGTTTAACATTACTTATGAATTTGGCGGTGGCTAGGAAAGGCTCTCCTGGATCCTTGAGGTTCGGAGGAAATTCATTTTGAATTAAAGAATTATACTTCTCTGTCAAAGTTTCAAATAAATTCGTCAAGTTTCTTTTCATGTGGCATCTGAGTGACTTTATCTTCTTTGTTTCTTTTGTTGTGTCAAAGAATTATACTCCTTGCTCACCTTAGGCTCCTCTAAAGATTCACTAATCCTCAAAATGATAACGTCACAATATTCAAAAGGATTGGTCTCAGGTTGATTTGAAAATCTATCTGGAGCTCTTGGAGAGAAACTATTAACTTGCGAAGTTTGAGTTTTCAATATCTCAGTATAATCAACTAAGTCATCTAGCATACTTTCGAACTCTTTCATCGTGTCTGTGGATTCCGTCATTTGTTGCATAAATTCCTCGTGTTGTTTAGGCTCCTCATTTTGCTTAATGAAATTTTCTAGAAGAGTTTCCAAGTTGGATTTTAGTGCTCGAATGCTAATGGTGCTCTATAGTTTCCTTCCCCAACTTGATCTCGATAGTTCTTGTATAAAACTTTTTAGGGTTCCTCAACTAAGGTTATTGGTGTGTGAATATGGATAATCCTACAACCATTGGTTGTAGCTGTTGATGACACCCCATTGTACCACTTGTATTCCATGCGTTGATGTGCGAAATTTATAAATATATGATTATCGTCAAGTAATAAAATATCAATCTTATATGGATTTTAAATTAAGTACCAGTCAAAATCGCAAATAAACTATCTAAATCAATCAAAGTCGAGAGAATTTGTAAGAGAAAGAAAATGAACTAAAGAGAAAGTTTATAAGGAGAAATGATTTGGGAAAGCAATTCTAGGATTTTGATTTTGCTAAGACAATTGACATCCTAATTGTTATTCACTCTTTACCTCTATGATTAATAATTATGAAGGTGATTTATCCTGAGATACTCGATATAAACTTTTAGAATAATATCGATGTGTCTACCCAAATATGATGCCTACTTTTTAGATAACCTTACTAAAGCTGCTTTCCCAAGAAGGCTCCTGTCACGATGTCGTACGGTCCTCTAGGTTTTATCCCCTACTTCGTGATACAAAATCTAAGTAAATCCATTAAGCTCGGTGATAACTAATGGTGTATTCGTTAGTTTTGAATTAGTTTCATGAACAACCCCTCAAGTCTTGAACTTTAGAAGTCGGAGAATTGGGTTCACCTCTCGATCCATCCCCGCATCTCGTGGGATATAAAGACGCACACTAGTGTCATAATCATATTTGAATACTAAAGTTAGATCATAAACCAAATACGTCATCCAATAAAAAGAAGATGAAATACATAAAATAGGTGTCAATAATACATCCGACTATTCCCTCATCAAAAATTAAGAGTACTAGTACTTCATGAAGATGGAGTTACAAAATGAAGATATGAAAGAAAATATTCCACAACTCAAATCTAGAAGAAAAGAGAGAGGAGGCTTAGTCGTGGTGTCCATAGTCATCTTCAAATTGATCTCCAAGCTCCTCGATCGATGGAATCTCGATAACTCCTTGAAAATGATGCTCTCCTAGGATTCCTTGTCATAAGGAAACCACTCCTCGCTTAATTTTGAGGCCTTGGGTCCTTTTAAAGCCTTCCAAGTCTTCCATATCTATTGAAATATTGCAAAAACACCAGGGTGGTCATTTCATACACAGTCGTGAGGAAAAATGTGACCTGGCCATGTAAGCTGATGGTGACCAGTTCATGAGCAATAAAGGGAAACATGGTCATGCCAAAAAGTATGGCCAACTTGTGTTTCCCTCGGAAAGTCTGATTTTTGCTTTATTTTCACTCCTAACTCTTTGAATGAAGCACGTGTGAGGAGACACAGTTAGATCATACTTCATGCTAGAAAATCATGTTCCAAGACTTTTTTGATTTCATTTAAGCTTTGAATTTGAATCCTATCAATAAAAATACACAAAGAGTAGATATTTGAACTATAAGGATGAAATCAATGCAAAAAAATATTTAAGTATAAAGAATATACTTATGTGATGAAATAAAATGCAAAATAATATCAAAAATTATACATGAAACACACACATCAATGAAATTTATACCAATGTGCTCTAACATCACTTAACCATTCTAAACTCTTTCTTTGATCGCTAAAAATTTGATATTGATATGCTTTGATTTCGACGAGTTGCAGTCCTTTTTGGCATAAAGTTCTGAGACTTTATCATCATAGTTGATCCTTAGTAGTCTGTTAATGCCATCAATGATATCCAATGTTGTGATGAAGTTCCGCAGTCAAATCCCATGATTGGATGCTTCATAGTAAGCTATCAATTCTGCCTCCATAGTTGAAGTGACTACTAGTGTTTATTTGATATTTTTCCACGATATAGTCCATCCAACAAGCATGAAAATATAGCCCGAAGTAGACCTTCTAATATCCAAGCATCCAACAAAATTAGAGTATAAATGTCCAATTACCTCCAAGTGATCAGACCTCGAAAACATCAACATGTAGTCTTTAGTTTTTTGCAAATATCTCATCACTCTTTTCATCTCTTACTAGTGCATCAATCCTGGGTTGCTTAAATATTTGTCTAACATTCTCACTATATATGCAATATCCAGATGCGTACAACACTACAACAATAAAGAATATTGTGACATTTTCTTAATGACACTGGTTTTAAAATGTAGAAATAAGCACTTTATAAGGACACTTATTAAAAATGATTAATTTTTAAAAAAGAATATCAAATTAGACCCTTATGATGGCATATTTTATAAATGTCATTATATATATAAACATATTAATCAAATTCGTTTAACATTTTTAACTTAATTTTTACCTTCCCGCAGCATAGCCGATCCTTTTCCTTTCCTCTTTGCAGGCAGCAAGCGTTATTTCCCTCTCCATAGCACTGCCTTCTTTCCTTTCCTCTCAATGGTAGAAAGGTTTCTTCTCTTCTCTCTCCACAGTTAGCAAGGAGGAGCTCAAAGGTAACCCTATTTCTTATTTCTCTTTAAAAAAGATTCCACAAATGAGCGCCGCTTGCGTGAACTGACCACTGGTGAGGCAGCAAATGACCACTTCTTGTGCGGTCGCACGCAAAGTGGTAAAGCTTGCTGCCTAGCCAGGCAGCCGGCTCACTAAGTCAATTAACAAACGGTTACACGCAAGGTGGCGCTGCTTCACCAAGTGATGAGGGTCATAGCCTCGCTAGGCTGTTGGTTCGTAGCGGCCAATTCGTGAACGATGACACTTGAGGGGGCCAATGCTTTGCTTGGCGGCCAGTTCCCAAACAACTGCACTAGGATATCGCTTCCTCACCAGGAAACATGTGTCAACCTCCTTTGTGCCACAGCTTGCAGCAGCTTCATCACTGTCATAGAGGTAATACCATTTTCTATTGAATTGAATCACTAAATAGTGGTGATGATATCAGGCTAGCTAAATAGTTGATTGTTATTTGTCAAGTAGGTGAAGTCCAAACCTCCAAACTTAGTGGGCATAACACATTTGTGCCATGCCATCAAGTGATGTCTTGAGGGTGAGCCTCTCCTTTGCCCCTTTCTGAAGGAGTCTTGCTCTAATCCAATATACACATGCATTATATATATGTAAGTTGTTGGCTTAATGATGAGTGAAAATCGTAAGTGCATGGTCATTGTTAAGTAATAAAATATATCGATCCCACATGAACTGTAAAATTGAGTACCAATTAGAATCGCAAAGCAGACAATTTAGATAATTGTAAACCGTAAGAATTGAGAAAGAAAAGAAATGAATCAAGAAAATACGAAGAGTTGTAGGAGAAAATCGATTTTAGAAAGTGACTCTAGAATTTTAGTATTGCCACGATAACTGCTAACTGATAACCCTAGAATTGATATGTCACGATTAGGGTTTCAAATTGATTTAATTATCGAAAACCCACAATGAATACCAAACAAGTGAAGTATAGGGGTCTCGAGTCGTATTTTTCCGAGAACTAATAGAAAATTATATAAATTGAACTTGAGTGTCGTTCTTTTTGAATTTTCTTTGTAAATGGGTGTTTCCAAATGAAATGTAAATGTTTTCGAATGAAATGTAAATAAAAATACAATGAATTAATAAAATGCAATAGAAACCAAGTTATCTCCTAATCTAGAAATGCAATGCAAGAACAACAATTGCTTTAAAGACAAGAACAACACATTGATAGCTAGACTAAGATAAGAAATTAAATTTCTAAAGAACCAATGCAGCAGGCGAAACAAGGATGTAATCTGACTTATCAAATGTAATCAACTCACAGAACAACCATTGCTTAAGCTAAACAAACCTAACAAACTGATACTAAACAGTATCGGCTGATATTGAACAGTGTTGCAAATTCAGAAATTCAAAGGAGAAGTTTCAAATTCAAGAAGGCTTAAAATTCTTAGCTACGAAAAACTTCTAATCATACGAAGACAACAACAATAACTAAAACAATCACGAGATTAATCAATTCAAGTGAAACATCAGTGTTTAACAAATTCAGAAACGATATTCAGAAACAAATTGCAGAAACAGAAACAAATTACAGAAACATCCCATAATCCTTTTCCCATGTTTCCTCAGTTTGGTGTCAAGCAAATCATCGAATTCAATGTTGGCTTCGACAATCCCTCTGAAGCTGCAAGGTGGTCGCTGGTCTCGTTTACTCGCAGCTCGAACCCTGAAAACCTCGAAGAAACCCTCTCCCAGGAAAACAGAGCTCTGTGCGATACCCGGTTGAAGATGCAATGTTGGATTCCTTCTCCTTCTTGCTCTGATGGAATTACTGAAGATATGGATGTGCTTCGCGATCCTCAGAGGACCCCTCCACGAACCGCGACGTCTGATGGTGCAGTAACTCGCCGGAACAGCCAAAAATAGGGGTGTTGACGCCGGAGAAACCCTTGCCGGCATGCACCTTTCAGCTGTGGAATGCCACCCAACGAATCAGCTCTAGACTCCTCAGGGACCAAGGAACGCGAAGAAATCGAATTTGAGGGATGGGGCTTGGCCTGGAGCTACGCTCCCGAGTAGAGGAAGAAGACCGAGGAACGCGATGAACAGTAGGCGCAGCCACTGTTCATCGCGTTCTGATTTCCTTTTTATCCCAGCCGTTAATCAGTAAATCTGGGTTGTTAATCCTGGATCTAATGGGGAAAGCTTGGTTTTGGGGTTTAAGGAGAATTAGGGTTTGTGGAGTATGGTTGATCTAGATCGGGCTTGAGTTGGGTCTTGTCTTCAATGTGGACTCGATCAATTGGGTCAATCTTGGCTCGATTCGATCACGGTTGAGCTCGATCTTGGTTCAATTTGAGCCCTACAATCGATCAAATTTAATTAATGTAAAATTAGCCATTAAATCACAGAAATTATAATCGAACATCCAATTATGCAACATGTCACTAATAAAATCAAATCGATTCATTAAGCAATTTATTTCCATGCAAGAACCCAAAAAATGAATCAATAAAGTGTATACAAACCCTAACACATCACTGACATCCTAAATATTATTTATTTTCTTACCTTAATGTTTATACATATATATGTGGTCTATCCCAATATACCGATATAGACTTTTAGAATTATATCGATGTGCCTACTCAAACGTGACACCTACTTTCAAGATAACCTTACTAGAGTGATCACTTTCTCAAGGAGACTCCTGTCACAATGCTCCATTGTCCTCTAGGTGTTATCCCTTACTTCATGATGTCTAATCGGGGTCGACCCATTAAACTCTGTGATAGCTAATGGTGCCCTCGTGAGATTTTAAACTACTTTCATAAATAACTCATCACGTCTTAGTCTTTATGAATCAAAGATTTTGGGTTCACCTTTTGATCTTTTCTCATTTCTCATGGGATATGAAGATGCATTGTTAGTGTCAACATTATATATACATAATAAAGTTGTGTTGGTGCAGGGAGCACCAGATGATTGAACCTTCGTTTTAATGATGACACGAAGTTCAAGTTAAGTGTGTGGTGTGTACTGATGTGTTTATCTAAGTGTGCAGAGAGCACAAGAAAGTCCTAGTTGAGGCTAGACAATGAAAGTCCTAGTAGAAGCTAGGCAAAGGAAAGTCCTAGTCTGGAGGACTAAGTAAAAGTCTTATCGGATCAAGTGCACCAGATGAAATCCCAGGCAAGTCAGGTGGACCAGATGCATGATAGAAGTCCAGGCAGATCAGGTGGACCAGATGCATGGTGGGAAGTCCAAATAGGTCAGGTGGACCAGTTATTTGACAGAAAGTCTAGGCAAGTCAGGTGGACCAGTTGTCTAGCAGTAAATCCTAGGGGCCGAGGATCGAGGCTAAGCAGGAAGTCCAACAAGTCTAGATGACTTGTTGGCAAATAGGTAAATTCTCCCGAGTGGAGTGGGTAAGGGCGTGTTTCCAGTGTGGGACAGTAGACATCGATCTAACCCAGGATTTCACTGAAAATCTGAAGTTAAGACCATAAATAGTTCAAAAACTGTTTACTCCTTCCTGTTACTTTTTCCTTTGTACTAACTTGTAATGCAGGAATGGAGGGATGAGAACTTTGATTACGGACGCCCTTATCTGGAATCCAGGCGATCGGAGTCCAAGCACCCAAATTTGGTCCAAGCAATCGGACATCAGCGGAACTAGGCCAGCGGAGTAGTGAGGTGACAAAGTCCTAGTGGTCGGAAAATCTCAGCTTCCATGCGCCCGGATTGGTTCCAGACGCTCGGATTGGTTTTAGGTGTTTGAATTCGGATAAATGTTACAGCGGTCAAAGTTCATTCGGAACCTCCACGTTAGCATACAAGTGCCCGGAAAGGGATACAGGGGCCTAGAAATGCTGAGTCAGCAGCGCCGATGGTGGATTGACGGACAACGTGGAGGCGCCTGGAAAGGGTTTCAGGCACCCAAAAAGCCCTTTATAAGAACTTCGAGGGAGACCCCTAAGAACAATAACTCATAGCAAACCAACGACTGTCTGCGCGAAGAAACATCTAGGAGGTCATCGTAATACAGAAGTTCTGCATAGAAAGACTACGACTCTACAACTTCGGTAACTCAATTTCGATTCTGTACTTAATTTTAAAGAACGATAATATTTTTACCGTTCCTGGTTTTGTAATAGACAAAACTCCTATTCGTAAGAAAGGAGTTTCATAGTGGATTGCCTAACGTAAACGATTAAACGATCGTGGGCCTTGGAGTAGCAACCTATGATTGTGAACCAAGTAAAAAAAACCTTGTCTTTTTGTGTGTTTATGTTTTATAATTTCCGCTGCAATATTTTCCACTATTGTACTCTGATCGATCGGATTTATGAACAAATTTTATGAAAATCAAAAAATGCTACAGATAACGTTATTCACCCCCCTCTAGCGCTCTCTTCGATCCTACAAGTTGGATCATGGATAAACACATCATATAGTAAAAAAAGATAAATAATTATAAAAGTGAATGTCAATAATTCATCGGGCTACTCCCTCATCCTAGAATCTAGAGTACTACGTACTCCATAGAGATGTAGTGACAACCGAACTACAACTCAAATCTAAAATAAAAGAGAAGAGGAAGCTTAGTCACGTTGTTGTCAGTGTCTTTGAAAGAATCTCCAAGCTCTAGGGTGGACGTAAACATCGACGGTTCTTTAGAACAACTCTCCTAGGGTTCCCTATCACAGGGAAACACCTCCTCCTTGAATCATGAGACACGATCATGCCATGGGGCACGAGGTGGTCATGTCAAGTTCTATGATCTTCGTGGCTACTCTATTTTACGTCCAACTTCAATTAGAGTAACATGCCCGTGTCATGGGACATGGCTAGAGTATGTTTCTTGCTATGAACTCTCGTTCCAAGGCTATTTAGCTACAATTAAGCTCTAGTTTCACGTCCTGTTAATCAAAAAGGCATAAAGAGTAGTTTCCGGAACTAAAAGAATGAAAATGATGCAAAAGGAATGAAAGTATATAAAATATGTTCATGCGATGAAATAAAATGCATGCAAAACAATATCAAAAATTCTATATAAAACACACACAACAAATACTCCTAAACTTAAACATTTGCTTATCCTTAAGCAAAACTTGCATCTAGATATATGTGTATGAGCGATACATCATAATTCCTAATGAATCAGTCTAGTCCTATTAAGTAGCTTCACTCATAAGCAAAGATAACTGAATTGTCTCAATGTGGCCTAACTAAAAGTTCTCTATACTTAGTACAAAAAGTGGCTTAACTATTTCTAGTTTCAACCTCCAATCCTAGTTAAGTCGTTATCTGATGGTATTTCTAATGCTTCAGGCGATAGACACTTACTTGCCACACACAATGTTTGTCCCCCTCCAAGGTGCTATGAACTATCTACACAAGGTCTCAAAGAAGTATTCAATATTAAAAGAAACATGATAGGTATATCCCTAGTAACTTAACTCAGTCTTAAAGGGGTACCATATCGATTTCCACTCATAACAACTATTTTTATCCTTTTTTTCTGTCACATTTTTTTGGCAAGAAAACATGCTTAAGAACCAAAATGAGTACCAAAATATATGATAACCATATTAGGATTTTGATGTTTTCCAATGAGTACCATGATTTGAGTTTTTTCAATAACCAAAATGTAGTGAAGGGTCACCTAAGAAATAAAAGTACTAGTTTAGTTCTATGAATCATAACTATTCTTAGATATATCAAGTATCAAAATCAAGCATAATGTGAAAAGAGATCCTAAACAAATAGGTTAACACCAAAACTCTTACGGCAAAAATATTGCTCAAATCATGCTATTAGAAAAAAAAAATAGATCATTAAGCATACTAGCATACTATAGAACATAAATTCTATTATGCTAGAATCATGCTATAAGAAACAAATAAATGATACATGCATGCCAGCATGATAATGCAATAAAATACAAACAAAAATGATGATCTAAAAAGAAACATGTTCAAATTAGCAAAACTAAACTAAAACAAACGAAACAAACTAGCTAATTAACCAAACACCCCCTTAGACTTGAACATGTCATTGTCCCAATGAACATGAAATCTAATACGGAGGAGGAGGAAAATGGGGTAACTAAGGAAGATTACTTAAGTATTCATGTCAATTATAGATGTTGTCAATTTGTTGACTGGTCCTTTGCATCAAGCTACGATGCTCCTCTCATTGTCATTGCTGCTCGTGCCATTGTCGATGTGTCTCTTCGGCTCGAAAATAATTACCAGTCTATGTAAAGAACTCATTCACCCTTTGCATGTGCTGCTCCACTCTATGGTACAACTCATTTGAGATGTGTCTTTGCTTCTCCCAATAGTCTATATATGCTTAACATGCTTAACTCGGATAGTGTCGAAGAATGCACAAAAATCTAAAAAGTCGAATTGGAGTGTCCTGCAAGAGAATCACCACAAGCAAAAGAATGCCTAGTAAGGTTGGGTCTATTGGATGGTGGGTGAGGAAGTGCTATGGGGGTTAGGTAATGGTGTGACCCTACTCATACATTAATTGGTATGGACTCAGAACGATGTGGTGTGATCGAGATTCGATAATGGTAGGGGTAGATAGTCTCTCAGGGCTAGGCAATATCTTCCACTCTCTCTAATAATCATCTTCGCCAAACAAATATCCAAATCAATTTTTGGACTACCTTTAACTTCCTCAAGTCCATGCAAATCACAACGTAGGGTCATGGCGATGTAGGTAATCAATCCACTGAAAATAATATTCCCCACCATGGCTTTTCCTTTTATTTTGATGAGGTCCTATGAAATGGGATCTTATATCAATATTTGCATTTTTAATCATGGCCCAAAATTATAACAACTCATTCTATCGCATCATGCCTTCATTATCTCCATGGCCAAAGATGGTATTAGCCATAAATCGATGGAGATATTGGAAAATAGGGTTTTGAAAGTTTGAAGCTTTAGATCAGGAAGGGTCGAATGCGAAATTACCAGTAATATCACTCCAAAAAAGGAACGTAACTATCATTAAAAGACTTTGGTAATATCTTTTCTCCCCCAACTAGTAATTCATAGCCCGTGTTAAATTCTTCCAAAGTCTATTGGTATTCCTCATTAAACATTCGAAAATAATTCTCCCTTCAAAACTACCCTCACCCATTAAGATGTTAGCCTCTACTGAGCTTCAAGTTTGAGGACAACCCTAGGGTAGGTAGGAAAATCTCATACTCATCAAACCATCCCAACTCATCTTTACTAATCATCCCATAAACATCATCCATTAATTTCACTGATCAAGGTCTAGGTAGGATATCTTATACTCATTAAACCAAGTATGTCAATAAACATCATCTATCGATACTTAGTGCTCACAATCTTACGTTTAGCAAGGATTTCATAACGAGATTTATGATCACTATCACAAAATATAATGTCATAAGGATTGTCGTTACCCTCGTCTTGTGTCTTATGCCTGTCCTTGTCCTTCGAGCTTGAGGCCTCTCTGTGCTTTTGCTGCTTAAGCATTTTGATTTCCTACAAATAAACAAGAACAGTCCAAGCTAGGGGTTAGGGTTAGGAAAGAAGTGGAAGGGAAAAGAAAGGGAAGTGCAAGAGGAGGATGATCCTTCTCTTTAGGATGAAGCAAGAGAGTGATTGAGGAGAAAGGGGAAGAAGAGAAGAGAGATTCTTCTATAAAGTACTCGGATTTCTAAAAAGAGGAGGACATCTCTTCCTTTCACAAGGACTTTTGAGAAGGGAAGGAGGGGGAAGATGAAATCAAGGGCTTTGGGAGGAGGGTCTTGCAAGCACTTGATCTTGGTTGAGAAGAATAAGAAGAAGAAGATTTTTAAAGAGGGAATGGAGGGCACGAGTAGGCATGGTGAAGAACAATGCTAAAAGGGGTTTAAAACCCCCTTTCAGCGTCACGACACAGTCGTGCCAAATGGCACGGGCCAGGGGGGGCATTGGGGGGCATGTCAGGCTAGGTAGCAATCATCCTGTGCTTAGGTTCGACATAACTGTGCCTATGGGCACCATAGGGGTGTCAGAGTTTATAGCATCGACCATGGGAGATCCTGTCAGCTTTTGAGTTTTTTTTGAATGATTCACGTCTGTTGCTTCTGCTATGGTCAGCTCGTGAATTTGTTCAATTCCTAAAACCAAAAGAAAACAAATTAAAAAGATGAAACTAAAATGAAACAACTAATAAAGAAAAACTTGTGTAGCCTTCCAAGAACTGCTTGTTTATGATTGTAAGCTCGACCCCTATCTCGGCTCTAGCTTGGGGCTTTGGCCTTGAGGGGTGTGTGTCCCCCTCCTCTAAATATATTTCCATCATGAGTCCCAAGTTTAATCTTTACTTTTGCTGAAATAATGTATTTGACAACCTTCTCCTTTGGTTTTACTTTTTGATTTCTTTAGCTCCATGGTTCATCCGGCGATTAATTGTATGGTATGACCTTCTCTTTCTTGTGTCACTATCTATCCTGTAACAATTGTTCTCATTGTGCAAATAGTTAGTGGCCTTAAATAAGTCAAATTTAATTTTATCCTCACCTACCGCCAAAGAGAGTTTATGATTTCACATCGATTACCGCTCTAATGGTGGCTAGGAATGGCCTCCCTAGTAGGATAGGGATTTTAGAGTCTTCATCCATCTCTAAAACAATGAAATCAGTAGGCATTATAAAATCATCTACTTTTACTGGCATATCCTCTAGAATACTCAATGGGTATTTACAAGAGTGGTCGGCAAATTACAAGGTTATGATTGTCAATTTCAAGCCTTCTAATTCTAATTTCTTATAAATCAAAAGGGGTATAAGGCTTACACTTACATCAAGATCACAGAAGACTTTATTTATCTGTGTCTTCCCGATGGTATATGGTATTGAGAATCTTACTGGATCCTTGAGTTTTGGAGGTAGCTTGTTTAGAATTAGTGCACTGCACTCCTCCGTTAAGGCGACAGTCTCGTAGTCCTCTACCTTCCTCTAGTGTGTGAGGTGGTCATTCATGAATTTTACAAACTACGATATTTGATGTAGAGCGTCAAGTAAAGGTACATCTATGCAAAGTGACTTGATCATCTCCAGAAATTTACTGAATTCCTTATCTTTCTTGACTTTGGCTAATCTTTGGAGTTCTCAACGGAGTCTTGAAGCTTGGTTCGTCAATCTTCTTCTTAGATTCTTTGTGAGTATCATCTCCATCCATGGTTATCCGAGTTGCTCTGTCCTCATTAATTGGATCACCTTCCTTTTCTTTCTTGGGCATAAGTGGTTCCTTCAAGGTTCTCCCACTTCTCAAGATAATGACATTGCAATGTTCGATGGAGTTTGTTTCTGATTGTCCTAGAAATCTCCCCGAAGGCCTTGATGATTGGCTAGCGATCTGCACAATTTGAGTTTCAAGCATTTTAGTATGGTCCACAAGGTTATCAATCGTACCTTTCATTTTCTTGATGATCTCTTCAATAGTTACATGTCACTGTTGAAACTCCTCGTTCACTTGATCTTGTTCGGTCATGAACCCTTCGAACATGTGCTCCAGCCTAGATATCGGAGATACTTGTTAAACCCCCATTGATTGCTCATAGTTGTCTTGTCCTCCTTGACCTTGATTGCTCCTATATGAGAAGTTCGGGTGGTTCCTCCAACTAGGTTATATGTGTTCAAGTAGGAGTTATTTTGTTACTGGTTAAAGTAATTGATGGCGTTTACTTATTCAACTTGGGCACTTGTGCAGAAATAGTTCCCAATTGACAATCTTTCACCGCATGTCCTATCAAACCACAAATCTCACAGGATATATTAATTACATTCATTGTATTAACGTTGAAAGAATCAAACCTTTTGGTAAGCGCATCCATCTTTGCTACAATGAGATCAAGGGTATTCATGTTGTACTTACCTACATCCTTCGTGGGGTTATCTCTATCAGATGCCCATTGGTGGTGGTTGATAGCCATGCTTTCTATTATCTATTTGGCCTTATCTAATCTCTTGTTTATTAGTGCTCCACTGCCTACGGAGTCTAAGGACACCTTTGTCGTATAAGAGGTTTCATTGTAGAAGGTGTGGATGATTAGCTACTTCTCCAATCCGTGATGCAACGGGCATTGTCGCAAAAGTCTCTTGAATATGTCCCAAGCCTAGAATAAGGATTTTCCGTCTTTTTGCATGAAATTTGTGATGAGGCTTCTCAAGTGTGCAGTCTTACTCGGAGGGAAATACTTATTAAGAACCACTTTTCGCACTAATCCCATGTGGAGATGTTGTCTAACAGAAGTGATTGGAGCCAAGCCTTCACTTTATCTCGCATCGAGAATGGGAATAGGAACAACTTGATTACATCTGCAAATGCACTATTATATTTTAAAGTTGCATAAATTTTTAAAAATACCTGCAGATTAGGGTCTCCCGTGGGTGCTCCCTTGAATTAGTTCTGTTGGACCATGTGAATCAATGTAGGCTTTAACTCAAAATTATTAGCGTCAATTAAAGGTCTTGTGATGCTAGATCTGAGTCCTTTAGCACTAGGGCAGCGTAGTCCTTCAACGACTTGTCATTGTTGGACATGATTGATGTTGCTTGTGCTTGCTCCGTCATTAGTTGTCTTTATAGGGTTTACCTTTTATGGAAGGTTCTATCAATTTTAGAATCAACAGGAAGAAGATTTCCTGATTTATTAGACCTGAGCATATAAGGAAAGCTATCCTCTTGAAAAGAAAAAATCAGAAGGCAAAAGGAAAGAAGAGAAAAAAATAGCAAATAAAGAAAGAAGAGAGAAAAAGTAAAAAAGAAAAGAAATCTAGATTAACCAAATCGCGATCGAGCTAATATCGATCTTGATATAGTCCCCAACAACGGTATCAAAAATTTAATGGACGAAAATTGCAAGTGTACGATAGTCGTCAAATAATAAAAGATATCAATCTCACAGGAACCGTAAAATCAAATACCAGTTTGAATCGCAAAGTAGGCTATCTAGACAATCATAAATCGCAAGAGTTGAGAAAGAAAAAAATGAATCCAGAAAATGAGAGTCGTAGGAGAAAATTGATTTTGAGAAGCAACTCTAGGATTTCAGTTTTGCCACGATGATTATTGACATCCTAGATTCGTTTACATCCACGTAGGTGGTCTATCTCGAGATACCAATATAGACTTTTGGAATTATATCGGCATGCTTACCCAAACACGACGCCTACTTTCAAAGGTAGCCTTACTAGAGCAACCACTTTCTCAGGGAGGCTCCTATCATGATGCCCCACGGTCCTCTAGATGTCA
Source organism: Curcuma longa (assembly GCF_044706935.1). Lineage (NCBI taxonomy): Eukaryota > Viridiplantae > Streptophyta > Magnoliopsida > Zingiberales > Zingiberaceae > Curcuma > Curcuma longa. The sequence goes on from NC_133861.1 coordinate 705,603, forward strand.
TCCCCTACTTCGTTACGTTGAATCAGGATTGACTCATTAAGCTTTATGATAGTCAATGGTGCCCTCGTGAGATTTTACACTACTTTAGTGAACAACTCTTCTTGTCTTGGTCTTTATGGGTTAAAAATTTGGATTCACCTTTCAGTCCTTCCTTACGTCCCGTGGGATATAAAGATGCATGGTTAGTGTTAAAATCATGTATGCATAATAATGTCAGATCATGAATAAACACATTATATGGTAAAGAAAGATAAATAATTATAAAAATGAATGTCAATAATTCATCTAACTACTTCCTTATCCTAGAATCTAGAGTACTATTCTATGGAGATGGAGTTACAATCGAAAGACAAAAAAAAAAGACATCATACAATTCAAATCTAAGAGAAAAAAAAAGGAAGTTTAGTCGTGTTATTGCCAATGTCTTCGAAAGAATTTTCAAGCTTTAGGGTGGACGAAAACGTTAACAACTTTTTGGAATGACTCTCCTAGGGTTCTCTATCATGGAAAAACACCTCCTCCCCGGTCATAAGGCTTCTAGGGTTTTTTATAGTCCTTAAAATTGACCAAGTTATGTTAAACCTTCTAAGAATATCAGAGGCGTCGTTTGCGCAACACAACCTTGTTCATTGATAGGGGGCGTGTTGGACGTTGGAGACAAAGAGGGAGGCCCGACACGATCGTGCCGAGTCCGATCAAAACAACCATTGGCTGGATGCGACACGACCGTGCCATAGGGCATGCTGTGGCTGCTCCATTTTGTGTCCAACTTCAATTGTAAGAATATGCCCGTGTCATGGGACACGACCAGAGCATGCTCTTTGCTGTGGACTCTTGTTCCAAGGCTCTTTAGACCACCTTCAAGCATGATGTACATTGAGGTAAAAGAGAGATTCACAACTACATTGTCAACGATCATCGTGGTGAAACGAAGTCTTATAATTATCTCAAAAATTAATTTTCTCTTCGTATTTTAATTTTATTTTCTTAGTGCATTTACTTTCATAATAATTCTCTCAAATTCGATTCGTCTAGATAGTCTTTCATTACACGTAAATTGATACTCAACTATACGATTTTTGAGGATGATATTTTTACTATTTGATGATAACTTAGGGTTAATTCGTATCAGTAGACAAACCAATCAACATTTTTCATTCTGTAGTTAGGGTTCATACATACATTTAATATTGTTACTTCTGATAACTTAGGGTTAATTCGTATCAGTAGACAAACCAATCAACATTTTTCATTCTGTAGTTAGGGTTCATACATACATTTAATATTGTTACTTCTGCCAAGATTTCAAAACGAGGAACACAGAGAATTGATGCAGCAAAATGACATCACCTTTAGACTTCATTTGTCGTAACGAGGCTGTTTGAGAAAATGCCTACAAGGATAGGCACCCGTAGATAGAATCGAGCCACTTGTGATATACGTACTGTCTATTTATTGCCGTAATGTGTAATTATGGGCATTGAAGGTGCATGACATGATTCAGATGAGACAACACTCGTAATCACTTTGATCTGGCCTTTATTATATATCACTTGTATAATCATGACAATATCCTATATATATACATTTTGCCGCCACATGTGATTTGTGGGGAGAGGGTTTCACACACAACATGTGCAATTTGAACTGATAAAAAGTTGTCATTGAGATATATAGTTAAATTGATTATTATAAAATAGATTTATTAAAATGGATAAGGATCAAATTTTAATGAAACTAAGATAATGTTTTCTTTCGTAATGATCAACTGTAATTTTTTAATTTACGTACTTCCTCATAGATAATTATAAAATCAATCGTATAAGATCGTTGGAATGATAAACTCTATCTTTTATTAAAGAACTTACAAGAAGCTATTATTCATATGCATGGTCCAGTCATTGTACGTATAATGACTAGTACCGTAGAATAATTACCTTCTCACAATCATTCTGGACTAACAAATTTTCCCTTCGTATACTTATTCTCTAATTAAGAAGAATTCAAACTGATTTGCTATCAATCAAACTTGGCCTCATCTGCTATAATTATTGTTAATCTGCAAATCCATGATTGTTAGTGTTTAATCTTACTATTATCGCCTGATCAATTAAAATAAAGCATTTATATTCCATTTATTGAATCAATCTCTTTAGATTGCTAATTAAGGTCTCCAAAAGTAATTATTTTGACATGATTGTCTTAGGATTTATATTTTTACTATATTTAGGAGAGTTGATAATGATCCCATTTATTAAATCTTTCTCTTTAGATTCTTGAGGTTTAATCCTCATTGAAATTTTCACTTAGAATTTATTTAAAAAATATATTTAATAAAAAGATATTACATAATCTTAAATTTTATTAAGAAATATATCAATTTTGATGAATAATTAATTTTGTATCTCATATTTTTTTGTGTGGCCATGAGATGCTTCCTATTTTGGTATGAACATGTGACTAAGTTATAAAACTGTGGATTGTATTTTAGACTCTTTGTAGACGCTTATTATATCAATTATCATCCGTAAAATTCATTTTTTTACATTCGATACCCGCCAATCCGCCCGCACCCGCCCGCGATCCGCCCGCCCGCCGGCACCCGCCACCCGCCGAGTTTGATGCAAAAAAAAATCGAGTTGGGTTTAGATTTTATTAACCCGCCAATGGTGGGTCAGGTGGAAAAATCGTACGAACCCGTCCGACCCGCCCGCTTGCTCAGCCCTAGTATCTCATATGCTATTTTGATCTATATTCAATCTATAAATTGATATAGGCAATATCCTCCTCCGTAGTGATCAGTTATAATTTTTCGATTTACCTCCTCACAGATGATCGTGTAGTCGATCGTATGAGGTCGTTGGGGTGACAAATTCCAGCTTTTACTGAAGAGATTATAATACTAGTCTCTTATAGTCGGACCTCAATAGAATACTATATCATACAGTGATTTAAATTTTTTTAAACATTTAAATCATTAGAATCTTATTCTTTGATTATAGAGGCTTACTCTAAAGTTTTGTGATGATGATAATTCAATAATTGGGTGTGACAAACTAGTTTGACATATGAATTTAGGATCTATGAACCATTTTATCATTTTTTTTTGTTTACTTTCAACTTATTATCATATACACAAGCATGTTGCTATATATATATATATATATATATAATATATATATATATATATATATATATATATATATATATACCCATTTATGATGTAGCAAGATTTATATAAGGACCACTTAAAAAATGTCGCTAACCATTGTGATATAATTTCAACATAACCATTGAAAGTGTAATAATGGGGTCCACTCATAAGAGAGCTAATTAATAGACTAGGCTAATAGATTCTTAATGTCATTAAATTGCCTTTCCCTTTCGAGATGTGCACAACAAACTAACTTTTGAGCTCAGCTGAGTATTTAATGCCACATGCTATTTAAGATGAAGAGCTTGAAAATTTAAATTAGATTTATCAAATTAATTTGTTAAATAATTTAAATGTATTAGATTGAAATTTTATCACTTTATTTTAAAATGAATTTAGATGAGTCAACCTGTTTAAGGCCGTGACCCACGTGAGTTAGACCGTGATGGACTTGGGTTGATCTACGAATTGAAAAAAATTATTTTTTAAAAAAATTTAAAATAAAAATAAAAAATTTAATGGACTAGTGAGTTTGATCCATTTAAACTGCAATTTAAACTTAAAATTTTCAACTTACTCGTTTAAATTATAATCCAAACTTAAAAATTTTAATATTTTATATATTTTTTAATTTTTTGGATATGTCCGACACTACAAAAATACAACCCTTTTACGACGAATTTTACGACGAAAACAAAAAATATATTCGTCGCAAAATAATTTTGCAAAGAAATTTACGACGAAAATTTTTTCGTTGCAAATAGCTCGTCGCAGATGAAACCATGATTTCATCGCCAAATTTGTGACGAAATCACGAATTCGTCACCAAGTGGCGACGAATTTAGATTCGTCGCTAATAACCTTAATTTATTCGACCAACCCGATCTATTTCTCTCCAATATTTGGCGATGAAAATTATTTTCGTCGCTAATTTGGCGATGAATCTAGAATTCATTGCCCATTTAGCGATGAAAAACTGGTTTCATCGCCAAATTGCAACGATTTTGGCGATAAATATACGTCCATCGTAATTTCGTGACTAAACATGTTTCGTCGTAAATATCGTTGCAAACTTGTGACAAAAGGAGTTTTTCATTGTTAAATTTGTCGCAAATTTGCGACGAAAATTTTCGTCGTAAATTTTTGTTGCTAATACGTTATATTTTTGTAGTGCCAGGATTGATCCGTTTAACTTGTAATGCATTTTGAATTGAAAATTTTCTAACCTACTAAGTTAATGGACCAGTCCTACCACATAATGGATTTTTGATAAATTAGCTCACCCCACATGACGTGGATTGATGAGTTTGACAATTCTAATATGTTCCCACTTACACATATGAATATTTTAAGAAATGAACATTTATCCATCTCCGGTGCAATTGTGATTTAATAATAAATAATTTTGAGTCACAATAATTTGATAATTGAAGATAATTTATTTTAATTTAAAAAATAAAAACAGACAAATATATATCTCTTATAAATGTAGAGATATTTAATTAATAAAAGTTTCAATTCTAAAATATTAAAAAAATATATAACCTTATGAAATTATATATAAAAAAAAGAGGAAGTGAGAGAAGGTGGTTCGAGCTGTTACAATTTGGGTTGGTTGTTGGAAAATGGTAAAAATTCAGGGGCTGGTTTGAGAAATTTGCCAATTTTTAATGTTTATATGAATGCTAGGAATTTTGTTCTCGGGGAGGGTGACGTAATCGATCCCCCTGTCGTCGTCGTGTTGTGCAGCGGCAATGGACGTGGGTGGTGCAATGGCGGCCCCCCAAGGGCTACAGCCTTCCCCCGCTGTCGAGGCGGTTGCTCCGACGCACGTCGAGAGGCTCAATCCAGTGGTCCAACAGCAACTGCACCTTGAGTCGGTGAAGATCCGCGCGCTTTCTCTCTACAAAGCTGTCTCTTACATTCTCGAGGATTTGGATGCTTTCGCCCGGTCCAATTCCACCATCAAATGGTAAGTTCTCTCTCCGTGATTGCCGACCTGCCTTCTTTTCTTTGTTGAAAATCTCTTCCTAGGGTTTCGCTTTTCCATATTTTCATTCGTTACTCAGTTACCGTTGTTTTCCTATTGGCACCGAATGTTTGATTCGTATTCGTAATCTCGTGATAACGAAACCATACATCCTTTCATGTTAATTTCATAATTCAGATGTATGAATGAGAACTCTAGTTAATCAATTCTGATTCCCAATCTAAGTAAATGCCAAATATCACTTCCTTCAGCGTTCATTCACATATCTTTTCTTATCAGGTTCCTTGTCTTTTGTTATTCAGAACTTTGATATGCAATGTACGGTATTTTGGGACAAATAAAGAGTATCCTCATGTGTACGACAGGGTTTCTGTTTATTCACTATAGGAGATTCAAAAGCGAAGAGTTTTTACCTCAAATAATGCCGGTTGTGCATAGATAAATATTGTCTGCTCTAGAAATTGATGTTGGAGCCAGCTATATCTATTTGAGATATTCAGATATATGCATAATATTGCAGGCTGTTTGCTTGAATCATGAAAAAATGAATCCTATAAATCTCCAATCTCGTAGTGATTATTAAAGGATTTGTGATGTGATACACATTGCAGGAAAGATGCACTTGGACAATTCTCAATGGTGAGCATGGAACTCTTCAACATAGTGGAAGACATTAAGAATGTGTCTAAGGCATTCGTGGTCTTCCCAAGAAATGTAAATGCTGAAAATGCAACAGGTAGGATCAGATATACATCACCTTTTATGTTTTGTAAAATGTACTGAAGTTTGCAACCTAATTTGTCAAGGTTTTATTTTTTAATAAATGATTATTTTATAAAGAAACTTATCTTGTTAATTACTTTTATGTTGTATAATGTCTATTATGTTGGTAACCATACTTTTGGTGTTTTTTATATAGCATGATAGGAAATTGTCATTATTGTAAATGACAAAAGTGACTAACGCAATACCAAAATCGAACTATCAAACCACCGAGAAACTAGGAACGAAATGGATGAAGTGAAAAAGGAAAGAACCTCATACAGGAAACACTCTCACACAGAGAAGTAAAATTGAAAATATATTAATTCAAAGATGATTAACATACAAGACTCTGGACTCCTTTGATTGACTCGACTCGACTCAACAATAAATATAGAATAAATATTTTGAATAAAGAAAATAAGCTAATTTACCAGAGATTATAATTATTCCCTATTTATTACCAAAATAGAAAATATTAATTATCAAATAATAAAAATAAAATCTCTGATTTATTAAAGATGTACTAATTTTGAATATTTTCCAATTTATTTTCATTTATTGCATATGCACCAAACTTGATTATTTCCTATTTTTGAAGAATTTCTATTCTTTCCTTTTATTGCAAGCATGCAAATCTTTAATACTTTCCAATCTTGAAGACTTTCAATTTATTTCCTTTTATTGCAGATGAACCAATTTGAAATTTATATTCAATTTATTTTCTTCAAAATTATTTTCTTTCGTACGAAATTTCTTTCTTTGTTTACATTATTCTTTTTCTTGTATGCACTATTCTCCCCCATTGAGGAAAACTTGACTCCTAACAAGTTGTCAACTGCTCTTTTTAGATCTTTGTTTCTAAGCATAAGGAACAATTATTTTAATAACTTCATTATGTAATGTTTCTTTATTATTTCTCTTCTTTGGGCATCCCTTCTAATGAAAAAGAAATTGATGCACTTTGTTTCTCTTTTTGCACTTTAACTTTGAAAAATTCCTTTTTGGTCGTCCTTTCCAATGAGTAAGAAAAAAAATTCTGAGTATGTTGTATGGTGAGAATAATATCCATGTCTTTATTAAAATCATGTGGCATGAAGGCCTTAGTGATGATGAAGATGATTCCACAAAATCTGTAACAAAATCAACATACAAAGATGAATCCTCAAACTTCTTCAAGCAAATTAGCATATCCACATATTTAAAAATGTCATACTAAGTGATTTGTAATTTTTTAAATTGTCATATTGCATTATTAAATCGTGATGCTTGTTGTGTTTAGTTTCTTTTGGCTTCTCCATATAACATGATTGCATTATATTATATGACTGAAAAGTCATGACCAGTATTTGGTCGATTGGACTCCAAAATATCATTGGAGGACTCTTTAAAATGTTTTTAGTGGATATCTCTAGGGTTAGGTTACGAAGAGGTTTGTTTGAATACATTCTTTTATTTTAGTGGAAAATTCATGGATTGTAAGAGAACTAAGGTCTTTGGGTGATATCTTCGAGTTTAATTCACTTGAGGAAGGTTATTTTGTTTTTACATATTTGTTAGATAATCATCTCTTAAAGTTTAGTGGAACATATCTTTTCATTTTGTCCTAATTTGTGATGGGTTTTTGTCCGTCTTGTTCTCAAATGTTTTGGACACATCACTAATAAGTTTTAGTAGGTCTAATGAGTGTAAATTTGGCAAATCATACATGTTCAGTGGAGGTAAAATTATGTTGGATAAAATAATTTTTAATATCGTGTAACCAATCAAGAAATATGTTGGGGTCCGTAGTTCCATCAAATATAGGGACATCTGTTCTAACACATGATTCACAAAAACAGTGAGATTCTTTTTTAGACATAGGACAATGTGATTGTAATCTTGTATACATTTTATTCCTAAACTGAGCAATAGTGTAGGAAGAATAACCATTATATTTATCAAGTTCATCATTCACATGAGTATAATTTGGTTGATATCATGAGTTCTTAAGATTTATATCTCGCATATATTAGTGGTAGGTATTGTGCTTTCTCTTATCAAGTTAATTCAAATATTAAAAGTAATAATGATTATTAAGATAATATGATAAATTAAATGAGATGTAAGAAAATATGATATACTAACATGCAAGTAAAGTAACTAAATTGATGATGATATTGTTTTGATAAATGATGGTTAAACAAAATAAAAAATATTTTATTTGATAGATGATGACTAAACAAAATAGGAAATATTTTATATGATAGATGATAATTAAAATAAATAGGAAATATTTTTTTTATGAATGATGTCTAAATTAAATTAGAAAAAAATGATGATTTTTTTTATTTTTATGAATAAGATGTCAATATGCATGAATTTGTGACAAAAAACTAATGAAATGTGAGCAATTTAAAATTACTAACTAAATAAACAAGATTAATTTTTTAGGAAGAAGAACAGTGTTTAGACCTAGATAATGTGAGATATGTTGATGTTGCTTAATCTGGACCAATGGATGTAGATACTCAATCTGCTCTTTGTTGAATCTAAAAGAGACAATCGTTTTCTTATAAACTAAAATGGGAGAGTATAATTGATTCTTTTTAGAAATTCTGTCGGCTATTGGTTGTATCAGTGTGTTGTTTGCAAGCCGATGCACGATGGTCGTTGCCGTTGTGATGAGCTAGTGATGCTTGGAGGGAGCATGCGACTGAAAGTAACAAGATGAAGTCGACAAGATCTTTATAGTGCTGTCGTAAGTGCTCGTGCTAATGCAAGGGGAATAACACAAATTTATTATGCTATATTTTTTCCTCTTTTTTTTTCTCAATTTCCCCCTTTTTCTCTCTTTTTTAATCTCCACTTTTTTCTCGCTTTCTTTCTCTTTTTTTTCCTCACCTTTTTTCCTTTTCTCTCCCTCGTTTCCCTCTCTTATATTTGTATTTTTTGCTTGATTTTGCTGTTACTATATTGCTACGAAATAATGATGAAAGTGGAAAAACTATAAAAGGTAAATATGAAACTAGATATGCAAGGATGCAGTGGAGAAAACTATGTATGTGATGATAATGAGAAAATGAAATTACAAGAAAGAGTGCTCACTAAAAAAGATGTAAAGAACAAATAAAGTATTGAATTGTGAATAAGTCGTGGATAAGAGCCGAGCTAAAATTTGAGGATGATGGATAATAGAGATAACTAGTACTGAAACCGAACCACCAGACTTTGGCTCTAATCTCAATTGATACAATACCAAAATTGAACTGTCGAACCACCAAGGAATTAGGAACGAAATGGATGAAGTGAAGAAGGAAATAACCTCACACATAGTCACATAGAAAAGTAAAATTGAAAATTATATTAATTCAAACATAATTAAAATACAAGACTCTAGACTCTTTTTATAGACTCAATTCAAAGTAAATATGAAAATAAATATTCTAAATAAAGAAAATAGGCTAATCTAACCGAGATTATAATTATTTTCTCTTTATTACCAAAATAAAAAAATATTAATTATCAAATAACAAAAATCAAATCTCTGATTTATTACAAATGCGCCAATCTTGAATATTTTCCATTTTTCCCTATTTATTGCAAATGTGCCAATCTTGAATATTTTCTGTTTTTTAAAATTTTTAATTTTTTTTATCATAGATGTGCAAATCTTTAATATTTTCTAATCTCGAAGACTTTCCATTTCTTTTCTTATATTGCGGATGAACCAATTTGAAATTTATCTTCAATTTATATTCTTCAAAATTATTTTTTTCATGCGATATATGTTTTTTTGTTTGCATTATTCTTTTCCTCATTTGCATTAGAGACTCCAAGCTGTTTTAGAATTTTGATAGGTTTGCTGTTAGTACCTTTCTATGCATCACAATGTTGGGTAATCAAGAAACAACACACACAAAAAAATATAGTAGTGATGAGAATTTTGTGATGGATATGTGAAACTATTAGAAAAAATAAAATAAAAAATGTTATGTAGGAGAAATTATATATTGCTCCAATAAATGTAAAAACATGAGAATAAATTACAATGATATGAATGTGTTTTGAAGATGACCAATCCATTCTATAGTTAGACACGTTTAGTGGACTACAATTAAAGGTGTGAGGTAGAGGGAAACCAAAGAGAAAGATATGAATATTGCCTATATAAAGTTCGATGTATGAATAGAATGCATTTAGCTGATCCAAACAATTGATATTAACATCGACAATTTTCATGCATAGAACACCTTATATAAGTTAAATAACAATGCATATGGAGGTGATGGTATGAGCAGGTATAGAATTCTGCATGTAAAACAAACAACAAAGCATATGATGGTTATGGTGGTATGAGCAGGTACAGGAAACTTCATATATCATGAGGCAGAAATTGGTAGTTAAAATTGCTGAGGTATATTCTGTTGCATTTCAGCAGATTAGATAAGTTGCAAGGCACATAATTCAATATGGATATGGAATGCAATCAAGGAGGTTTTTTTCTCTTTCTTTTTGGAAAGAAGGCCCATAGTCCATAGACACTTCTATTGGCTCCCCTTTCTGCAAAAAGGACTCGACAATTGGTGGTGATGATATGAGTGGTATAGGATGCTCCATGTTAGATAAACAAATGGTTGGTAGTGATGGTATGAGTAGGTATAGGATGTTTCATATATCAAAAGAGGGAGAGGTCATGAGTTTATTACTAAGGTGCATTTTGTTTCGTTTTGTCAGATGAAGTGGTCAAGCACAAAGATTAATACTGTTATGGGATGCAGTCATGGAGTCTCTCTAGTAAGATGGCCCATAAACAGTGTAAGATTACCTCTTTGTTCAAATGCTTCTCCATGATGTTTCTTAGCCTTAGAATCTTCCTCATTTCTGTATCTTGCATCTTCTTTGCTAAATTTTGGTACAGTGTTCGAGTTACTGTTGACATATGACAAATCATCTCAGTGTTACCTGTAATGCTGTCATCAAAGTTGTTTCCAGAGACGGAAGCTGAGGATATTGCAAAAAGAGAGCAATTATTATATGGAATATCTGGTCTCCCTGTTCATGTACAAATTGAGAAACTGAAGGTGATATAAAGGTTGAAAACAGAGCAATTTTTGATTTATTGATATCCCAATTATATGTCTTCTCTGCATTGCGTTTGTACAAATATTCTGCTTCAATATAACAGGCTAGAATTGACATGATTGGAGCAGCTTGTGAAGCTGCAGAGAAGGTTATATCTGATTGTCGTAAAACTTATGGATTGGGATCACATCAAGGATCAACCCTTGTTCCAACTTTGGATAAGATTCACACTGCAAAAATTCAGGAGCAAGAAAATTTACTAAGAGCAGCGGTGAATTTTGGTGAAGGTGCTTGAATTTCATTTTCTTTTTACTAGGAAAGCTTCTAACTTAATGCAAAAGACCGAATCTGCAATACACTATAACCATTTCATTGTTCCTACTTTATATGCATCTTACTCAAAGAATCTATGTAGGGTTACGAATTCCGTTTGATCAAAGGCAACTCTCAACTTCTCTTCCTAGTCATTTGGCAGATGTGCTTTCATTTGGTGATGGCACACAAACTTTGGTTGATAATTTTGGTATTTAACACTTATCAGTTGTTATTTGCAATACTGTTTTGATTCTTGATCATGCATGTAAGATGAGAGTTTATTGCTGAGATTATGTTGAAGGATGGCTTTAAGCTTGTATTCTGTTTGCTGAGATTATGTTGTTTAAGCACATTATTTTACTGCTTCTATGCAGGTTCTTGTGAGAAAAATACTCCTGCATTTTCATCTACTCGAGAAATACTGCAGGTCAATATTCTAATAGGTTTGGTAAATTTTGAGTTCCCAAATAGAGATATATAACCCAATGTTTTTTAATTTATTGATTAAAGGTATGTGGCAATATAATCATTCATAGGGCATGGTGTTGATATTTTATTGTATTCACTAAATATATATGTGTGTGTAGAAAAGGGAGAGAGGAATTTATTTATTTTTTATATATCTTTATTAATGGATGGTTCTGCCTTTTCAAAATAGTGCCTTTGTCATATATTTCTGTAATGACATATTTGGACTCCATAATTTTAACAAATCTCACTTATCTTGTTTATGCACATAAGTAGATTAACTAATTGAGAAATGAAGAGGAACAACAAAGAACTTCAAATTACAGTGAATAAACAGCTCTAAGTGGTTCTATGACAAAATTTAGTTAAAAAGATCTTGCAGCTTTCTAATTTTAAACAAATTTGTGATCAATTTCTGGAGTTACTCCTTGTAAGATTTGAAGATTCCTTTTTGTGCATTTATGCATTACTTAAATCCGTCTTTCTCATAATTTCTTTTGTTGTCTCCATGGCTTATGCCTTTCTCTCATGTTAGATGGATACTTATTTTAGATGTAGCATAGTTGTACGAGGGAGATGGAGAATAGGCAAACAATTAGAGGATGTAGTATGATGAGAAAAGGAGAACAAGTTCAACTTACTGTTTATTAATTTATACTAAATTAAGTAATTGTCACAAGTCATACTAGGTGGTAATATCTTTGACATAGAAACAAACAAAATTTGTGGTTTTATAAATCTCTTTTCCTTCTATAGTTTTGAGCTCAAATTAAAATCTAATGGTCTCAATAATTTCTTTCTTACTTTTGAGCTCAAGTTTATTTTAGTTACTCATCATATTAATGTACAACCTATTGCTTGGAGAAGTTTTTAGTATAGGTTAGAATTTATAAAGATAAAAGGAAAACAAGTTTCTTTTACAATATGAAAATTCCATAAATATTCACCGAGTAACCATCCAGAACTGTTTATTTTACCTCAACTACTCCATTTCGAGATACATTAGTGTTCAAAAGTAATAATAAACCTTAAAATAGAACTTTGAAATATTGGTAGAAATAACTTATGGATCAATGATGATTATGGACGTAGTTTAGAAAGCTAAAAATTGGCAATAGTAATGGATATGAAACTCATTTAGCATAGATTTCTCATCTCTGTATCTGAATTTGATGTACTTATGCTTAATTATGGGAGGTTTTAGCCACTATGTACATATATGCTTAAGCACTTATGTTGATCTCTTCATGGTGTTTTCTTTTAATCTCTTAATATGTTTCTGGATCTAGAATCATTTTCTAACAAATTCTTTCTTCTATGCCATTTCTGTTTTTAGATGCTACAGACACCTGGAGGACAGTTGATTGGAAGATCTGTTCCATCGCCATCCAATGCTATTGCTTTCGATAATCCATCAACACCTCCAATGGCATATGCTAATTCACCTAGATCTGATCCAAACAATATGAATACACCATCACCACAGCAACAGGTACAACGGCAACAGCAACAGAGACAAAAGATTATGCAATTAACACATCAACAACAGCTTCTGGTGCAACAGCAATTGCGGCAATCTTCTATTACAGGAGTTCTAGGCCAGGTAATTTAAAAGCTTTTGTTACCAAGTTGTGCCAGCTTCCTTTATACTTAACTTCTCTCCTTTTATATTTAACAATAGGGGGGATTATTTCTGTGGTCAATACAGATAATGGATGCCCATTTAGCTTTGGTTGTTTGATTGATGGTATTTGACATGGGTATGGAGGGGTACAAAGAGTCAAAGTAATAGATGTCATTCAAAATCCCATTAATTCAATGCCACCAATATGATCCAGTGAATATGTGATGCCACGAATCCTTATCCTATAACCTCTAGTGCATTCCTGTCTTGATCTTATGGGCCTTGATTATACCACTTTATAACTCATGAATTTGATCTCACCAATAGGATCCTTTGAAAATGAGATATCACTAATTCTTATCCTATAACCGCTTGCTCATTTCTATCTTGATCTTAGGGACCTTGATTATACTGCTCTATAACTCTTTCCTCTTGGTTTTCCTTGTACTAGAACATCTCTTTCTAATGTTGATCGCCATTAGTTGGCTGAGTGGATAACATATGATTGTTGCATAGTTAAACAACCAAAGCATTCCAAAGATAACTTACACAATATTCAGAGTTTGATACACATGATATTTATGCATGGGTTTGTTAATGTGAGGTCGGTGCTAAAGAATTTAAAGCAAGTTTCTCACCTTATACAAATAAAAAGAAAAATGATCTCATCTACTATGATAGATAAGTGCCAAAATATTATCATGTTTCTTCAGCAAAAGGTGGAATTCGCCACCCTAGCGACCCTACACAGTCGACCCCATGACCATTTGTGAGGAGGTAAATTGGGGAGCTACAGTTGACTAGTACGAGGGAGGGCATTGCCTCGGCTTCGTCGAAATTCGACCCTTGCCCACTTCAGCAAGTTTGCCTCGTAGTAACCAACTTAACCATGCCCCGAAGACAATATTATCACGTCTCAACTGTATCATTGGTTGGCACTAACAAATGTCTTTATAGAAATTTACTTTAGCAATTAGATCTTATGCTTTTGCTAGGCCTATTTTGAATTCTAGATCCTATGTTGCATTCACGAATATTCTCCATTAACTTGAAGCATCACTTGAACCAAATCAGCATGATTGAAGCATCACTTGAACCAAATCAGCATGATTGCATTGGTCTCATGCATGATTTCAAATCTCGTGCTGCTATGAATGAAATGGTCAAAAGATACTATTCTGATAAATTATTGAAACTTGATATTACTCGGTATCGAAACAATATCTCTTGTGTTGTTGTGCCAATCATGTCAACGAGTATCATTCGATGTCATAATTTAATACCCTTTGACATTAAAATCCACATGATGTTATTTTTTATTCCTTATTTTCATACATGATGTTTGATAGAAAATTATGGTGGAAAAATTGTATTTCATTGATTGAATATCCTCTATATATACAAAGATAAATCCCTTAAAATCAGGGATGTGATAAGTATGAGCTAATTACAATTCATATAGGGAATAGATTACACAAAATAAATCCCTACAAAATAGGGATAAAATAATAGGTTGTCTAGTTTGAATCTCAACATTCCTCCTCAAGTTAGGCGATAAATGCTCTCCAAATCCAGAATCAAGATCAGCTCGATGATGTTAGGTCTGAATAGTGTCTTTGTCAAAATGTCAGCTGCTTGGTGTTTTGAAAGCACATGGCGAATCATGATGTCTTTATTTTCAATCTTGTCACTAATGAAATGTCTGTCAATTTCCACATATTTGGTACAGTCATATTGAGCTAGATTCTTGGCAATGACAATGGCTGATTGATTATCACACATAATTTGAATTGGATCTCTTGTTTTTAGCATAAGTTCTGTTAGAATTCGTTGTAACCAGATTCCCTCACAAATGCCCAATGTCAGAGCTCGGAATTCAGCCTTGGCACTACTTCGAGCAACCACTGTTTGTTTTTTACTACGCCAAGTAATCAAATTTCCCCAAACGAACATACAATATTCAGAAGCAGATTTTTGATCACTAGGTGAACCTACCCAGTCAACATCAGTGTAAACCTCCAAGGTTCGTTTGTCTATCTTTCTGAACATGAGTCCTTTTTCTGGGTCCCTTTTTAGATATGTCAATATTCGGATTATAGCACCCATGTGATCAACTGAAGGATTTCTTAGAAATTGGCTAGCATAGCTGATAGCAAAGCTTATATCTGGACGAGTGTGAGTTAGGTAGATAAGTTTGTCAACTAATCGTTGATACCATCCTTTATCAACTTCCATTTCATTAGTCCGAGACCTTAACTTGGTATTAGGATCCATAGGTGTATTAATTGGCTTGCATCCACTCAACCCAGTTTCTTGTAGTAGGCCAAGAACGTACTTTCTTTGAGACACAAAGATTCCCTTGTGACTTCTAGCAATCTCCATTCCCAAGAAGCATTTGAGTTGTCCCAAATCCTTGATTTCAAACTCCTTAGATAGGAGTGTCTTGAGTCTTTTGATTTTTGGTTCATGGTTTCCTGTGAGAACAATATCATCAACATATACAGTTAGTACTGAGATTTTCCCACTTGGAAAATATTTCACATATAACATGTGATCAACTTGAGACTGGGAGTAGCCATCTCTTTTAAGGACTTTAGTAAATCTGTCAAACCAAGCTCTGGGTGATTGTTTGAGTCCATACAAGGCTCTCCTTAGTTTGTAAATTTTTCCTTTCGTACTTTCTATCTCAAATCCTATTGGAACATCCATGTAAACTTCTTTCACTAGATCTCCATTTAAAAAGACGTTCTTCACATCTAGTTGAATCAAAGGCCAATCTAAGTTAGCAACAATAGACAACATGATGTCACAAATGCTTGCTACCCTAAAGATAAACGTGAGTAGGACATAATTGTGTATCGGATGAAGAGTGCAATATCTAGTACCTTTTCTGTGTGCAATAGGCTGGTCCAATGTGGAATCTATCTGTGGAATTGGTTCTCTTAGATCTTGCTGCTTTTCAAGTTCAACTTGGCCTCGAGTCGACTCATGGTATGACTGAGTTTCGTGTAAAAACAAAAGATGTTTTCTCCTTATATAGACTTTCACTGTGTCATGGGAAGGTGGTATGTTCTTTTGTGGTTTTGAGATAGGTGACACATGTGATTGTGATAATGATGGAGAGGAAGGAGTTGATGGAGGGTTGAGTGATGATGATGGTAAGATTGAGGAAGGACTTACCTCAAGAAGGGACTTCCAATCCCAATCCCAATGTTGCAATTCAATTTTATATTCTCCCCCTAAATTGTGGTATTGTAGTATGGAATGTGCTCCAATAAGGTGACATCCGTAGAGTGATAAAATTTCTGGGTGATAGAAGAGAAGCACTTATAACCCTTTTTGTTGGCTGGATATCCTAAGAAAATGCACTTAAGTGCGCGTAAGTCAAACTTTCCCCGATACGAGAGTGGATGCGGACAAATGCAGTACATCCAAAGAGTTTGAGAGGGATGTTAGAGACAAGTCTGTGTGTAGGATACTTGTTTTTTAAAACCTGAAATGGAGTGCTGAACTTAAGAACCCTAGAAGAGAGACGATTAATAAGATAGGTAGCTGTTAGGACTACTTCCCCCCAAAATTTGGTTGGAGCGTGAGCTTGAAAGAGTAAGGAGCGGGCTACCTCAAGTATATGACGATTTTTCCATTTAACTACACCATTTTATTGGGGTGTATTAACACATGAACTTTGTTGGACTAAATCATTAGATTGGAGATAGGAGTTACGACTGGAATTAAAGAAATCTTTGGCATTATCTGTTTTGAGAATCTGTATGTCAGCCTGGAACTGAGTCTTTATCATGACATGAAAATTCTAAAAGATTTGTGTGGTCTCAAATTTTTCTTTCATAAGAAAGGTCCAATGCAACCTCGTGTGATCATCAACGAAAAGTAAGAACCATCTAGAGCCAGTATGACTTGGATTTTTGAATGGTCCCCAAATGTCCCCATGAATGAGAGAGAAAGGTCGTGTTGGTGGATATAGATGGGGTGCATAAGTGTGTCTAGTATGTTTAGCATACTGACATACATCACACTGAAAGAAATCAAGACTTTTATTGATAAATAATAATGGGAAAAGATATTTCTAAGTATATGAAATTTGGATATCCTAATCGATAGTGCCACATCATAATTTTACTTTCATTATTGGATAGACTACTAGACTAGAAACTATGGATTGACTAAGCAGACTGTCTAGATATAAGAGAGGCTTTAAGAAGGTAAAGTCCTACACGAAGTTTAGCGCTGTCAATCATCTTCCCTGGTGCTCAAGTCCTGAAAAACATAATAATCACCAAAGAACTTAGTTTCACAGTTAAGGTCTCGGTTGACCCTACCAATCGACACAAGATTACAAGCAAGTCTAGGCACATAAAGCACAGAATTAAGAATGATATTGTTGGAAATTTTAACTGTTCCCGTTCTGACCACTTTGGTATAGCTGCTATTTGCTATACGTATCATTAGATGTTTATCACATAATGTAAATGTTGAGAATAACATTCTGTCACCTGTCATATATTCCGATGCTCCTGAATCAATGATCCAAGAGGACTTGTTTGTGTGCATTGCGATAGGATTGCTCATCGACGAGTTTGAATTTGAACTTTTAGATGGATTGTTCTGTTAAATAATTTTTGGAGCATATCTAGTTGCTCTTTGGAGAAAGGAGAACTCACAGTTTTTGAATTTTTAACAAACGCATGATGTGCCTTTGTCTCTCTGTTAGGATAATTGTGAGTGGTGATGGGAAGGAGACTGCCTTCTGGAGAAGAAGGCATGATGCAGGACATGCCGGAGGAAGTTCCTGTCGTGTCTTGTATTGAAAAATCAGAGTCGGACATGATTTGTCACACCTAGAGATAACCATGGAAGTTGGCTGCTCTGTTTGTTGTTGATGACACTGGAATGGAGGTTGACGTTGTTGTTGTTGGAAGAATCAACAACCATGCACCTGGAGGAAGAACCAGCTGTTAGGATTCAACGTTGCTGTTGTTGGAAGAACTAGCAACCATGCGACTGGAGGAAGAACCAGCTGCTAGGATTTTTATAGCTAGGGTTTTTGCGGCTAGGCTTTCATGTTGTTTGACAGAAAATTGTGGTGGAAAAATTGTACTAAATAGGGATAAAATAATAGGTTGCCTAGTTTGAATTTCAACACATGATAATGTTAAAATCGTGTAGATAAAAAGCAAACATTGAAATTGAATTATAATTTATATTTTTCTTCTTCATATCTTTCCTCTTTCCATCTCCAATTCGCCATCGACATTGTATATCGAAACATCGGCATGACACTAAAACAATATCATTTTATCAAAGGTCCGAACATGGGCATGGCTCACGTTTCAAGATTTTGAACCTTAATCTCATGACATTAGAAGAATATGGATCAAGAAATTTTGCAATTGTTCATTGCATTTTTTTCGTGCTATGTTATTGGTGCACCATCTAAAATGCATGGGTAATTAGCCAAAATTATGCAATGGAATTAAAAAACAAGGCAGTTCTGAAAATATTTTTCTTTTTTGTTAATTTCCAAAATTTTGAGGCAAAACCAATTGAAATTTTATATAAGAAAAACATATCAGAATTTTTTATACTCATCAAAACATGCAAAAACATGCATGCAAACCCAATTTATACCTTTCTACAAAATGGTATCCAGGTTTTGTACTTTTTACAAGTCATATATGTTCACATGAATTCATTTCATCTCACAAATTTCAAGTTTCACTTTGAGCTATTATACTTTTCTTTCTTTCTTTCTTTTTACTTGGGTTGCTTGGTTGATATTCATTTTTCTTGAATTCTACAATTTTGTTGGATATTGACTATGATACCTTTATTCAGCGCTCAATATCCCAACCGCATGATATAACAGGCCAAACACAGCAAAAGCTTCAACAGGTGCATCCCATAAAACTTGTTCTCTTGTAAATATTAATCTTGTTGATGCATATTAGAAGCCATCATAATGCAAACATGTTTCATCTGTAGATTGCTGGACAGCATCAGATGTCATATTCTCATCCTATGTTGCAGCAACAATTTCAGAATGGACAATTGCAAACATCACTCATGTCTCATAATATTTTACAAAATCAAATTAACCAAGGAGGTCAACTTAGGAGCAACATAAACCAGTTAGGATCTATCAACAATGCTTTGTTCAATGCTGCTCAAGCTTCACCAAACTCTCAAATGGTGAATTATCTTATGGAAGCAAACATATGCTGTATTTTTTGTTCGCTTTATTTGGGTGGTTGATTTAAACACATAATTAATATAAAGATTTAATGCAATAAAAAGTACATCACATCTGTTAACAGACTAAATAGGTACCAGAACAATTAACCGACCCCATCCACAAAATTCTAAAGCATAAAAAAGTGAAGCAATAGAATAAAACTTGAGAAGTCAACTATAAAAGTTCAACCAAAGGAAGCTCCAAAATCCTAGCAGCATTTACATCTTAGAGCATCTAAAACTCATCCTAGCACTTGCTTGGGGATGATCTGAAGGCAAAAACAAATAGGCATTCACTAGGAAAAGCTGGGTAGGAATGCAATAGTATGCAGCATGAAGATAAGTAATTCTATCATAGGATATCACAAATAATTCTATGCATGAAGTGTGTTAATGCCACTTCTTCACGTTTTATTATCTTAGATTATGTTACTTGCGAATGACACTATGTAGAGTATTACACTATGCCCACTCAAGCATGTGCATGATTGCCTCACTATTACTTCAAAAACACACTCATCAAGACCATTTGAGTGTGCTGCTGGCATAATGCTCTTATTTCTACCAACAAGCTAACATGAGGTCAATAGTAATCATTACAATATCATCACATGCTCGTATATTATCATCACATAATACTAGCATAATTTTCGTATATCTACAAACTAGCTAACATAAGGTTCATAGTAATAATTACAAGAAGTATCATGATTTTATCATGCTCATTTATCACTATATGTTATAAACATACACTATGTTCTCCACTCAGATTTATTATATTCAGCTATAATTTAACTCCAATATCACTTATGGTAATATTTCTCTTAGAGGTTACCTAAGCTAGGAGCACGACATATATAAATGGATCATCCATCGATTAAAATCTCGAGCCATTTCGTCTGATACGAGCGAAACATCTCGTTCCGCCAGCGGACCGACACTGGCACAGGCGGTTCTGTCCGGAACATCATCTGGATGCGTCGCGCTGGATCGGCGACTCCTCTGGAGGTGTCGCTCGAGCCCGACGATGCCTCCAAAAGCGTCACGTAGGCCGGCGTGCCCGCGGTCACGCAGAACGGACTGGGTGACAAAACAGGTAAGGTTTTAGCTGTAGGTTTTTAATAAATAACTTAGAGTTTTGATAAATAATCTAGCTTAATAATTTTAATCAACACCTAGCTATGATTGAGATAATTTAAATAGACTTAATTAAAGTCTAATAAAATTATCCCATTAATTTAATATATATATATATATATAAATATATTTTATATTTAAATATTTAGATTAAATTTTTTATTTTTAATTAATATATTTTATATTAAAAAATACTGAAATCATATTGGCATGACACAATACGGTACCAAAACTGTATCGTTTTGGCCCGGACCAAAATGTCGACACGGCTCAAGATTTTAAACCATGGGATCATCTAATAACTATCAAGAGCATAATTTAAGGTCTATGGAATGCTCATATAACCAAACATTATCATGCACACACAATCTAACAATTTATGTGCATGAGCAAAGAATATTAATTTTTAGAAGCAAACATATTTTTATTCAACACAAGCATTTATGATTTAAAAAGGTGAAATAGGGTTCCTCCTCATTGATTAGGGTATGAATGGTGATTATTCTGGCCACACTCGTTTCATCCCTTAAACTCCTCTCTTGATGTGTCTCTTCTATAAAATGGTTGGGAACTCATTCTAAATTGGGTGGATTGGTTAAACTCTCATTCCTTAGGTTGGGGATACACCATTAGGCATGTTTGAGATCATCACAACTGGGAAACACTCTCCAATAGTTTCTGTTCATAACCATACAGATGATGTCTGGCTCAAAAACACAAGAAAAAAGTTTCCCAAAATCCCACCATAACTCCCAGATATCTCCTATATCCATTTTCCTTGCTTTGTAGAGGATGTATCACTCACTCATCTTGCCACCAAAACTTTCTCGAAGCACCCTTGGACTTTAGAATTGAAAAGGGTTGATAACAAACATTGCCATTGTTTGAGGGAACAAGACTTTCAGTACACAGCCAAATTAGAAGTTTCATGAACGGACTCTCTCATAGGTCTCCTATTTGTGCTGCTGGTAACACTCATACTTGAAGAAAGGAAGCGTGTTGAGAGAGGGAAGAGGGGAAGTAAAAAGGAGGGGAGGGAGGGAAGGTGGAATGGAAGGGAGTAAAGAGGAGAAAAAAGAAAATTCTCACCCTTTTATTTTGTCATTCCCAATGTATATAAGGTTAAAATAGTCTTTTCAATTTGTATCTACTCTTTCTCCCCTCTTCCATCCACTTTTGGAAGGAACCAAAAGTGGGTAAAGAGAGCCAAACTAATTCTTTCTTTTCCCTCACTTTTTATTATTACACATAAGTAGACAAGGGAGACAATTGCTTTCCCTCTCCTCTTCACTCTGTTTGGGTTTCCCTCTCAAGTAGGCATAACATCAAGGAAACCCTCTTCCTTGTTGCTGTGGAAATCTTTGGACACTGCTGCTTCTGCATGGAGTTGAAACACAAGGGTGTAGAGGGAGGTAGATTGGGGGCGGGTTGGGTTCTCATTGGGATCTGGGAGGACAAGTGTGGGAATAGGTTTAATTCCCATTTAATGGATATATGTCTCTGGCCTACATGGTTTAATGAAACTATTGCACTCTCTGAATGACCAGGTTTAGGTCATGAATATAGTCTTTCTGTGAAGCCAGGGTATGATTCTGTACATTAACTCTTTTTGAAACCCTCATCAGGGGGGAAAAATTTTGCACTGGAATTGCCCAACCTTTAAAGTGTCTCAATATTCCTGCCAACTTTTTACTTTATTAGATGTTGAATATAGGATGACTGCAAATACAAAAATTCAACGATTCTAAGCTATGTTACACGCAGTGAACTATGTGTTTGGCGAAGGTTATCTATTAATTTCAATTGAGCTCTTGCTGATGAGAATCCAACAATTGCTGGAGTAAGAATACAGGCAAACACAAACATTGGGGTTCTGACATCAGATCCAATTGGTCCAAAAACCTCGGCCTGAAAATTTGGGATCTTCCAGGCTGGATCAGGTTCCATTTATATTTACATGCAAAAAATCTGAATCTGGCCTTATACTTGCACCAACATGCCCCTTCACTTAGATATTAAGTTGAAATTCTTTTATTGTTGCAGGAGTTACTTGAAAGTTTTGAATAGATAGATGCTCTCATATTAGTTCCTAAGACTTTGTCATTATTATCTCAGATTGCAAGCATGTCAGCTTCGATGCAATCTCAATCACGTTTGCCACGGATGCAGGTATACATTGCATAGTTATCCTCAAAAAATTTCTTTTACATTTTGAATTTTTGCTATTTTTTCAAGTTATCTATATATTAGTGGTATCGATGATATATTCTAACAATATGTTACAAAATGGTTTTTACAGGATTGAATGTCATCAGCACATAAGGCTAATTACTTAAAATATGTATTCTATCTGTGAAATTTGTCATGCTTATGGTACTTGGTTGTAGGTCTGACTAACATTATTACATATGACATCTACCAAATCAAGGTGCTCAGCCATTGCTACTAACCTTCCTTTGTAATCCTGACTTGATTACATGTGACATCTACCAATTAAGGTGCTCAGCCTTTGCTATTTTCTGTCCTTAACTGGATTGGTATCACCCAGCGTTGAGTCAATACTTGTTTCAGTTGTATTTGGATTGGGTCCAAAGAGTGATCTAGCTAGAAAAT
Organism: Curcuma longa; assembly: GCF_044706935.1. NCBI lineage: Eukaryota > Viridiplantae > Streptophyta > Magnoliopsida > Zingiberales > Zingiberaceae > Curcuma > Curcuma longa. The sequence continues at coordinate 728,979 of NC_133861.1, forward strand.
TGTTTGAGTACAGCCAATAAGGTAGAGTAAGAAATAATTTCTGCAAATATAAAATAAATATTATATTATCAGGAGAACCTGCTAATATAAAAGAGCATAATTGGTGGAGGAAAAGGAGAACGATTGAGGAGTCACTGTTGTTGATGAGGTGCAACACATGACTAAGGGATACAAATTAGGGTGATTGACAAAGTTCAGCTGGTTGAGGTGATGTTGGTTACAAGATGGGTTACAGAGGAGAAGGTTGGGAACAATCGCATTGGAGTGAAACAGCAATCTAATAGGTATGCTGCTTACAATGGAAGGGCAAGGATTGATGAAGCCATGCTGTCACAGGGAGAAGCTACGTTGCGGATTCTGACAGGGTGGACATTGGTAAGGCCATGGTGGGGATCCATGGTAAACATCTAGAGTTACATGTGACAATCCCAAGCAAGTGAGGGATACAACTTTAGCAAGAGGGACCGACACTTAGCATAAGTTACATATAATTTATTATTTAAAATAAATTATATATTAAAAATAGATATTAATGTATATAATACCTTTATGTTTTGAGAAAAAAATCCAGCAGTGTCAATTGCCCCCATTGGATTTGTCCAGACTCTTCAGTTCATCCCAGAATGGAATAATGAATATTCCACTGAAAAACAATTTTAATAGTTTGAGTGTAATGGATCAAATGTGAACAACTGATGATAAATGTCTATAATACAATAATCTGGTTGTTACCTTCTACAAAGTTTTTGTTGGAGGACAATGATTAGCTAATGAATAAAGAAAGATGTTATGGAAAATATTGAGCAACCATGTTGATTCATAATGAAAATATTTACATAATGTCTTACATTGATAAAATGTACAAATTATTGCCTCTTTCAATGTATTAAGAGTTGAAATGAGCAATAGAAATTTCATCATCAAATGCTTTTGACATTGAATGATTATCATCAAATGAAAGATGACACAACATGACATCTAAGTCATATTGACTCACCCTTGTTATCATTATATCTATAGATGTGATAAAACTTATTCTTCTTTGTCATTGTTAGGTGTTGAATTGTTGACTCTCTCTATCTCAAGATTTTCTTCTATGTCATTGTCGACTTTGAGATTTCTTTGACCTTTAAACTTATCAATAACATAACCGTCATCCTTTCCTGTTTCTTTTATAATGATTCCAATTCAATTTCTAATATAAAGGCTTAATTTTATTTCTCTAATGGTTAGATTTAGTTTTAATTGGTTAAATTTAACTATTAATGGTTTTCTAAAAAAATTAGAATCATATAAAATAAATTTATGCCGAACCAAATCAAATATTTATGTTTCTTTTGATTTCTGATTCATATAAAAAACTGTGTTTTACATGCTGTCACTCATAACTGGATTGTATTATAGAATCTGAATCTTATAATTTTGACAACTATGCTTGCATGCTAATTTGTGGCCTGGTAATAACAATGTGAATGGACTTTTTATTTCTGGATGATAAGCTACACTAATGATGGAAAGTGTGATGGTTATTGTGAAAAAGAATATAGAAAACTTGTCTTATTACAAGGGATAACCCCCTTATTTATACATGAATATAACGACTTATTCTAGGAAAATTATTCTAAAAGAATAAACAGATTATTTATCCCTAAATATTCTAACACTCCCCCTCAAGCTGAAGAATATAAATCATATGTACCCAGCTTGTTACATATGTAGTCAATTCGAGGACCTCTCAGTGACTTGGTGAATATATCTGCTAGTTGATCCTGTGATTTAACAAAACTAATAGATATTTCACCAGATATGACTTTCTCTCTGACAAAGTGACAGTCGACTTCAATATGTTTTGTCCTCTCATGAAAAACTAGATTCGAAGCAATATGCATGGCGGCTTGGTTGTCACATATAAGTGACATTTGTGTAACCTCTCCAAATATTAGCTCTTGAAGTAACTGTTTGAGCCATATAAGCTCTTGACTGGCTATGGCCATAGCTCGATATTCTGCCTCTGCACTGGATCTTGCCACAACATTCTGCTTTTTGCTTTTCCAAGAAACAAGGTTATCTTCGACAAATATATAATAACCAGAAGTAGATTTCCTATCAATGGGAGATCCTGCCCAATCTGCATCAGAATACCCTACGACTCGAGTATGTCTTTTGTCTTCGTACAGAAGACCCTTTCTTGGAGTGCTTTTGATATATCGAATAATCACTACCTGTGATAACAATATCATTAACATAAACTACCAAAAAATATTTGAAGCCGAGATCTTTTGTTTGAAAAGATGCAACCAGCAGATGAGTGGCGATAAAAGACAGAATGGTCAGCCTCACTCCGAGTCATGCCAAACTGTTGAATTACAGTACTAAATCTACCGAACCATGCTCTGGGAGACTGCTTGAGGCCATATAAAGATTTCCGTAGGCGACATACAAGACCAGAAGACTCCCCCTGAGCAACAAAACACGGAGGTTGCTCCATGTAGACTTCTTCGAGCAGGTCACCATGTAAGAAAGCATTTTTGATATCCAACTGATAAAGAGGCCAATGTCGGATAGCAGCAATGGACAGGAATAGACGTACAGAGGACAGCTTGGCAACAGGAGAAAAAGTGTCCCCATAATCCAATCCGAAGATCTGAGTATATCCTTTAGCAACGAGGCGAGCTTTAAGCCGGTCAACCTTTCCGTCTGGACCAACCTTCACCGTATATACCCATCGACAACCGACAATTGACTTCCCTGGTGGTAGAGGAACGAGGTCCCAAGTCCCACTGCTTTGTAAGGCACATATTTCATCGAGCATAGCCTGTTTCCATCCTGGATGGGCAAAGGCATCATCTGCAGTCTTCGGAAGAGAAACAGACGACAAGGAGGAAAGACAAGAAAAATAGGAAGGAGAAATACGATGATAACTCAAAGAAATATAATGAGGAGAAGGATTACGAGTGGAACGCATACCTTTTCGAAGTGCAATGGGAACATCAGACTCAGGAGATGGGACCGGAGGACAAGGCGAAAGACTCGGCTCCAAAGATGAGTTCATGGCAGCGTCAGTGGTGGGCGGCGGCAAGGCAGGACGAGGACGACGCTGATAAATCTGCAATGGAGGAGATGTCTCTGGAGGTGACAAAGACTCCTCCGGAGGATAAAAGATAGCCAATGGTGTAGGCATAGAAGGAGAAACCTCAGATGGAGATCCATTGGGCCCAAAAAATGGGACCGAATCAAAGAACGTGACATCAGCAGAGATGAAGTACCGATGGAGAGTAGGGGAATAACACTTGTACCCTTTTTTAGACCGTGGATACCCAAGGAAGACACATTTATGAGACCGGGGAGAGAGTTTATCCATGCCAGGATCGAGAGCATGAGTAAAACATATAGAACCAAAGACCTTAGGTGGTAAAGGATGAAGAGACTGATGAGGATAAAGAACATGATGAGGTATTTGACCTTGTAAAGTGGAGGAAGGCATGCGATTGATGAGATAGCATGCGGTAAGGACAGCATCACCCCAAAATTGAAGAGGAACATGAGAATGGAGAAGAAGAGTTCGGGTGGTTTCAAGAAGATGGCGATTCTTGCGTTCGGCAACTCCATTCTGTTGAGGGGTATGAGGACAGGACGTCCGATGCAACACACCATGAGACGCCATGAAGGTCTGAAACGGAGTAGATAGATACTCACGTGCATTATCACTCTGCAAGGTTCGAAGAGAAATACCAAATTGATTTTTAATTTCATAGAAAAAAGATTGAAAAAGAGAAAACAACTCCGAACGATCTTTCATCAGATATAACCAGGTGCAACGGGAAAAATCGTCTATAAAGGTAACAAAATATCGTGACCCCAATGTAGAAGAGACACGACTCGGACCCCAAACATCGGAATGAACCAAAGCAAAAGGTGACGTAGCCCGACTCACAGTGCGAGGAGAAAAAGAACTACGGACATGCTTTCCTAATTGACATGACTCACAGGATAGAGATTTTAAGTGGGAAAGACCAGGATGTAATAGTTTCAACTTATCAAGACCAGGATGTCCCAACTGAGCATGAATCAGAAGGGGAGATGTCGCCGCCGAACCAACAAGAGAGGACTGTTGAAGCCGATAGAGGCCATGAGACTCATATCCGAAGCCAATTATCCTCCCCGTACTCCGGTCCTGTAAGGAAACAGAAGATTTAGTAAACGAGATGACACAATCAAGAGACCGAGCAAGCTGACTGATTGATAATAAATTAAAGGGAGCACCGGGAACATAAAGAACATTATGGATAGAAAGAGACGGAGAAGGATGAACAATACCAATACCCTGAGACTGAGTTTGAGAACCATTTGCCATAGTGACATAGGGTAAATAACCAGAAGTTGAGAGAGAAGAAAAAAGAGATTTATTACCAGTGATATGATCAGTAGCCCCGGAATCAAGAACCCAAGGACTCGAAGAGTGAGTTATGCTAGCAAAGGAATTACCAGTGAGTGCAACTGCAGCAGGGGAATCAGAAGTCTTTCGATCCTCATACCATTTCAGAAAATCATCATAGGAAGGTGGTGGGGTCGGATCTGGTGGCAACTGTGAAGTAGAAACAGAACTCTGAACAATTTGCGCAGTCCGGGGAGGTCGACCGTGTAGACTCCAACATTTATCAATTATGTGTCCTGGTCGGTGGCAATGATCACACCAAGGACGTCCTTTGCCACCCTTACGAGGTGGAGGTCTGTTGTTGTTTCGACACAACATTTATCAATTTTTTTTTGTATGAGATATAAAGTTGTTTGCTGTTTGCTATTTGCTATTTTGCCTTCACGCTTCTGTCCGGTGCAAGGTGCAGCGCTTGTATTGCTGAAAGAGGACAGCAAGTAATTGCTGTTGTTGTTGCTGTTGATGTGTTGCTAGAAACGGGCAGGTTGCTGGTCTGGTGGCTTGAAGAAGAAGGGAATTTGGGCTGCTGCAGGATCCTGTGCAGGAAATGAGAAAAGGAGGGAGAAGCGGCTGCTAGAAATCCAGAGATGGTGCTGTTGGGGCGCGTCGAAGAGGGCAGCGCTGAAGGAGCTAGAGAGCGAAACCTTCGTGATTCGGAAGGGTTCCGATTCGAGAGGCGAAGTCTTCGCGATGAATCAACGCGCCGGAGAAGAAGATTTGGGCCTTGATTACCTTGTCGTCAACAGAGGAGACGGCAGCGATCGCAAGCGGAGGAGAAGGCAGCGAAGAGGAGAAGGCAGCGAAGAATCCTAGCCACTGGATCTTCTTCTTCTTTCCTCTGGCGGCCTTCGATCAGAACAGGGAGGCGCGCGTGATTGGAGCGGCGAACAGAGATTCGCGAGCGCAAGGCGCGTGGCGGCGGCGAAAGAGAGAAGGAAGGGAATTGTGGCTTGGTTCGGCGGATAAACCTAAACCTAAGCCAACCTTCGCTCTGATACCATGTTAAAAAAGAATATGGAAAACTTGTCTTATTACAAGGGATAACCCCCTTATTTATACATGAATATAACGACTTATTCTAGGAGAATTATTCTAAAAGAATAAACAGATTATTTATCCCTAAATATTCTAACACTAATGAATAAAGAAAGATGTTATGGAAAATATTGAGCAACCATGTTGATTCATAATGAAAATATTTACATAATGTCTTACATTGATAAAATGTACAAATTATTGCCTCTTTCAATGTATTAAGAGTTGAAATGAGCAATAGAAATTTCATCATCAAATGCTTTTGACATTGAATGATTATCATCAAATGAAAGATGACACAACATGACATCTAAGTCATATTGACTCACCCTTGTTATCATTATATCTATAGATGTGATAAAACTTATTCTTCTTTGTCATTGTTAGGTGTTGAATTGTTGACTCTCTCTATCTCAAGATTTTCTTCTATGTCATTGTCGACTTTGAGATTTCTTTGACCTTTAAACTTATCAATAACATAACCGTCATCCTTTCCTGTTTCTTTTATAATGATTCCAATTCAATTTCTAATATAAAGGCTTAATTTTATTTCTCTAATGGTTAGATTTAGTTTTAATTGGTTAAATTTAACTGTTAATGGTTTTCTAAAAAAATTAGAATCATATAAAATAAATTTATGCCGAACCAAATCAAATATTTATGTTTCTTTTGATTTCTGATTCATATAAAAAACTGTGTTTTACATGCTGTCACTCATAACTGGATTGTATTATAGAATCTGAATCTTATAATTTTGACAACTATGCTTGCATGCTAATTTGTGGCCTGGTAATAACAATGTGAATGGACATTTTATTTCTGGATGATAAGCTACACTAATGATGGAAAGTGTGATGGTTATCAATACATTGTTGATGCATTGCTTTTATTGATCGTACTTTTAGATAGACAAATGTGTAGCTTTGGTCAAACATTGGGCATATTCTACATAAGTGGATAATTCATATTGATGATAATGTTTTTATTGGTAGGACCATTGTTGTTGTTTATATTATATCATTATTCCACTTTATCCTTGGTTATGCATTGCTAAATAAAAAGTTACAAATTATTTCTATTATTGTGAATGTTGAAGTGTAACCTATGTTGGTCATAAAGTTGAAAAAAAAGAGAAGATAATAGACCTTCCATACATAAGTTGATTTAATTGGAGTTTTGTGTGAGGGATATAGGGGGACTAAAGCAAACATTATTTGAAAGTGAAGGTCTAATGTTACTTAGTAGCATGGTTTGGAATCTCGTACTGTGCCGTGTGAAACGGTCAAAATATATTGTTCTGGTAAATCACTGAAACTCGATGCCACTCAACACCAAAGTTCAAATTCTTGAATCATGTCATAGTTTCAATCTTTGACTGAAACATACTATTCTAGTATTATGCCGGGAATCCAATGCATGGTGCTGGTGATGAAGGTTGAAGAAGGTAATGACAGCAATAATAACAATAATGGATAATAATCTTGAATGGATTTCAATCAATCGAGATTTACCATATATGGCATCATAATTTTGATTGACACTAATTTATAGCAAAAGATAATATCTCTAAGTTTATCATATTCATTATTATGAATTATAATTATTATGATTGTATACCATATTTAATCTTTCTATTTATTATTTGAATAACATGTATAAATAAGCCCATTTGGCTGCAATAATAAAATCATCTAAAACAATTATTCTCTATTCTCTATTCTCTTTCATGGTATTTCTCTAAAATTTGAAGAAGAGATTCTAGACTTTTTTTCTATTTATTTTTGTTTATTTTTGTTTTTTGTTTTTTGCAATCTGATGCTACAAATCACAATCAAATAAAAAAAAGAAAAAAAATTATGGGAGCATCGAGGAATAAAATAGAGCAATAAGATTTAGGAAAAAAAGAAAGGATGAATCACTGGTGCATTGTTACTAGTATTTTGATGAGCTTGAGACTGTCAAACCCCGACATGTACTTATCTTCAGTGCTATGCCTTGATCTAGATCCCAAAGTTATTTTTTTTTCAATTATTCTAATTTTCCTTTGATGGAGGTAGAGGGAGTGGTCGTGGTGGTTAAAGCGGGAGAGGAGGCAACTAAGTATGCTGCAGCGAGGAAGAAGGGAGGAGTAGCTAATGTTGTTACGACTACTAGAAGAGGGCAAGAGAGGTTGTTGTTGCTACTTGTGGTTGGATCTTGAGGCATCGGAAGAGAAAAGGAGGAGTGTGGAAGGAGGAGGCACGACATCGGGTTTGGGAGAAATAACACAAGGAATAGAAAAGAAAGATACGAGAGAAAAAAGTTTCATAAGTGGGTTTAGAGAAGAAGGTGTTGCTGGAAAAGAGACTGATCTGCAAGATTAAAGGAACTAGATGGAATGGTGACTCAGGAGTCTCATTGTGTGGCAATATTGGAGTAACATATCTTGTCGTAAATCCAGTTTTTCATGCTCATACCAAGCATATAGAGATTGATTTTTATTTTGTCTGAGAACGAGTGGCAACTGAACAACTTTTAGTTTCTTATGATCTCTAGAGAAGATCAAATTGCTAACATATTCATCAAGCCATTATCTAGATAATGCTTTAACAAGATGACAATCAATCTTAACATCCAAGCACTCCCATTAAGTTTATCGGGGTTCATGATAGTAAGAATAACAATAATGGATAATAATTTTGAATTGAATTTAATCAATCGAGATTTATCATATCTGACATCATACTCAAGATCAACACGAATTGATAGCTAAAGATAATATTTCCAAGGTTATTGTATTCATTGCTATGATTATAATTATTATGATTGTATATCATATTTAATCTTTCTATTTATTATTTGGACAAGATGTATAAATAAGTTCCTTTGATTGCAATAATAAAATCATCCAAAATAATTATTCTCTATTCTCTTTCATAGTATTTTCTCAAAATTTGAAGAGATTCTAGACATTGTTTTTCTATTTTTTGCTTTCTGTTTTCTTATGTTGGTGTTTTTTTTTTCAATCTGACACTACAAATCACATTTAAATCGGGAAAAGGAAAAAATTGCCGGAATGTCAAGGAACATAATAGAGTAACAAGATTCAAGAAAAAAAGAATGAAAGGAAGAATCACCTATGGTATTACCAACATTTTGATGAATTTGAGATCGTCGAACCTCGGTGCATACTGTCTTTAGTTCTACACCTCGATTTAGATCTCGAAGCTATTTTTTTCAATGATCTTGATTCCCGCTTGATGGAGGTGGAGGGAGTGAATGCGATGATTAAAGCAGGAGAGACGATAGATAAGTATGCTATATCGAGGAAGAAGGGAGGAGCAACCAATGTTACTACTGCTGGAAGAGGGTAGTAGAGGCTATTGTTGCTACTTGTGGTTGGAGCTTGAGGCACTAGAAGAGAAAAAGAGCATGGAAGGAGGAGGAGTAGGTGGTAGCGGGTTTGGGAGAAATCACATAAGGAACAGAAAAAAAAAATAGAGAAAAAGGTTTCTTAAATAGGTTTGGAGAAGAGGAAGGAAGGTGTTACTGGAAAAAGACTGATCTACGAGATCAAAGGAACTAGATGGGGATGCGGTGGTGTGGCTCAGGAGTCTCATGGTGTGACAATATTGGAGCGACATACCTTGTCGTAAATCCAATTTTTCATGCTCATACTAAGCATATGGAGATTGATTTTCATTTTGTTCGAGAATGAGTGGCAACTAGACAACTTTTAGTTTCTTACATCTTTAAAGAAGATCAAATTGCTAACATATTCATCAAGTTATCATCCAGACAACGGTTTAATAAGCTGATAATCAAATTTAACGTCCAGACACTCTCATTGAGTTTATCAGGGGTAATGACAGCAAGAATAACAATAATGGACAATAATTTCGAATTGAATTCAATCAATCAAGATTTATCATATCTGACATCATAATCAAGATTAGTAGGAATCGGTAGCAAAAGATAATATTTCCAAGGTTATTATATTCATTGCTATAATTATAATTATTATGATTGTATGCTATATTTAATCTTTCCATTTATTATTTGGACAACATGTATAAATAAGCTCCTTTGGCTGCAATAATAAAATCATCCAAAATAATTATTCTCTATTCTCTTTCGTGGTATTTTCCAAAATTTGAAGAGATTCCAGACATTTTTTCTATTTTTTGCTTTTTGCCTTTTTCTATTATTTTGCTTTCTGTTTTCTTTTGTTGGTTTTTTTTTTGCAATCTGACACTACAAATCACATTCAAATCGGAAAAAAGGAAAAAAATTACGGGAATACTGAGGAACATAATAGAGCAACAAGATTCAAGAAAAAAAAGAATGAAAGGATTAATCACCTGTGTTATTACCAACATTTTGATGAGTTTGAGATCGTCGAACCTCAGCACATACTATCTTCATTTCTACACCTCGATTTAGATCTCGAAGCTATTTTTTTCAATGATCTTGATTCCTCCTTGATGGAGGTGGAGGGAGTGGCTGTGATGATTAAAGCAGGAGAGACAACAGATAAGAGGAGCAACCAATATTGCTACTGCTGGAAGAGGGCAGTAGAGGCTATTGTTGCTACTTGTGGTTGGAGCTTGAGGCACTAGAAGAGAACAAGAGTGTGGAAGGAGGAGGAGGTGGTAGCGATTTGGGAGAAATCACATAAGGAACAGAAAAAAAGATAGAGAAAAAGGTTTCTTAAATAGGTTTGGAGAAGAAGAAAGAAGGTGTTATTGGAAAAGAGACTGATCTACGAGATCAAACGAACTAGATGGGTAGACATGGTGGTGGCTCAAGAGTCTCATGGTGTGATAATATTGGAGCGACATACCTTGCTGTAAATCTAATTTTTCATGCTCATACTAAGCATATGGAAATTGATTTTTATTTTGTCCGAGAACGAGTGACAACTAGACAACTTTTAGTTTCTTACATCTTTAGAGAAGATCAAATTGCTAACATATTCACCAAACTATTATCCAGACAATGCTTTAATAAGTTGATAATCAAACTTAACGTCCAAACGCTCCATTGAGTTTATCAGGGGTAATGACAGCAAGAATAGCAACAAGGGATAATAATTTCGAATTGAATTCAATCAATCAAGATTTACCATATCTGACATCATAATTAAGATCAGCAGGAGTTAATAGCAAAAGATAATATTTCCAAGGTTATTATATTTATTGCTATAATTATAATTATCATGATTGCATGTCATATTTAATCTTTCCATTTATTATTTGGACAACATGTATAAATAAGTTCCTTTGGCTGCAATAATAAAATCATCCAAAATAATTATTCTCTATTTTCTTTCATGGTATTTTTCCAAAATTTGAAGAGATTCTAGACATTTTTTCTATGTTTTTTGCTCATTGCTTTTTTTTCCTATTATTTTTGCTTTCTGTTTTCTTTTGTTTTTTTTTGCAATCTGACGCTATAAATCACATTCAAATCAGGGAAAAAGGAAAAAAAATTACAGGAGCATTGAGGAATAGAATAGAGCAACAATATTCAAGAAAAAAAAGAATAAAAGGATGAATCACCTATGCGCGGTTACTGACATTTTGATGAGTCTGAGATTGTCGAACCTTAGCGCGTACTTGATTTAGATCCCAAAGCTATTTTTTTTCAATGATCTTGATTCTTATTTGATGGAGGTGGCAAGACTGGTTGCGACGGTTAAAGCAGGAGAGACGACAGCTAAATATGTTATAGTGAGGAAGAAGGGAGGAGCAGCCAACGTTGTTACTGCTGCTTGAAGGAGGAGGAGGCGGTGGTAGCAGACTTGGGATAAATCACATAAGGAACAGAAAAAAAACATAGGGAAAAATGTTTCTCAAGTGGGTTTGGAGAAGAAGGTGCTACTGGTAAAGAGACTCATCTACTAGATCAAAAGAACGAGATAGGGTGGTAGTTCAGGAGTCTCAGGGTGTGATAATATTGGAGTGGCATACCTTGTCGTAAATTCAATTTTTCATGCTCATATCAAGCACGTGGAGATTGATTTTCATTTTGCCCGAGTGACAATTTAACAACTTTTAATTTCTTACATCTCTAGAGAAGATCAAATTGCTTTCATATTCACCAAGTCATTTTTCAGACAACGCTTTAACAAACTAGTAATTAAACTCAACGTCTAGGTATGGGTAATGACAGCAAGAATAACAATAATTGATAATAATCTTGAATTGATTTCAATCAATTGAGATTTACCATATTAGACATCATAATTAAGATCAACATGAATCAATAGCAAAAGATATTATTTCCAAGTTTATCATATTCATTGGTATGATTCTAGTTATTATAATTATATACCATATTTAATCTTTATATTTATTATTTGGAAAACATATATAAATAAGAAAGCCCTTTTGGTTGCAATAATAAAATCATCCAAAATAATTATTCTCTTTCATGGTATTTCCCTAAAATTTGAAGAAGAAATTTCAAACTTTTTTCTTTTTGAATTTGACTCTATAAATCAAAATCAAATCGGAAAAAAGGGTAGAAAATCTGCTAGAGCGTCGAGGAACAAAACAAAGCAACAAGATTTAAGAAAAAAAAGAGTGTAAGGATGAATCACCGGTGCGTTGTTATCAATATTTTGATGAGTCTAAAACCGTCGAACCTCGAGCTTACCTGTCTTCAGTGCTACGCCTCGATCTAGATCTCAAAATTATTTTTTTCCAATGATCTTGATTCCCTTTTGATGGAGGCGGAGGGAGCAGTTAAAGATGTAGAGGAGGTGACTAAGTATGCCGTAGTGTGGAAGAAGGGAGGAGCAATCAATGTTGTTAATGCTGCTAGAAGAGGGCAGCAGAGGTTATTGCTACTCGTGGCTAGAGCTTGAGGCGCTGGAAGAGAAAAGGAGGAACGTGAAAGGAGGAAGCAACGACATTGGGTTTGGGAGAAATCACATAAGGAATTGAAACAAAAAGTTAGGAGAGAAAAAGATTTCTTGAGTGGGTTTGGAGAAGAAGGAAGGTGTTATTGGGAAAAAGATTGATGTGCGAGATCAAAGGAACGAGATAGGGTGGTGGCTTTGGAGTCTTTTGATGTGACAATATTGGAGTGATATACCTTGTCGTAAATCTAGTTTTTCATGTTTGTACCAAGAATATGGAGATTGATTTTCATTTTGTTCGAGAACAAGTGACAACTCGACAACTTTTAATTTCTTACATCTCTACAAAAGATCAAATTGCTGACATATTCACCAATTCATCATCGAGACAACACTTGAAATGCTTGTAATCAAACTCAACGTCCATGCACTCCTGTTGAATTTGTTGGGGTAATGACAATAAAAATAACAATAATGGATAATAATCTCAAATTAATTTCAATTAATCTAGATTTACCATATCTAACATCATCATTAAGATTGACACAAATCGATAACAAAAGATAATATTTCCAAGTTTATCATATTCATGGCTATGAGTATAATTATTATGATCGTATACCATATTGAATCTTTTCATTTATTATTTGGACCACATGTATAAATAAGGTCCTTTGGTTGCAATAATAAAATCATTCAAAACTATTATTCTCTATTCTCTTTTATGGTATTTCTCCAAAATTTGAAGAAGGGATTTTAGACTTTTTTTCTTTGTCTTTTGCATTTTTTTGCTTTTTGTTTTTGTAATCTAACCCTACAAATCCCAATCAAATTAGAGAAAAAAATTGTGGGAGTGCCGAGGATAGAATAGAGCAATAAGATTCAAGAAACCAAAGAGTGAAATGATGAATCATCGATGCGTTGCTACCAGCATTTTGATGAGTGAGACCGTCAAACCTTAGCGCATGCTTGTCTTCAATGCTACGCCTCGATCTAGATCCCGAAGTTATTTGTTTTCCAAGAATCCTGATTCCCCTTTGATGGAGGTGGAGGAATTGGCCGCGGCGGTTAAAGTAGGAGAGGAGACGACTAAGTATGCTTTAGTGAGGAAGAAGGGAGGAGCAACCAATGTTGTTACTGTTGTTGGAAGAGGGCAGCAGAGGTTGCTGCTGCTACTCGTGGTTGGAGCTTGAGGCTTTGGAAGAGAAAAGGAGGAGTGTGGAAGGAGGAGGCAACATTAGCGGTTTGGGAGAAATTACGCAAGGAACAGAAGAAAAAAAGATAGGAGAGAAAAAAGTTTCTTAAGTGGGTTTAGAGAAGAAGGAAGGTGGTGCTGGGAAAGAAACTGATCTGCGAGATCAAAGGAACGAGATGGGATGGTGGCTCAAGAGTCTCATGGTGTGATAATATTGGAGCGACATACCTTGTTGTAAATCCAATTTTTCATGCTTGTACCAAGCATGTGGAAATTAATTTTCATTTTATTCAAGAACGAGTGGCAACTTGATAATTTTTAGTTTCTTACATCTATATAGAAGATTAAATTCCTTACATATTTACCAAGCAATTATCTAGACAAAGCTTTAATAAGCTAGCAATCAAACTCAACGTCTAGGCACTCTCGTTGAGTTTGTCGGGGATAATGGATAATAATCTCGAATTGATTTCAGAGCGGCACGAATCGATAGCAAAAGATAATATTTCCAAGTTTATTATATTCATTGATATGATTATAGTTATTATGATTGCATATTATATTTAATCTTTCCATTTATTATTTGGACAACATGTATAAATAAGCCCCTTTAGTTGTAATAATAAAATCATTCAAAACAATTATTCTCTATTTTCTTTCATGGTATTTCCTCAAAATTTGAAGAAGAACTTTTAGATTTTTTTTCTTTTTATTTTATTTTTGCAATCTAATGTTACAAATCACAATCAAATCTGAAACAAAGGAAAAATTTATGGGAGCAACGAGGAAAGAATAGAGCAACAAGATTCAAGAAAAAAAGAATGAATTACCGATGTGCTGTTATTAGCATTTTGATTAGTCTGAGACCGCCGATCCTCGGCGTTTACTTGTTTTCAGTGCTACACACCTTGATCTAGATCTCGAAGCTATTTTTCCAATGATCTTGATTCCCTTTGATGGAGGCGGAGGGAGTGGCCTCGACGGTTAAAGCGGCAGAGGAGGCAGCTAAGTATTCATTAGTGAGGAAGAAGGGAGGAGCAACCAATGTTGTTACTGCTACTGGAAGAGAGCGGCAGAGGTTGTTGCTGCTACTCGTGGCTGGAGCTTGAGGCGCCAGAAGAGAAAAGGAGGAGTGTGGAAGGAGAAATAGGTGGCGGCGACAACAGGGAGAAATCATGCAAGGAATAGAAAAAAAGAGACAGGAGAGAAAAAGATTTCTTAAGTGAGTTTGGAGAAGAAGGAAGGGGTTGTTGGGAAAGAGACTGACTTGCGAGATCAAAGGAAGAAGATGGGGTGACGGCTCAGGAATCTTATGGTGTGACAATATTGGAGCGACATACCTTGCCGTAAATTCAGTTTTTCATGCCATACCAAGCATTTGGAGATTGATTGTCATTGTCCGAGAATGAGTGGCAACTTAACAATTTTGAGTTTCTTACATCTGTACGCAAGATCAAATTGCTGACATATTCACCAAACCATTATCTAGACAACAATATAATAAGTTGACAATCAAATTCAACATCTATGCACTCTTGTTGAGTTTACCAAGGGGTAATGACAATAAGAATAACAATAATGGATAATAATCTCGAATTGATTTCAATTAATCAAGATTTACCATATCTAGCATCATAATCAAGATCAGCATGAATCGATAACAAAAGATAATATTTCCAAGTTTATTATATTCATTGCTATGATTATAATTATTATAATTGTATACCATATTTAATTTTTTCCATTTATTGTATAAATAAGCCCCTTTGGCTGCGATAATAAAATCATCCAAAACTATTATTCTCTATTCTCTTTTATGGTATTTCCTCAAAATTCGAAGAAGAGATTTCAGTTTTTTTTCTTTTTTTTGCTTTCTTTTTTTTTGTTTTTTTTTTATTTTTATTTTTGCAATCTAATGCTACAAATCAAATGAAATTGGAAAAAAAGGAAAAACAAATTGCAGGAGTGCCAAGGAACAGAATAGAGCAATAAGATTAAAAAAAAGAAGTGAAAGGATGAATCATTGATGCACTATTACCAATATTTTGAGAGTCTTAGACCATCGAACCTCGGTGTGTACTTGTCTTCAATGCTATGCCTTGATCTAGATCCCGAAGTTATTTTTTTCAATGATCCTGATTCCCCTTTGATGGAGGTGGAGGGAGTGGCTGCGATGGTTAAAGCGGGAGAGGAGGTTGCTAAGTATGTTGTAGTGAGGAAGAAGGAGAGAAAGATTTCTTAAGTGGGTTTAGAGAAGAAGGAAGATGCTGCTGGGAAAGAGACTGATCTACTAAGTAGTCTAACCATAAAATTATTTTGCATCTGAGTAATGCCTTGTTTAAGTTACGTGGAATCTTCTCTTGTTTTCATTACTTTCTTTGTTGTCTTTGTAGTTTGGTCTACCTGGTGGGCACCTGCAAAGGAATCATCCATCCCAGGTGTTTAACGATCAGAGTAAGTTTTAGATGCTTTAATGAAAAATATTATGCCTGTGGTGCCAAAATAGTATTCTTATTCCTCAAAGTTGAGGAAGAATGTTAGCACAGTATGCTATGATTCTTTTTGCAATCTAACTGGGATCTGCTAGGACTGTTTTCCTTTTTGCTTATTGAAAAATAGCACATCCAAGGTAATATCAAACTATCAATCATACTATTGTTTGGAAGTAATAGCTATAACCAGCATAACGTTTCTCCATTCTACTGTGTTATGGGAATCACATTATGTTTTCTGTGAGTTAGATAACCTCATCACATTTTTGCCGCAAGTAATAGATTCAAGGATATTTGACATTTGTATTGCGAATTGTTTGAGTGAACTGACTAATTATATTGAAGTGTGAATGGTAAGGTTCGGCTACAAATTAATATAAATAGGCTCGAAAAACTTTCTACTATATTTGAGATTGCTTTTACATCCTAGAATATGTAAAATAACATAATATTGTATTTAATAGTATTATTATTAAGGAGCAAACTGAGGTTGATTCATAATAAAAAAAAACAGTTTTATACATTGATGGGAATAACAATGAACAAACTATTATTTATTCTATTTTGTTAACAATTAAAATGAAATGGAAATATGATATTTCACCTTCAAATGCTTATAAACATAGGAAAATTATTGTTAACTCCACTCGCACAGTTGACTTCGGAGTTGCAATGCCATCAACATGGTGAAAAAGAAAGAAAGACAAAGGCGACAACCATGTAAAGAGAAGAAGATGCATTTGACATCACAAAACGATCATGCTATATGAACAGAGGAATGGATGATGTCTTTGGCATCTTAAAGCTTCTCATCGTCAATCAATTCTACCCTCATTATCATCTTTGTGTCTCGATACAATATGATTTGTTCTTGCAACTTCATATGGCAAGATTTATGTCATTGCTAACTCTAAGATTTCACTCTCTGATCTCTTTATCTTTTATTATATAATATAAGATTCATCCTTTCTCTCTTCAATAATGGCTATGGTTTAATTTTTCATCTATTGGATCTAATTTAAAGTCTGTACGTTAGGTTTACTTTTAATTGGTGGAGATCAAATAATTAGTGGAGATCAAATCTTTGCTTGGCTTTTCTTTCTTTTTTGAGAATTGTATGAACACCATTTGTATCAAATCATATTGAATTAAATCATAATGATTCTTTTTCATTTCATATGTATGACATATCATATAAAATCTAAATTTAAAACAAATTTGAATTATATAAAATAACTGAGTAAAACATATGAGATCTGAATAATTGAATGGTGTGCTTCCAACTGTTCAATCAAATGAAACATTTTGATACAAGTGGAAGCTAAGAGTAAATACAATATCATACATGAAAAATACTGATCAAGAATGAGGTATCTGATGGATAATGATGGTAATAGATACAACAATGATAAGAGTAGTACATGAATCATGCATAATTGAACAAATAACCAAAGCAACTAATTAGCTGGATATAGTTGTCAAGATCTAATTTACAGATACTTAAGTTGTAAATTTAATTTATCATAGATCATGGGTAGTTAAAGTTTGAAAATATCAAGAATAGGGCATAATAGGTATGGAAAGTGTCTTTTGGTGTTCTCAGATATTCAGCTAATAGAATCCACCATGTTTAATATGGGAATTCACATTAATGGATCTATTTTTTTGTAGACTGAACTTTATGCTATAGTCCAAACCAAAATAGATATTGGTTGCATTTATGTGTTGTACTCATATCTTTTGGTATCCTCGGACATTCCAATTGACAAAATCCACTATATATAATATGGGAATTTGCATTAACAGATCCATTTGTTGTAGACTCAACTATATACTGGTGTCCGCATCAATAGTGTTTGGTTGTAATTATGTGTCACAGTACTACTATCTTTTGGTGCCCATAGACATTCAGCTGATAGAACCCACCATGTCTAATATGGAAATTCACATATTAATGAATCCTCAACTTTATACTGATATCCAAATCCAAATCAAAATAGTGTCTGATTGTAATTTTGTTGTACTAGTATCTTTTGGTATCCTCAGACATTTGGCTGACAAAATCCACTATGCATAGCATGGAAATTCACATGATGGATCCATTTCCTGTAGGTTCAACTTTATACTGGTATCCAAATCAAAATAGTGGTTTGTTGTATTTATGGGTTGTACTAGTGTCTTATGGTGCTTTTAGACATTCGACTGATATAATCCACTGTCTAATATGGAAAGTCACATTAATAAATCTATTTCTAGTAGGGCCAATTTTATATTGTTGTCCAAATCAAAATAGTGTGTGTGATGTATTTATGTGTCGTACTAGTATCTTTTAATATCGTTAGTCATTTAGCTGACACTATCCACCATGTCTAATATAGGAGTTCACATTAATGAATCTATTTCTTGTAGGCTCAAATTTATACTGATATCTTAAGTCAAAATAGTATTTGGTTGTATTTATGTGTCGTATTAAAACTATAAATGACAATGGGAAAGTAACATAGATAATAGAAGTTCTGTAACTAAATATTTTTAGAAAAGACATTTAATGGTTTAGAAATGTTTATATTGATGACATAAACAAATATTTTGTGTGCAATCATGGAGAATAAAACTATATAATGATTTAACAATTTTAACACAATGATAAAAACAATTTCTTGGTATCATTTGCAATATAAGGTAAGAAATGATTATCTAGACAATAACATTAGACTTCTTTTATTTAACCATTGTCAATTTAATTCTAGAAATACTTTTGTGTGATGGGGGGTCTATTTTCCCCTACTAAGCATGAACTTGATGCTGATGGTAACAATGATTGATCAGGTGGGTCTTGTTGTGGAGAGGGTGAGTGATGGGAACCCGTGTCCTATCTTGTGGACAATTGGAGAACAAAATGAAAACAGGGATAGGGTGATCACTTCGAGGGGATCGATCTCCAATAATCAAGTGAAATTGATTAATCAAAAGAAATTACTTCATTGCTTGTTCTCAAAAAATTGCATAATAACTATATATAACCCTACAACAGTATCAAATCAATATAAAAATTATTAATAAATCTAATAATCTATTCAAAGGGTAAATATTAATAAATCTAATGACCTTATCTAAATTAATAATAAATCTAATAGTATATTCTAAAATAATATTTTGAAGGGGTTATTTGAATAAGTCTATCTGGGATCGTATCATTCCATTGTCTTTCAAAACAACCTTGTCCTCAAGGTTGATCTTTTTTTCCTTTTTTTCTTTTGATAATTTGTATAAAATAGTTTTTTATTGTACACCAATTGAAATCTCCTTTTGATGAAAGCAAATGACCTTTTACGAGTCTTTTTTAAATCTAAAAATTTCCTTTGGGTCTTCGTTGAAAATTTATGTTCATGCCTGATACTTTCTTTTTCTTCGCTTAGCCTTGCGTTGGGTCCTCATCGAATTATGATGAAAAAATACTCCATGATTTGTCAGATGTTGTTGGAGATGACAAGACATTATTGCTTCGTTCACTAGAATGATGGAAGTAGAGATTGGTGTAGATCTAATGACTTCAATTATGGGCGTCATAAAGTTTAGCTCCTCATATATCTATTGTCTCTATAACTATCTTGTTGTTGTTCAATGAATCCTCTTACCTTTATTATTTGTGGAGGTTATAATCCTTCTAAGATACGAATTGATTTTGTCATAATGACATCTTATTTTTTATTGACACTTTCTTGTATTTTTTCTTCATTAATATCATCTTTTTTCCTTTGAATCCTCTATTGGTTCATCCATTAATGCTTCCCTTTGTGTACATTGATGACTTCGGTGCTACTTATTATTATTTCTTCACATTTCCTCATTGACTTTCTCTTCTTGAATTGTGCAAAGGACAATACAACTTTTACAATACGAGGATAGTACGTCTTCATCTCTTTTTGGATGTTAATATGAAGTCCTTCAATAAAAGTATTCAACAATTTTTGTTCTGATCAATCACGAGTTTGGTTAAAGAGTCGAAGAAAGCGATTATGATATTCTGCTACCGTGGTGATTTGTTGAATTTTGGATAATTTTTCATCTATATTATTATACTCTTGAGGTGTGAAATGTGTGAGAAGACCATCTACAACTCCTTCCATATTGCAGATCTATGACATGACATAACTAATTGATACCATCGGAGAGCCTCTCTATCCAGATGCAAAGAAGCTATTTCAACCTTTGAATCATTTAATGTGTCGTGTAAGATAAAATATCTTTCTATTTTAGAAATAAATCTAGTAAGATCTCTACTTCGCCAACAAGAGAATTCATCTTTATAGGATCTTCAATTTGTCATAACATGAAATTAATCTTGCTCTGATATCAAGTTGATAGGAGTCATATCTCGTGGAAAATAGAGAAAATAATATTTTGAAGTGATTATTTGAATAAGTCTATTTGGGAATTGTATCAATTAAAATAATACTTATATCCACCAATGCAAATAATACATATGTCCACACCAATGCAAATGAATTTTCTTAGGTTTCAAACTTTCAAGACCCTTTAATCTGGTCAGTATTGGTGAAATCACCTCCAGTTAGGCTGGGATTGTCATCCCTAATTAATACATATAAATAACCTATTTTCTTTGCTAGTTAGGAAACATCTTTAAAATCCATCAGGAAATAATCTGTAAAGACAAATCCTAAAGATGATTTACCTGTATTCATTTAACAATGATACGTATTTGTTACTTAAATGCCATAGTGCTAGTGTTGGCAACCGTTACTTGAGGAAGTTGGATGAAAATCTCTTATAATCATGACATTCTTTAAAGGATGCAATGTATAGACAAATACATGTTAGCAACACTTTTGGAAATTTGTAGGACTAAGATAGGAGATTAGTAATCTATTATTTATAAGAATTAACATAGCTGCCGTATGTGCCTCTCATTATTTCATTTATCTAATCTATTTGGATGAACTTTATCATACCAACCATTTGTTTAATTGTACAGATAGTTGAGTTGATGAGTGGGAACATGGACATATTTACTACCAAAGAGTTTAAATGCTTCTGATTAATTTCTTCTTACTAATATCTTCCAGTTTGAGTACAAAAGAGTTTCATTTCTGGTTGCAGTGTTTGGGATGGGTCCTTCAAATCCTGCTAATATGTTGGCAATGCAACAACAGCAACAAGGTGGATTTCGAAACATGTCGACTAACGCCCATAACTTGCAGCCTGGGATGGTTAACCTTCCAAATACAATTCAGAATCCCAACTTTACACAGCAACAACAAAACCAACAGTAGCTGATGCATCGAATCACAGGATGAACAGTATTGCCTGTTAACAGTGTCCAATAATGATCTAGCCATTGTGATGCGACTAGATATTACCAAGAAAGTAAGTTAACTAGGAGCAATTTTCCTTTTCTTCTGTTCCATTTGTTCTTCACGATAATCATCAGCCAGGCTACTTTTAGTTGGTCGGAGGTTGTGTTACCAATTCCTGCCTAACTGTGCACATTCTATCTGTAAGCGTGAAGCCTCATTGTTTTATTAAATTTTCCCGCAACTAGAAAATGTTTGGTGCTATTTTGCTGGATTGTATGAGAAAATAATCTATGTTGAAACTATTTTTTCCTTTTTTTTGATTATTTTAGCTGAATTTGCTGATTACATTTCTTTCATTTATTTCACATACTTGAAGGTAACTCTTTTCCCCTCGATCAATTCTTGCTTAGGTTTGTCCATTGTCCTTTGGCATAAAAATAGTGTGCTCGATGTCATGGTAAAAAGACTTTTTGTCATTGATCATTGTGATTAAAATGGCATTTGCACTCATAGTTTTCTGGCTGAGAGTGGAAAAGTAAAAAATTCCTTTCAAATTAAGTTAGTTCGATATTCTACAAATTGGATTGGTTGCAAAAGATGCACTGCAAAGTTTTTGTTGTTGAAAATTCTATAATTGTGTTGCAAGGCTATGTGAAATATTAGATTTTGTAAAATTTGTCTGTTTGTTTGTTTTTAAAATAATTTTTGTCGTTATTTCAAATTCTGCTCTTGCAACTCTGCCTCAATTTTTGTTGTTGTATTATTTTGAATAAAGAAATTCTATTGAGTTTTACATAACTTTAACTTAACAGCATCAAATCTTTGTGCCATAGTATTTGTGTACTTTTTTTGAATTTGGACTCTTCAAATAAAATGCTCTTCACTAAATTTAGGAGAAAATGTGCCCATGCTTATCGACTTTGACAAAATAGTTTTCTACCCATACTTCAAAATGTAATCGCTGTGACGGTAGTAAATTAGAATTTCTATGAATAAGCTATAAGGAATTTATCCCCTATTTTACCATAAACACATGAGTGTGTATGATTACTAAATTATAGATTGGACCAAACAAAAGAAATCACTACGAGATGATCTTTCAGCAATTGTAAATACATAATATTATGGAGAATACAGCAGGAAAGTAGTGGCAGAGTAAAAGCGTTTTTTGGAGAAACAGAATGAATGGCTTTTCCTCTCAGAGGAATTTTAAGTCATTCACTTTGAGATAGGTAAAGCTGTCAAATGGATCAATCCACGATCAAGCAGGTCAACTTATTAAAAATTTATCATATGACGGAGTAAAATGGGCCAACTCATGAACTTGATGGGTTGAAAAATCTCTAATTTAATCCAATTCAAGACAAGTTATGAGTTAGACATGTCAATCTATGGACATGTCAAAAAATAAAAAAATATTAAAAATTTTAAATTTGAATTACAATTTAATTGAAATTTTTAAATTTAAATTGCGATTTAGATGTGTCAAATTCATTAGTACATTAAATTTTTTATTTTAATTTTAAATTAAAAAATAAATTTTCTTAACACACGGATCAACTCAAGTCCACCACGAATCAACCCATGCGGATCGTGATCCTAACCAAGTCGGCTCACTTGAGCTCATCTTAAAATGAGTTGATAAAATTTCAACTCAACCTACTAAAATTGTTTGACGGGGCAGACCAATCTGATTGATCTAATTCAAATTGATAGCTATAGATATAAATTACAAAGGACTATAATGGTGTAAACTGTAAAGTTTTGTACAGAACAGCTCATTTGGACGAGTAGATCTGTCAAAACTTCTTTTGGATTTTTCAGATAAAAAGTTTCAGGGGGAAAAAAATCTCAATCAACACACGTGGACATTAGAATTTTATGTACAAGTTGGATTTATCTACAAAATCTCACTTTCGTTGCCCCCCAAACAGATTGAATAACAAATCATATCAGGAGACACCCAGGAAAGTAAAAATGATGACATTTTGGATTACATATACTTAGAGAAAAAGAGGAAACAATCATATATAAAGATCTATGTACATATTGCTATCACGTCACATCTCAGATAGCAAATTGCTAATCTTCTGAAGTTCCTCGAGAGCTGCAAATGCTGCAATTTGATGTTGTCCGAGATCATCTGCATTCGACCTGCTATTTCCAGAATTTTCAGGGATTTGATCTTTCTTTAAGGCCGACTCAATGATCTGCCGAATAGAAGGTACAATATAAACTGGTGTATACCTGGCTAATCAAACACTTGATTGACCTCATCATTTTTTTGAGCAAGACAGGAATAATATACCTTTTGTCAAATCCTGTGAATGTTTTAATTGAAAATATGAAAAAAAAGAAAGTAAAAAGACGAGCATCACAATGGGTTTATCACCTTTTGGTAGAGATGCCAAAGATAAATCCATAAATTCCAGTCATTTATTAAGTGTTGCAGTTCTACCCATTAATGTATCAATTCATAGTCAGAATAATGAGAAGGGAGTCGATGAGGTATTTGCACCCGTTGCTCGCCTTGAAACAATTCGGTTGATCATTTCTACCCATTACTTGGTATGTATGAACAATGTGAGGAATGATAAAAATGGTGATTGTTACTGGTTTGCTTGTATGTGGAAGACAGGGAATAATCCAAAGATAGATATTGGCATAATGTCCTACTATCTTGGGATTGAAGTGAAGCAACAGAGGATGGCATATTTATTTCTAAGAAAAAGGATATGCAGAAAAAATTCTCAAGGAGTTTGATATGAAAAAGTGCAAGCCGGTTTGGACACCCGTGGAATGTGGGATCAAGCTACACATGAATCAAGATGGTAAAAAGATCGAGCATCAAAAGTCTAGTTGGAATAATGAGAATTGGGACCGGGTTTGTGAAATTGCAGCTAATGTTCAGAATAATGAGAAGGGAAGCTTGTTCAGAGCTACCGTCTTCCTTTTCACCCGTTAAGGCTTTAGATGGTAGGAAAGAACTAGGAAATTTGACAAGTACATGCATCTTTCATTAAACTCTTAAAAGCATTAGAAGATGGAAAAAAAAACACAAGGAAATGGATTAATATATGCAACACCTTCTGTGTCAAACAAATTTGTTATGCTTGAGTACCAGAACGTGTCCTAAAATAACTTTTGTATCTTCTAATCAATGCCTCCAACATTTGTGATCACAAGTTTTCTCCGTATTAATTATTGAGTAATGTTCAAGGTATCATCTCTGAAAAAGACCAGTGTTCAAGATATATAGACCTCCAAGTAGGCTCAAGTTCTTTTAACTGTTTTAAACCTGACTATTTTGAAGCCTTATCATGGCTCGTTTTCCCCAACATTGAAGTTTGCAGCTATAGTTTATATAGGAGTATGCCTCATCCACAAAACCTGGAAACCCAGTCAATTCTGTGCATGCTAGTATTTGCTGTATGGAAATTCTCTTGCATTTGCAAAGAAAAAATTTAGACAGAAGAGCCAATCACAAAATTTTTTAATACACATCTCATAAATATATTTTGATCCACAAGCTGTAGTTATGCAACAGAAAGCATGAATCCAACTACAGATTATGTTTTATTTTTAAATGTTGGAGCATAAAATGTATTGTTTTATGGACACGAGTATGGCTTAACCAAAACAATGTGCCATAATTATTATGCTAGGCACACAATTCACTAATATAAAAACTAGTTGAGACTAGTTATTCAAAGAGAAAGATCAAGTAGTTATCTTTATCACATCATCAAGTCTTGTTGGTCCAACTATTTGGAGTTGGGTACATGTAACTTACCCTACCATTGCATTCACTACAAGGCTATATCACTTAGTAATATTCAATTATTCAGATAGCAATTTATCAGCAAATTATGAAAAAGGAAGATGGTATGAAATGTTCAAGTTAACTGGCCTTGTCATTTTTTTTATTACAACCACTCTAGACAAATTTTGTCTAGGCATAAGAAACTGACAGATGATATGACAGGTAAAAAAAAATTGTAACAACTTTTACTTAAATGAACACTTTACCTGTATTTTATCAAACATGGACTTTCCGATAGTTCTTAAAGTCTCGTTGATATTTTTGTCTTCATCTTTTATCCTTTCATGCACTGAAAAGGAATTACAGTGTGGATAATTAATTTGGAGAATAGAAATAGTGCAATAATCTGCATCAACAAGAGATTTTTAGATTCAGGTGTTCCATTTTTTAGGTTACCTTGACAACTGCCTCTATTAGATTTTTGAAACAACTGAAATCTACCAGCAAGTGGTTTCTGCTGCTTTAGAGGTGCTGAATCTGTTTCTTCTCTACCAGATCCATGTCCACTTTCGCTTATACACTTGGTGATCCCTTCCTTATCAATAATGTAACTACATGGTTCTTCCACATGATTAATCTCATCATAAGCATCAACAACCAATGAAGTTGATGTGACACTACTTTCTTCTGAGTCATACTCATGGTCATTGACCATTCTAAAGGGACTGGTCATTGTTGACAAATTCTCAGCACTAGAACATGTTTCGCCAGCAATATCTGATTGCTTTCTCTTGATATTTTGATCATCCTGTTCCCCATGAAAATATGATTCTGTTTCTACCTCTGAAGTACTGGGAATTCCACATCTATACTTACTTTGGTCATTATCAGTATTACTGTCTACAATAGTTTTCTTATCAGAAGGTCCTCCATTTTTGTTTGGTATCTCCATTGGACAAGGAACAGATCCTGTCCTTGATAGACTGAACTTTCTAGCTACTGCTTCCTTTTTCTTATCGCTCGAAGTGGTAGTGGTGCTATTTCCCTTTTTAAGTTCTTCTGATGCATACATAGATCTCCACTTCTCTTCCCAGTAGCTGTCTGATAGTTGATTTGGAGTGATTGGGCTAGAGCCATAGGAAAGGCTATGCCCTCTTCTACCTTCACGATTATATCTAGAGGTTGTTCCTCCCTGAGAACAAGAGGAGAAAACCAAGTCCAGAGCAAGAGCTTGCAGTGACTTTGCTTTCTCGATCAACTTCTTGACATTCAAGTCTTCAGGAATATTTAATAACCTCTGGAGACAAGCTGTTGCAAAATCAGTGGCTAGAAGTGAAGATCTCAGGTGAAGTAGAACAGAAACAGCCATTGCTAGGATAAATGCTCCCCTAGGTGAGCACAATATCCTGCATCTAAATTCTACCTCATTTGCCTTGTGTGGAAAATTTTTATTGTTAGGATAAGAGAATATTTCGTCCCACATTATCAAAAGATCCTCTAGTGGAAATTCTCGTCCAAATAAAACACGCAGCCATCTCATTGCAAAGTACTGAGGCTCTACCCCAAGCTCAACCAGATGACTGTGAAGAGCTGAATCAACAGTAGCAAGGAGTTGATAAATGGCTGAGGCAGCTTCAATTATGGGAGGCAATCCTGTACTGGACCCAACTGAGGGAGAGGGAGAGAAGAATTCTGCCATCGAAACCACACCATGGCCATCATTCATTAAAATATCAAACATGCAGTAGGCATCGTGCTCCATGAATTTTTCAGATAAGATGATACCCAACTCTCCTTCTGCTCCATAAGCATCACTCATAAAAAAAATGTCCTTTGTTTCAGAATCTAGCTCATCAAGGCTTCTCACTTTGGCAGTTTTCCCTTGTGAACTATTCTCTCCATCTGTTCCTATGTTCCTATTCATGATTTTCTCAAACCTGTAGTTGGCGCTCAAGTCAGTTTCAGGAAGAGATACACCTTGAAATTCATCATTGAAGTGGTCTTCATATTGTCCACGTACATGTGAAAGGTACTGGAGATCAACATGAAGAACATACAAAAGTGGAGCTAGTAGTTCATGCATTCCTGTACAAACATAACATATAGATAAAAAAAAACAAATACAAAATACATGGTAATATCTGAAATCTATCCTGGCATTGATAAGGTGTTCTGTCTTAAAATTGGCTGCAGCAATTTGGAACTTGAAATTTCCAAAAAGCAAAATAAATGCAACATAAAACTATGGAACATTCAGTCAGAACTATATACTAGGAAATGCAAGTGAGTACTAACAATAATCTGGTGTATTAAAAATATTTAAGAACTGGTTCTACATAGAACAATCCAGATCAGCAAGGATTCTCATCTCTTTCTATGGTAAGAGTTATGCTTGAATAAATCACTAGTTAGTGGCTGACACACCCTAACCTAATATAGAAAAAAAAACTATGTGCAAACTTGTGGCTATTTGTTCAATTTTTGTATTTGCAAAGGAAAAAAACTATTGCCTGAAACTGAATAACAGAAACTTCTTCTAGTAACAATCCTGGAGAGACAAGTATGACAAATTTATTGGTAGCATGATAAAGTAGAAAATTTGTAGTTTTGTTCAAAGTTTGATTTACCTTGTTGTTTTCAAGCGTATCACATTACGAATCACAAAAATGCAACAAAATTTTTTGTTTATGATAACTGTTGTTTAAATAGCAAAAGCAAACATAGATACAGCAATGTGAGGCAAGCAGGATGAAAACAAAAAAAACTTTATGCACCTTGCCTATATCCGCATTCTGGATGAATAAGGCACCACAAAAGAAGTATTCGTCTCAACATAGTCTGGCATGTGGTTGTCTGGAAATAACTTTCCTGATCAGGATACAACCGTGACAAATCCTGATCAAGCATCTTTTCCACTTCAGCATTCCTAAAATAGCGGCTCCAAATGCTATCTGTTGAGACAATGTGTGAATCAGTGTCAATGTAAACCATGTTATCCTATATGCCAGACAAAATTCATAAAACAAACAGATAAGATTGAGTTTCTGTTCTCAAAATTGAAGTCATCAAGTCATGTTATCAAAACAAACAAGAAACCATTTTTCCTTAGACTATGGGTGAGAAGGCCAAGGGATGACATGGAACATCCATCCTTCAGGGACTTTGGATTTTTGCCTCGCCTTAAAGCAAAGTACTCTTTCAATTTCCTTCCTTCCAAACTTACTTCCCAGTCTTCTCAGTAGCTAAAGGAAAGAAAGTCAACCAAGATTTAGAAGTTTCAATCAGGCTATAGCTCAAGAAAAGAAAGTTTCATGTGTCCATTAAGTCTGAAGTGCAATAGATAAAGAGACACAATCCACCAAAGCCTAACCCTCTAAAGAGGAAGTCATCCAAAAACCATTGCCTTGCAATTCAATGGGGCAAAATGTTGGAGTCAATTTCAATCCAAATTCTCCTCGAACTAGAGGTCTGAGAAAGATATGAAACTCAGGGAAGGAATTCAGATTGGATCCACTAATCTTGGGAGGAGGTCTATGCCTCCTTGGCAATCAAACACCCAAATAACCATGAGTTGCTACAAATATTAATTGTTCGCCTGGAAAACA
The DNA here is from genome assembly GCF_044706935.1 of Curcuma longa. Lineage (NCBI taxonomy): Eukaryota > Viridiplantae > Streptophyta > Magnoliopsida > Zingiberales > Zingiberaceae > Curcuma > Curcuma longa. The sequence goes on from NC_133861.1 coordinate 757,666, forward strand.
GATATTTCTTTAGTTATATATGTCAAACACCTTCCTGTTCCAACTTGAAATATGGATTCTTCACATCAACATCATATATATGAACAAATGATGGTGGTGTGCAAAGAAAAGTGAATGTAAACTGATGAATTGCTCTTATTATACCATTTTTTTTTAATAAATCAAGTGTATTTGTTTGTAAGGAAGGAAGGATATTTCATTCACATGCATGTTTGATACTAAGAATTGAAAAGGACAGCAAGTTTATACCACTTACCTGGACTTTGTGATAATGGATTGTCCTTGACAAGATCAGAATTGATATCATCATCCTTCGAGAGGTGAGGATCGACTATAAGCCTTCGTCTCAGATTGGCATATCTGTCAAGCAAAATGTTATGTGACTTGACGAAGAAATTTCAAAGAAAAAAAAAGACAGATGAATTTTCTTTTATGAATGCACAAGATGCCGTCGTCTCGAAGATGACGGTACGTCAGGTAAGAGAGTAACTGAACAATCCATCAGTATCAGAACGAATATATCCTATTTCCGTCAAAAAACACAAAATGTGGAAAAGACAGTCCGACCTCCTCCTGGAATCTGCAGCGACCCGCCGGAGATCAACGAGGGAAGAAGAAGAAGAAGAAGAAGAACTCGGCAGGACGCCGAGATGGATGCGCCATCGTACTCCGCGAAGGCTTGAGAATCTGACCTCGGTGCTCGATTCGTGCGCAGAAGACGACGGCGTTTGATCCAATGCGGAAGTAGGCGGCATCGAATGGTAAAGGAGCGATTCGTGCGCAGAAGACGACGGCGTTCGGGGAAGAGGAGAGAAGAGGAAAACGAAATCAAATGGTAAAGGAGCGAAAAAGTTGCGACTTTTTGGATGGAGAAAAGGCGACTTGACTTTGTGTGGCCTGGCCCATAGCCATAGGAAGAAGATGAAAATTTTATTATATTATAATATATATATATTTTTTAATTTTGCTCTTTTACTTTGAATAAAATAAAGCAATAATAAATTTTGTTTTTTTTTTTTTGGTCGTGGCGCTCCGACTTCCGTACGACAACCTTAAAATTTCAGACGGAAAACGAAAACCCTAAAATGGCTGGAGGGCGCGGCGGCTGCAGGCCGAGGACCGGCAGCGGAGAATATAGGTTCCCGGCGGGGTTCGAGGTGGAAGTAAGGAGTAATGAAGAGGGTTTCCGCGGGGTCTGGTACGAGGCCAACATTGTCCGCCGCATATGGCGGCGGCGCCGCCGCCGCCGCTACGAAGTCGTTTTCTCTTCGCTAGTTGACGACGAAAACCCTTCCCATCCCCTTCGCGAGCTCGTCCATCGCTCCAACGTTCGCCCCCGGCCACCGCCCGTATCCCAAACTCACTACTGCCTGTATGATCTCGTCGAGGCTTTCCACAAGGATGGCTGGTGGTCGGGCGTGGTGGCGGCCCTCTTACCTGGCCTGCCTCGCACGGACTACCTAGTAGCCTTTCCTACCAGTAGGGAAGAGCACGTGGTCGAGGCGTCCTGCCTCCGCCCTCAGCTCCATTGGAGAAGCGGTGACTGGGTCCCTGCGGCTCAGCAGGTAACCCTTCCTTCCTGCTTCCACAATGGTCAGATCATTCTATTTCTCCACTCTTCTCTATGTACGACGATACGTATATCAAAGATTTCTGTTTTGCCCAGGGAGCTGATGGTCCGCCGTTTTCCCTTGCCGCTCGCGTCGAAGTCAACCAAATCAGAGAGAACTGTGGTGCTTCCTGGTTTGCTGCTATTGTTCGGAAAATACTAAGCAGTAACACCTTTTTGGTCGAGTACGAGAATTTTCAAGCCGAGAGCGACAGTGACTTGCTCACCGAATATGTGGATGCCCAATTCATCAGACCTTATCTGCCCAATTCAGTGAAGAAGAAGGATTTTGACATATATGATGAGGTGGAGGTGCTTTATTGTGGTGGATGGGCACGAGGAAAGATTTCAAAAATTGACGGGTTACAATTCGTTGTGAAAGTGCTTCACCTTGGCAAGGAGATACAGTTTGGTGTCGACCAGATGCGACCTGCTCGATTCTGGAATGAGAAAGAGTGGGTCTTTAATTTTCAGGTGTGACTTTTGCTTTCAAGCTACCATTCTAATAGCTACCCATGATCTAGCTAATATACTACATGTGGCTAACCTTTTTGAATAAATTCTTTTGTTGTTAATCTCTTGTATGCTTGTTGTTATTGTTGGCGTGCGATTAAACTTGTTAAGTTAATCCCGATATTGCTAGGCCAATACTTGAGCTTGTTCTGAATTTTTCACTACTTTAATTATTGTTATCTAGCTTCTTGTTCCTCATGAAAGCTGGAAGGCTAGTATTTCAATAACCCTTCAGAAGTAGATTTAGGCACATGGAATAAGTGCTTATTGTAGTTGGAATTTTTCATGAATTAACACATAATAAAGTTGATATGCTTTTTAGGAATCCTTGGTTGTTAATTATGAACATCTTCATATTTTAAAAATTTCAGAGAAAGAACAAAAGATTGCAATCGAGATCCACCCGTAGATCTGCCCGTACTAAATGGAAATCACAAACTGGCGAAAGATGCTCTCCTATTACAGTGTCCATTTCAAGTGATGAGGATGAGCATACACATGAATCTGGCTCTGTTGAGTTGACTTCCCTTGAGCCTCTACAACCTGGCAAAAACATGATAACGATGTTAGTGGAATACAACAATACACTGGAATGTAATTTACTGGTTGACTTGCCTTTGACTTCTACAGCTGGAATTGACCAATGCACTTCAATGAAAATAGTAGAAAATAATTCCTCAAAGGAGCAGCATCACTCTGAGGGAATCTTACCACCTTATGTCTTTCGAGACAATCCTGTCTATCAACATCAGCTTCCAGATGTAAATGGTGGAGCTGCTAATGAAAGTCAAGAAGTTGACAATGCTTCATGTGGTTATCAACTGAAGGAAACTCAACTAAATGCATCACCAGCTAGTACTGCAATGAATCCTCTTCCCAAACTCAAAGAAAAGGAGGATGAAGGTACCTCAGATTCTCATGTGAATTTCAAGAAGAGAAAGTTCAAGGTACTTGTTCATAAGCCCACACACCAGCGGAAGGCTGCTAAACATGATGTAAGAAACTTTTTTTTTCTTTTCTGGATACTTTCGTAGTACTAAAGCACAATTCAATTCTACTTGAACTATCATTCTGTTTCTAATGCTAGGGTGTGGGTCAGCATGCAGAGGATGTGAATGGAAGGAGGGATGACTCATCAAGTTGTCTATTTAGTGACAGCCCTCAACAACTTTCCCAACAAAACAATATCTTAGGTGAGCTTGATCATCATTTGTTCTGTTATATAGGAATGACAACATTTTTTTTTTTAAGAAAAAAAAATTATTACATTTTGGTTAGTTGCACCATTACCATCAAATGGTTGCAATCACCAAGTTGATTATTTTCAATATGGTTTACCCACCCAAAATATGTATTTTCAGAGAACTTGCTGGTGCAATCTTTGCCAGGCATTGCCTCAAGCTCATATGAAACTCCAGTATCTTGTGGGACCACGGACAGTGCAAAATGTTGCATTGAAGGCCCGAGTGTACCTTCAAAGGTAGGGGAAGTTCTTGCTGAAATCCATCAAAGAGAAACACCACTGGGGACTATTGACGATGAGGGAGTCCTAATTGTTCCCCGCTCTAGTGAGCCACCAGAAAGTGAAATGCTGTTGCCATTTTCAAGGACTTCAGCAATGTGGCAATCAATTGAGTCGATGGAGGTATTCCAGTTAATGCCACAAAATCCTCATTTTCGCGTACTAGAGCAGTATGCTATGGAATTTCGAGAAGGGATGGCTATAGGTCTTATGGTGTCTTTTGCCAACTTAGTGACCAATATAAAGCGGTTACATATTGATGATGCTCAAGATACTATTGAGGAGAGAATGAGTGCGCTAGTCCTCCTGGAGGAGAATGGATTTGATGTCAGTCAATTGCATTCTTGGCTCCAAAAGCTGCTTGAGATACATCACAATCGGAGGCAATTGGAGGCTAGAAAGGCATCAATTGAAGTAAAGATTGCAGAGAAAAAGGCCGACAATGATTGTCTTCAGTCATCCATTACTTCAGTTGACAAAACCATCATGGAACTTGAACAAAATCTCACTAGTGCCCATAAGACTAAAGATTCAGCCATTTTACAGAAGAACCTCAATAATGCTGAGATATCTAAATTGGAAATGAGCATCCGTGAAATTGAAAAAAGTTTCAATTCAATTGAAGCTAGTTTCAGAGCTACTTATGAGATATCTAAATTTAGCTGAAGCAAGTTCCATAGCTACCTTGTATAATCCTCTTTTGTCTGAAGCAAGTTTCTTTTATGCATCATGGTGAATGCTGCATCAAATGTCAGCTTGTTTTGTCTGTAAATTTAATCTCAAGGCAAAAGGTGCTGCCTTCATGAACAATGAGTTGTTTTGTTTGACTAGCACGAGTGCGTAGCACTATGCTTGCCGCATGCATGCATGCCTTTGAAAAAGATTATATTACCAACGAAGTGCGTTCGTATGCTTAAGTTAGGGTTTATTACCAACTATGTTATGGTTTGTTTTGTTTAAGTGAGCACGAGTTCTTATGCTTGCTTTTATTACCAACGAAGAATGTGTGTTTGATGAAAAGGTGCTAGAATGCATAATGGATGCATATTTGTGTGAGATGATTCATATTGATTTTAAGTCTGGATGGATTTTTAAAAAAAATATAATTCAGAGAAGGCTTTGCTTGATTAGGGTTTGCTTAATTAATTTTAAAAGTAGATGTTTTTTTATTTGTCTATTGAATAAATTTGGAGTATAATTTATATATATTCAAAAGAGTATTTATTTTATTCAAAAAAAATGATAAATATCAGTTAGTCTCATTGACTATCCTTGAGGGTGATCGATCCAGTTTCATGGAAGTTTCTTACCGGCTACCAGAGGGTGCATGCCCAGCCCAAATGCCTAGCATCCTTTAATTGTGCTCCTCATTTGGAGAAAAATTTATACAAATACTTCGTAATTGAGGATCGAATCGTAGGTGTTTGGGTGACAACTTGAATGTCCTACCATAACATCATGCCCCGAGGACATATTTATTGTATTCGAGATTCAAACTTTGGTGCTTAGATAATGTTTTCTTAATTTATATATTAATATTCATTTCATTTAGATCTTTAGAATATTCATTTCATTTAGAATTTAAATTTTGATTTTTTTTATTATTTCTTTAAGTGTTTTATCATTGAACTGTATTCGCATGAAGATGAAAGTTTTTTTTTTATACAAACACAAATTGACAATTCAAAATATTTCTTTTAAATATTATTTCTATGATAAACATTTGCTAAGAACAAATTATTATTATATTCCATTTTCTCTTGAGTTATAGGACATTATAATAATTAAAAATTTTATTTATAGAGTATGTTATTTTTTAAAAAATAATCATTTCATAATTAAAAAATAAATCCGTCACTTCAACGATCCCTCTAAAATCGATCCTACGAGTATGGAGAAAAATAAATTCAGATACACATGCAAGACACGCATAGTAAATTTTTCCAAAATTCGACTTTTGACTATTATATCAAAAATATCATACATCCATCCTCTGCACTACGTTCTGTGGACAATTATTTCACAATAAAGACACCAAAATGAGACACCAAGATGCTCATGTAAAAATATATATAATCTTTTGAGATAAAGTATACCAATATAATAGTTTACTATTATTGGAGGTCAATCTTGTGGTAGTGATCAATTGTTTTAATAACATCGATTAAATTGTGCATAATAGATCCAATATGATTTTTTTTATATATTCGTGAGAGTAGTTTCGTGTATAGAATTGTTTTTTTTTATTGTTGAACTCAGATTTCTTTTTAAGTTTGTGATGTGTAGAATTTTTGTGGAGAAGAAAATTATATAGTTTTCCTTTGATTACTTATAGAAAATAGCGAGAGAAGGAATTAAGAGAGAATTTATAGATCTAATTAGACATAGTCCATTTTGTCTATTTGGCAAATACATATATATACATATAAAAAAAATTAGAAAGGATAAAATCTCCTTCCACCATCTTTATTTACAAAAATAGTAAAATGCCCTTGTATATTCCCACAAAGGATAACCCTTTAAAGAGCTATCTTGAAATCTGATCTTATCAATCCTTGTTAGACCTAACTTTGGTTTGAAAATGATAGTTGGATGGTTCTAAGAATATTAACCTTAGCCTATAAAGACAATTATGGATTACAGTTTGAAATCGTGTAATTTGAAATCGTTGGTTATGGTTTGGTTCATTGTTTATAACAGTTCAAGATTATTATTATTTTTATTTTATAAAAATATTTATAAAATTTAAAAATATAAAATATAAAAGAACTTGTACTTATTTAAGTTACCAGGGTATAAAAGAATCAAAGCTCATATAGTTTGCTTATCTTTTTACCCTTAACTTGTCTTACCTGTCAAATATTTGGTCTAGCTGACCTGTTTATACTTCCTCTGTTTAGTGTCAATCGACCTACTAGGACTTCTCTCTTTACTTGATGTCCGGTCCAATTGACCTATCAGTATTGTTTTGCTAAATCAACGCATCTACTCATTTCTCTATTTAGTGTCTAATCCTTCTGATCCACTAAGACTACACTGTCTAGTGTCCGATCCTCTTGCTCCACTAGGACTTGACTGTCTAGTGTCTGGTCCTCTTGACTCACTAGGACTTTCTCAGTTAAGTGTCTTTCACACTCAACGTCCATATCAGATCTCAAGGATTTAACTTTAAACTCTTTGCCAATATTAAAATGTGATTTCGATTATTTGGTGCTACTTGCATTAATAATCTTCTTTTTTTTTTATGTTTAGAAAATCAGTTTAAAGTTAAGAAAGAATGCCTCTTATCAACCTTATAAGTATCTCTTAGATTTTCGACCAAGCAAACTTTTTCAAAACAAAGTGTTTCAACCCAAATATTTTACATTTTAAACCACTTAATATAACTTTAAAATTTAATATTCTCCCTCTTTGATACACATCAAATTTCAGAGACAATTCATATCAGATCTCCAACCCGATTAAAATATTAGATAAATCTCGCAAAATGCTTCATGGTGAAAAGACTCAATGCAGTCTTGCGGCACCGTTTGCTACTAGCAAAATGCCACACGAACATAGTATTAAATACTTCAAAAGATCGTATGAAATTAGGTCACAATCTATTAAACTAATGTTACGTTGGTCCTGACAAGATTGTTAGAAAAATCCTACACTTTACACCATTTGATCAGTCAAAATTGGTTTGTTGTGTTAGAATTGGAGATAAGATCAAAGAAAATTAATAGAGAGTAGTAGTTGCTTAGCTGATTGTGTTAGGATCCGTGCGAGCTAGAGGAGGGTAAATAGTTTCGATCACTTCATCTCGATTTCATTTTTGTCTATAAAATATTAATGAGTAGCAAAAATAAAATACACAATAAAAGAAAACACAAGCACAAGATAAACGACAAGATTTTTTATTATTATACTTACTCTATATTTGTGTCAAATAATTAAGTATAATAATATAACTAAGTATAATAGTGGTAGCTAGTTTTAATCTACATCATATCAATTGTTTGAGTCGATAGTGAGATGATGTAGAGAACACTACTCTTAATCATTCCTAATCAAGCATTAATATTCAGAGACGATATTAATGCGTTGAGACTAGCATGTAAGTCAACTGGATGACTTGATCTCATAAGTCATAGATATGAGATATCGAGTTGACACATAGGTATACATTAGAGAATGTATACTGAATTAACCCGCCATGAGAAAGTTTCATCGATCGTTATATGAGTGTCATAAACTTTTTTATATGACTATTGGTATGAATAATTCTCAGACCTGAAGTCACTACGGTTCCCTACATAAGGAGTTATGTACTTTGGTGTCGTCAAACGTCACCCATAACAGGGTGGACTATAAAGGCGATCACTGGGTATGTAATGAATTATGCGGATGAATGTAAGTGATGTAGATAAGATCTATCCCTTTCATATAACGGGAGTGATATCTTGAGACTTCTTAAAAGAGTAGAACCACGAAATGCATGGTCATGCTCAAATGAGTCAATATGAGATATTGAGCTCATTTGCTTGAGTGAGTCTACTTGGAGATCAAAAAACATAAAGATTGATAAAAGTATGACACAATCTATGCCTCATTGATCAATAGCTAGATATCGAGGATAGAAGGACATGATCATACATTATCATAGTCACAAGGTTATGTCGGATCTTGACATTCTTGTCACTTGGGTAGCAATGATGCATTGCTAGATGTCACTCATTGCTTATGTTTCTAAAATGGTTTTAGAGACATTGCCAACGTTACAAGAACCTATTGGGTCACACACAAATAACATTCTATTTTGAAGATGGGTTCATTTTAGTTTGACTAAAGGAACAATTAAGCTCATTGGATGGTCAAGACTTGAGTTAGCCTCAAGTTAGTTGAATTTGAGTTAGACTCAAATTAAACCAAGTTGATGAATGAAAGTGGATTCATCATGCATGATTAATGTGAATTAATCATGCATTGAAGAAGAAAAAGTTATCATGCATGATTAATAGGATTAATCATGCATTGATGAGAGAATATCAAAAGCCTAAAAACTTTTGGTATTCATGGCTTGATTATAAAAAGAGTTTTTCTTCCCAAAAGTTAAGTTGGATGTTGATCTTCTTGCCCCCTTCTTCTTCTTGGCCGAGAGTCTCAAGAAAGGTTGCTAGCACAACTAAAGTTTTCTCCAAAAAGTGAGTGTTCGTGTGGATACACATAGAGGCAAGGACACTTGAATGTGCAAGAAATCCGACAAACTTTGTTCGCTCAAGGGATCTTTTTTCCCCTGCAATTTATCAAAATTTATCGCTCAAGGGATAGGATTCCCTACATCTACCACCACTATAACCTTTTCTTTTTCGGATATCTTTTGGAGCCGAAGAAGTCTCTTACAACACCTGTTGTTACAAGCAATATAAAGTACAAATGGAAATGAAAGCAAAAATACTTTACAATTGAGAAACTTTGCTTTGGATGTTTGTTTGTCTCTTTGGATTGCCTCTTGATGGTGAGAAATGCAGCGCTTGCAGCAATGCTTCATTTCCAACCCCTCAAGATTCGGCCATGAAAATCTTCTTGAAATGCCTCTTGTAAAGATTTTAGGTAGAGGTTGATTTTCACCTATCAGTCGACTAATTTTATCCATCGGCTGATTGATATGATCTTCGATATTGTTCTTGCTATTGAACGACCTTTAAACCTTCTAAAATTTATCTGATTTTATCGATTATTTGAATATCAATCGACTATTGAATTCTCAATCGATTGATATTAATCAGTTGTGTCTCTCAACTGAGTTGATATGCTTCTGTTCGACTTCTAATCGACATCAGTCGATTGATGCAACTCATCAGTTGACTGATGTCATCAATTGAATTGAGAAGCTAAGTCGATATGCTTCTATTCGACTTTCGATCAATATCAGTTGGTTGATACTCATCATCAGTTGATTGTTGTCATTAGTCAAGTTTTTCAATTGTTGTCATTAACTCAAGTGACATGTTGCATTAGTCGATTGATTGTTTAATTTACTGTAGCAAATTACTGTTCACAATCATCGATCATCGTTACTGTAACAATACTGCAACTGTTGGTGCAGTTTGCACTAACAATCTCAGGTTTTGATGTATGACAAAGTGGTTAAAGTTAGATTGTTATTTCTGACCAGTTAGTGGATTGCCCAACGCAAAGATTAGGAACCTCGGCCTTACGAAGGCTCCGAACGAAGTAAATTACTTATGTGCATTTCCTACATATTTCTTACGTTGCATCATCGTTACTGATTTTAAACGAACAATACTGCAACAACAATACTGTAGCAGTACTGAGCAACACTGTAACAATCATATTTTTAGAGTTTTGTCGTCATTAGTCGATCGATATACTCCATCAATCGATTGATACTCCTATTTCAATCTTATCAAAGACGAATTCTCATCTTGTTCGGTATCTAACTCATCAATTGATTTTTGAAGCTTCTGTACATTGTAAACTGCTATCAGTCAACTAATGGGTCGCATTAGTCGATTGATACGACTGTCACCGTAGTAATTTACTATAGCAAATTACTATTCACAATCATCGATCATCATTACTGTAGCAATACTGCAACACTATAGCAATACTAAGCAACACTGTAACAATCATATTTTTAGAGTTTTATCATCATTGGTCGATCGATATACTCCATCAATCGATTGATACTCATATTTCAACCTTATCAAAACCAAATTCTCATCTTGTTCGATATCCAATTGACCTCGATCTACCAAGATTTCTTTTGTTTGACATTTGATCAACTTTGACCTGTTGAAACTTCCCCATTGCTTAGCATCCGATCAATCTTGATCTACTAGAGTATTTTCATTGTTTAGCATCCGATCAACCTTGACCTACCAAGACTTTTCGCTTGCTTGACATCAGATCAGCCTTGACCTGTTGAGATTTGACGCCTCATGTCAACTTCTTATTAGACATTCAACCGTCAAGTGTCCAATCAACCATGACCCACTTGGACATTTTCTTGTGTCAACTCCATGTTAGACTTTTGATGACCAAGTGCCCGATCAACCGTGATCCATTTGGACTTTCCATGCATCTCATGTCAACTCAATATGTTGATTGGCTTTCAAGTATCTGATTAACCTTGACCTACTTGGCGTCTCACTCAACCAAATAACATATTAATCAAACATCAACATCTCAACTCAAGTCAACTTGAGCTTGTTCAACTTTGACCAGGGGTCAATTGCACCAATAGATTGTGTATCCCGTCGACTATTAGAACAAATACTTTTTATAGGGAAAGAAAAACGTTCTTGATTTCCAAGTAGCTATGTCCTTTTATTTCAGGTGTTTAAGTGTCTTTTCACTTTAAGCGACGGTGACTCTGTAGGGATCTATATCGTGAAAAATCAATTAAACCGCATATAACGTAGTGGAAAATAAGATCCCTCCAGAGATCCATGTGAAAAACCATACTCATTTTTATCAATTATCTATATGATCGAGTTTACTTTCGATGCGAGCTTTTCGCAATCCCGACAGCAACTCTTGCCTGCGACGGTTGACGGATCAAGCACGATCAATACGTTCGCGCCTCCACGGTATCCACACGAACACGGGAAGAGGAGAAACCGAAATTGTGGTGCTAGCCACAAGGTGGGTTTCGGCCAAGGAGAGGTGGAGAGGAAGAAGAAGATTATCAAGTGTTCATCTAGCATCTCAAAAGTCTCTTCATCCCCTTTTATATTTATCCATGGAATATAAAAGGTCATGACTCTTGGTATTCCATGAGCCCAACTCGAGTCTAACTCGAGTCCAACTCGAATCTTGACCCATGAGTCCAACTAGAGTCTAACTCGAGTCCAACTCGAGTCTTGACTCATAAGTCCAACTCGACTCTAACTCGAGTCCAACTCGAGTCATGATCATCTTGACTTGAGTCCAACTCGAGTCTAATCCAATCATCTCATGATTGGCACTAAGGGCTGACCGAAGAAATGTCAAGTCCTTTATTGAGTAGACCAAACAACCTTGAAAGTTACATCGTTCCTTATAAACATTCCCGACTTCTCTTAGTGCAAACCTGACTTTATTTAGACTAGTCTGAATACCTTCCGAGATTCAGTCGACTCTAAAATCCTGAATGATGTCACGCATAATCTACTTTGACCAAGTCAAGGGCTTTCCGCATGAGGCTAGGTTGACTGGGTCAATATTACTAATCCCCTCATCAATAGTCTAGTCCATATTATTAAGAAAATCTTATAGGTTTTATATTCGATATAGGACTTAGAGATGCTTCCTCATATGAAGTGGTTCTTTAAGGTAAGGTAGTCTTCCTCAGTTAATGTTGCCTACTTGACCTCCAAATTGTTAACTAGTGTTAGTGTCAGCCCTTAGTGCCAATTCGGATTGAGTGAGATTCGAGTTGGACTCAAATCAAATCGAATCCATTAAGAGGGTTACATGATCATCATGCATGAGATTAATAGGGTATTAATTCCCTCATCATTAAGAGGGTTGCATGAGCATCATTAAGAGGGTTGCATGAGCATCATGCATGACATGCATGGGATTATTAAAGGTATTAATTCCATGGAATCCCAAGAGCCAAAAACCCCTTCATATTCCATGGTTGGATATAAAAAGGGATGAGAGGCTCTTGAGAGAAGCACGATTGGTCTTCTTCCTCTTCTCTTCTACCTTGGCCGAACCTAGTATTGTGCCTAGCACCACGATCTGGTTTCTCTCCATCTCAGTGTTCGTGTGGATACCGTGGAGGCGTGAACACACTGATCGCGCTGAGATCCGACAACCTTTGAAGGCAAGAGTTGCTGTCGGGATTGTGAAGGACTCGCATCGAAAGTAACCTCGATTCCAATAGATAGAATCGGTAAAACAAATATGATTTTGCATGAATCTTCTGGAGGGATCCTTTATTCGCATCGAAGGCAGTCTATCAGACAAACTTAGCCGGGCAAACTAAATCGAGCAGTTTGTCAGACAGACTTAGCCAGGCAAACTAAGTCGGGCAGTCTGTCGGACAGACTTAGCCGGGCAGTTTATCGGACAGACTTAGTCGGGCAAACTAAGTCGGGCAGTTTGTCAGACAGACTTAGTCGAGCAAACTAAGTCGGACAATCTATCGGACAAACTTAGCCGGGCAAACTAAGTCGGGTAGTTTGTCGGACGGACTTAGCCGGGTAAACTAAGTCGGACAGTCTGTCGGACAGACTTAGTCGAGTAAACTTAGTCGGGCAGTCTGCTGAGAGACTTAGCCGAGTAAACTAAGTCGGACACTCTGTCGAGCAGGCTTAGCCGAGTAAACTAAGTTAAGCACTCTGCCGAGCAGACTTAGCCGAGCAAATAGTCTGCCGAGCAAATTAAGTCGGGTAGACTTAGCCAAGCAGACTTAGCTGAACCGGGTGGTCTTGGGTTCATTCTGATGAACAGAGTAGGCAGCGACTCATTCAATGAGTCTGTAAAATAATTTTGCTTCGAGGGGCGCTGCCCCTTAACCCCGCCCGTTAACCGGCAAGCAAGACCGCCGTGGTGTTGCGGCTCATATCTTGCTTAGGATCATAATAAAATTTTTTAGTCATTGATATTTTGAATGTTATATGACATGGTGCATGGTTATAACCCCAAACTCAATGTGGTTGGTTGTGCGTGTGTTTGTTGTAATTCATAATATGGCTTGCGTGTTGTGTCTTTCACCTTCATTATTCTGGTTGTAAAATTAGATGACCCTCAAATGTAACTTAAGGTTTCTCTCAATTGTAATGTACAATGAAGAATAATTCTACACTACTGGTGGACGGTGCAAAAGATGGAGGCCAACAACACATGACGACCAAAGGAAGCACTTGGAGAAGATGTTAATCCCTAGGTTGATCATTCGCTCTTCTCATTGGCTTGAGAAGATCGAAGAAAGGGGCATAACTGTTGGTGCAATAGTTGCCCCAAGTGCATTGAGTTTCAATGTTTGGCTAAACCATGTTTAAAGTTAGGCAATTCATGATCTAACATGTGTGATGCAAGCAGGAAAGTCCAAGCGTAGTCTTGGCAAAAGAAAAGTCCAAGTGGGTAGTCTTGGCAAAGAAAAGTCCAAGTGGGAAGTCTTGGCAAGCAAAAGTCCAAGTGGATAGTCTTGGCAAAGAAAAGTCCAAGTGGGTAGTCTTGGCAAAGAAAAGTCCAAGTGGGAAGTCTTGGCAAGCAAAAGTCCAAGTGGGTAGTCTTGGCAAGCAAAAGTCCAAGTGGGAAGTCTTGGCAAGCAAAAGTCCAAGTGGGTAGTCTTGGCAAGGAGAAGTCCAAGGGTGGTCTTGGCAAGGACTTGACATGACGAAGCTGATGGAAGCATCTCAGGCTAGTGCAGGGAGGCATGAGGCTATGGGAGGTGTTTGAAGGCCGAGGTCTAGGTCAAGAGAAGCTGAAATGTGATTTTTCAGCTTCACCAGTCGACTGGCCCTGCCAGCAGTCGACTGCTCATAAATCAGACGCACACAGAAAGATCAGTCGAGCCAGAGGAAGACAGGAGTCGACTGGACAGTCGACTGGGATTATGGATAGTCGACTGTTGCCAGTCGACTGGTCTTGGACAGTCGACTGTGATTTGAACGTTGCAGAAAATTGGCAAGCATTTAATGCGCTATATTTAGTCATTCCACCGTATCTTGTATCTTTCTTTTACTAGCTTTATTAGTTTTATTCTATACCGTTTTATCCCTATGAGATTGGATCTTTTCATGGGAACACGATCTATTTTATTTGATTGATGGATCCAACAACTAATTTTAATGAATTAAAAAAGGGAGTGGTCTTATTCAAAACGCCTCGTGATCTTCAACCAATTTTGTGCTTCAATATAATTACCCGGACTAAGCGCTATAGCTTGTTTCCAATACTCAGCAGCTTGATCGGACCAAGCCTCTGCAATTTCAGAATCACCTTGTAGAATGGCCTGTTCTCCCCGGTCGGAATAGGTAGCTCCTTCCCTTCGAACCGTACTTGAGAGTTTCCTACCTCATACGGCTCGACAATCGATTCTTTTTGCTTGCGCCCCGTCTTAATCTACCTTATGTTAATTGAATTAGATTTGTCATATTGTCATAAAAGTATCCCATTTTTGTTGGGTTAGCCAGAAGAAGTTAATTACATAAGTTTAAAACTCTAATTTTTTGATCAATAAAAAGCTTTATCTTTTCTCCCACCTTCAGAGGAATGAAGTATGGATCGACCCTATATCCTATATATAATAGTGTTAAAATATAGTGTTAGAATTCTCTGAAAGGTAACTATCTCGATTGCATATATGCAATTTATATAATATAGATATAGAATTTTTGAAAAAGACTTTCCTCCCTAATATCCTAATATAATATAAGAAAAAAGAACTTACGATCTTTGGGATCTGATGCTACACCGCTGCTCAATACCTTAGTGGATCAACTCTATTACATAATTTGATTCCTAACTTTTATCCTGTATCACGGGATAAGTAAGTAAAGCAGTTCTTAACTCTATCGACCAAATAGTTTGCTAATTGATCTTTACGGTGCTTTCTCTATCAATTCAATCCTTTATCCATGGAGTATATAGGTTTTATCTATTTCTTCTTAATTTTGGTTCTCGTGAAGTCTCTTTACTTGCTACAGCTGATAAAAACCGTTGCTTTAGACGACGCATATGTAGAAAACCTATTTCATTCTAGTATTTACTAGTTAATTGGATCTTTTTTCCTTCTTTCTATAGTAGAGATAGTCGCACGTAATGACAGATCACGGCCATATTATTAAAAGCTTGTGGTAAGAATGGGTTTCGTTCCAGTGCCCGGAAATAATATTCCAAAGCCCTTGTATGCTCTCCGTTGCTTGTGTGTATAAGTCCTATGTTATAGAGTATATAACTTCGATCATAGGGATCAATTTCTGGTCGCGTAGCTTCATAATAATTTTGTAAAGCTTCCGCATAATTTCCTTCGGATTGAGCCAACATCCGTTACGGTCGTTCATTCTATTCAAAGAATCTCCGTTCCAGAACCGTACGTGAGATTTTCATTTCATATGGCTCCTCCCTTCTTTCTGCGCATAGTACTAAGGGAAATAATCCATGAAATTCAAATTTGACTATTCTCATTATGAACTGAAAGGAGCTAGTATTTTTACAAGAAATCTCTAGCCAGCCTTCCTGCAAGAGGTTGTTTATTAACACCAACTGTATTAGTACTAGATGGAAATGGTAACTCCAACAATTTCTTTGTCCTCAACGCCCCCTATTTCCAGGAATTAGTCACTTCAACGATCTTTGATGGTTATACGGATACCCAAAGTACGAACGAGATGGATGTTTGTTGTCCCAACCATTCTTGTTAGCCCCGATACCGATAAGGAAAAGGGTAATTTATAACAAAGTTTTCATGTTGTTGATTCCTAGGTGTAGTGCTTCTTCCCCTATGCTGCCTATTGGTACTAGTGGAGTAGGATTGACTCGCAATACGGAACCCATAGGTGTAACCTTTCGCTAAATACTAAAATCAACAATTGAAGCATCCGAGGCTGCATCAATCGAGGATACACGACAGAAGGAATTGTTCTATCTACAAACTTCACCTTCACCAAGCGTGGGTTTATTTTAATAATTTGGTTTTTTCTATCTCGAACCATGTCTCTTTTCTTTCTCGTAATACTGGACCTAAAAAAAAAAAAGAATCAAATCGCACCATCTCTGTAATAGGTAAATGCCTTTTTTTCTCCGGAAGTTGTCGGAATTATTCGTAATAAGATATTGGCCACAATTGAAGAGGTCTTATCAATAAAATTTGCATTTATCTGAGATCTTGGCATAATTAACAATCCATTCTATAATTCTTTTCATTACCCTTAGGGTAAGGGGAAAATGATCCCGCAAACTAAAGGAATTGTACGGTACGAAATAACATAAAATAAAAACAGACTAATTCTAAAAAAAGATGTGGACCTTTTGTTTGGATTGGACAAGGAGAGATATGAAATATTGAAATCAGATTCGATTTCATTCGAATTTCGTAGTATAACAATGAACGGAACTATAAATATTTCATCTAAGTTGAATAACCAAGGATTGTACTGCGGATTCTGATAATTCGAGAAGTTTTTATTTGGTTATGATCCAAAGAAGAAACAAAAAACAAAACGAAATAATTTTTCTATAAAAAAATGGATAAGACTAAGGTAAGTATCCGTTTTGTTTTTTGTTTGCATAACATGCATATGCCATGTCATACAATTTAAATATAAAAATACACGGGACGATTCAATAATTTGTATTAGATCCATGGGATAGCTAATGAGCTAAATTTTTGTTGAGAAATAAAAAATTTTATTTGATTTGAAAGGAATTTTTCCTATGGAACTATTCATCAGTCGCACTTGTACTGCAATAATATGAATGACTCGCTATTCACTATTCACTCGGTTTCTGGTCAATAATAAGATTATGTAGGAGAGATGGCCGAGTGGTTCAAGGCGTAGCATTGGAACTGCTATGTAGACTTTTGTTTACCGAGGGTTCGAATCCCTCTCTTTCCGTTTATCTTAATTCACCGACGTTACTGAATCAAATCAAATACCATCATCTCAACAAGAGGACCCTTATTTGATATAAATTCTCGATTCCTAATCACATTACTGTGATACGTAAAATACAAATATCGGAAAAAGAAAGAGCAAAAAATATTACCGCTTGTCCGTTTGTGATAGGTGAATAATAAAAATTCGGACCAAGGCCCTTAGATCTATTTATTTTTATTTCGGCGAAAACAGACAAAATTCTATGAATTTTTCTTTGTTATTTTTGTGAGGTTCAAGTCTGACGGGAATAATATTCTACGACTAACAACTCATTTATTTTCAAACCAATCCATTTACTATCTACTATTTGATTTACTACTCCTTTATATTGGAATGAGTCAAAAGTCAAATGTTTTGGCAATTCCTCGTGGGGGGATAAAGAAATATAATTTTTAATCAGAGCTTTCGATCTTTGTTTATCCTTCGTAGTAATAATATCTCTCGGTTTACAACGATAACTTGGTATATCCACTATACCACCATTAACTAAAATATGTCTATGGTTAACTAATTGCCTGGCTCCTGGAATCGTCGAAGCTATACCCAATCGGAAAAGGATATTATCCAAACGCATCTCGAGTAATTGTAGTAAAACCTGACCTGTTGACCCTTTAGCTTTTCCAGCGATATGCACATATTTAAGTAATTGTCGCTCTGTCAAACCATAATGAAACCGCAATTTCTGTTTTTCTTCTAGACGAATACGATATTGCGATCTTTTACCAGAACGCAATTGGTTTTTAGGATCACTTCCGGATCTAGGTCTTTTACTAGTTAGTCCTGGTAAAGTCCCCAGACGACGTATTTTTTTGAAACGAGGTCCTCGGTAACGAGACATAAAGACTCCTTTTTTATTTTATTGAAATTTCATTGTTTAAGAATAAACAAAAATGAAAACTGAACTCTAAATTAAGACTGAACTAAAGGATAAACAAAGCAAAGCTAAATTTATTGAAATACTACAAAAAAGTAGAATAAAATAAATTGTATCACTATCCGTATTTTTGGTATATATGTATATATATAATTTCTATATTATATATAATATATAAATATATATATATCCAATATGTTGTTTTTTATTTATAGTTGCAAGTTACCACGACATAATAGATGGATCAGTTATTCAACATTTTGATAAAATGGGGAGAGAGACTCTCAATCACGTAAAAAATCGATAGAAAAAAGCCGGCTATCGGAGTCGAACCGATGACCATCGCATTACAAATGCGATGCTCTAACCTCTGAGCTAAGCGGGCTCACATATCACATACACATATCACATAACATAAGAGAAAAATAGTATATAGAAATCAAAGAAACTACCGGATTTCATCTATTAGCCAATCTTAGCTTAGCTATTTATTTTAATTTTATAATACTAACTATATTTATATTTAATATGAACTAGAACCATATAGTTGTATATAGTTCATATTTTATTAACTATTATAGATATAGAACTAACTATATCTAACTATAGAACTAACTATATCTAAATCTCGATATAGATAGAATAGTTAGAATATATAGAACTACTTTACTATAATGTATAACATATATACATATATATACTTACATATATATTTATATATATAAATATAAAAGATATTAATTATATATTTTTAATATCCTTCTAAAAAAAAATGATATAAAATAAAAAAAAAAAATGGAATTTTACTTATTTAATTTAATTAATTATAATATGATGAATATCAATTTAATCAAATTGTAAATTATAATTCGAAAAAATCGAACTCTTTCTGAAAACTTAAAATTTTTTAAAGCAGTTCTATAAAATTATAGAAATTTAATAGTTATTAACTAGTGACTTATAATTTAATTGTTAGATACAATCTAAATTAAAATGAGACATTCCTCTGGTTTGATTCGGAAAGGGAAGAGATAGGACGAAAAAAATGTGTGATTCATACATATATTTTCAATCTTATTTTGTATTTATTTCTAACATTAGATGAGCATATTTGCATTAACCTTTAGCACTTTCATTCATTTGCATCTTTTTAGTTCAGTAGATCATTCTTTTGCATATTATGTTGGCAGGGCATGAAGATCTCGGCATTTGGACGCAATTGGAGTCGAAAAGCCTAATTTCAACACCATACACAATCTTCCCATGGCCCTTGTCATGGCCGTGTACTATACTTGGTCGTGCCACTAGATCATGTCAGGTGTTATGATCTCTAGATTCCTAGCCCAGAGAGCCACACGGTTTAGCCGTGTTTCTCAACACGACCGTGATGTGTGTGGCAGGTTCCTCTGAATTTTCCTCAATTTATTGAAGATCTGATCAATTCCAAAAGCTATAAAAAGACAAGGAGGCACCAACTAGAGATCATCCGGGGTTGGTGAAAAAAGCCTAGTTAGGAGAGTCGTCTTCGAGGTTTCGAGATTATGCCGCCGTCGAGTGCGTGGAGTTCTTCCAAAGACATCGAGATAGTCTACAATAGAGTTCCTTCTAAACTTAATTTTTATTTCTAGTTGTAGAACGATATCCTTCATGTTTTTGGCTTGTAACTTCATCGTCATGGAATAGTCTCTCTAATTCTAAGATTAGGAAGTAACTTAATGTTTTGTTTTACGAAATAATGCATTGATCTTCTTTTTATTAATGATGCATATAACTCTTAATCGGTTCTAGTTCGGTTTCTCTCCATCCATCTATGTTGCTAGGTTTAAGTTGGATAGTAACCTCGTTGGAATATACCAAGGGGTAAACCTTAACTCGTAACCATTGCATATAAATATACGATTGAATCGATAGAAAATTAAGGACGTGCCTAACAGTGAACCCTAATCTCCGACCTATAAAACCAACTTAGAGTTCCTATACAAAATAAGGGTAGTGTCTAGGGGATCGTAGGGCTCTACTGACAAAAGTCTCCCTGATAGAAAGCGTTCCCTAGCATAGCTACCACATAAGTAGTGAAACGCTCTCGAGGCTTTCATGATTTGTCAAAGAACTTAAAAGGTTTATCCTAATTCATTTTATGAGTTACACTTAAAATAGACACTTCAAACATCAGTGTTTTCTTTTTTTCTTCTTCTCAGAGACGCATTCAATTACCTTTGGACAAATCACTCAACATAATCATACGTTGAAATAAAAAAAAGCATATTCGTCGACAATCGTTATAATGAAATCGAAATCCTATAATTATCTTCCGAATTAGCTTTCTCTCCATTTTAGTTGAGTTGAGTTGATTTGACTTAATATTACTAGTCAAACTATCCCAGATCACATTTCATGTTGACCACCGGGCGGATCCAGGATTTCATATATATTTGGAGAGCCATATAATGAAAACAATATAATCATTTGAATAAAAAAATTGCCCAAAGATACATATCAAGGACCTAAGTACAAACTTACATATTCGGCTGAAACTCATCCGATTTACTTCTTCTCTTCGACTCTTCCGGTGTGCCCTTCACGCCACTGCCGCCGCCGATTGACCCTGTTACCGGCACTGTCCAATCCACCCTTCACTCACCGGCGTCCTCAGCCACCTTGCAGATCGCCCGCAATCCAAGCTGAAGTTGTTGCCGCCGCGCCCGACGAAGACACGAAGAAGACGGAGGCGCGATCGGGACCCAACGAAGGTAGACTCGCGATTTCTAGGTTTCCTTATCGGCTTATCGGGTTGGTTTAGGATCCAATAGATCAACAACCCATTAACCCTAAAACATATTAACCAGTAACCCTAAGGGTTTAATCTAAACACATTAAAGGTTCAACTTGGGTTGGGGGGCCATGGCCCCCCGGGCCCCTTAATACATCCGCCACGTTAGTTTTCATCCTACTCCATGTTTATGTTGGCCAAGTTTCATACCACGTGGAACTTATATTTCCTCCCACATCATTGATAAATCACATTAGCATAGCTTAAACTCTTTCACTAAATGTAAAAATACATAAACGACCTCCACTACTTAGGTATGATTGCGTTAGCAATCTCCCTATTTAACTAATTAATTTGACTACTTGTAACATAATTGCACTAACAGTTTGTCAAATTACTTGCTTGAGAAACACATATATATACTATAAAAAATAAAGAATTTAGGGTTTACGGGGCACTATAGATCTGGTTGAAAAACTCACACGAACACCAGTGCTACATTAAAGAAATAGAGGAAATCCTTTTGTACGTGAATATGGGCGTATCAGAAATTAAGAGCAATGAGTTGATCCTAATGTCTTGGTCGATAGTTTCAAGAAGATGGTTTTTTTAGGTACGTGATAGTTTTCAGGTGATAATTCAATATCTAAACGTGGTTTGGAAAGAGGGGTGGGTTAAAGCTTTGGGCAAGTGAAGAGTAGATGGACTTGAAAATGAGTCGAGCAAGATGGATTAATTAATATTTCAGAAAACTCATTATGTAAAGTAGCTCTTTGATGAATATTAAAATATAATAAGTGTGGCCTTGGAAAGTTGGTGGCTATATGTCAGTTACAACCATCGAAATTGAAGAAGCAATGGATCCACCGTGTATTCTAGTCTAGTGTATACTTAGACTTAACAACGGATTGAAATCGATGGTTCTATAGTTTGAAATCATCACCGTTCAAAAAATTTTAATTCCTAATTTTAAGGTGATTATAATTCATGGCTCAAAATCATATTCAATTCACTATTTACGATTATTATTTATATTTTATTTTAAAAAATTATTTAAAATTTATAAATATAAAAAATATTTAAAAATAAATAAATAAACATGAACTTATTTAAGTTGTTTATGTATCTGCTTAGAGTGTAAGAGAATTAAAACCTATTTAGTTCATTAGTTTCTTTGGTATCAAAATTTTTTATTTTGTCCTTTGAATGTTGCATTATTTTTATTTTATTTTTTGTAGCTTTCGTCTAATAATCAAATAACACTTGAACTTTTTAAGACTTAGAAGCCAAAGTTGATAATATTTATTTTACAATAATGATTAATATTTGATCAGCTTTGCTATGATAGAAAGTATGATATAACTCTGAATCTTTTATTATCATCATCGTAAAATATTAAAATCTGACTCACCATCTATTTCATTGAAATCAAAGATAAATAATTCTCTAAGTTCTGATCCCTTTAATGTTTTTATAATTATGAACACTTGATCTTGCATTTGATATTAATATTTTTTTATTTAACATTAACATTATTAAATATCACTTTAGTAAAAGGTGGAATTTTTCATCCTAGTGGCTCCATAACCATCTGTGAGAAGGTAAATCGAGAAGTTACAATTGGCCACGTTGTTCCATCGTAACCAACTCAACTATACCTCGGAACAACATTATTAAATATCACACACTTTATATCTTTTGATCAATTTTGTACAACAAATGAGTTGATTTATATGGAATCACATTATGAATATTATTTAAATATTATTAAATACAAGACTCTCATTGAAAAAAATTCTAAATCAATTTTAAAATTATTTTTTTTTTAAAAAAAAAAATCAATGCTTGGATGATTTGAACGACAAATTCACTAGTTCATTTGGGATCTGATTTGCAATTGATCCATCTCTAAATGGATCGATCGTCTTTAAACAAGTTGATTATGAGTGCAACCTATTGAATAAGATCAACGGATAACCAATTCATTGATTCGATTGAGTCAAATCCGATTCATATCACACTCATGGTTGTATCCCTTACCCAACATACTCAAGGCAAGGACCATAACACTATAGAACGACAAAAAAACAATATAGCTAGGATGATTATTTGACAACTAGTTCACTAAATTTAACCATTAATAACTAATCTCGTCGGCGGGCCTCGGCTTCCGGCTCTGGCGCCGCGACCTCCGAAGGTTGTGTCGGAATTTGGAGTTGCCGGAGTCGAGGAACCGGCTCTGCTCCGAGGGGACGATGTCGCAGTCCGGGAAGGGCACCGGGTAGCGCTTGGTGTCGTAGCAGAAGGAATATGTCATGTAGCGCTTGCGGAACCACCGCATGGCATCGCGCTTACTACGGGTCATGACGGCGATATCGGCGGAGCGAAGTTCGTCCTGCGCGTCGGCGCAGCTGTGGGCGGAGTCGACCTGTTGAATGGGGTCTCCGCGGCAGCCGTGGAGGACCAAGTCGGAGAGGTCGGCGGAGAAGGGCGCGTACTTATAGTCAACCTTGTACTTGCCGTTGGCTGTCGCCCAAGTGGAACCGTCCCATATGGTGGCGTAGATCGACAATGGCTTCGACGGGTAGTCGCCGCCCATACCGTCGCTCCGCACTACCTCGCGAATGGGGACGTCGTCGATGTAGAATCTGCACCTCAGGCAATTCATCCAATTACTTACACCTAGCTTTTTAATTATCCTAAATCTGAAAGCCTAGCTATTAGCTATTGAAGAAAACCAACGAAAACAGCTAGAGTATATATAGATTAGCTTACATGATGCGGTCGGCGATCCAGAGGATAGAATACTGGTGTGCCTCGGCGGTGGGGTCGAACGGGAGGACGTAGCGCTCCTCGCGGCCGCGGCTGGTGCTACCGTTGCCGTAAACGTTGGTCTGTATTCTCCAGTCGCGGCCACGGATGTTCCCAAGGAACTCCAAGTCCAGCTCGTCGTGTGTCTTCTCGAACACGTCGCCGTTGGAAGCCTGAATCAACGACACCACCCAAAACATTCAGCAACACATCCAAGCTTGCCGGCTGAATCGATCAGTTATCCATGAACAGAGTGATGTTCCAAGATTTTTTATTTCAATCACCCTATGTTTGGTGATTTTGTTTTCATTATATATCAAATCATGTTACCATACAGAAAGATCAAAACTCGTATTTGACTTGCAACTTTGAATGCTTCCTGCTTTGGTGTTGATATGACAAGTCTTGAATGGTCTGACGTGGTAAAAAAAAGTCAACAATCGGTTCAAAGTGGCATCCGACCTAGTATATACAAGGTCAAAGGGCAGATCATGACTTGGTCCCTGCCTCACGAGCTGATCTCAGGACTTGGTCCCGGTCTCACGATGCGATCTCATGACTTGGTTCCGGCCTCACGAGTCGACCTCAGGACTTGGCCCCGGCCTCACGAGCTAACCTCATAGCTTGTTCCCTATATCACACGCCGAATGACTCGGTCATGGTATCACACATTCAGGTCAGCTTGGCCACATGCTCAGTTCAGCTCGACCATACGCTTAGGTGAGCTCAGCCATGCATATAGGTAAGCTCCGCCACTCGCTACGCATTAAGGAGAGCTCGGCCATACGCTCAGATCAGCTCAGCCCCACATATAGGCAAGCTCAACCATACGCTCAGGTCAGCTCGGCCATTCAGACAGCTCGCCCACATGCTTTCACAGCTCGGTCAATCATACAGCTCGCCCACATGCTCTCACAGCTCGGCCATTCATACAGTTCGACCACATATCTTTCGACCTCACACATCAGGTCAGCCATCAATGGACAAATACGCTGACTCTTTCTCCTTGGCTCAGACCTATCAGCTCATCCAAAAGGATAAGGACAGTGACCAAGTTCCTAGACTCGATCCCCTAAAATCTCGCATACTTATGAGCACAACCGTCGAATGAAGATAATCAACACTGCTGAGTCGTTGGATGTTTAAAAACTGTCAGAGATTAGGCCGTTGATAGCGCTGTAACAGCTAATCACATGCGTTAAGATCCGAAGATCACACTCCCGTTGCTACTATATAAACCCCGCAGGTATGAAGAGAGGTATCTCGAATTCTTTACACATACATACTACTTCTATTTCTTCTCTTCTGACTTGAGTGTCGGAGTGGCCTCGTCGGGAATCTCCGGCGCCCTGCTAATCCACTCGTTCAGTTCTCTTCTTCCTCAGGTTCTTCTCGTCGACAGGATCCACGAAGGTTGAGGTGACATCTTATTGACTGGTGGCTTGACCGTCGTCAGCATCGAGCCAGAATATTTTGGCGTCGTCTGTGGGAACTCTGAGCTAGACGCCACGATGGTTAACACCAGATGCACTACCAGCAACCTTGACCCCGTTGAGGAAAGGAACCAAGAGGACACCGTTACCATGACAAGGAATGAGTTGCATCAAATTGTTCAGCAGGCGATGGAAGCAGCCTTGCGGAACGCCCCGACCCAACCACCTCCTATACCTACAACTCAGGTCCCGAGGGGAGGGCAAGGGCCCCCGCCTATTGATGAAGCTTTGACGCCAGCAGGCTCTACTAACTGAGATATGAGACCTACAGAAGATGGTTCTAGTGGATCCCGAGCTGAAGACGGGCTCCGAGACGCACATAAAGGGAAAGCTCCGGCAAACTGCTCGACCGACGTGCCTGAGACCCCGTTCGCGAGTGAGATCTTAGAGCAGGAGTTACCTCGATATTTTCGACCTCTACAGGTGGGAGAATATGATGGGTCAGCCGACCTGGATGATCATTTGTGCCGCTTCGAGAATGCCTCTTTGCTGCACCAATACTCAGATGGGATCAAATGCCGAGTCTTCCTCAACACTCTTGCTGGGTCGGCACAACGTTGGTTTAATCAACTGCCGACCTCCTCTATCCACTCCTTCAAAGATTTCAAAGAGGTTCTTTCTGCACTAGTTCGCCAGTAGCAAAAAGTATCAGAAGACCCCGCTGAATCTGTTTACAATGAAGCAGAATCTTCGAGAAACTTTGCGGGAGTATCTTCATCGTTTCAACCAAGTTGTATGGGAAGTACCGTGGACCCCTTCAAACGTTCTTACGAGTGCTTTCACTCAAGGATTGCTCGAGGGTGATTTCTTTCGGTCCTTAGTAAAGAATTCATCGACCAGCTAACAGAAACTAATGGAAAGAGCTACCAAGTGCATACACTTGGAAGAAACACAACTAGCTCGGTGAAATGATTCTGGGTCGGCCCCGCCTTCCGACAGAAGACCTATGCCGCCCCCTCCACGAAGGGAAGTTCCGACCCGACCACTTCAGAATGCTCCCGCATGTCGAGATGAGCGAGTCATGCAGACTGTCGGTAACATCCCCATATTGGCTGGGCAAAGGAATATAGCTCGGGTCAGGCAGCAGGTTCGTTTCTGCGTATATCATCAGACAAGTGCGCATAGCACACAAGACTGTTAGCAACTGGCGCAAGAAATCAATCGGGTCATCAAAGAACACCAGGAAGGAGGAAGGAATCGACCAATAATGGGTTGGCGCATGATGGAAGGTCGCGGCATGAGAGGTGATCAGGGGCACCGTGGCGTGCTAAGAAGGGCCGACCCAATGCCTCGGCCTAGGCTGGAAAGGGAGCGTCGATCTCCTCCAGGTAGGGAGCAGTTTCCGGCACCAGATGGGGAGCGACAAGAACACATACCCCAACCAGAGCCACATCCAGAGGCTCGCCGAGACCGTCGAGAGAATCAAGACAACATCGCTCATCGTGGGGAGATAAGTATGATAGTCGGCGGTCCCACGGACGGAGATTCTAATCGAGCTCGGAAGGTGCATGGGTGTCGGTTGGAAACTTACAGTATCAGCACCAACATAAGCACAGAGCTGAGCCCTTCTATTTACTTCGTACCTCAGGATCTGGAAGGAGTCGCCACTCCTCATGACGATGCTCTCGTCATCCGAGCTACTATCGCTAACTATGATGTGACTCAGATATTTGTTGATACTGACAGCTCGGTCAACGTCTTGTACAAGGATGCCTTCGACCGCATGCAAATTGATGGGGATGAACTATAACCCATGGCGACCTCCCTCTTCGGGTTCTCAGGACATGAGATTATACCTCTGGGATAAATTCGGCTGCCCCTGTCTTTAGGGGAGGAACCTCTTCGAAGAACACGTAGCACCCTCTTCACAGTGGTAAACGCGCCGTCTGCTTACAACGTCATCTTGGGGAGGCCAGCTCTCAGTTCTTTTGGCACAGTGGTATCCACCTTTCACCATAAATTGAAGTTCTCCATGCATGATCAGGTTGGGTCTGTTAGCGGGGACCAGAATATAGCCCGCAAATGCTATATAGATATGGTCCAAACTGATCTTCGAGTAGTAAGAAGGAAGCAGAATACCGAGGTTAACTCGGTACAAGACACATCACTCTTGCGATCCAACCAGGAGAAGATACCGGCGTAAATAGTACCTGAGCAACCTGACCGAATTACTCACATAGCAGCCGACCTGTTGTCAGAGCTACAAGAGCAGTTAATCGCCTGTTTAACACAAAATCATGACATCTTCGCTTGGTCGCCATCAGAGATCATTGGTGTGCCCCCGACAATGATGGAACATAAACTCAATCTGATTCCTGGGGCCCGACCTGTCAAACAGAAGAAGCGTCATTTCTCATCCGACCAAGACAAGGTAATCAGGGAAGAAATCAATAAGTTGCTGAAGGCCAGGCAAATAAGAGAAGTACAATTTCCAACCTAGCTTGCCAATGTGGTCCTGGTATCCAAACCTGGGGGTAAGTGGCGAGTCTGCATCGATTTTCGGGATCTTAATAAAGCATGCCTGAAGGACTGCTATCCTCTCCCTTGGATAGATCAGTTGGTCGACTCCACTTTGGGGTATAAGCTCATTTGCATGTTGGATGCGTATCAAGGTTACCATCAAATCCCGTTAGCTCGGGAAGACCAAGACAAAGTTAGTTTTGTCATGGATGATGGGACTTTCTGCTACACAGTCATGCCCTTCGGATTGAAAAATGCTGGCGCCACCTATCAACGGCTCATGGATCGGGTCTTCAAGCAATAGCTCGGGTGTAATGTGGAGGTGTATGTGGACGACATTCTTATCAAGTTTGTCCGAGCCGAGCAACTCACCACTGACATAGAAGAAAAGTTCAACACTCTCCGACAATACGATCTCAAGTTAAACCCAAGAAAATACCTATTTGGCATAAAAAGTGGCTATTTCCTGGGATACATAGTTACCGAACGAGGAATCGAAGCCAACCCTGCAAAAGTCTGAGTTGTCCAAGACATGGCATCTCCACGGAATATTAAAGAGGTGCAGAGATTGGTCGGGCGGATCACAACTCTTTCCTGCTTCATCTCTCACTCAGCGGGAAAGAGTTTACCTTTCTTCAAGATCCTGCGTTGAGCGACTTGGTTCTCATGGGAGGAGAAGTGTGAGTAGACTTTTGCCGACCTGAAGCAATACTTGGCTGACCTGCCCATCTTGGCCAAACCAGACCCACACGAGCCTTTGTGGGTTTACTTGTCGGCATCTGAAGAGGCCTTGGGCTCGATCTTGGTTAAGCAAGAAGCTCAGATACAACACCCGATATATTTTGCAAGCCATTTGTTAAAAGATACAGAAACTCGCTACACTTCTTTGTAGAAATTGACGCTCGCCCTCACTCTGATGGCTCGAAAGTTGTGTCCTTATTTCTTCACACACCCAATCACAGTGCTCACCAATAGTAGTTTGGGTCAGGTTTTGCTCAATCCTGAAGCCTCGGGATGCCTCATCAAATGGACCACCAAGTTAAGTGAGTATGATATACAGTATCAGTCTTGGACAACTATTAAAGCTCAAGCTCTGGCAGATTTTTTGACTAAAGTCATAGGTAGAGAATTGTCAGAGACGTAGAAAATCTATGCGGATGGGTCAGCCACTAAAAAAGGGAGTGGAGTAGGGGTCTTACTGTTGGTGTAGGAAGCACTAGCAGATGAGCGAGGCCGCTCTTCACCGAACTAACCGTCGGATGAGCCATGATCCGGATCTAACCATATGGGTTGAACCTTAAACAAAGGAAGTGGGTGATCCCGTATCTGAATCAGAGGACCAGACACCGGGCAGGAAGTCCTAGTAGGTCAGTCAACCGAAGGGGCAGGAAGTCCTGGTTGCGGCTGGGCAGGAAGTCCTAGTGGTCGGGGTAAGACAGGGGCAAGAAGTCCTGGTTGCGGTTGGACAGGAAGTCACGTGGGTCGGGTGACTACGAAGCGCAGGAAGTCCTGGTTCGGCTGGGCAGGAAGTCTTAGTAGGTCAGGGTGAACCGAGGGGCAGGAATTCCTGGTGGGTCAAAGATTCAGACATCAAACGGAGGCTTTCCGTTTGAGGGGGGCCTGTGATCCTTTGTTTGAGGGGGAGATTGTTGGGTTGCAAAGGTGCAAACATAGTCCCACATCTAAAACACATGGGAAAGATCATGAGTTTAAAAGGATGGAAGATCGATTGATATAGTCCATCAATCGATTGATACTCCTATTTTAACCTTATCAAAATCAAATTCTCATCTTGTTCGATATCCAGTTGATCTCAATCTACCAAGATTTCTTTTGTTTGATATTTGATCAACTTTGACCCTGTCGAAACTTCCCCATTGCTTAGCATCTGATCAATCTTGATCTACTAGAACTTTTTTATTGTTAAGCATCCGATCAACCTTGACTTGCCAGTACTTTTCACTTGCTTAACATTAGATCAGGCTTGACTTGTTATAATTTGACGCCTCATGTCAACTTCCTGTTAGACTTTCAACCGTCAAGTGTCCAATCAATCATGACCCACTTGTAGGGTCCCCAAGGATGTCTGTATCTCCACAATGACATGATATTGTTCACTTTGGGCCTAAGCCCTCATGGTTTTGTTCTTGGGTTCTTCCCAAAAGGCCTCATGCCAATGGAGATACTTTCCATCCTTTTAAACTCATGATCTTTCTCATGTGTTTTAGATGTGGGACTATGTTTGCACCTTTGCAACCCAACAATCCCCCCCTCAAACAAAGGACCACAGACCCCCCTCAAACGGAAAGTCTCCGTTTGATGTCTGAATCTTCGACCCACAAGGACTTCATGCCCCTCGGTCCACCCTGACCTACTAGGACTTCCTGCTCAGCCGCAACCAGGACTTCCTGCCCAGCCGCAACTAGGACTCATGCCCCTCGGTCTACCCGACCTACTAGGACTTCCTGCCCAGCCGCAACCAGGACTTCATGCCCCTCGGTCTACCCGACCTACTAGGACTTCCTGCCCAGCCGCAACCAGGACTTCATGCCCCTCGGTCTACCCAACCTACTAGGACTTCCTGCCCGGTGTCTGGTCCTCTTGATTCAAACACGGGAGCTCCTACTTCCTTTGTTTTTAAGGTTCAACCCACATGGTTAGATCCGGATCATGGCTCATCCGGCGATTAGTCCGGTGAAGAGCGGCCTCGCTCTGATACCAATTGGAGGGTCCCCAAGGATGTCTGTATCTCCACAATAGCATGATATTGTCCACTTTGAGCCTAAGCCCTCATGGTTTTGTTTTTGGGCTCTCCCCAAAAGGCCTCATACCAATGGAGATACTTTCCATCCTTTTAAACTCATGATCTTTCCTATGTATTTTAGATGTGGGACTATGTTTGCATCCACTTGGACATTTTCTTGTGTCAACTCCATGTTAGACTTTCGATCACCAAGTGTTCGAGTCAACCGTGACCCATTTGGACTTTCCGTCTCGTGCCAACTTAATATGTTGATTGACTTTCAAGTATCTGATTAACCTTGACCTACTTGACGTTTCACTCGACCAACTAACATATTGATCAAACATCAAAATCTCAACTCAAGTCAACTTGAACTTGCTCAACTTTGACCAGGGGTCAATTGCACCAATAGATTGTGTATCCCGTCAACTATTAGAACAAATACTTTTTATAGGGAAAGAAAAACGTTCTTGATTTCCAAGTAGCTATGTCCTTTTATTTCAGGTGTCTAAGTGCCTTTTCACTTTAAGCGACGGTGACTCTTCATGTCTAGTGGTTGGGAACCTCTTCATTTCAAGTGGTTGTATTAATCTCACTACTTGTAACTGCCACACCCTTTTTCTTACCATTCACATTTGTAATCGACACATATACCCAAACTACTTACTTAACGTGCTTTTCATAACTAATTACCCGTGGTCCTGCTGAATCCGAGTTCTACCAAAATAACTTGTCA
Organism: Curcuma longa; assembly: GCF_044706935.1. Classification (NCBI taxonomy): domain Eukaryota; kingdom Viridiplantae; phylum Streptophyta; class Magnoliopsida; order Zingiberales; family Zingiberaceae; genus Curcuma; species Curcuma longa. Next base: position 788,801 of record NC_133861.1, read on the forward strand.
GATCAAGCTGCCTTTCGACTCGAATGAATTCTCATACGTCCTACTAGCTTGCTTCTGAGTGCTATCGAAGAAATGTCAAGTCCTTTATTGAGTAGACCAAACAACCTTGAATACTATATCGTTCCTTATAAACATTCCCGACTTCTCTTAGAGCAAACCTGACTTCATTTAAACTAGTCTAAATACCTTTCGGGACTCAATCGACTTTAAAATCCTGAATGATGTCACACATAATCTACTTTGACCAAGTCAAGGGCTTTCTGCATGAGGCTAGGTTGACCAGGTCAATATTACTAATCCCCTCATCAATAGTCTAGTCCATATTATTAAGAAAATCTTCGAGCAACTAATCGAGCCTTATACCATTCCATCTAGTAGATGTTTTATTTTATACATCCATTTACATGAAATAGGTTTTATATTCGATATAGGACTTAGAGATGCTTCCTCATATGTAGTGGTTCTCTAAGGTAAGGTAGTCTTCCTCAGTTAATGTTGCCTACTTAACCTCCAAATTGTTAACTAGATCCTCCATCTTCTTGTTGAAACCTTGCCTCACTTAGTTCCCCAATTTGTTGAAGATCTTTAGTGGGCTCATTTCCTTTTTCATTTTGTTCTTATCAACCAAATTATAAAATCCATTTGTACAAAAGAGACATGTCCTCCCTTATTTTAAAATAATTAAGGAGATTTTTTTTCTTCTAAAACGTAATATCCTTAATTAATTATTATATTCTCATTTGCACGTCAAAAATATGCTAGTAAAAAAATAAACTCATTTTATGAAAACTGTTATATGAGTTGTATAAAGAAATTACAAAAAATAATAAAGAGCAAATGATATAAATTTACTATATTTTTTAAAACTACTAGATTAGTTATAATTTAAAATATAAAAATATAGTGTTTTAAAAATTATCATAGAATAAAAAAATAAAAAGTGTAGAGGTCAAAATAATATAAATGTAAATTTAAGAGAAAATTAAACTTTAAAAAAATAAATAATCACAATTTTAGTAAAAAGAATATATAAGAATTTTCTATTTAAATTTTGAATTTAGATATATAAATGCACTCTCAAGAATGTTACATAGTCATTTTTAAATTTAAATTTTGAATATCAATATATACATATAATTTAGAAATTTATTTGATTTCACTCATGATTTCAAAAGGATTAAATGACTTAAAATTACTTTTATTTTAACTATATATGCATGTACTAAGTACCTAAACCTAGAGTTGTGAAATGGTTCAACTCATGATGGGACGGATCAATCCATTAGAAACTTAACATATGGTAAAGCAGAGCGAGCCGACTCACTAATTTGATGAATTGGTAAATCTCCAATCCAACCTCAAGGCGAATTACGAATTAGACAAGTCAACCCATGGACCTGTCAAAAAATTAAAAAATATTAAAAATTTTAGATTTAGATTACAATTTAAACGGGTCAAATTATAATTTTAAATTTTGGATTACAATTTAAATGGATCAAACCCGTTAGTCTATTAAGTTTTCTACTTTAATTTTAAATTTTAAAAAAATAAATAAATTTTCTCAATCCACGGACTAACCTAAGTCCGTCACAAACCGACTCATGCGGATCATGCGGAGGACAAGGCGGGTCAGCCCATCTGAATCCACCTTAAAATGAATTGATAAAATTTCAACCCAACCCGCTTAAATTGTTTGACGGGGCATACCAATTTGATGAACCCAAGCCAAATTGACGACTTTACCCAAACCTACTACAAATTAGGTTAGTATTTTTTAAAAAATATATATATCAAATAACATAAATAGGACTTTAATAACAAGGCAAATATTATCATAGAAGAATAGATTAAAATTTTAAGTTGCTATCTATAAAAATTATAGATTTAGGATTTAAGATTTAGAGATATGATTAAATATGGATACCTATTGCAATCCTTGCTTCTATCCTATTAATTCCTTTTGGCAATAATGCTTATCTCATGCTACTCTAAGGTTTGGAAGCTGTTCTAATGTAGCACAAGAGATTGGTTAAGTTTATTGGCTCAATATCTCAAGAAACACAAGCATAATTTTTCTATTCTAGATTTAGAATTTGTTTTTTCATTATTTTTGCTCTAAAGATTTGATCTCGTTATATCTGCAGGGTCACCTTGTAGAGATTAACTTAACTGATCATAGGAGCTTATCTCAAAAGGAGTTGACTATGTGCTCGAGAAGACATCAAACTCTTGAAAGATTATGATTGGATCATTAGCTATCACCACTATGTCAGAATAATTCTGATTAGGAAATCCAGAAGGTGTTATCCTACCACCGAATATTAGTCATTGACTAACACTAAGGTACTTAAAACGCTAATGGAATTAATTAATAGGATAGAACACTAAGGTACTTAAAACGCTAATGGAATTGTTTAACTGCAAGCAATCTGCATCTCATCCATGGGAAAAAGAGCAGTTCAAGTCATGGCAATAAGATATATTAAATGAATGATAATTTGTAATTTGAAAGACATCCTTTTTCTGCTTTTCTTAATTTCACGAATAGGATGAATTGAAAAAGATCATAAATAAACTGTTCCAGAATTACAAAAGAATTAAACACAATGTTTAATGTATTAACAAAATTTGCTGCTTAGTGATCGAAAAAACAGGAACACACTAAAAGAGAAAAGGTATCTAACTAAAAAATGGGTGCAGTGTATCATCAAATAGCCACCTCTTAACCCTAATCATAAACATACTTCCGAGTCATTCCAGTTGCTCCAACAATCATCTGGTTTTTCAATCATCTGGTTGCAAAATGTGAGTGGATTTCATGGAGGAATGATCCAACAACCTCATGTCAGGAGGCAGACACCACACCAAAGAATGACATCCAAGTTGGTAAATCATATAACAGTGTAATTGGAGAATAATTGAATTAGATTATCAAGAGTTTCCGGATAAAATTTCCTCGCAAACAAATAGCAAGGTCTCTTCATTCCGTTCCACATACAAGGTTTTAAAGTCGCCACTTTCTGCAAGAAAAGGATGACAAGTACCATTACTGAAACATAGTTAAACAGAAGAATTCACTTTATCATGTCATGTAGCATCAATCTCCAGATGCCCTTGTAAAGCTGTAGCATATATCGTCGCTACATGAATTTTCTGAACATAAGCACATCAAATATGCACGGAATTCAGTTCTTGTTGTGTTAATCTCATAGGTTTCCCTACTTGAAATATCAATATTGGTGAAAATGGTCATTTTTTTCTGTATACAACATTGGCCTTACTAGAAGAAATAGCAACTACATAAGGTTAGAATGCTGAAGGACAGGGCAGTTAACAGGCTAATAAGATTTAAAAAGAATATCGGCATGAAGTGTCTTAGCTCCACCACCAAAGATGTAAAAATATTTATCACAGATTTATTGACTAAAGCAATGGCACGAGCAAATATTTTGTGCCCATGGTGTTGCTCATAGTTTTGTGGCACAGTGTTGCTCATAGTTTTGTACAAACCAAAGGAGGAAACTAACGGAGCCAGAGGAAGGATCATTCTAAAAGAAATACAAGTGGATTACCTTCTCGTCGCTGGTGACATGGAAACTCTCATCGATTGACTGTCAAGAACCATATCAACCAATGAGAACTAGAGGCATTAGGACAGTTTGGATCATAATTTTTCAAGAAAGAATGCTTACTGTTATATTCTTCAGGCGTTCATAACTTACGTCCTGAGCTCGATATGCTTTTGGATGCCACTTTCCTTCAGACCAATCAACATGTGTCACGGACCAATTGGCAATCCCAGTAGGATCTACCATCTGCAGGATGTATCCAATTGGTTAGTGATGGCCAAAATATCAAGTTAGCTGTTATCCAGGAAAAATATGCCACAAGATGTTCTTATCTGCATACAGTGAATAGAGTTGGCAGATAATGTTCATCAGCATAGCAGTTACGACCATCAAAACCTGGCTGAGAGGTCAAAAAACAAAAATCAGTATATTTTTAGTGTTTGACCAATCTAGCCTAGCAAATACTCAAATATCATGGCTCAGTGATTATTACATTCCCTTGATATTCCTGTCATGTAAACTTAAATCAACTTTTGACTTTTCTTAAAGTTATTTAGTAATCAGCGCAACGATACTAAATAGAGACATCAAAGAGGAGAAACTCTCAAATACAAGTAAAATTGAGATTTTTGTTCCGTAGATTCATAAAAGTGAATCTAGCTATAATTGTGCAGCTTTTTACATCTGATATTATAGTAAATAAATCATTACAATTTAGTCAGAAGAGAAGCCTTAGCGCAACGGTAAAATTGTTGTCATGTGATCTTGAAGTTACAGGTGGGTGGGTTCGAGTCGCAAATATAGTCTCTTGCAAAATGCAAAGTAAGGCTACATATAATAAACCCAATTGGTCCAACCTTTCCTCAGGACCCTGTTTTAGCGGGAGATTTATGCACCGGACTACCCTTTTTTTTAATAATAATAACAATAAGATATGTTAGACATAGAAGTATATTTGATCTTAACTTGGATTTCATTTTTCCATCAGTTAACCTATTTTCAGCTATTCTCTGGTAGAAAACCAGACTAAGGAGAACTGCTATTTTATTACCTTGCAATAAAGCTTGAATTTTGTATAGTAGAGACTGTCTGCCAGTACTATTAAGGCATGTTGGCGCTTCATTGTGAACCACTGCATTGCAGAAAAGGATCAATCAGTGCTTTAGGAAATGATAAGTTTATGTTCAGTATAGGGGGGAAAACATAAGAAGACCACAGATGTCATATAAGACATGGGTTTTGCCTTATTGTGCTGCAGCATCAGCATAAAAAATTCTCTCCTGGGATATTTTAGGAAAACTGTACCTGAGAACCCTTTCTGAAGTGTCCCTCTTCAATCTCAGGTAACATATGCTCAGTATACCTTGCATTTCCATGAGGCCCAGGATCCCAGAAACTAATAACAATCATGAAAAAGATAGCAACAAAATTGTTAATCAGCATATCAAGTCAATTTTTAAGAAACATATTATCAAAAAATGTTTGGTGAGTTGCCAGATTTGATAAACATCTTCAGAATACAATAAACAAACCCATTGTTGAAGGAGAAATGGAATAAGATGGTTGTACCTGTCGATGAAACTGACATTTGTTGCCATCAGATAGTTGTAGACATAGTCAAAGTTATGTAGAGGAACACAACTGTCATATAGGCAGCATGGTTGGTCATCATGTTGGTGTAATAAAGAGGCCAACTGATCTTTGACAAGCAGTAAATGAATACCTGTCAGAAAGCAACACAAAGTGTTGATTATCAGGGTCTTGGAGTGCATTTGTCAGAAGTCGTCTCTCCGCATCAACCATAGAAATCTTCCCCCAGACAACCTACATGCAGAAACATCTTGTTTGAGGAAAATTAGGAAAATCCATGCATGTTTCCTTGAAGGGATGGAACATGGGAGAGAAAAGGAGAGATGGAGGATAGAGATTGAAGAGAAAGAGAAAATGTGTTCTTCTACTTTGCATCAATGAAGTAAATGAATAAGAATAAAACTAAAATTTCATACAATGCCCTCGTACAACGCCACCTACAATGCTAGAGACCTTGATAGTAACATATTTGCAAAACTACAAGGTTGCTCATTTCACCAGCCCCAATCCCTGCAAGCCACCTTTTCACCTCCACATGAAGGCTTGGGTATAGCTTGTCGAAAGATTAGATTGGGCAAAAGCAAGTAAAGCCTTAAATCGTGTCTCATGGTGCATGAGTCAACAAGGGTCGGCATCAAACTTAACTAAAGTGGAGGGAGAAGGTGCAGACCAAACAAGGGGAAAGGAGGGAGAGATTGTGGAGAAAGGGGAGGAACCTGTGGAGTGGCCAGAGAGGAAGATAGAAAGGAGGGATGAAGGAGAAACTATGGAGGCTGGATGGTACATGTGCTATCGCTAGTTATCCTTAATGGCCCATCTACTAACAAAAGGAATGGATAATTTTTGTATGGCCAAATAACTATTTTATCTTTAAAAGTTATCAAAATTATCCAAGATATCACTTAACCTACCTCTTAGCACTATTGCTTACTTTTTGTCGTGTGAAATATAGAAGCCAAACGTACCATCTTTCCTACAAACAAAGTTATCAAAGCCTTTGCCTCCCTGAAAGAACCTCACACATCTTTCCCCGAACAAAGCCATCAAAGTATGAAAAGATTTCTTATGATGTTGTGTCATTGCTCTATGTGGAGGTGAGGCAATGTTACAAGAATTTTATTTTATTTTTACTATGCCACCTGAACCCAAAATTTAAAAAAGGAAATAAAAGATCTGAAACATTTTTTGCTAGCTGATTTCAGATTTCAAATCATTTCAATTTTCAATTTTTTATTTAAAATTAATATATAATATAAGTTGTAGTTATATGGATGGAGAAAGACATCCCTATGTTTCTTGTGGCATTGTATCATTTAACTGTGTTCTCTGAACCTGGAAATCAAAAAAGATTAAAAAAATCTGAAGATGTTTTTTACTGGCTCTCTTCAATCTTTAATTCTTTCAGTTGTCAAACAATTTTAGTTTTTTTAAAGTGAAGTATAAAATTTTAAACTGTAAATATATGGAGAAAATCATCCCTATTTCATGTGCATTGTCAATTTTAAATGACAAATTTTTAGTGTTATGTCATTTATACGACTAATTTATGTCCATATGAGGGTGAGGTAAGATTACAAGAAAACCCAACCCAATTAGAGAGATTCAGATTATGAAAAAAAAACATTGTATTATCTGAACCTAAAAATCAAGAAAAAAAATCAAAAACTTGTTTTTGTCAACTCAGTTTATATTTTTAATTCTTTCAAATTGCATATATTTTTTAATTCAAAGTTTGTGAAGTATATAATTGTAAGTTGTAAATACATGGATGAAAAAAAGCATCCCTACAATCAAACCTGGATAAAATAGACATTTGCATTTTCTTTCCTTTCTATTAAGGAAGACAAATGAAGTGGCCAAATACTCTAATTTCTTTCTTTTGTATTTCTTCTTTCCAAATAGACATATTTTAGTTTTTTTTTTCTCTCCCCTACCCTCCCTTTTAACTCCTTCCTTCCCCTTTCCTTCCATAAGTAGATGGGATAGGTGTCAAGTATAAGTGGATATAATGTATCCGGAGTTGTATGTGTTTGTTTCCCATTGTTGAGAGGAGTCAATGAAGTTGATGCAATATGAAAAACATTGTATATATATAGCAATTGGAGAGAGACAAAGGTTTGGAAAAACAAGACTAAAGGTTGCAGAACAGGCTGAAAGCATTTACTCAAGTGCTAACGTGTAATTGCAAGATATTGCACATGAAATATAGATACAGTGCTTAATTGGTTATTTAAGATCTTCACATGCATTTCCGTTGTTCTTCATAAAGGTTTGACCATGTTTACACTTAAATAGTACCAAAAAACAGTTCAGTCATCACCAGTTAGTACCATACTGTCTGATGACATTGTACAGTATAAACATATACATGGAATTTTATAAAAAAAAATTGTTCCATTGTATTTTGTTCAATACTTATTCCATTTCATCATGAAACTGTAGAACATTAGAAGCATGTATTAGTCCATAAGAAAACAGGATGTCAAATTACCTTGTCACTTCGAATGTCTCGTCCCACAAATATAGGACTCACATGGACTGGTTTTTCTCGAGATGCATGTACATAGATGGAGAATCTCCCCTGGTGACCCTGTAAATACAAATTTAGTTCCACTTCAACTACAAGTTGAAAAGAAGTCTAGCACAGCTTACATGGAAATGACTGGCTAGCGTCATTTCTAATGTAACATAAAATCCATGCCCAACTTTTGCATCATGAAGATTGTTGGCACTTTCAATGTCAATTGTTGGCACTTTCAATGTCAAGCACTTGTCAAACAGTTGACCATGTACAAAGTGAGTGGTATACCTTTATCAAATAAAGCTAGCGGCCAATCCAGATATCCTTGTAGTCCATTATTTTACATGATAATATTGCAGAGAAATGGAATAAGTTGGGTACACACATTTTTATTAATTTCTGAATGAGGCTCAATTCTGCTCAAGTAAATGTAGCAGATACATGTAGACTGTGTTATGCACAGGGCTACGTAATGTTACAAGATATTAAGATGATATTGTAACGTCAAGATGCTAGTATGCAAGTATAAAGATGAAATCTATGGAAATAAATTTACAGTGAAATCATATTCTATTAAGTTTAACCATGAGTTGGACAAACCATGAATGTTTGTGTGTTCATTTCTTTTTTGGGCAAAGAATACTCCCAAAATCACAATGCACAAAACAAGAGGGCAGTTACTAGAAAGTCTGAAAAAAATTAGACATTGTCAAGTGATAACATGTAAAGATGTCGTCCAGTTTACATGAGCACTTAAACATATAATTTTATCATGTCATGCCCTTACATATAATTATAGAGATAATTATAATTGGTTATGAAAAAAATTACAATTATCGTCCAGATGAGCACTTTTAAATTTGCCCTTACATATAATTATAGAGATAATTATAATTGGTTATAATACAATTAAGATTTTTAAATTTCCAATTATGCAAGTACTATGAAAACTATAATGGTCTTGTGGCATCATTACACAGATGCACTGACAGATGAATAAGCAATACCATATTCAATTCTGAAAGACAGAAACATGGTGAGCCATATCTCAAATATTTGAATAATCATATATCAAAGTCTACTGGAGCACCTGGAAAGTCCACAAAACTGTGCTACGTTCAACTAAAATTCATTGTCATCTCAAAGGATACTTAACAATTCACAATGACAAAAAACAATTACTTGAAACTGTGAAATAAAATAAAATAGATTGTCCCATTTACATGAGCACTTAAATATATAATTTTACCATGATATGAACACACAAAGTAGGGCGTTCAAGATAAGTTTACACAATAAAGACAATGATAAAATTAATACAATTGAGAATTTAAATTTCAAAGTTTGCAAGTATTATTAGGGCTTGCAAATGGTCTGACAGCCTAGCTTGGCACAGTTTAGGCCGTGTGCACCAAGCTAGGCCTAACTTCGCATAAAGTCAGCCCAACCCTAGTTAGGTGGCTATTAACAAGCCCACATGTTGGACTCAACACAACTGTGTGCAGTAGCCAGGTCGCACATAACATATACCTATGCCAAACTTAGCACAACATGCATGCAGAGTGAGTCCAAGCACAGGCTTGATTAACTTTTCCCCACAAAAAACCAAAACCATTTCAAACGTCTAATTACAACCATAAAAGACAAAAATAAAATAAAATCATAGGGGCATATTGGTCATTTAAAAATTCAATACAAATAATAAAAATTATTAAAATTTATCCAGAAATATCCTCCCACTCCGACTCTCACCCAAACACTTTCTCATACTCATCTCAAGTTATCAATTCTCAATTAACATACCTACATTCTTATTCTCTGATAGTCTCAGTTTTATCTCTAAGTTTCTCTTACTGTCTTCTGAATTTTCAATTCTCTATATTTTAGAAAATCACCACCTGTATTGTGTCCCAACTCTCATCAACATCATCCACTCTTCTATGCAAGGAATAGATAATGAATTTGAATTTTACTTATTTTAATTTAGAACTTAATTTCAAGTTAAATTTAATTTTATGTTTCATGTTTTTTAGAAAAACAGGTTGGAGTAGTACCTTCTAGAATTGGTTCATCATGGAACATTAACGATTGAACCTGGGAGTAAATAAATCAATTCTAATAAACGGCCAGTGCCCCTGGTATTCTGGGTTAGCAAATTGATCATATTGAACCACAATATGAACAACCAGTTTTAGAAGTCTCGACCAATTTTAAGATCAAGAGATGGGCAATGACAAGATATTGATGACACTAGAGTATGTATAGATAACATACTTAAATAAACCATTTTTAGGAATTTTGGACATCATTATTCGAAATGTGAAGAAAGAGTCTATTGTAAAGCAAGAAAATTTTATTTGCAAATCTTATGGTCAATGACCACTTGGCTTGCTTGTCAAACTCATGAAATAGAAATGTCATTACCATTGTCTTTAACTCATAATAGCCTTATTACTTTTATTTTTTAAGAAGTGTTTAAAAAAATGGCTCACAAAATTAGGCATAGGAATTTATGTTGTTTTAGGTTAATCATGTCATAAACGGGTTGCACCATTTGTGTTAATATAAAATTATGCCACATAAACCAAAATTTTAATAGATTTTTTAAAAATAATTTCATATGACCAAAAAGATCAATTGAACTTCTAAATAGTTTATTTATTCAACATAAAAAGGTATTAAAATTAATTTAACTAGGTTAACAGTTAATCCATGTCACTCATTTACATATACGGGTTGCGTCATGCCACTTCTGAATTTTGTCTCTTTGTTAATCATGTTATGGGTTGAGTTGAGTCATCAAGTCATGTTCAACATTATCAACCCTAGCCCTATACAAAATATATAGTGAAGTTTGAATCACCAATTTTAATGGTTGATCCCGCATATCTTAAATATTTTGTTTGGGCACACTTACAACCTTTACACAAAAAGAACTAAAATCACAATGTGATCTGACACATTAAAATATTTTGGAGAATTTAACAAATATAGTTCATACTTTTGAAATTTTAAATATATAATTGCATTAATATTTGATGTTTGGACTAGCAGCCATAATTCTCTTCCATATATTTGAATATAATTCTCTTTCTTATATTTGGATCAAGTTGATGAAGTCAAGCCATCCCATCACGGCCCATCGACATGCTTGAATATTATGAAAACTGTACTGGTTCTGTGGAATCATTTAACATGTAGATAACTAATGAATAGGCAATATCATATTCAACTTAAAAGGGCTGAAACTTGGCATGTCATATCTTAAATGTTTAAATAGTCATATATTAGATGACCCTAAGACTAGAAGACTATATGCACACAATGAAAAAGATTACCAAAGGCACATCAGAATAATGAAAAGCATTTCAATTAAGGAACAAGAGAATCACAACATAAAAGGTTAAAGATTTACCAGAAAAAACTTCTCCCAGAGTTTCTCAAAGGGCAGTGAACCAGGAGTCAAAAACATGAAGGCTATTTTTGGATTTTTTGGCTCAACAGTTGGCATAGAGAGAATTTCCTTGATCAAAACATGTGAAGCAACCTCATCATCTGTAAGCACACGGGCTACAGGAGGTAACCAATCCTTAAAAGGACCACAAACACTTGAAGCAAAGAAGTAGCAAGCTGAATAGCGGCGAGGAGGATAGACATAAGCCCCAATCAAAGCAACACACACCATGCATACTAAGATGATGATCCAGTGAGGTCTTCTTGAAGTTGGTCTGTGGCGTACCATTGGCATGGTTTGCACATTCCCATTGCCTAAGTGCCATGGATGAGATATTTTCATCTTGTTCTTCTCATAACAAGAGTCAAACTACAAGTGTTGACTCTTCACATGAACTGCAATCACTTTACTGTATATCCAAAGACTAACCACAATCCACAATAATAAAGGCTGCAAATTCTATCAACCAATAGAGAATCCCACTGCAAAAGAAGAACAAATACTTCACAAATCAGATTTTTTTAGAAATCAAAATCAGTTCCTCTGTTTCCTTTGTGAAGGAAACATAAACTAGATTACTACTATATTATATTAACTCCTACTAAAGGCAATCTCAAATACTGCTTTCTTCTACATTTGAAAGAGTTTGAGTTTTTTTGAAAATTACAAATATTGTTTAATTACGAAAAAAGTTTAAGTATTCACAACACATAAGTATATTTCCCTTATTTGATCTAAGGAAGAAAAAAAACACAGCAGATAGGTATATGCTTTAAATCCTCTCAAATTTCCTTTAACAAACAAGCTACTCTGGACTCTGGAGTAGTAGATAATCAACCTCGTTCTCTTCGCTTGATGTATAAAAGTGAAACAAAAAGGATGTACAAGAAACATAGTTTCTCATAATTTTCCCCAATGATTGTCTCAACATAGTCAAATGTCCGTTACTTTTGAAGTTGGCCCTCAACGCGTGAAAAAATGGTGACAAAGATGGTCAAATTCAACCAAAACCAAGTCAAAAATAGGGAAATAAATTAAATAGTCACCCAGGAAAGACAAATCTATCGGTGCGACTCCAGCCACCAAACACATTGAATCATTACCTTCGCGGAACTAACCAAATCTGACAAATCAATTAGTACCAAAAATAGATTCAACAACTATCAAAAGTCGTTGAGCAAAAGAAGCTGACGACATGGACAAGCAAAAATAAAAATAAAAATCAAGCAAGTCCAATACCCAACATTTCCCCCGATTGAACAAAAACAGCATGTACTACAGCGCAATCTGAATAAGAAGCAGTCAAACGAATCCAAGGATCGGTAAGTAAGGTATTACCTGAGAATCGAGGAGGTTACCCCAGGAATCACAGATCCAGAAACGAAAGCGAAGAGGCAGCTGGGAGAGGGAAGAGATCTACAGGGAGAGAAAGGGGAGAATGGAGAATCACAAGCAATATTGGAAAGAAGCAATTAAATACTTGAAATCGGTCGCTTTCTTACTTCGAATCTCAACTGTCGGCTGCAAAACGCCTTAAAAAACGGCGACTCTTCTCCCTTCTCCGCTTTCGATCCTCCGAAGCGTCGCGTTCGAGGATGAGGGAGGGAGAGGAGAGGAGAGGATCGGGAGGGAGGGAGCAGTCGTAGCCGGCCGGCGTGCTTCTTGCTCCCCAACGAATTGGGTGGGTTATGTGGTTTGATTTGGTATTCTCTTCTTTTTCCCGTGTTGAATCGGCGATCGATATTTATCCCTTCCTTATGCCTCTGTATTTTATTTTATATAATATTATACTTGCTGTATGCATACATAGCGTACCAATCGTATTTGACAAGGACGTATAACAATTAATTTGACTGAGGCCGGTCAACCAAGTGGTTCCATGCCCATTAAAACTTACCTGGGTAGTGTCTAGTGGGGGCCCACTAGGGGGTTTAGTTTTTGTTTGTTTTTAAGTTTGACCAATTTTCACGAATTAAAAATTGAGATTGAAAATTTGTTTTTGGAAATGATTTGAGAGAGAGAGAAGGAATCACGAAAGCATTAGTGCGGTCAAATAAACCAACTCAATCCATCAAAAATCATCATATAACAAAGTAAAATAGATTGATCTCAACCCAATCCAAAACGGATTGCAAATTAGACTAATCAACTCACGAATATGTCAAAAAATATATATATAAATATTAAAATTTTTAAATTTGAATTATAATTTAAACGGGTTAAATTAAAATTTTAAATTTGAATTGTGATTTAGACGGATCAAATCCACTAGTTCATTAAGTTTTTTATTTTAATTTTAAAATTTAAATAAATAAATAAATTTTTTCAACCTGCAAGCCAATTCAAATCCATCACCAGCTGATCCATGCAGATCATGAGCCTAAATAGATCAGCCTATTTGAATTCCATCTTAAAATAAATTGATAAAATTTTAATTCAATCCACTATCTAATTTAAATTGATAGTTATAGAAGCATTGTCAAATCACTAATTTGATGGGAGATTTTGACTTGCAACAACTGAAGGAACAAATAAAGAAAATTATTATAGAATTCCAATAAAGAAACATATTTTATATTATAAAAAATTAACTGGACGTTAGGTTAGACTTGACCCAGATATATTATCCCAATTAATGGTCCCACCCCCAATATTTATAGATAACAAGACAAATAGAACAATAGAATCACAAAAATTATAATCATAAAAAAAGACCGGTTCCAATTTGGCTTCCATTTTTCGTGTCAAAAAGGGTTCCAACAAATTTTAGAGAGATGGTAACAATCAAAGTCTTCCAAGGCATCATGTTCCCTTAAAATTGGGAATATCTGATATTATTTAATTATTATAATTTCACTTCAGTAAAAGATGAAATTCGTCGTCCCAATAGACTCAATACGATCGGTCTCACGATTATCTATACAAAAGTAAATCAAAAACTACAGTTAATCAAAATTCGATCCTTATTCACTTCACAAATTTGTTCCATAATAACCAATTGAATCATAATCCGGGGACAATTATTATAATTTCACAATATTGATCAATGCCATCCAAAAGTCAAATGTTTGATAACTTAAAAAATGCTCATAACGCTTTTCACTTGAAGAGAACTAATTTGGAAAGTGAAATGCAAATTGATACGAGTAGCAACAGTTGCATGACAAGTCGAATCATCCATAAAATAAAATAATTTAGTCAATCCGTGAAACACATAGAATTAAACCAAATGCACTACCTTCGTGCTCAGAACTCTTTGAGAGATTTCCTAAAATATAGCCGCCGTTCTATCAAAAAAACTAATTAGGACAGATTAACTAGACAAACTTATTGAAGTAGCCAGTTCGATCAAGCAGGTTAGGGTTGTTAGGGATTAGTTAAGGCATTCAAAATAGACAAGTCGATCAGAATCAATCAAATAGTTATTATTTGATCTTTTTAATAAAAAAAATGTTCCGATGAAATATCATGGATAATCAAGTCATCGACCAATGAATTATTGACATACATGTTCCTAAAAGGTAACAATCAAAGGAACATGAAAAGTATTCAAAAAGGAGAATTAGAATAATGTCGGAGATAGATTCCGATAAATTACTCTGACACTCAAATTAAAGTTTTACATAAAGAAAAAATTTAAAGACTTGAAAAAATTAGGATTTATGTGTGTACATGTACATGTGCCCATGGGTATGGACAACTTTTTATAAAAGTTGTTAATATCCATTTAGGATATGTTCCAAATTATGTGTTTCAATTGTCCATATCTTACGAAATATTTTTCTATATCTTTGGAAGAAATAATCTCATGGTCGCTTGATTTTGTGGAAAAATGGATCTCTCGGACTGCAAGAGACCTAAACAAACACAAAGGTTGGGATCCAGATGTCGTTCAATTGCAAGTCATTTATTAAATAAATTGTCTTTTACTGTCCCTATCCCATATTAAATGAATTGTCTTTTGCTATTTCCATATTTTTGCTACTACTGTATACATTTTTTTTACTTGGTATAAATCAATATGCCCTGAGTCAACTCTTGTCATTATTCACCGCAGTTATATTTATTTTTAAAAAAAATAATTTAATATAGCATGCAATAATATTTGAATGATTTATTTTGAAAAATATTTTACTGAGAAAATTAAATACTCAGT
Organism: Curcuma longa; assembly: GCF_044706935.1. NCBI lineage: Eukaryota > Viridiplantae > Streptophyta > Magnoliopsida > Zingiberales > Zingiberaceae > Curcuma > Curcuma longa. Next base: position 804,091 of record NC_133861.1, read on the forward strand.
GATAACCCAAATACTTTTGTACTTTGAAGACCATTCTTACTTTAGTTATATATATGGGCTCATTTAATTTTGGAGGCGGATGACCCTTTCAACGAGTCATATTTTATAAATTATGGACTCATTTAATTTTGGAGGCGGGTGACCCTTTCAACGAGTCATATTTTATAAATTATGGACTTCATATTTTATAAATTATGGACTCATTTAATTTTGGAGGGGATGAGTCATATTTTATAAATTATGAGTGCTTGGATATTTGTCGTGCGTCTCGGAGCACCTTTCTTACTTTTTGCCCCTTGTCATATTGGTGCAATACTCCCAAAATAAAACACTATAAAATTTCTTTGTAATTAGGTGATGGAGCAAACCTTAATCTATGAAAGGACTCACCCTAAGAATTAAATTCCATAAAAGAAGATCACAATGTGACAAAATAATGAAACATCTGCATAGAAGTGGAAACAACTTTAACTCTTGTATCAATTCTTTGTAAATTCTGGGATGATTTTAGGACATGAGAAATTACCTTGATAAAATTTATTAAATTTAGTATTTTCAAATTCTTCACCATGGTCATTACGTATTCTTTTAACTTTTAGGTCTTTTTCATTCTCTAATAACTTGCATAAATTAATTAATTTTTCAAAGATTTTATCTTTAGATTTCAAAAATGTTACCCATGTGAACCTAGAATAGTTATTTATTATTACTAAGTAGTACATGTTTCCACTTAGCGACTTAACCGCATGTGAATCAAGGAGGTCTAAGTGCAATAGTTTAAATATTGAGTTAGTTTGATTTTGATTAGTTACTTTATAGGTTGACTTAGTTTATTTACCATGTTGGCAAACATTACAAATTACACAACTGGTCCTTGTCTGCGATTTGCAGCAAGGGACCTTCGTTCGCTTCGACATCCACCAGTCATCGAAAAATGGCAAGGTAAGGTGTTTTTATCCGATGTTTACTGATGTTTTGTCTACGGAGCGCAGTAAGAGTCAAGGGCAGAGGATGGATTCTGAGCTTCGTCTTCTTCGATTGCGTCATGGTGAGCGATTTGCCCCGGCGACCTATCTTCCTATTGGCGCAAAATCCACCAATATTGCCGATTGCCCTGTTCTGTGCCGATTCGGGAAGATAACAAAATCCCTAACCCTAGATTTTGCTTTTGCTTACCTTGTTTTTTCAACATGATTGAATTAAAAACCCCCCTGAATTAACTGTTTTCTCTGTTGGTTCCGATAGGGAAAAACTAATCTCTAACTCTAACCCTAACTCTAACTCTAATTCTAACCAACTTTCGATTTTATTTGCTTATCTTGTTCTTTTAGTATTATTGAATCAGAAGAAACCACCCCTGTGTGTTTGATTTTGTGTTGTTCCTGTGAGTATCAAATGAATATTTCGGTTGAGTTAAATTTGAATGATATGTTGTTTATAAATGTTTAGGTTTGTGTTGAATGGTAGGGTGTGTATCAAATGAATATTTCGGATTGTGATGACATGTTCGGTTGTGTTGAATCAAATGTTTGTTATATTGTGTTGTTGAATTTGGGGATCAAATGTAACTCATGTTGTATGTTGAACCATGGAATATTTGGTTGAATGTATGGGCTTGGATTTGGTTTAAGGATTTAGGTTGTATGGTTGCAATGAATGTAATGAACATAGTTGATGTTGAACTTGTAGTGATGGTTGGAAGAGAGTTGTAGCCAGTTACATGATGTGTAGTATTTGTGATCATTTGTAAATGGATCTTGTAAATTTGATAATGTTTTATGAATAAATTATTTTATATTGTATGCTTTGTGTATCAATGTAAATTGATGTATGTTGCATGATGTTGAAATCCATGTTGTATGTTAACTTGTGATGATGAATTAAATTGTGGAATAGGTTATTGTAAATGAAACATAGCCATGTTAAGGTGTATGAATAATTGAATGTTGTGTTTGCCATGGTCTTTGCTTGTAGTAATAAATCGATGATGTATAATATTGATTATGTTTATGTTTAGATAATTCATGTTTAGTTGTATATGGTTAGTGGAATATATTGTAAATGAATTTTGTTGTGAAGTAATATAATTGTGTAATTAGGGTTAAATTGTAACACGAGTTGTTGTTTTGAATAAATTATGATTAGGAATGTATAATAGATTTCCAGTTATAAATTGTGTATTATTAATAATTTTTTTTTGTTGATTATAAGATTTAATTGTTAATAAATGGATTTTGTAGATGGTTAGAAATGAATAAGGATGATCAATAAATAAAAACCCCGCACTATGTGTCTAGGGTAAACTTCCATCATTGAGTCCATGAGAGACGACTCGGACCTCTGCTATATTACCTGAGCGATAATTAGGGGTTTAGTTAATTATAAATTTTAATTTTGAAGAGTGTGAGTGACAAAATAAAAGAAAACATAACAAATAAAAAAAATAAAAAAAATAAAATTTAACAATCCCAAAACACACCTCATCACTGACCATCCGAGTTGTATCCACCTATAAAGTGGGCCAGAAATATCTAGCTAATAATATTTTTCGAGCCAGAGTTCGTTCTCCAATGTGATGTTGGGATGTATACTATAAGCCTAGCTTTTTGTATAAACATCTATTTTGAAATAATTTGAAATGAGAATCACATTGGTCAAATGTCTGCATTTTATATAATGCAGTTGTCCACTTAATTTATATTGTAGATAACATGGTGTGTGGTGTCACACACAGAAGATCATGTTATCAGTTCCTTATAAATTATAAATAGTAGCTCACAACCAAGATGGATAGGGACAAACCATTGGAGTGGTTGTAGTGTAATTGGTATTAGTTTATCTTGACTATTAAATTACACTAGTACACTTTGTGTGTATTGAGCAGGACCGTTTGAGGTCGTTCGATTTATACTGACTATATAATCGAACTAGACCTCAGTTATTATGGATGTGCATGCTCTTAATCCCTATATAATAACAAGCACATATACTTAGTATGTATTTCTTTAATTCATCAAAGGGTGAGATTTATTCGTTAAATCAAAAGGCCCGATGAGTTGGGAGATAATGCTATGTATATGGTGTGTTGTTGATTATAGAAGGAAACTGTGTCCTAATATTTAGGCTGATGATGTCCCCTTGAGGAGCTCATAAGGATTATCATGTAAACCCTGCAGGTGGACTTAGTTCCGCATGATAATAAAGTTGAGTGGTACTACTCTTGGATTCAGAAGTTAATTAATTGAGTTGTCAGTAATTCAATTAATTGACGGACATACGATATCTTAAACACAGGGAGATTAATGCACTCATGATAAGAAGGAGCCCATATTATAATATGGGATTGGTGCGGTAGTTCAATAATAACCCTTTAGTGGTATGAGTTATTATTGATGGACTTGAGTTGGGTGTTCAGGGAGAACACAGGAAGCCCAAGCCCATCAGGAGGCCAAAACCAATTCCTCCTCTAGGTCCCTGTTGTAGCCTCTGGATAAAGCCTCGTATCCACCTAAGAGAATTCTGTAAGAATTTCGGTTAGGAAATTCTGTTAAGAATTTTTTCTGTTAAGAAAAATTCTGTTAAGAATTCTGTTAAGAATTTCTGTTAAGAATTCTGTTAAGAATTTTGTTGAAATTCTGTTAAGAATTCTATTTCTTTAAGAATCGTAAACAAAATTTTGAAATATAAATTTTTTCAACAAAATTTTTATGTTCAAGAAATTTTGTTAAGAAAATAACAAAACTTAATAAAGAAATTTTGTTAAGAAATTAACGAAATTTTATTAAGAGATTTTGTTAAGATAATAACAAAATTTAGTTAAGGAAATTTATTAAGAAACTAACAAAATCTTATCAAGAGATTTTATTAGATTTTTTCTAACTAAATCTGGATAAGAAAAGTTTGTTAGATTCTTTCTAAATTTTCTAAGATGGCAAAGCTATAAAAGGGGAGGATTAGGGAGAGGCAAATTCTTCTTAAACACATTTTTTACCCTCTATAATCTCCAAGAGCTAGGGCCGGCCACCAAAAACCCTTTCTCCTTGTTTCTTGCTAGGGTCGGCGCCCCTCTTCACTTTCTTTCTCCCTTTTCTTTGCTAGGGCCGGCGCCCAAGCTTCCTTTATCTTTTCCCTTGCTAGGGCCGGCGCACAAGGATCCTTTCCTTGCTAGGGCCGGCGGCCAAGTGAAAAGGAGGAAGAAGAAGGAGAAGAGGAAGAAAGGAAGAGGAAGAAGAAGAGGAGTTTCTTCTCTTTTCCTCTTTGGCCGTTCTTCTTTAAGTCTCTTCCTTCTCCTAGCTTTAGGTGGTGCCACCTTGAAAGGATTCTTTCCTTTGATAGGGCCGGCGCCCAAAGAAGAGAGGAGAGGAGAGGAGGAGGAAGAGAAGAAAGAAAGAAGAAGAGGAAGAAGAAGAAGGAGATAGCTTCTACCTTGAGTTCTTGCCATCGGATTAGAAGAAAGGAAGAAGGAATTGGGTGGAGTCATCTTGGTAGATCGTTGCCCACACAACGTCCAAGAAGAGGAGAGGAATACAGCAGAAGATCAAGAGGTCTTCGGGTATGTACAATCATCTACACAACTTACAAAGAAGAAAGGTACAACTACTTCATTCCGCTGCATAGTTGTTATTGTTTTTCTTTGTATGGATCCTGAATACCAACACAAGAGCCCAATGATCTTATGCATCGATCAAGCACATAGTTGATCGAATATGAGGGTTGCTTGAAAAGATTCCGTCTCCAAAAAATTTTTATCTGGCAAGAATTGAACGGAACGGAATTCCAAGGTTCCCATCAATGGTATCAGAGCATTGGTTAGGGCTCTGTGTGTTTGGTTTCAGTTAATTTATGCACTTTTCATACATAAATTTAGGCAGGATAATAGTAGGATATGCAAATAGATTAACTCTGTGGTTGCAGGATTCCTAGTTCAACTATTATGGCCTAATATGTGTTATGTATGATTGTGTTGTGCATGAATGTGTTGTATGATTGGATTCCTCGAGGCATGTCATGTAATAATTTTTTAATTTACTATTCGATTATATGTAAACTCCTTCGTGGAGTATAGGATCGATAGATGTAAATTATTTTATTTACTGTTCGATCTAGATTACATGTAAACTCCTTCGTGGAGTATAAGATCGATGGATGTAAATTATGTAAATTATATTTGATGTTATTGCGACTTGTATCCTTGCTACGCGTGGTGTTGTTTTGATGACCAGAGGCGCAGCAGAGAAGGAAGCATGATAGACGCAACTACATCATCAGTGGACGACATATTGAAGAACGACGGATAATTGAAAAGGGCCATAATAGTTGAAAATTTATTTTTTCATATTTATTGCCTATTTCTTTTATGCTATTTGATATGCTATGATCATGCTACTTTATATGCTATTATGATAATGCATAGGTTAAAATTCCTCAATTTCAAATAACTAAGTGGGAGAGGGATTATTTAAATAAATCTCATGGTCTCCATTACTGGTTTGTAAGTGATGCATTCAAACTTGCGTGTTGGCTCTGAGTGCCTTCCTCCATATCGGATGAGTTTGTTTTGCGGATCACTAGATCAAACTTCCTTTATGGATGATTATAGGAAATTATTTAGGAGCGTGTGATCTTCTCCATCTGAAGGGGCACAATCCTAAATAATGGACTTAGTATCAAGTAATGGTATACACTTAGAACGCATCTAATAGTATCCTCCCCATCGGAGTCACTGCTATTATTTGTGTGACCAAAGATAAACCAACTATTAATTTTATTTATCATAAAGTTAAGTTGACAAGATAATAAAATTAATGGGTAAAACCTCCTCTTACAAATGCTTGAATTCGTATACGTCCACACGATCGTGGCATACGAAATTCTCGGTGTTTGAGGTGTTGGTGAATTTAAATAATATTGTTTGAGGAATCAATATTATTTTAAATTCTAAAGATTTTGACCAAATATGTGATTCTTAGGATTTCATTATGGCTTTCAACCCACTTACTGTTATTCTAAAAGAAAATAAAATTACTGGTCCTAATTATATTGATTGGAAACGGAACTTGGACATTGTCTTAACTGCTGAGGAGTACAAATTTATATTTTTCAAGGTCTGTCCTAGTGTGCCTAATATAGATTCTAGTGAAGAGGAGATAGAGAGACATAGGAAATAGGTTAAGGCAGATGAGATGGCGCGGTGTTACATTTTGGCTTTTATGTCAAATGTACTGCAACATCAGCATCAGGCCATGCCTACTCCCTATGACATAATGCTCAATCTCAAAGAACTCTTCGGATACCAGAATCGGGCTACCAGGCAGGAAGCCAAGCAGTTTGGACATTGGAAGGTGGACTATCCTCTTAGAAAAGAGAACAATAGAGGTGTATCTTATTCATTAGTAGTTGAAACATGTTTAGTGGTGTTATCTACCGCTACTTGGTGTGTAGATACGGAAGCCACTGATCATGCCTGCAATTCTTTGCAGGGGTTCCAGGAAACCCGACGACTACGTGAAGGGGAGATTACCGTCTACATGGGCAATGCTACGAAAGTGGCAGCTATTGCAGTGGGAGATGTTTATTTATCTTTTGAGATAAATAAAACTTTGATTTTGAGAAATTATCTTTACGTACCATATTTTAGAAAGAATTTAATTTCAGTTTCTAAATTATTCATGGATGGATATTCTATTTTTTTGATGACAAAGTTGTTATCAAGAAAAATAGGGTTAATATCTGTTCTGGTACGTTGGTTGACAATTTATATACTCTTAATCAAATAACTCCCACGATGCAATAAATGAAAATTAATAACACATCTTCTAATTTTAATAAGAGAAAAGAACCTTCGCAAATGAACTAAACATATCTTTGGCATCTAAGGTTAGGTCATATTAACTTAAGTAGAATTCAAAGGTTAATAGCCGATGGACCTTTAGGTTCACTGGTGGTGGAAAATTTTCCAACCTGCGAATCCTACTTGGAAGGTAAAATGACCAAGAGGCCTTTTAAGGCAAAGGGGTATAGAGCCAAAGAAGTGTTGGAATTAGTTCATTCTGATTTGTGTGGTCCTATGACTATCCAGGCAAGAGGTGGTTTCGAATATTTCATCTCTTTTATAGATGACTATTCAAAATATGGATACATTTACTTGATGCGCCACAAGTCTGAGTGCTTTGATAAGTTCAAAGAATACAAGGCTGATGTGGAGAAACATCAAGGTAAAAGTATCAAGACACTACGGTCTGATCGTGGTGGAGTTCTTCCTCTCTTCCTTTTAGCTGCTTGTTCAAACGGACTCTGAGTCCACTGCACCATGATCAGTCTGAGCCACTGAGCTTACCAGCACCATGCTCTCCTCTCAGCCCACTCACTGATCGCCTTCCCGTGCAACTCAGATCTCGCCATTGTCGTTTACCTGAGAAAACCAAACACGACAACCTGCACCGATGGAAAGCTAAGCCTTGACCCTCCTGATCTTCATTCAAATTCAAACTACACCTGCAATCTCCACAGATGATTAGCACAGCAAAATCAGAAGAATCAGAACAATCAGAAATCAGAAATCAGAGCAGGTCGCGATCAGAGACACCTTAATCGATCGAACAATCGATTAACTATCGTAATTGTTCCTCAGTAAAGCATGTAATCGATCAACCAGTCGATTAACCAAGGTCTTAATCGATCAACCGATCGATTAAAGGGTGGTAATCGATCAGGTGATCGATTACCAGACGCTGATTTGATTTCTCGCCAAAGCATGTAATCGATCACCTGATCGATTACAATTCATGATAATCGATTGACTAATCGATTATGTCACGTTCTGTGAGTTTTGCGAATTGTCACAGAGAACTCGGTAATCGATCAGCAGATCGATTATCACATTAACACGCGTCTCACAGAATGATCTGTAATCGATCACCAGATCGATTAAAGATCTGTAATCGATCAGATTAACACACTCAGCCTTGGTTAATCGACTCACTGATCGATTAAACCAGGCTTAAAACATTAAATCTCGATCAGGTTAACTTGGGTCTCACCCGAGCCAACCGCGCTGGATCACGTAATCGAAGAACAGGCTACCAGGCCTCCTCTGACATTGATCCGGTCCGAGGACAGGCTACCAAGCCTTCTCGGACCATAGTTCGGTACAGAGAACGAGCTACCGAGCTCTCTCTGACCTAGTCCGGTACAGAGAACAAGCTACCGAGCCCTCTCTGACCTAGTCAGGAGAATGAGCTACCGAGCCCAGTACCTCTTAGGAGAGTTTAGGAGTTACTTATCAGAGGCTGGGATTCAATCCCAATTGTCTGCACCTGGTACACCCCAACAGAACGGTGTGGCAGAGCGAAGGAATAGGACTCTTATGGAAATAATTAGATCGATGATGAGTTATTCAGAATTACCAACTTCGTTTTGGGGATATGCTCTGGAAACGGCAGCGTACATTCTGAACTTGGTACCTTCTAAATCAGTACCTTCTACTCCCACCGAATTGTGGACTGGGCGTAAGCCTAGTTTGAAACACATTCGGATTTGGGGTAGTCCAGCACATGTGCTGAAGGGAGACGCTGATAAGTTGGAACCTCGTACGGAAGTTCGCTTGTTTGTGGGTTATCCTAGAGGAACGAAGGGTGGTTTATTTTATAGTCCTAAAGATCAGAAGGTCATTGTTAGCACCAATGCCCGATTTTTAGAAGAGGACTATGTAATAAACCACAAGCCCATAAGTAAGATTGTTCTAGAAGAAATAAGAGGGGACATGTCTACTTTAGTACCAACGGTACAAGATGAGATACCACAAGTGACTGCACCGCGTGTCACAAGTGATACACAGTTACAGGTAGTGCCTCGTCGTAGTGGGAGGGTTGTTAGACAACCTGACAGATTCATATTTTTGGGAGAGTCTTCGGACTTGGTCCCTGGTGAACATGAACCTGATCCCTGGACATATGATGAAGCACTCCAAGATAAAGATGCAATATCTTGGCAAAGGGCAATGAACTCTGAAATAGAATCTATGGATTCTAATCAAGTCTGGGAGCTTGTAGAACCACCAAATGGTGTAAAAGCCATTGGATGTAAATGGGTCTACAAAAGAAAAAGAGGAATAGACGGGAAGGTGGAAACCTTCAAAGCAAGGCTTGTTGCGAAAGGGTATACTCAGAAAGAGTGAATCGATTATGAGGAAACTTTTTCGCCAATAGCCATGCTTAAGTCTATTCGGATTCTTTTATCTATTGCTGCTCATATGGACTATGAGGTTTGGCAAATGGATGTCAAGACAGCTTTCCTTAATGGAAGTCTTGAAGAAAACATCTATATGCAGCAACCAGAGGGATTCATTGCAAAGGGCAAAGAGCATCTTGTATGTAAGCTTAATCGGTCCATTTATGGACTGAAGCAAGCTTCAAGATCTTGGAACATCCGGTTTGATGAAGTAATCCAGTCTTATGGATTTATTCAATGTCCGGATGAGTCTTGTGTATACAAGAAGTGTGACGGAAACGTGGTGGTATTTCTTGTACTATACGTAGATGACATTTTGCTCATTGGCAACAATGTCAAAGTGTTGTCAGACGTAAGGGTATGGTTGTCCAAGCAGTTCGATATGAAGGACTTGGGAGAATGTGCACATATTCTTGGGATCAAAGTAATAAGGGATCGCAAGAAAAGGATGTTGTGCTTATCCCAAGCTTCGTATATCGATACTATCCTAGCTCGTTTTAGCATGCAGAACTCCAAGAAAGGTTTTCTACCTTTTAGGCATGGAGTACCTCTATCTAAAGAGATGTGTCCTAAGACACCAAAGGAGATAGAGGAAATGAAGGCAGTTCCTTATGCTTCGGCTGTAGGAAGCCTAATGTATGCAATGCTATGTACGAGACCGGATATCTATTTTGCCGTTGGCATGGTTAGCAGATATCAAAGTAACCCAGGACAGGGACATTGGACTGCGGTAAAGCATATATTGAAGTGCCTGAGAAGGACTCGAGATTATATGCTGGTTTACCAAGCAGATCAATTACTCCCTGTGGGTTACACGGATTCTGACTTCCAATCAGATAAGGATAGCAGTAAATCTACCTCGGGGTATGTGTTTACTTTAGGAGGTGGAGCCATAACATGGAGGAGTGTTAAGCAGAAATGCGTTTCAGACTCTACCATGGAAGCTGAGTATGTAGCAGCCTCTGAGGCAGCTAAAGAAGCTGTATGGCTCAGGAACTTCTTGATGGACTTAGAGGTGATTCCTGGTTTGCCCAAAGTTATCACAATTTATTGTGATAACAGTGGTGCAGTAGCAAACTCGAAGGAACCACGAGCCCATAAGGCAAGTAAACACATTGAGCGCAAGTACCACCTGATACGAGGAGAAGTTGTTGTCGCCAAGATTACATCAGTAGATAACCTGACAGATCCTTTAACTAAGGCCCTTCCGGCGAGAGCTTTGGATAGGCATGTTGAGGAGATGAGAATCAGATGTATGACAGCATTTATGGCAGCATAGTCTTTTAGTATAAGTGGGAGATTGTTGGGATGTATACTATAAGCCTAGCTTTTGTATAAACATCTATTTTGAAATAATATGAAATGAGAATCACATTGGTCAAATGTCTGCATTTTTATATAATGCAGTTGTCCACTTAATTTATATTGTAGATAACATGGTGTGTGGTGTCACACACAGAAGATCATGTTATCAGTTCCTTATAAATTATAAATAGTAGCTCACAACCAAGATGGATAGGGACAAACCATTGGAGTGGTTGTAGTGTAATTGGTATTAGTTTATCTTGACTATTAAATTACACTAGTACACTTTGTGTGTATTGAGCAGGACCGTTTGAGGTCGTTCGATTTATACTGACTATATAATCGAACTAGACCTCAGTTATTATGGATGTGCATGCTCTTAATCCCGATATAATAACAAGCACATATACTTAGTATGTATTTCTTTAATTCATCAAAGGGTGAGATTTATTCGTTAAATCAAAAGGCCCGATGAGTTGGGAGATAATGCTATGTATATGGTGTGTTGTTGATTATAGAAGGAAACTGTGTCCTAATATTTAGGCTGATGATGTCCCCTTGAGGAGCTCATAAGGATTATCATGTAAACCCTGCAGGTGGACTTAGTTCCGCATGATAATAAGGTTGAGTGGTACTACTCTTGGATTCAGAAGTTAATTAATTGAGTTGTCAGTAATTCAATTAATTGACGGACATACGATATCTTAAACACAGGGAGATTAATGCACTCATGATAAGAAGGAGCCCATATTATAATATGGGATTGGTGCGGTAGTTCAATAATAACCCTTTAGTGGTATGAGTTATTATTGATGGACTTGAGTTGGGTGTTCAGGGAGAACACAGGAAGCCCAAGCCCATCAGGAGGCCAAAACCAATTCCTCCTCTAGGTCCCTGTTGTAGCCTCTGGATAAAGCCTCGTATCCACCTAAGAGAATTCTGTAAGAATTTCGGTTAGGAAATTCTGTTAAGAATTTTTTTCTTGTGAAATTCTGTTAAGAATTTTTCTATGAAAAATTCTGTTAAGAATTTTTCTGTTAAGAAATTCTGTTAAGAATTTCTGTTATGAAATTCTGTTAAGAATTTCCGTTATGAAATTCTGTTAAGAATTCTATTTCTTCTAAATCCTAAACAAAATTTTGATATGATTTTTTCATAGAAATAAGAAATTTTGTTAAGAAAATAACAAAACTTAATAAAGAAATTTTGTTAAGAAATTAACAAAATTTTATTAAGAGATTTTGTTAAGATAATAACAAAATTTAGTTAAGAAAATTTATTAAGAAACTAACAAAATCTTATCAAGAGATTTTATTAGATTTTTTCTAACTAAATCTGGATAAGAAAAGTTTGTTAGATTCTTTCTAAATTTTCTAAGATGGCAAAGCTATAAAAGGGGAGGATAGGGAGAGGCAAAAAAACACACAATTTTTTTGTTTCTAACCTCTTCCTAGGGCGGGCACACCCTCAATCCTTTTCTCCTTTTGGTTTGCTAGGGCCGGCGCCCCCCCCTCTTCTCCCTCTTCCTCCTTGCTAGGGCCGGTGCTTAGGCATCCCTTCCTCTTTTCCCTTGCTAGGGCCGGCGCACAAGGATCTTTTTCCTTGCTAGGGCCGGCGGCCAAGTGAAGAGGAAGAAGAAGGAGAAGAGGAAGAGGAAGAGGAAGAAGAAGGGGAGGTTTCTTTTCTTTTCCTCTTTGGCCGGCTCTTCTTTAAGTCTCTTCCTTCTCCTAGCTTTAGGTGGCGCCACCTTGAAAGGATTCTTTCCTTTGATAGGGCCGGCGCCCAAAGAAGAAGAGAGGAGAGGATAGGAAGAGAAGAAGAGGAAGAAGAAGAGAAGAGAGAAGAAGAAGATAGCTTCTACCTTGAGTTCTTGCCATCGGATTAGAAGATTGGAAGGAAGGAAGAAGGAATTGGGTGGAGTCATCTTGGTAGATCGTTGCCCACACAACGTCCAAGAAGAGGAGAGGAATACAACAGAAGATCAAGAGGTCTTCGGGTATGTACAATCATCTACACAACCTACAAAGAAGAAAGGTACAACTATTTCATTCCGCTGCATAGTTGTTATTGTTTTCTTTGTATGGATCCTGAATACCAACACAAGAGCCCAATGATCTTATGCATCGATCAAGCACATAGTTGATCGAATATGAGGGTTGCTTGAAAAGAATCCGTCTTCAAAAAAATTTTTGTCTGGCAAGAATTGAACGGAACGGAATTCCAAGCTTTGCAGCTGATTATGATTTAAATCGGGATAATGCAGTAATTCGTCCAACCAACTTCTAAACTTCTTTGGTATTTATAAGGGAGACCATATTTGGTAGGGTTTGGACTTTTTCAGGATTGACTTCTATTCCTCTTTCAGTGACTATGTATCCCAAGAATCAGCCACTCTCTACACCAAAAAGATATTTGTTTGGGTTTAATTTGATGTTATTTCTCCGCAGAGTAATGCATGTTTCCTTGATGTCACTAATCAGGCTTTCAGCCTGACCTAATTTGATCAATATGTTATCTACGTATGCTTCAATATTGTGGCCTATTTGAGCTTCGATCCATGAGTCGCTGGTAAGTAACTCCTGCGTTTTTCAAACCAAAATGCATAACCGTATAACAAAAAATTCTGTCCGAGATGATGAAACTGACTTTTTCCTGATCTTCCTTAGCCCGAGGAATTTGATGATATTCTTGATAGGCATCCAGCATACATATAAAATCGCAACTTGAGGTAGAGTCCATCAGTTGATCTATTCTATGAAGAGGGTAACAGTCTTTAGGGCAGACTTTGTTGAAGTCCCGGAAATCAATACAAATCCGCCATTTGCCCCCAGGCTTTGGCACCAATACTACATTTGTGAGCCATGTCGGAAATTGAACTTCCCATATATGTCCAGTCTCAAGGAGTTTAGTAACTTCTGCACGAATTATCTTATCTTGTTATGGTCCAAAATATTGCATTTTCCGTCGAACAGGTCAAGACTCGAGGAGGATATTAAGCCGATGTTCCATTACAGTGGGCGCTGTTCCCGTGACTTCATGAGAGGTCCAAGCGAATACGTCATTGATCTGAATGAGACAGATAACTAATTTTGTTTTTAATTCGGGTGTTAAGTCGGTTGAGATTTGAGTAACTCTGTTAGGCAGGCTGAGCACACCATGTACTTCTTTCTCGGGTATCAATTGTTGTACAAGTGTCTATTGCAGAGAGTGTACTTCTCGTGAAGTTGTTGGACTTTTCGAGCCGCAAAAACCGCTTTTTGCGTTGCGGAAACCCCGGAAGTCCATGCCACCGGATCCGTGCGAAAAAATAAAAAAATTTCACATACTTGTTTCTATCCTAGATCTACTCTAGATCTACATGAAGAGAATTTTACCCTTCGGTGCGTGCCCTTCGCGTATCCCGCTCGTCCAAACGGTGCCGGATCTCGAGAGCGTCAAGTGCCGCTCCTCTATGGTATCCACACGGACAATATGGTGGAAAAACCAAAACCAAAGGTGTGCTAGCACCCAACAAGGTTTTGGCAAGGCTAGAGAGGAGAGGGAGAAGGAGAGAAAAACTCAAGGAGAGGAGAAGAGAAGAGAGTTGTTCACGTTGAAAAAAAACCATTTTTTTTCTCCTTTTGTGGCTTGTCACATCAAGGCCATTCATGGCTAATTAATCCCATTAAAGCCATTCAAGCCTTAGGTTACAAACTCTATTGTAACCCCCATGATGTGGCATCCATGATGATGTGGAGCATCACCATTGGTCACCTCTTATGCCACCTCACCTCAAAGTCAAATGGTCAAGTCAAGCATTGACCATGAGGTGGCATAAGTCAAGTCAACATAGATGATGACATGGCAAAAAGTCAAGTCAACATTTATGATGACATGGCACAAAGTCAAGTCAAACTTGACTCCCAAAGTCAAGTCAAACTTGACTATAAAGTTCTCCTTCTCAAGTCAAGTCAAACTTGACTTCTAATCTCCCAAAGTTGATCAAATCAACTCCACTAGTCTAGTTTGGATTACACTTAACCCAACTTGATTCATCACATGAATCTAATCCTCTTGGTTCATCATATGAACCTAATCTCCACCTAATTGTCCTTTGTGTGTGACCCTATAGGTTCTTGTAACGTTGGCAATGCCCTAAACTCATTTAGGTGCATAAGTAGTGAGCGGTATCTAGCAACACATCACTACTACCCAAGTTACAAGAATGTTGAGATCCAACATCACCATTGTGACTACTAATTGTGACTCTTCACAATATGTGACAAATGTCCTTCTATCCTTGATATCATGATTGATCAAACCGAGGCATAGACCGTGTCATCCTCTAATCAATCTATGTCTTGAACTCCAAGTAGACTCACTACAATCAAACGAGCTCAACATCACATGTTGACTCATTTGGGCATGGCCATGCACTTTAGTGGTCTCACTCTATCAAGAACTATGATATCACTCCCGTTATATGGGAGGGATAGATCCCATCTACATCACTCACATCCCTCCGCATAATTTGTTACATACCCAGTAATCGCCTTTATAGTCCACCCAGTTACGGGTGACGTTTGACGAAGCCAAAGTAAGTAACTCCTTATGTAGGGAACCATGGTGACTTCAGGTCCAAGGACTAATAGTCATACTAATAGCCACATGAGAAAGTATATGACACTCATATAACGATCCATGATACTTTCTCATGGCGGGTCATTCAGTATACATTCTCCAATGCATACCCATGTGTCAACTTGATATCTCATATCCATGACTTGTGAGATCAAGTCATCATGTTGACCTACATGCTAGTCTCGTCGCATTAACATTGTCCTTGAATGTTAATACTTGACTAGGAATCATTTAGAGTAGTGTTCTCTATATCATCTCACTATCGATTCAACCAATCGATTGATATAGATATGAACGATCTACTCAAGGACATTATTATACTTAGTTATATGGCACGAATATCAAGTAAGTATAATAACCACAAATAAAATGCCTTTATAAAATGTAGAAATATGATACAATGAGTCCATACAACAATCATCAAATGATTGGCTCTAGGGCTCTCACTAACAATCTCCCACTAGCACTAGTGCCAATCACTGTAGGGTCTAAGCCCTAATGACCTAGTGTGACCATCATGCTTTCTCTGTGCCAAAGCCTTGGTCAAGGGATCTGCGATGTTAGCCTCTGTAGGTACTCTGCAAATCTTCACATCTCCTCTATCGATGATCTCTCGAATGAGATGGAAGCGCCGTAGTATGTGTTTGGTCCGCTGGTGTGAGCGAGGTTCCTTAGCCTGTGCAATCGCTCCATTGTTGTCACAATAGAGCTCTACAGGCTCTGCAATGCTAGGAACCACCCCAAGCTCAGTAATGAACTTGCGGATCCAAACAGCCTCCTTTGCTGCCTCAGATGCAGCAATGTACTCGGCCTCTGTTGTAGAATCAGCTACTGTGTCCTGCTTCGAACTCTTCCAGCTCACAGCACCACCATTTAAGCAAAACACGAACCCCGACTGCGATCTGTAGTCATCCTGGTCGGTTTGGAAGCTGGCATCACTGTAACCCTTTACAGCTAGCTCTTCCTCACCGCCATATATCAAGAAATATTCTTTAGTCCTTCTCAAGTACTTCAGAATATTCTTGACCGCTATCCAGTGACGCTCACCTGGATCTGACTGGTACCTGCTCGTCATGCTCAAAGCATACGAGACATCAGGACGAGTACACAACATGGCGTACATGATAGATCCTATAGCAGAAGCATAAGGGATCTGATCCATGCGGTCTCTCTCCTCTCTAGAAGAGGGACTTTGAGTCTTCGAAAGACTCACACCATGTGACATCGGCAGAAATCCCTTCTTGGAATTCTGCATGGCAAACCGAAGTAATACCGTGTCGATGTATGTACTCTGACTTAGGCCAAGCAATCTCTTAGATCTATCTCTATAGATCCTGATGCCTAAAATACAGGCTGCTTCACCTAAGTCCTTCATTGAGAAACAACTCCCAAGCCAAGTCTTCACAGACTGTAGCGAAGGGATGTCATTCCCAATGAGTAGTATGTCATCCACATACAATATAAGGAAGACAACTGTACTTCCAACAACCCTCTTGTAGACACAGGGTTCATCTTCATTCTTGATGAAACCAAACTGTTTGATCGCATCATCGAATCGAAGATTCCAGCTCCGAGAAGCTTGCTTTAGTCCATAAATGGACCTATGCAGCTTGCATACTCTACCAGTATGCTGTGGATCTACAAAACCCTCAGGTTGTGTCATGTACACATCCTCGAGTAGGTTCCCATTCAGGAACGCGGTTTTGACATCCATCTGCCAGATCTCATAATCGTGGTATGCTGCAATAGCAAGCATGATCCGAATGGACTTAAACATCGCAACTGGAGAAAAGGTTTCATCATAGTCAATACCATGAATCTGCTTGAAACCTTTAGCTACCAACCTACCCTTGTAGGTATGCGTATGTCCTTCCATGTCAGTCTTTCTCTTAAAACCCACTTACACCCAATGGGTTTGACCCCTTCAGGTGGATCAACCAAAGTCCATACTTGGTTGGTGTACATGGAATCCATCTCGGATCTCATGGCCTCAAGCCATTTCTCAGAATCTGGGCTCATCACAGCTTCCTGATAGGATGTAGGCTCATTCTCAATGAGCATAACGTCATCATGGTCAGACAAGAGAAATGAGTATCTCTCAGGCTGACGACGTATCCTATCAGACCTGCGAAGAGGTATGTCTACCTGAACAGGTTGTTGTTCCACAACTCTTTGTGCAACAACCTCATCATCCACAACACTTTGTGGCTCCTGTTCAGTCTCCATCAAGGCCTCAGTGCTATGGTCCATATCTTGAACTTCTTCAAGATCGAACGTACTCCCACTAGTTTTTCTAGAAACAAATTCCCTTTCTAGAAATACCCCAGTCTTAGCCACAAACACTTTGTGCTGACTGGGAATGTAGAAGTAATATCCCTTTGTTTCCTTGGGATATCCTACAAAATAGCACTTATCAGATTTGGGTCCCAGTTTGTCCGAGACTTGACGTCGAACGTAAGCCTCACAACCCCAAATCCTCATGAAAGACATCTTGGGACTCTTCCCAGTCCATATCGTATATGGTGTCTTCATTACAGCCTTGGATGGAACACGGTTAAGTGTGAAGGCTGCGGTGTCTAGAGCATATCCCCAAAAGGATATAGGAAGATCTGTGTGACTCATCATAGATCGTACCATATCTAATAGGGTACGATTCCTCCTTTCGGATACACCATTCCACTGTGGTGTTCCAGGAGGAGTGAGTTGGGATAGAATCCCACACTCAGCTAGATAGTCACGAAACTCATGGCTAAGGTATTCTCCACCTCGATCTGATCGAAGTATCTTAATACTCTTGCCATGCTGGTTTTGTACTTCATTCTTGAATTCTTTGAACTTTTCAAAGGATTCTGATTTATGTGTCATCAGATACACATAACCATATCTACTGAAGTCATCAGTAAATGTAATGAAGTACCTATAACCACCTCTAGCAGCAACATTGAAAGGGCCACATACATCACTATGTATAAGTCCTAACAAGTCTGTTGCTCTTTCGCTGTGTCCACTAAATGGAGTCTTGGTCATCTTGCCTAGAAGGCAAGACTCACATGTCTCATATGATTCAAAATCAAATGAGTCCAGCAGTCCATCCTTATGGAGCTGGGATAAGCGACTCTCATTTATGTGTCCTAAGCGACAATGCCAGAGATAGGTTGGGTTCAACTCATTTGACTTGAACCTTTTGGTACTTATGTTATAGATGGGGCTCTCTAAGTCTAGAATATAGAATCCGTTCATTAGAGGTGCACTACAATAGAACATATCATTTAAATAAACTGAACAACATTTGTTCTTTATTATAAATGAGAAACCTTTCTTGTCTAAACAAGAAACTGAAATGATGTTCTTTGTTAATGAAGGCACATAATAACATTCATCTAAGTTCTAGTACAAGCCCAGTGGGCAAAGATAGTAAATAAGTTCCTACAGCAACAGCAGCAACCCTTGCTCCATTGCCTACTCGTAGGTCCACTTCGCCCTTCGTCAATGCCCTAGTTCTTCGTAGGCCCTGCACATTAGTACAAATGTGAGATGCACAACCGGTATCTAATACCCATGAAGAAGAAATAGACATATTGACTTCTATAACATATATACCTGAAGTAGAAGTCTCACTTCTCTTCTTCTTTAGATCCTCCAGGTATCCTTTGCAGTTCCTCTTCCAGTGTCCGGTCTCACCGCAGTGGAAGCAGGTTCCTTCCTTGGGCACCCCACCTTTGGGTTTCGGAGTAGATTTGGCCTTCCCTTTGGCTTGGGTCTTACCCTTGCCTTTGGGCTTCCATTTACCTTTGCCCTTGTTGACCATTAGTACATTACTAGTCTTGGTCTTCTTGAGATTAGCCTCAGCAGTTCTCAACATGCTGAGCATCTCGGGCAAAGGCTTGTCAATTTCGTTCATGTTGTAATTCAGAACGAATTGACTATACCCTTCCGGCAATGACTGCAGGATAAGGTCAGTGGCCAATTCTTGACCCAGTGGGAACCCTAGTCTCTCAAGGTTCTCAACATACCCAATCATCTTGAGTACGTGAGTTCCTACAGGTGTTCCCTCTTGCATCTTGCATGCAAATAGGGCCTTCGAAGCCTCAAACCGCTCGTGCCTTGCTTGCCCTTGATATAGTTGCTTCAGATGCTCAACCATACCATATGCATCCATGTTCTCATGTTGCTTCTGAAGCTCAGAGTTCATGGTGGCAAGCATGATGCATGATACATCTAATGCATCATCTTGATGCTTCTTGTAAGCATCTTTTTCAGCACGAGTGGCATTAGCAGCGGGTGCTTCAGGAAGAGGTTGCTCCAGAACATACAGTTTTCGTTCCTGTTTGAGGACTATCCTCAAATTCCTGTACCAGTCCAGGAAGTTTGTTCCGTTGAGCTTGTCCTTCTCAAGGACAGATCGCAGGGAGAGAGTGTTCGTGTTCGTTGACATGGTAATCTACAACAGAAATAAAATGCAGAAAGTAAATATCATATTCTACTCTATCATTTAATTAGGCCTTTAATTAAATGATGCTCCCACTGAATTATAGAAATTTTATGGAATCGAGTCATGTACGTGGTCAAACCACATTACTCGATTCGCACTAATTAACTATAATTCACGCGGGACAAGACCCACATCATACTACGCCTTGAGTTAGCTTTGGCTAAATCGCCCAAGACTTAGTATGATCGGTAGGTAACAAATTACCGATTACATCTCTATGCAACTCTTGGTTATAGGATCAAGATCCACCTTTACAAAAGAACTTGAGTTAGCTTTGGCTAAATCGCCCAAGTTTTAGTGTAAAAATGATCTTGTCCTACCTTTCCAACCATTTGGAAAATGCCTATAGTTTTTACTCAATCTAATTGAGGTAACTAGTTACACTCAATCTAATTGAGGTTACTCACCCACGCTTTGATAGGCGGGACCAAGATTGTCCCTCCGCACCCTACCAAGATAATATGCGTTGCTCTGCTTTGGCAGATTCAACAACAACACATGATCGAGGTAGTGATGGGTATCAAAACGTGGTAGGCATTATTAGAGTTGATTTCGATTACGATCTAATCTAATCGGCGATTTGTATCTTATACGCATCGAGGCTTATTTCCTACACTAGCATGCATCACATACACACAAGCATAAAAAAAATAAATTAAATTGTGATTTGTCATGGCCCTACTACGATCTTCTCTAGCCAAAGAGAAGATCGGACGGTCAACCTAAGTCTAGCCGCTTCTCCAAGCGCCTTCCTTTGACCGCCATGTGTCGCCGGCTCCCTCCTCGTAACTCCGTCTCCGAGTGGACTCTCCACCGCATTCAATTTGTACATTACAAAGTGAAACTCGAGTTACATTCGAGTCTAAATCTAATTTACAATCAGAAATATAAAAGAAGAGGCACGACTCGCAGGTCGCGTATCACATACAACACCCACAAGCACACAAAAACGGCGCGCAGGCCGTATTATGAATTACAACACAATTTTCCAATCATATTGGGTTTTTGGGCCATGACAATCACAATTTGATACATAATTCTAAATTATGTATTTTTCATAAATTTCTATAATTTTCCTACTGATTTTTATAATTTTTGAGTCACGCACTCGAAACGGTCCCGCTAAGCGATTTTCGGGCGCGATCGCGGGACATAGCCCCTTGCGGGGTTTAGGGGCAGCACCCCTACTCGCGAAATAACCTTCACGAGTGTCCCAACACGATCCTACAGCGCCTTCCTTCGCTGTCCCAAACAAAACCGAATTTTTTGGGCGAGATCTTGCCGTTTCGGAGAGTTTTTCTCGGTGGTGAAGCCTACAAGTGTCCTAACACTTGTTGCTTCTCCTCTACGAGAAAAATTCTCATAAAAATTCTATAAAAATCATAAAATTACAGAAACATATAATCTTAATTTTTTTCTAATATAAAAATTTAAAACAAAAACATGTTTGTTTTTCGCACGTGGCTCTGATACCACTGTTGGACTTTTCGGAGCCGCAAAAACCGCTTTTTGCGTTGCGGAAACCCCGGAAGTCCATGCCACCGGATCCGTGCGAAAAAACATAAAAATTACAAAACTTGTTTCATATCCTAGATCTACTCTAGATCTACATGAAAAAGAGTTTTACCCTTCGGTGCGTGCCCTTCGCGTATCCCGCTCGTCCAAACGGTGCCGGATCTCGAGAGCGTCAAGTGCCGCTCCTCTATGGTATCCACACGGACAATCGGTGGAACCAAAACCAAAGGTGTGCTAGCACCCAATCAAGGTTTTGGCAATGGCTAGAGAGGAGAGGGAGAGAGGAGAGAAAACCAAGGAGAGGAGAGAGAGAGAAGAGAATGGCCTTCACGTTGAATGAAAAAAAACCCACTTTTCATCCTCCTTTTGTGGCTTGTCACATCAAGGCCATTCATGGCTAATTAATCCCATTAAAAAGCCTTAGGTTACAAACTCTCATTGTAACCCCCATGATGTGGCATCCATGATGATGTGGAGCATCACCATTGGTCACCTCTTATGCCACCTCACCTCAAAGTCAAATGGTCAAGTCAAGCATTGACCATGAGGTGGCATAAGTCAAGTCAACATGGATGATGACATGGCAAAAAGTCAAGTCAACATTTATGATGACATGGCACAAAGTCAAGTCAAACTTGACTCCCAAAAGTTCTCCTTCTCAAGTCAAGTCAAACTTGACTTCTAATCTCCCAAAGTTGATCAAATCAACTCCACTAGTCTAGTTTGGATTACACTTAACCCAACTTGATTCATCACATGAATCTAATCCTCTTGGTTCATCATATGAACCTAATTTCCACCTAATTGTCCTTTGTGTGTGACCCTATAGGTTCTTGTAACGTTGGCAATGCCCTAAACTCATTTAGGTGCATAAGTAGTGAGCGGTATCTAGCAACACATCACTACTACCCAAGTTACAAGAATGTTGAGATCCAACATCACCATTGTGACTACTAATTGTGACTCTTCACAATATGTGACAAATGTCCTTCTATCCTTGATATCATGATTGATCAAACCGAGGCATAGACCGTGTCATCCTCTAATCAATCTATGTCTTGAACTCCAAGTAGACTCACTACAATCAAACGAGCTCAACATCACATGTTGACTCATTTGGGCATGGCCATGCACTTTAGTGGTCTCACTCTATCAAGAACTATGATATCACTCCCGTTATATGGGAGGGATAGATCCCATCTACATCACTCACATCCCTCTACATAATTTGTTACATACCCAGTAATCGCCTTTATAGTCCACCCAGTTACGGGTGACGTTTGACGAAGCCAAAGTATGCAACTCCTTATGTTGGGAACCATGGTGACTTCAGGTCTAAGGACTAATAGTCATACTAATAGCCACATGAGAAAGTATATGACACTCATATAACGATCCATGATACTTTCTCATGGCGGGTCATTCAGTATACATTCTCCAATGCATACCCATGTGTCAACTTGATATCTCATATCCATGACTTGTGAGATCAAGTCATCATGTTGACCTACATGCTAGTCTCGTCGCATTAACATTGTCCTTGAATGTTAATACTTGACTAGGAATCATTTAGAGTAGTGTTCTCTATATCATCTCACTATCGATTCAACCAATCGATTGATATAGATACGAACGATCTACTCAAGGACATTATTATACTTAGTTATATGGCACGAATATCAAGTAAGTATAATAACCACAAATAAAATGCCTTTATAAAATGTAGAAATATGATACAATGAGTCCATACAACAATCATCAAATGATTGGCTCTAGGGCTCTCACTAACAAACCTTGCATAGCTGGCAGGCGATTTGTTTATTAAGGATCAGAAGAAGTCTCCATCAACCAGGTCTTGAGAAAAGGTGCTGGTTAATACTTCAGAGGGAGTAGAAAGGACATCTCAAACGACTCGATCGAATCGTTGAATATATTCTTTAAGAGTCTCTTGAGGTTTCTGTTTCAAGGTAAACAGATTTAGAGATATTTTCTGATACTTTTACTACTAACGAATTGATGGAGGAATGCGGCTTTAAAATCAGCGAAGGAGTGAATGGATGAGACCGGAAGGTGACTGAACCATTTCTGGGCAGAGCCTGACAGAGTGGTTAGAAAGACTCGACATTTAACTCTATCCGAGTATTAATGTAGTAGAGCAGCGTTCTCAAAATAGCATAAATGATCCTCTGGATTAGATGCCCCTGTGTATTCTCCTAACTGAGGTTGTCGAAAGTGTCAAGGCAACTCCTGCTTGAGAACTTTTAAAAAAGGGTGTGCAGGGTATGTTACCTCATCCACCATTATTATCTTGCTTTTGGGATCCAATAGAGGTGTTCCAGCCTTTGACTCATGTGAATCCCCCTCCAAAAAAAATCACTTCTTTGTTAAGGGAGTTCATAATGGATATGTCCTCTCCTAATGGCAGTGGCAATTTTCTATGCGGAGAAGGATCCTTTAGGGAGAAAAGAGGAGCTCCAGAAAGAGGTAACAATGATTGTTATTGTAATACCTTTAATACTGCTTGAGATACTAATTCATTGATCTTCTCAGATGTGACAATCATCTCTTCACCATTAGCTTTTCTCTTCGACAGAGTCATTCTCACCAATAATTCTTCTAGTGTTAATCATTATAGCGTCTCGGCTCAATTTTTCTATAGACGACGCCAATTTATTCCGATCAAATACCGTGGATGATCAAGCCACCGGCCAACGAACTGCTGACATGCATACTCCTCGAATATAATTATCAGAGAAGACAAAGAAACCTGAAAATTACTCAAAAAAGAGAGTTAGAATGACACCGGAGATATATCTCGATAAATCACTACGACACTCAAATTAGAGTTTTGCATGGGGAAGGAGTTTAAGGACTTGGGGAAATTAGGATTTATGTGTGTGTACTTGTGCCCATGAGTATAAACAACCATTTATAGAGTTTGTCTATATCCATTTATGATATGTTTCGAATTATGTGTTCTAATTATCCATGTCCTACAAGATATTTTCCTATATCTTCGGAAGAAATAATCTCATGGTCTTCTGATTGTGCGAGAAAACGGATCTCTCGGATTGCACAAGGCCTAAACAGACATAAAGGTTGAGACGTGAGATCGAGATAACGTAGGCCCATGATGCCAAGCAAATGCCCAAATCCAAGATTAAGGTCGGTACCCAAAGCCAAGATGAGGCCGACATGTGATGCCGAAAGAGTGTTGAAGTCGGAGCTCGAGGTCGGGACTCAAGGCCAAGATAAGGTCGATACGTGATGCCGAAGAAGTACTAAGGTCGGAGCTCAAGGTCGGGACTTGAGGCCATGAGGAGATCGATACATGATGCCGAAGAAGTGTCGAGGTCGGAGTTCAAGGTTGGGATTCGAGGCCAAGAGGAGATTGGTACGAAATGCAGAGAAGAAGTACCGAGGTCGGAGCTTGAGGTTGGGATTTGAGGCTAAGAGGAGATTGGTACGTAATGCCGAGAAGAAGTACCAAGGTCGAAACTTGAGGTCGGGGCCTAATGCTAAGATGAGGTTGGCACGTGATGCCGAAGGAGTGTTGAGGTTGACACTCAAGGTCGGGACCCGAGGCCAAGAGGAGGTCGACACGTGATGTCGAAGGAGTGTCGAGGTCGGAGCTCAAGGTCGATACCCAAGGCCAAGTTGAAATTGACATGTGATGCCGAAGGAGTACCGAGGTCGGAACTCAAGATTGAGATCCAAAGCCAAAATAAGATCGACACTGATGCCGAAGGAGTATTGAGGTCGGCACTCGAGGTCAAAATTCGAGGCCAAAAGATCGACACGTGATGCCGAAGGAGTGCCGAGGTCAGAGCTCGAGGTCGGAACCAAAAGGAGGTTAGCACGTGATGCTGAAGGAATGTCGAGGTCAGAACCCAAGACCAAGATAAGGTCGGCACATGATGCTGAAGAAGTACCGAGATCGGAATTCGAAATCGAGACCCAAGGTCATGATGAAATCGGCATGTGATGTCGAAGAAATACTAAGATCGAAACTCGAGATCAGGACCATCAATCAAGAGGAGAACAGCACGTGATACAGTACAAGTGCCAAGTTTAGGACCGAATCCTTAGTGAAAATTATTATCAAAGCCTGAGGTGTAAGTTGCCAACTAACCACCCTACTAACCACCCTAAATATTATTTAATCTTTATTCGTGATTCTGATTGCTTTCTTATTCTAAAGCTACATGGTAGCCATGTGGCAATCACATGGCGTTCAGCGCCTCCACCGTATCAGAAGAAAAAAAAAAATACTAATAAACAAAGATGTTCACTCCAAATTAATTAAGATAAGACAAACTGGCTAACAGTGCCGAGTTTAGATGACCATAGCTTTCAATCAAAGTCTGAAGTTAGCTGTTTCTACTTGCAGAGCCATTGAGTGGTTTTCCTGTGGTTTAAATCCATTCCAATTTTTGAGAACTTACAATGTTTAGAGGTTTGGATAGGTAGTACCTAAAATCAATACAAAGCACATTTTGGATGCTGATACTCCTACAGTATCTCAAGTTTGTCTACTAAGAGCTCAAGCAATAAGTTCATGAACCCATAAATTAGAAACACTTTTCGACATTTACTAAAATTATTATATATTACACTAGATTTAGAAATCCAACTAAGTGAGATGATGAACCCACTTTTCCAGGACAGATGGAGAACCATACCAAGGTCTTATTGTATCATCAGAACCAAATGGAGAGTGATAAACACCATCTAAGCTTATATTTAGTGCACCTTCAAGATGAGCAGACACTTCAGGAACCACACCATCTCCCCAAACATCTGCTTTCCCACAGACCTGCAGATAAGGAATGCTGTGATTTTGATGCTGAAGACTACATTTTAATCAAGAAAAGAGATACTCCAGGAATTTTCCAGAATCATGCACTAATATTATGGCAGAAGATATCTTGCAGAATTTTCATCTCGATCTATATGCACAAACAATCCAACCAGCAAAGTATTTAACAATCTGTTCATAATTTCCAGAAAAGGTTGTCTAGTTGCTGATTGGTAGTGTTGGTGGATGTCTCTGTTTTTTTCACTCACAAGGGCAAGTGAGCATATATTGAAACAGGGAAAAAGCATGCGCATGCACATTGGAGCAAAACCCTCTCAGAAAGATTAGAACGGTCGCAAGGATGATGATGCACATGAATTAAGAAATAGGATAACTCCTTGCCAATTCAGAAAAGAAAGTTGAAGTTTCATAAATTCCATCTCAACATCATGATTCAGTAAGATTTGAAAGAAATTTTGGCATGCACATACCTGTTTATAGCTTTGGCCAATCAACCGAGCACGTAAACTAGGTGCTGCCAGTGGAAGCTTTCCATTGCCATTATCTGTAATTGACTCTACCTTGTTATTATCTTCACCAGTAGAAATTTTATTATGAGAAGCACCATTAGATGTGCCAATCAAACGAGCACCTTCGATGTACCTGAGAAAAGTTTCTTATTAGAGGAAACTCTTCATAGACTACTTATCATTGCCATCTGCAGCCATTCAATTGCCTTGTGACTTTCAGGCCTAACGAATCAAATAATTGTATATGATTGTACTAATATTTCTTCTTGATGTTAACTTGTTCATGTATGGAGTCTTTTCCATTAGTTACCCGTGTAAAAAAATTAATAGCCCACATGATATGTGGACTTCTGTGCTGCTTCTCATTCAGTGAGTGCTATGAGTTCTAAAAAATGAACATATCAACACATAGATTGTTACTACTACAGAAGCTGTATCCAGCGTTGAGCACATATCAGACAAAAAAAGGGAAAAAAAATTGCAACCTGATATAACTTTTCTGTGGTGTTTACATCACTCAAAATTTCATTTGCAAGAACGTACCTTCCAGCGATACATATGTATTTAAGTTCGGGCGTGTAAACAGCTGGTGCACAATTCTTGTTAACATAATCCAGAAGACCTCTTGTTTGATCGATTACACCCGGCAAACCTTTTGGTGGTGGCCTAAAGGGATTGCATCATTAGTTGATCAAATTGCAATGAATAGGAATGAAAAGGAGATCAACAACAAAAAACAAAGCCTTGGCCAATCATCAAGAAGTTGATCTACTTGGACTATGTGGATCCAAATTCCAAGTAAAATGGCATGAAAGTATAACCATCTAAATTACTAAATCCTTAATTTCATATTGCTTTTATCGAAACTGATTTGCATAACTGTCAATACTTCCACTTGAGTGAACAATTGAGGTAAAAGATACGTGCAAACAATATCTAATCATTTTTGTTCTTAAATTTAGCCAGAAGATTTACCGGATTTTATGAAAGTGTTAAAGCAGAAATAAAACATACAAGTGAGGGGTTCCAAGAGTCAGCAGCAGAGATATGTTAGACGTCCCAAATTCTTCAAAGTACAGACGGCCAAGCCATCCGCCTGCAGAATGACCAATAAGTGAAATATTCCCACCTGCATCAAGATAAATATCAAAGTTTCACTTCTTATTGTTGAATAAATTATATCACCTGTAATTTAGAAGTGGCATTGATAATGAAAAGTTGGGTATAACAGGGCAGCCCAAACAACAACAAGATAAACCAAGAGGTTAAGGAGAAACAGATCTACACAACATTAAACTAGAGAGGTCTTCACACTGTAACACGAAATTTTTTAATGACTTGAAACTTTTGGAGTTCAGCAGCAGATTATGGGGAGAAGGAAGTCCAAAAAGAGAAAATTACCTAGGATGCCTTTTGAACTCTCAATTCACAAAATTCAACAATGGAAAATTATAAATAAAAACATCCACTGAAGCATAATAAAATCTGTGAGGATGGATCATGCTTCACGCTTCAGCACACAATAATTCCTTGCCAAAGTTGAAAGTTAAAGAAAGTTGTTAACTCGTGAAGAAGATCAGGGCGGAGGGAGCTACAGAATGACATCAAATCCGTTAAACTTAAGCTTAGACTCACCGTCTGCCAATAGCTCATTCGCCTCAGTGACAGCCTCGTCGACTCTTTCGAGGTACCTGGCCAAGACCAAAGCTAAACTCCAGTGAAAAACACAGAAAGATGGACCTAAGACAGAGTTGCGAATAGCGCAGAGAAGGTACCAATCTAAGACGGGGCGAGGGCAGAGACAGCCCCTCCAGTATTTAGGGCTGAGCAATCCGGCAGCATTGCGGAGCCAATCGACGCGAGAGACCTTGGCGACCACTGAAGGGATTCCGTACGCCTCCCTCAGCACCAAGGCTAGGTATTTGTAGTCGGCGGTGTTGTTCCCGAGTCCCTGCATCCGTGGAAGAGAGGGTGAATCAGAATAACAGAATGCCAGCAGACACGAAGAGAAAAAAAGGAAGGGAAGGGGGAGGCAGACCGGAAGTATGACGGCGGGGCGGGCGGCTGCGGGGGAGGCGGCGTTGGTGGCGAGTGGTGGGAGAGGGTGAGGCGTCGGCAGAACAGACATGGGGCGGAGCCCGGGCTTGTCGCCTTCCCTCTTCCTGTGTGTGGACAGAGGCAGAGCTGCTACTAAAATTGGGTTAGTTGGCCAGCGCGCTCTCTCTCTCTTCTTAAAAAAAGAACACTCATTTATAATTTAATATCTAAAATAATCATCTTTTAATTAAAATCTTACTAATTAAAATAATTTGGAAATAGAGCAGTTTTAATTATAATTACATCACAGTTATGATTAATGCAAGCATATATAAGATTAAAAAAAATGCTGCAATATGAATAATTGTCCGAGAGAATTAGGGGTGTAATTGAATCGAACTGAGTTAAATATTAAGAGGCTCGATTTTGAGTTCGGTTCATTTTTCCTAAGCTCAATCTCTATTCGAGTTCGATTTGAGATTTAATTTTTAAACTAAAGTTTGGTTTGTAATGAAATTAAATAGTTCATAAACAACTTAAGTTCGATTCAAAAATGATTCGTTTAGTCGAGTTTGATTTGAAAATAACTCATTTAAAAATTAAACGAGTTTAGTTCAAATTTAATTTAAAAATAGCTCGTTTAAAAGTTAAACGAGTTTAGTTCGTTCGGCTCGTTAATCATAATTTTTATAATTCATGTTATATATATATATATGGTATGATATGATAAAGGAGTCTTTTAATGAAGATATTCATGAGTCTCTTAACAAATATGTTTGTAAGTTTCTGAACGAATATATTCATAAGTTCACGAACTAAATACGGTTAAAATTTGAGTTTGGTTTGATAATATTTTTAAATTTGAAATCAGATTTAAATTCAACTTATTAACTTAATCAAATAAATTTAAATAAATTTTTTATTTGAATACAGATTAGAATAATTCACGAGCGACTCGACTAATTTACATCCTTACACACAGCGAACGTGAAAATCATGGACGATTTTTAAATAAATGATGGCATTCTCGATTTAAATTATTGAAAAACTTTATGGCCCCGACACAACTCACCAGATGGATACAAGCATGATTGAGATCTGAGTAAAAAATGAAAAATATGCACATAAATCCAAACAGCTTTTAATAGAAGACCATTATTGATCAAATTGCGTACTTGTTAAACAGTTCGCTCCTGCTGCATGCTTTACCTAACGAGGTCCCCATTTAACAACCTGTCTATTAATGGGAAAAAAACATTTTAATCGTCAGAAAAACGTTTTAATGCGTAGCTGATCGATCGATTTTTCTTACATTTAAAATACTTTTATTTTTTTACAGTTTTAATAATTTTTTTCTACGAGAAACGAAGGTTTAAAAATAAAAATTGATAAAAAAATAATAAATGTGCATAAAAATACAGTATAAAATTCTGACATAAAATTTACTGTATAGATCTAGTGTTATATTATATTTTTATATTAATTTTTTATATAATGTATAACTCTTTAAAAATATGAAATTATTAATAAAAAAAAATTGGATCATCACCAGTGACGAATTTTAAATGGGCAAGATGGAAGCTGTCGGCTCATTTTGGACGCGCATGTCGTGGCATGGATCGTAGCTCATTGCATTGAGTTGTCATGTCAGAAACCACAAACTGGGTCATATAGTACCTACCACACATTCGCCTATGCCAGCTTTG
Source organism: Curcuma longa (assembly GCF_044706935.1). Taxonomy (NCBI): domain Eukaryota; kingdom Viridiplantae; phylum Streptophyta; class Magnoliopsida; order Zingiberales; family Zingiberaceae; genus Curcuma; species Curcuma longa. The sequence goes on from NC_133861.1 coordinate 834,322, forward strand.
ACTCGCGGCGGTGTCAGCTTGAGCACGTGGACATAAGGACGTCACAACTATTTTAATTTTTTTTTAAAAAAAATCATAATATATATATCTTTTATTATTAACGGGTAAAGTAGGCCTCTTTGCATGAGGGGCGTAATAAGAACTGCAAAAGTGAAATTTGTTTTATTGGTTATTTGGTGAGGAATGATAGATTATTTACTGATGGATTCGTAATATTTTTAAATTTATCTTCTTTAATTTAATATTTATAATCAAATTTTATTTGATTTCGCTTCCTAATTTGACTTGAAAAGACATCTGAAGGAGTTCATATTATTTTTGAGTTGATCGAAGTCCAGCACTCCTCAATCCAATTTGAACAGGAGACATCTGATGATATTATTTGATATTATTTTTTGTGTTGATCTTTTTTAGTTCAAAATTTTTAATCAAACTTCATTCGATTTTACTTCTCAATCTGCTTTGAAAAAGGGGTATCTGATGGGTTTTGTATTTTGCCTGACTTTAACACTCACCCGACTATAATACTTAGGTCTCTAGTTATACCGAGCACTCAGTCGCAGGCCTTGGGTCTCTAGTTACATCAAGCACCCACTCTTAGTATGCAGATTGCAGGTTACACCAAGAACCTAACCTCAGTGTTCATATTTCGATTACACCAAGCACCGGAGCATGATACTTGTTTCTAGTTACACCAAGCACTAGGTCTCGACTCTCGAGTCATGTTGTTGCAATCATGCCCATAAGTTATGTTTTGACGTTTGACACCAATAAACCTTAGAGCACAAGATGAGATATCTAACTTGTGTGTTAAGTGTGCAGGAAAGTCCTTACGGAGTAAGGCAAGTGGAAGGTCCAAGAAAGTCCATGAGGAAGTCCTTGCGGGTGAGAAGACGGAAAGTAAGGGCAAGGAGGTAAGTCTTGGATGAGAAAGTCCAGTAAGAGCATGGAAAGTCCTTGTGGGTGAGAAGACCGGAGGCAAGGCAAAAGAAAAGTCCAAGAGGGTCGGGGAGCGAGCTCTTGGCACGGGAAAGCCCTTACGAGGTAAGGCACATGAAGATCAAGAAGGTCGACGACCAGAGTCTTGATCAGGTGAGGAAAAATTCATTTCAGCCATATTTCACTGTTACCAGTCGACTGAAGGGTAAGCTCAGTCGACTGGCACCAAGTTATTATGCCTGATACGCAGGTTCAGTCGACCGAGATACGGGCCAGTCGAGTCAATTTTAAGTTCAGTCGACTAGATTTTAAGGCTAGTCGACTGAGGCAACACAGAAGGCTGAAGGACTCGACTGGACGTTCACGTCAGTCGACTGAGGTCAAAATCAGTCGACTCAAAATCAGTCGACTGAAGGGAAAATTCAGTCGACTGAGTTTTGAATTCTGACGAAAATCAGACGTGATATCAGCAGTTCAGTGGTCGTTGTCAAGGTTTGACCACATCAGTCGACTGGAGTGGTAAATCCAGTCGACTGGTGACCTAAAAACTGAGCTGGTATAAGAGATGAGTGCACTTCGTGGAAGAGACACACCAACCCTCATTCAAACTCCAAGCTCTTGTGCTCTAGTGATCAAGCAACCACCTGGTGTTCAACCCTAAAGCTTGGAGCAATCTTGTGAAGAAGAAGAAGCTCTCTACATTGTAATCATCTCTTCTCTTCTTCTTCATTTGTGTACTTCATTTGTGTAACTTGGTGTAAGAAGGTTTCTCCGCCTTCGGTGTTTTGACCGAGAAGGAGAGGAATAGTGGAAGAGTGGCTGAGTGAAGATCCTTGGATTAGTCGCCTCAAGGAGGCGGATACCAAGTAAAATCCTTCTTGTTAGCATTGTAGAGTTGTGAGGCAGTGTAGAGTTGTTTCCTTCATCGACGAAAGTTCGAAGAGAAGCTATTCAACCCCCCTTCTAGCTTCACAAGGTCCTTACAAGTGGTATCAGAGCTTGGTTGCTTCGGAGGACTCACATCCAAAGGAGCCAAGCAAAGAACTGCAAGATGTCGCTGAAGGAAGGTCATAGCACCACACGGCCACCATTCTTCGAAGGAAGCAACTTCGCCTATTGGAAGAGCCGCATGGAGTATTACTTGAAAACTGAAGTAGACATGTGGTTCTCCGTAACCGAAGGCTTCACTGAACCAACCGACGAGAATGGAAAAGTATTGGAGTCTTCGCGATGGTCCCCTGATCAAAAATGGAAGTCACAAGCAAATGCCAAGGCGGTGGTAACCCTACAGTGCGGTTTGAGCTCCGAACAGCTGATCAAGGTTGGCCCATTTCGAAGCGCAAAAGAGCTGTGGGATAAGTTGATTGAGCTCAACGAGGGGACCAAAGACTCAAGAGTAGCAAAGCGAGACCTCCTCATCAACCAAATGCAGAATTTCATGATGAAGGAAGGTGAAACCGTGAGTCAACTTCACGGAAGGTTCAAGGAGCTACTAAATGGACTTCATGCCATCGGGGAAAGGTTAGAAAACAGAGATCTCATCAGGTATGCCTTAAAATCCTTCCCGAGAGACACTTTGTGGTCATCCATGGTGGATGCCTACAAGGTTTCAAGGGATTTATCAACTGTCAAGCTAGATGAATTGTTTTGTGAACTTGAATTGCATGAACAAGCCAATGCAAGCCATAAGGAGAAGGGTATAGCTTTGGTTGCAGGTGAAAAGAGCAAGAAAAAGGAGAAGAAGAAGGAAAGGAAGGAAGAAACCTCATCCGACTCAAGCTGTGGAAGTGATAGCGATGAGGAGAGTTCGTCAAGCGAAATGGCAAACTTCGTTAGAAAGATAATGAGAAGATCACGGAGGTTCAACAAGAATGATGTGAAGAAGATGTTGACGGACAAAAATAAACGAGGTGAATTTCATGACAATTCTAAGTTTAAAACTGATGTGGTTTGTTATGAATGTCATAAAAAGGGACACGTGAGGAACGATTGCCCGAAATTAAAGAAGCAAGAAGAGAAACTAAAGAAGAAGAAGAAGGCTCTTAAAGCCACTTGGGATGACTCTTCGTCAAGCTCATCGGAGGAAGAAATAGAGAAGAAAACTAAACACATGGCTCTTATGGCGGTGAGCAATGTGGACAGCAGCGAGAGTGAAAGGAGTCAAGATGAAGATTCATCAAGTGAGTCATCATCTAGTGATGACGAGGTAACCTCTCCTAAGCTTGAAAAATTGTATGCTACTATTGCTTGCTTGACTAATGCTTTATCAAAATCTAAGAGTAAGATTAAGAGATTACAAAATGAGTTGAAAATGATTGACCATGAAAATACTTCATCATGTGATTATTGCTTGCATCATGATAGTAGTCATACATCGATGCATGAACTTGAAAATGAGAATGCAGCCTTAAGAATGCAAGTAGATGATCTTAGAAAGGCCTTAGAAAAATTTACATCTAGTTCCAAATACTTAGACATGATTTTAGGAGCTCAAAGGGCAGTTTACAACAAGGCTGGTTTAGGTTACAAACCAAAACAAAAGGAAGTGAATTTCATGTCCTTGACAAGTAGGCATAATATTTCTAAGGTTAAAACTGTGCAAGCTTGGGTACCCAAGCAATATGTTATTGATGCCACCGGACCCAAGATTTGGGTACCAAAACATTTAGTTCATCGTGTTTGAGCAGGCATGCGCCAAGGGGGAGCATCCAACTATTTGGTTCGTTGATAGCGGATGCTCTAGGCACATGACGGGAGACTCATCAAAATTCTCATCACTAAAGAATAAGAACAAAGGTACCGTATCTTTTGGTAATAGTGGTGAACTTAAGGTTATAGGAATAGGAGATATTAAAATTTCTGAACAATTCATGATTAAGAATGTGTTATTAGTGAAAGGCATGACTTTTAATCTTTTAAGTGTTAGTCAATTGTGTGATTCAGGATATAGGGTTGAGTTTAACTCATCCCAATGCTTGATTAAACACAATGAATTGAACACTACCATGCTAGTAGGCCATAGAAAGGAAAACATTTATCAAGTTAAACTATTTGGTGCTACTAACGTGTTTGCTAAGTGTTTCATGTCAAAAGAAGAAGAATCTTGGCTTTGGCATCGAAGACTTGCTCACACCAACATGAGGAACATCAGGAAGTTATCAAAAGAAGAGTTGGTGCAAGGCTTGCCAAAGCTGAAATTTCAAAAGGACAAGCTATGTGATGCATGTCAAATGGGTAAGCAAACCAAAGCTGCCCACAAAGGTAAAAACATTATGAGTACTTCAAATGCATTAGAACTTATACACATGGACTTGTTTGATAGTAGTAGATATGCATCATTAAATGGTAGTAGATATTGTTTTGTGATAGTTGATGACTACACTAGGTATACATGGGTATTTTTCTTGAAACATAAGGATCAAACCTTAGATACCTTGATTGCTTTTTGTACAAGAGTAGAAAATGAAAAGAATCACAAAATAAATAGGATAAGAAGTGATCATGGAGGTGAATTCGAAAATGACAGATTTACTCGATTTTGTACTGAAAAAGGATATAAACATGAATTCTCTACCCCTAGGACACCTCAACAAAATGGAGTTGTTGAGAGAAAGAATAGAGTTTTACAAGAAGCTGCTCGAAGTATGCTAAATGAGTATTCTCATCCTAGCTATCTTTGGGCTGAAGCTATAAACACGGCATGTTATGTGCAAAATCGAACTTTAATACACAGATTTTTAGATAAGACACCTCATGAATTGTGGTTTGGAAAACCACCAACAATTAAACATATTAGAGTGTTTGGATGCAAGGTGTACATACTAAACACCAAAGATCACTTAGGAAAATTTTCGGCTAAGGCTGATGAGGGTATTCTTGTAGGATACTCAAATCATAGCAAAGCGTATAGAGTATACAACAAGAGATCTAAGATTGTTGAAGAATCTCTAAACGTTGTATTTGAAGAAAATTCATCTTCAAATTCATCAAAAACAAATGAGTTAGATGAACCCTTTCAATTAGAAAAGTTAACCTTGACCGAGGGAAATGATCAAGGGGGAGGGGTTCAAGAAAGTGAGGATGAGAGAATAGAAAGTCAACCTCTTGAAAGTGTGGTTACCACAACTCAAGAACCAAGACATACTAGAACAAATGTTAATCATCCCATAGACCAAGTTGTGGGAGATATAACACAAGGAGTGAGAACCCGATCCTTCTTTCGAAATGAAGGAAGTCAAGTAGCCTTAATCTCTAAAATTGAGCCAAAATCAATAGACGAAGCATTGCTTGATCCGGATTGGATTCTAGCTATGCAAGATGAATTGGCTCAATTCGAAAGAAGTCAAGTTTGGGACTTAGTTCCTAGATCCAACGAAAATTCCATTATTGGAACAAAATGGGTATTTCGCAACAAGCTTGACGATAAGGGAGAGGTTGTGAGAAACAAAGCTAGGTTAGTTGCAAGAGGATTCAATCAAGTAGAAGGGCTAGATTATGATGAAACATATGCCCCTGTAGCTCGATTGGAATCCATAAGAATGATGCTTGCATTTGCTGCTCACAAAGGTTTCAAACTATTCCAAATGGATGTGAAATCAGCATTCTTAAATGGGTTCATAAAAGAAGAGGTTTATGTTGAACAACCACCGGGGTTTGAAAATTCTGAGTTTCCAAACCACGTGTTTAAGCTTAAAAAGGCCTTGTATGGTTTAAAACAAGCACCTCGTGCTTGGTATGAAAGGTTGTCAACATTCTTAGTGTCTAAAGGATTTCATAGAGGGCAAATTGATCCCACACTATTTTTGAAAAATAGTGGGAATGATATTTTTGTGGCCCAAGTATATGTAGATGATATAATTTGTGGTTCCACAAATAAGGACTATTTAAATGAATTTATAAATCATATGGAGAGTGAATTTGAAATGAGTTTAGTTGGTGAATTAAATTTCTTTTTAGGCTTACAAATCAAACAAACTAAGGAAGGAATATATGTTCATCAATCTAAATACGCAAATGAACTGTTCAAGAAATTTGGCATGGAAAATGCCAAAGAAATTTCTACACCTATGGCAACTAACACAAAATTAGATAGTGATCCTGAAGGAAAAGATGTAGACCCTAAACTTTATCGTAGTGCTATTGGTAGCCTACTGTATCTTACGGCTAGTAGACCTGATATTTTATTTGCCGTAGGCATGTGTGCAAGATTTCAATCTTGCGCCAAGGAGTCACATCTTAGTGCAGTGAAACGAATCCTACGATACTTAAAAGGGAACTCAAAATGTAGGATTATGGTATCCTCGTACCGAAACATTTGATCTTGTCGGCTATTCCGATTCCGATTATGCCGGTTGCAAATTGGATCGGAAAAGCACTAGTGGAGGATGTCAATTTCTTGGATCATCCCTAGTGAGTTGGACAAGTCGAAAACAACATTGTGTAGCACTCTCCACAACCGAAGCTGAATATATCGCTATGGGAGAGTGTGTTTCACAATTGTTATGGATGACTCACACATTAGAGGACTATAAACTAATATACAAAAATGTTCAAGTCCTTTGTGACAATATAAGCACCATCAATTTAACCAAAAATCCTGTTCATCATTCTAGAACAAAACACATTGAGGTGAAGCACCATTTTATTCGCGATCATGTAACTAGGGGTGATATTGTGCTTAACTATGTTGAATCAAAATCTAATCTAGCCGATATCTTTACTAAACCACTCCCCGAAGCCGAATTTAGCTATCTAAGAAGAGAATTAGGAATGTGCTCGGTTGGTTAAGAATTCTCTCCATGATCATCTTCACACCTTAACTAGATTGCATCTCTTACACACGTAGCTAATACCTTGCTTGTGTTTTTGTACAACTTAGATGGGAAGAGATGCTAGGATCATTCTTTTAGTTCATAATGCTTGTTATGATGCATTACTTTGGGCTAAGAGATTGAATTTTTATGGATCATTTATTTGACCAACCATGGGGAAACCAATATATAATTCATGTGTATTTGGTTCGAAGATCATGGTTGGACATTGGAGACGAATCAAACAAAATTGGTTTGAGTCAAATCGGGATTCGATTGGTTAGCGAACCAAGCAAACCAAGGTTAGTCCGGTTTGCTACAGTAATAGCTTGAACCGAACCCGGTCTGAACTCAAAGCTTATAGGTTAATGGGTTAAAGGATATGGTTCAAACCCGTTAACCCAAACCCGTTAGGAATCCTTAAGCCAACAGTAGTCGCGATCTTCTTCTTCCATTTACGCCCGACGCCTTCGCTTCTCTCCCGATCGATCTCCCTTCTTCTTCTTCCACCCCATCACCGACGAAGCTTTTCCAGGCCGCGATTGTTCTCCTTCTTCACCGTGCCGAAGTCGCGATCTGCTTCCCTCTCGTGTGCCGAAGCAACGATTCCTTCTCACGCCGAAGCCGCGGTCTCCATTGCTGCCCGAAGCTTTCCCCTTCAAGATCAGCGAGCTCCCTCTTCCACGCTGGACGCCGCCTCCTCTCCTCTCCATCGCGATCAGGCCTCTGATGTCGCCTTCTCCCATTCTGCCTCGCGTGCCAGCCGCCGAACGAGCCAGCCATTGTCGATCGGAGATGAGTTAGGGTTCTAGGGCAAGGATTGGAGGTAAGGCATTAACTCTAGTTCATCTATGCTTGGTAATCTTGGATTTGCTTGGACCTATTTGATTAGGGTTCGGCAGAAGGATTTGATCAAGATGGAGATTAGAGCATCCTAGAGCATGAACTCTATCTGAGGTGAGGTTTTCGATCATTGAATCTTGAAATTCTGGTTTCATGAATTTGTGTTGATAATATTGGTTTGTTGAATGGAATTTCGGGTTTCTTAGATTCTTTATCTCAAACGAGAAGGATTGGAACAAATTTGTGGAGATTTGATTCAAGAACAGAGCAAAAGATTTTGGAGCTGAATTTCTAGGAATTTAGCTGAGGTAAAGATTCCTATCTTGAGTTCCTTCACTTTGCGATGAAGGTTAGACTAGCTATTGATGATTGGTTTGATTTGGGAATAAGAATTAGATTAAGATCAATTAGGTTATGGATAACCTAAATTTGGATCGAACTAGGGTTGAACCCAAATGGATTTGATTGGTTAACTAAGGTTGAGCTTATCCCTTAGATTAGGTTATGGATAATCTAAACTCGGATCTAATTAACCATGATTAGTTTAATTAGGTTATGCCTATTAAATCTAACGTGGGTTAACTTAGGATTGATTAAATAGGGAATTAACTATATTAATTGGTTAATAAAATTAATTAATTAATTAGTTAATCCCTGTTAGTATCAACCTAAAGATTTGATTAGTCTAATCTAAGATGGATTGATTAGCTTAGGTTTGATTAAACATGATGTTAGTGGTATTGATCGATTCGATTAGTACAACTAATTGATTGATTAGTTAAACCTTTGTTAGTATCGACCTAAAGATTAGATTAGTCTAAACCGAGTCAAGGTTAGTTAAAAAGGGTTAAAGTAACCCTTAGAGTTTCCTTGGTTGGATTAGGATTTCTTTGATGTATTATTGAGTACCCCGATACAAAATCAAATATTAAACTCTAAAATAAAACATTATCTCTAAAACAACATCCAACTAATGCATAATCGATACAATAAGTTTGAAGTTCTTCCATTCTTCAATTTTTCAAAATTTTGACACCACTTATTCTACAAAAGAAAAAAAATAAAAAGAGTTAACTATAAGATGGGTCGGGTTCGGGGATGGAGATGGGGAATATTTGAAATACCATCCCCAACCCATCCCCGTTTTTCGAGATTCGGGGATTCCCCATCCCCATCCCCGCTTTCTCAGATTCGGGGATTCTCCAGTCAAAATGGGTTCGGGGAACGGATTCCCCATCGGGTTCGGGTCTAATTGCCATCCCTACCTAGGAGCAAGGGATCCATTCCCATGCAACACACTTCACGCTTATGACGATCGATTTATCTGTGACATTGGGCCATCCAACGTTGCTCATGTAGGATCGAACCAGTCGCTTTCAAAATTAATTGGATCGTAAGAGTTGGATACCTGTATTATCAAAAATAAAATAAAATCTTGTATATATAATATGTGAAGTTGAGGTTTAGAAGGATCATTAGACGTAAATTTGTTGGTCTCTAGATAGTTTATATATGATTTACTTTAAGTTTGTTAAAATAATATATACAAATTAGAAGTAGTACAATAATCTACTAATATTAGCTTATAATCATAAGTAAATGCACTAATTAATTAAACAATGAACATTAATGCTATGTTTACTTCATACAACGGATGAAGAAAAGAAAGGAATCCCTAGGGAAAATAAATCCCTAGGGAGGAGAAAGGAAATCTGTGCACCCGCGCAGAGTAAACGGAGGACTCGCATTCCACAGGGACCTCGCCGCCGCCACCATCGATGGGTGCTGGAGCTCAGCACCCGCGCGGGTGCGCACCCGCGCAGCACCGACCGAGATCTACTTCGTCATGGAGTACGTCCGTGGCGGGAAGCTTTTCTCCCGCGTCTCCAAGGGTCGGCTCCGCGAGGACGTCGCCCGTCGATGCTTCCAGCAGCTCGTCTTCCACCGCGACTTGAAGCCAGAGAACCTGCTCGTTGACGAGAATGGCGACCTCTCAAGGTCTCCGACTTCGGACTCTCCGTGGTCGCGGAGCAGAGCCGCGTCGGGGACGCCCTGCTCCACACCTTCTGTGGCACGCCGGTGGCAGAAGAGAAGAAGAATCGGGTGCGCCAACGACAGAGGAGGAGAAGAATCGGGTGAGGAGGAGAAGAATCGGGTGCGCCGATGGCAGAGGAGAAGAAGAGAAGAATCGGGTGCGCCTGCGGCAGAGGAGGAGAAGAATCGGGTGCGCCGGCGGCAGAGGAGAAGAAGAGGAGAATTGGGTGGGTGCGCTCTCGCGAAAGGCGGAGAGAATTTTTATTTTTATTTTTCGTCCGTCCGTCGCGTTCCGCCCGATTTCGGGGTGACAGATTTTGGGGAGAAAATGATCCGCTGATGGATAAAATTTCCATCATTTCTTAAAAAGTTATAAAAGTAAACAATGGATGGATACATACTGAGGAAAGTTTTCCACTGATTTACTTTCCGCCCTCCCAAGTAAACAGGGCATAAGTAAATAATTATGAAAGGTTTTGTTGGATATAGTCCAAATTAAATTCAACATGATCAAAGAATTTAAAATAATGAGTTAAAAAGATTAAGCGAAGAGGTTGGATTAGAAACAATGGGCGATTTTGTTTTGTTTTTAATTGCAAATACCTTTGATTAAACTAGTAATAGTTAATTTGATAATTTTTAGATATTTATTCCAAAACAATTGAAAAGAGAATTTTATTTTTTTATTTTAAATATTCTTATTTCATATTCAATAAAAAATATTTTTCATAGGGAAATTCAATCTCGACATCATATTATCACTATAATATAACTTTTTTTTCAAAGAAAATCTCTTTTTAATTGGACTTTATCATAATATTAAGAATATATTGTGTGATTTCTATCAAAAAAAAAAAAAGTCTAGGTTTGACGAGTGTCATAAGATTATTTTTTTAGCGTCGCTTGTCCCATGCGACACTTAAATAATTTATTACAGTAAAAAGTGTTGGTGTAAATCAACCTCGATCAAAGTTGATTAAGTTTATCAAACTTGAGTTAAAGAGTTTTAATGTTTGACTAATATGATAGAGTGAGACCGTTATGGTAAAGAGGGACCACTATGGTAGATATTGACTGATATGGTGTTTGATCAAGATGGTAAAGGAAGAGTCAAGTAGGTAAAAATTGATTGGATACTTGACGGTGGAGAAGTCCAAGTAAGTCACGGTTGATTGGACACTTAACATACAAGAGAAAGTCCAAATAGATCACAGTTGATTGAACATTTGATATTCAAAAGATCAACTAGGAGTTGGCATGACGTGAGGAAAATCTAAGTAGGTTATAAAGGACCGGATACTTACCATGAAAAGAAAAAAAATCCATATGGGTGATAATGGACCAGACACTTGGTGGTTGAAAATTCAACAAGGAAGTTGGTATGAGAAAAGTCTAAGTGGGTTCATAATTGATCAAACATTTTGACAATGAGAAAAGTCTAATAGGGAATTAGCAATGAATGAAGTCCAAGTGGATCATGAATGATTGAACACTGGGTATATGGATGAAGTCCTAACAGGTCGAGAGTGACCAAATGCTATGCAATGACAAAGTCTCGATAGGTCAAGGTTAATCGTATATTAGGCAATGAAAAATTCTAGTAGATTAAGGTCAATCGACTATTAGGCGAGGTGAGAGTTTAGCCTTAAAAAGGCTAAAATAGAGGTAGTAATCAATTGCTAGGAAGTAGAAATTCATGATTTGAGGTGATAAAGAAGGCTTGCAACTCAACTACCTAATTCAATTACAGGCTATCAATCGATTGACACTATAGCAATGAACATAATGCTGTGAAATATATTGGCTAGTTCGATTGCTCATTGACAATCGATTAGTGACTACTAGCAATCGATTGCTAGGTAAAAATAACCATTCTATAATGGTCGAATTATAGCAAGACAATCAATTGAAGGTAAATTAACCCGAATACAATCCTATAAAAGAGGATTTCAAGGTCATTTAAAGATGTCGATTCTTGAAGGTTTGGAGATGAAGTGCTATTGTATTTTCTACCATCAAGAGGCAATCCAAAGCAATAAAGAAACATTTAAAGCAAAGTTTTTACTTGTAAAATTTGTATTACTTTGATTTCATTTGTATCTTTGTATTTGGTTGTATTGCTTATGTTTGTTGCAAGAAATATGTTGTAGGAGACTTCTTCACTTTCGGAAGGTATCTAAGAAGGAGAAGGTTCGTGGTGATAGTCCGCTAGGACTAAGCCTTGGACATAGCTGTTTTGGGAGGCGATGAACCAAGTAAAATCGATTTGTCTTTGTGTGTTTTCTTTTCTTTTGTATTGTTTTATTTCACAGCATATTAACAAATTGTAGATGAGCACACAAAATTAAATGGAAGTGATCGAAGCTATTTACTCCCTCTAGCTCGCACGAATTCTAATAAGCAGTATCAAAGCGAGGCCACTTTTCATCAGATTAACCTTCATCAGAGCACAAAAGCTAGAGTAGAAGATAAAGTCTCAGATTTTGAAGGAGTTAAATGGAGTTTATAGATGGACTTGGATACGACATTCGAGTTCCACCTCCTTTTGGAATAGGAGGAATTTAGATCATTAGAAATCAAGAATGAAGAATTTCTTAATAATGGATATAGAGCAATGGTTTACTCTAATGGAAGGAGTTAAAGCTTCGCGAGATATGAAAAGAAAACTTCTTCGGAGGAGCAAATGGAGTGAGGAACAAGTTCAAAAATCTATAGCAAATGAAAAGGTAACTAAATTACTACTTAATATCTTGCCTAATGAGATTTTGTGTAAGATAGGAAAATTTCAAGATGACAAGGAATTTTGGACAAAACTAATGAAGCTTCTTAAAGATTCTGTTAGGACACATGCGAGCTAGGGGGTGAATAGCTTTGACCACTTCATCCCAATTTTGTGCTCGTCATTTGAATACGTAGAAAAAAACTTGAATTAAACTCGACGCCACATGCACAACACTAGTGGTTTACTACTTCCCAAGGTGACTACATCCAAGGCCTAGTCCCAACGACTATCTCACTATCCTTCTCATTCTCGGATATCTTCTAGAGGCAGAGAAGTCTCTTACAATAAATTTTCACAATAATACAACAAGAATGTGAAATACAAAAGCAAATACATAAAAGTAAACTACTTTACAAAAATCTTTACTTTGCTTGCTCTTTTGTCGCTTTGAAATGCCTCTTAGTGGTGGGGAATGCTACAACACTTCGTCTCCAACCTCTCAAGAACCAACGTCGAAATTTTTTTTGAAACCCTTCTTTTATAACCTTTAAGGAAGGGTTGATTTTCGTCGATCAATCGACTAATCTTACTCATCAATTGATTGATCTACTGTAGATTCGTATATTACATTAACCTATTAGCTTAACGACTCTATCCATCTCAACATCAGTCAACTGCTCATTACTATTAGTTGATTGACCTATCAGCTTAACGGATACCCATTATCAATCAACTAATGCCATCAATCAAATTTTCTAATCGATATTTAAAGCTTTTGCTCACTGCTACAATGCCATCAGTTGACTATTACAACTCATCAATCTACTATTACCGTAGAAAATTACTATTCATCACATTGTAGTAGTAATGTAGCAATCCTATTTTTGGCGATCATTAGTCGATTGATGCATTCTATCAATCAATGAATACTCTTGTTCCAGCATTACCAAAGCTAAATTCTCATCTTGTCTGGTATTCAATTAATCTCAAATTACCAGGACTTCTTTTGCTTGACATCCAATCAATCTTGACATGTCAAAACTTCTCGTTGCCTAGCATATAGTCAACCTTGACTTATAGGGACTTCTTTGTTGTCTAACATTCAATCAACCTTAACTTGATAGGACTTCATATCTCATGCCAACTTCCTATTGGATTTCCAACCATTAAGTGCCCGATCAACTATGACCCACTTGGACTTTCTTCTTGTGCCAATTCCATGTTGGACATCCGACCACTAAGTGTTTGGTAGCTCATGATCCACTTGGACTTCTCACTTGCCAATTTCCTATTGGACTTTCGATCAATAAGTGTCCGATCAATCGTAATCTACTTGAATTTTTAGTCTTGTGCTAACTCTATGTTAGACTTTCGATCACCAAGTATTGGGTCAACAGTGACCTACTTGGACTTTCTACTTCTTTGTCAAGTATTAATCAACTTTGACTTACTTGGTTCTTACTCAATCAAACTAACTTATTGATTGGCTGTCAAATATCTGGTTAACCTTAATCTACTTAATATTTCACTCGACTAACTAACATATTGATCAAATATCAAAATTTAACTCGAGTTAACTCGAACTTGGTTAACCTGATCAATCTTGATTATGTTGGTGTTGGAAGCACCATAATGAACCCAGAGTTTGATATATGACTAAGTGTAAAGTTAGGTTAGTTGTGAACTAATGATTTTATGTCAAGTGTAGTAGGTTACTTGACAAGTAGCGAAGTCCTGATTGAGAATTAGGCAAGTAACTAAGTCCTAGTGAAACTAGGCAACACAAAGTCCTAGTTGAGAATTAGACAGTTAGTTAAGTCTTGGTTGGGAATAAAGTAAAAAAGTCCTAGTTGGGAACTAGGCAAAACAAGACCAAGTGGAATCAATTGGGAGCTAAAGGCTTGGCAATCAAGTCCAAGTTAGAGTCAGTTGGGAGCTGAAGCTAGGCAATTTATACTAGATGGGTCAGTTAGGAGTTGAACATCTAGTGAAGGTACATACGAGTAAAGTTTAATTTTACATCATACTAATTATGCATATCAAATGTAGGGAAGTGAGGTTCAACGGTTCTAAGTGACTGGAGGGAGTCCGAGCAACTGGATGGAAATAACTTTCAACTAACGGAGTCAAGGCTTACTAGGCTATTGGAGAGAGGAGCAGGTGACCCTAGCTTCCAGGCCATTGTAGATGTTTCTAGATGACTGGTAGTGATGAGATCCAACGATCCAAAAGAGGAAGGCAAGATCAAATTTGATCATGCTTTAGGTGACTGAAGGGTCTCCAGTCGACCGGAGACCACGAACGTCGTTATCTCTTAGATAAACATCGTAGCTACGTCAACAATGCTCCAGGCGATTAGAGAGTGTTCAAGCAATCAGGGCTTGCCACGCCAGCATCCTAGGAAGCTCTATTAAAGGAGCATCGAGGTAGAGCTTTCAGAACATCTTTCCGACATGCTACTATTCTATTCGTGCTCATACTCACTGTACTCTTCGGATGCTACTGTAAAGATGTGCTGTAACTTTGGGCTTCATCTTCTAAATGGTAACACTTAATGTAACATTGTCTTTATTTCATTGTTGTCATATATTCTTGTATTTTGTGCGTATAAACTTTTTAGATTCTTTTTGGATTTCTCCACCTCTAGAAATTTTCTGGAAAGGAGTTAATCAAAATAAGAATCACAATTTTTATATTGTGTGTGTCAACTTGTGCTTGTCATTACTTTAATCATTACATGCGTATTTAAACTACTTAGGAGTTTAATAATCAATATTTGCTAGACTTGCTTAATCATTCTATCAATATCTGCTAGACTTGCTTAATCATTCTGTTAATTTTGAGATTTTCCAAGATAATTGTTAAGGGTTGAAATTGCATGTTTGGCAATTTTCTAAGTTGCATGATTGTCAAACTTGTTGATTCATTACTTGCCATCCATTATTAGTTCATTACTTGCTATATGTTTTTATTCATTATTTGCATTACTCTGTTGTAATATTATTTTTATTTTCTCTATTTTAAGTTTGGATAAAACTTAGCTTGTAAAATTCGTAACGTTATTCATCCCCCTCTAAAGTCGAGTTCGATCCTATAAATTGATACAAAGAGGGTTGAGCTGATAGTACATTAGGAAAGTCTGGTTGGGTGCATGTTTAGAAAAGGCAAAGAGTACCCTATTTAGTGCATCTAGTCAAGTGGAATTAGCCGAAGTTACCTCACTGATAAAATCCATATTATCATGATACAATATTAAACAAATAAAGTATTGAACCTTTCTACACTAATATAGTATAGGGATAACTTGGATCGTCTTCCAATGAATGTAACGATCAGATGATAATTCCTAGGATCGATTTATTTGTGAATGACTTGGGGTTTTGAATTTCAAATGATGGAAACAAATAATGGAAGACAACCTAACCTAACCTAACCTAAACTACGATTGCAATGATATAAAAACATAAAACTAACTCATGCGATTGAAAAGCAATTAATCTCATTCAACCTATCTACAACAATATAGAAATAAAGAATGAACAGTAACATCAAGATCAAACTTAGATGCAAATCATCAAAGCTACCAATCAAATGAATTCAAATTCAATTGTGTAGGGGATTAAACTAAACATTCTTTCTATAATTCAAATCACTGGAACAAGGGAAACTACAGCTCAACAATGCATGAATCTATGAGTTTAAATGTCACTCACAAATCAAGCTAGGACATCTCCTAGCTTATTCAGTCTGGATCCGAAGAAGATGAATAAGACTCGGCGATAGTGGATGTTGAATATCGATCTGGTGGCATTGGCGATCTTGACATTAGGGGAGTGACCAGGGAAGGGAATCCCCTTTAACCCTTGGATGATCGAAGAAAGTGGATCGCCGATTGTTGCTTGTGGTCGGTGTGAGGTTAGATGAAGTCACCGGTGGAAGATGGCTGGAGATGAGTGGAGAAGGGAATCCCCTTAACCATTGGAGGAAGAGCAATCCCGATCCATTCTGCTAGCCACCGGAGCTCCATAGACTATCGGGGTTCAAAGTGTTGGTGCTTGTAGCATCACTCCTATGTTTTGATGAATGAACCGCTTTAAAGTTAGGATATACTTGTGAAGTGATGAATGTATTAAATATACAAGACTTAATAGGGAAATCCCTAGTAGGTTAGTTGGATCGGATACTAGGTAGAAAAATCTCAATGGATCAGAAGAACTAAACATTGGATAGGAGAACACTTGATGGATTAGCTGGACCAAATATCAAGTATGAAAAGAACTAGTGGGTTAATCGGACATTGAGCAAAAGAAGTCTAAACAAGTTAGGTAGAACAAATGTATGACAGATAAGTTGAGGTAAGTCCTAGAGAGATCTTTCTATTTTGGAAGTCAGTAAGGACGAGTCTCTGTTGAGACTACCTTAGGTGGTGATCTGACCAAAGAAATCAATGGAGATAAAGTTTTTAAAATACGAGATTCACCTCCTTTCTCGTCTTTCTTGATCCTATAATTGGTATTAGAGCAAGGGCGCTCAAATTTGGTACAACCACCAATTGAGTAATTTTTTTCTCTATAAATTTTTGATTTTACTTTCTTCCTCCTACTACTTACCCAAGACAAAGACTTGAAAAAAAATATTTTAGTATTGTTTTGCAAGAATGTTGATGTTGCACCAAGAAGGATATAGCACCGTCAGTCCAACACTATTTAATGGAGATGACTTTAGCTATTGAAAATGACGGATGGAGTGTTTTCTCAAAACTAGCATTAAAATGTGGTTTAACATAAAGAAGGGATACAACACGATCTTGGAAATCAACTAGATCTAAAGAAATGAACTTCGGGCATGAAGAAGAAGGCTTAAATCAATTATAAAGCTTTAAATACACTACAATGTGGACTTGCCAAGGAAGAGTTTAATCGAGTCAGACCTTTTGACAACTCCAAGAACCTATGGGACAAATTAGTCGACCTATATGAGGAAGCAAACGATACAAATGCAAAGCATGATTTATTTTTAAATCAATTATTCAACTGTAAAATGTAAGATGGTGAGACCATGAGTCAATTACACACCAGAATAAAAGACAAAATGGACTCCACCTAATCGGTCTTCAACTAGAGAATAATGATATTATAAGGTACACACTTAAAACTTTCCCTAGAAACTCTTTGTGGGCATCTATGGTAGATGCATATAAAGTTTCTAAGGATCTTTCAATAATAAAACTAGATGAACTATTTTGTGAATTAGAGTTACATGAGCAGGCTAACTCGAGTCAAATCGAGAAGGGTATTGCTTTAATTGCAAGTCAAAATAGGAGCAAGGAGGTTAAATCCAAATGCCAACCAAAATAAGAATCCGAAGACGAGTTAGACTCAGACTCAAACGATGAAGAAGAGAAACCGAAAAATGTTCACCAAGAAGAAAAGATTTTCCAAAAGAGACTTTAAAAAGATGATACAATTTGACACAATAAGAGGAAATTTGGCTATGACACTGAGTGACCCACACCCACTTTAGAAACATTTCAAAACTAAGTAAAATTAGATTAGTTAAAGGATTACCAAAATTAAAAAATCTAGAAGACAAGGTATGTAAGTATGTAATGCTTGTCAATAAGGAAACAAACTAAGTTAACACATCAACTAACTAATCAAAATTGAATAAATACTATACTTGAATCACTTCATTTAGATTTGTTGGATTTACATGGAGTTAAATCACTTAATAGAAGTTTTTATTGCTTATTAATAATCAATGATTATTCTATATACACTTAGATAAAATTCTTAAAACATAAAGATGAAACTTTTAAATTATTTAATAATTTTTATAAACAAATAAAAATGAAAATTACTTAAAAATTAAGAGAATTAGAAGTGATAATGGAGGTAAGTTCAAGAATCATATGTTCACAAATTTGTGTTTAGAAAATAGATATCATCATGAGTTCTCATGTCCTAAAATACCTCAACAAAATGACATAGTCAAAAGAAAAAAAATAGAGCTCTATAAGAGGTAGCTAGGTCAATGTCGAATGAATATAACTTACCAAACTACTTTTGAGCTGAAGCTATTAACACGATTTGTTACGTTCAAAATAAAATAATAATAAATAAATCACTCAGGAAACCACTTTCAAAATTTATTTAAAAAAAAAATACCCAATATAAAATATTTATGAGTATTTGGATGTAATGTACATATTCTAAATACCAAGGATTATCTTGAAAATTTTATATCTAAAACTGAAAGAGAGATTTTTCTAGGATACTCATGCAATAGTAGGGCTTATACGGTATATAACAAGACAAGGCTAAAAAATTGAAGAAACTACAAATGTAATATTTGATGAAAACTTACACTCTAACCTAAATCAAGATAAAAATGAATGATTAAACTTTGATAAACCAAGCAATGAACAAGGGGGAGTTAGTGACAATATGAATGAACAAGAAGAGGAAGAGGAACAAAACATACAAGAAGAAATTAACCTAATAACAGTAAGATCATATCTAAACCATCCAATTGAACAAATCATAGGTAATCCATGTTTAGGAATTCAAACATGATCAACTTTTAGAAGCATAAGTCAAATAACCCTAATATCTAAAATTGAACCCAAATATATAGATGAAGCATTTCTTGATCCAGATTGAGTGATAGCAATGCAAGAGGAGTAAGCTCAATTTGAAAGAAATGAAGTATGAGATCTGGTGCCTCCACCAAAAAATAAATCAATCATAGACACTAAATGAATATACCATAACAAATTAGATAATAGAGGAGAAATCATTAGAAACAAAGCCCGTCTAGTAGTTAAGGAATTTAGTCAAGTAGAAGGCCTATATTACTATAAGACTTATGCCTCGGTAGCTAGACTTGAATCTATAAAAATGTTGCTAGCTTACACAACACAAAAATGGTTCACGTTACACCAAATGGATGCTAAATTAGCATTATTAAATGGGCTAATTAAAGAGGATGACTATGTAATTCAACCACCTATTAGGTCTAGTCCAGTGCGTTGTGCATGTTTATATGTTTCATAAACATGTGCAACAGAAGAAAATTTAATAATCATGACTAATTATTACAACACTCGTAATACACATATGCAGGATACAACAAGTACATGACATAATTGAAAATTAAAATTTTACAGAATAACAATTTTATTGGTGCAGTTTTCACTAATGGTCAAACTCAAGTTTTGATGAATGATAAATAAGTTAAAGTTAGGTTTGTTGTGGGTTTAACCTCTTTACCAAGTGTGCAGGGTTGAAAGACTTAGGACTAGACACCAGGCTGAAGTCCAGGATGGTTGAGTTCTGGCGAGAAGTCCAGTTGGGTCCGTAGGGCCTGACAACTGGCTGAAGATCAAGTTAGTTGAGACTTGGCAGAAAGACCAAGGTGGTTAAGCCTTGGCAGAAAGTCCTAGTGGGTTAAGAAGTTAAGTAGAGCTGCATAAGGTAAGTGAGGTAAGTCACTGGAGGAGCGAACCAATGAGGACGAGTCCAATTTTGGACTTTAGGCGCGGTCCAGTGTAGACCCATTTGGGTGATCTAAACTGAGGCCTGGTTAGATCCTGGTCTGGGAGACAGGATCTAATTAACCTTGAATTTTATCCTATTTTAGTCCAAATAAAATATGCTAACTTTGTTTTGTAGAATTCACTTTACTTGGATTAACATTAAAAATTATTACTTATTTAAATGTTACTTATCTAAAGAATGCTTGCTTGCCATGATATAGAATTTTATTTAATTAAATTATTCTTTCACTTGGTTAAATGAAGCCACGTTGAAGGATCTATGTTAAATTTAATTCTATTATTTTAATTCCACTATTTGCTAAAAGTGATAAAGATTAAGCCTTGTAAAGATGCATGCACGTGACCTTGAATTAAATCAGGATAAGAATAAAACTTGAAGCCTTGAGTATCAAGATAAAGAAGTCAGCCAACTTAATAGGATCAGGATGAGCCCAAGATCTCCTATTTAAGTTGGTCGAAACTTCTTCAGTGGATCAATTGAACAACTTCGACCAACGTCATTCTTCTGCGGTGACCCGAGCTTCGACACGACCACGTCCAACTTCTGCCGGAAGATCACCCCCAACATCCGAGCGCGTCCAGAATTTTTTGTTGTTGGGTAACGAAGAAGTTTTTCTTATATTTATTTTTGACACTTATTTAAAAGTCAAAAGTGTGGAGTTGTCACACTTTTGATCATTATATTTGCTTACTCTACCAGAGTGTTTGTCTGCTAGGGAGATTTAGTGGATTATCCACAGGAAAGGTCCAAGGGACCTGGGCCTTCGAGTAGGAGTTGTCAACGGCTCCGAACGAAGTAAAAAATTACTTGTGTCTTTCGTACGTATTTTCTTTCATCACTTTATATTCATTTTCCGCTTCACGCTTTTCAAAGCACAAACTTTATAACTCTGATTTTAAATGAACAAATTTTAAAAAAAGCACGTGATTCACCCCCCTCTCATGTGCACTCGATCCTATAAATTTATCTTACGTATACCTAACAAATGACATTGAGCGGAAATAACATCAATCGAGTGGCTTTGTCAAAACTCCGCCTCTACCGGTGATCCATTCAAACTGTCATCTAGACAGCTTCCCAAGTGACAAGTCACGTCACCATCTTCGATATTAGTCGATGATCGACAATGGTCGATACGAGAGAAACCTCTAATATCAAAAAACACGCAACAACACACGTCGCGTTAAGTTTTTTGGGGCTTTCTAACTATCACTGACAATCGTATTCCCAGCATAGATTTTGGTGGTCAATCTTTGATCACCGATATAGGACAAATGGTTGAAAACTCTTTTCAACGAAATTGGAACAATGGTCGTCGAACGATCGAGATTGGTTGACCACGACTAGATAGCTCTTCACAAGAGATATCAACAGTGTTTCTTCTCCAGCAGCGGCAATAGCTAGATGGTTGACAGTCTTCGT
Source organism: Curcuma longa (assembly GCF_044706935.1). NCBI lineage: Eukaryota > Viridiplantae > Streptophyta > Magnoliopsida > Zingiberales > Zingiberaceae > Curcuma > Curcuma longa. The sequence goes on from NC_133861.1 coordinate 855,651, forward strand.
ATGACCAGCGATAGGATTCAAAGTCTGGTTAGACCAGACGAAGGGCAAGATGATGGGATTCATCTTATGAAGACGAAATGAACTAAATAATTTAGTTCTGATGGAAGATATTTTGTCAGATCGGAAGCGATAATGGGCTTCGTTTTATAAAGATGAAATGATCAAAATTGATTTGGTTTTGATTGGAGGTGTTTTAGTTATCGAATCAAATGATTTTGTTTTAAATCAAATTGGACCAACTTGATTTGGTTTTGAACCGAACTTAAGTTAATCAGCATATGAGTTTTAGGTATTAAGCTAAGAGATAGGATTTTAGATTGAATCCAAACCCAATAAGATATTGTATGAGATATAACAATAAGAGAGGAATGGATGGTTGAGATTAAAACTGGATTTAATCACAACCATCCATCATCTTAACCTAAACTCGATTTGCTACAGTAACCGATTCAAATCGGTTTGCTATAGTAAACTGTAAATAAAACCCCAGCCACCGGTTCCAAAAACCTACCCTAATCACGATATCCCTAATCGTATTTTTCCTTCCCAACTACGCGGTGCTTCCTCTCTGATCACAGTTTTTGGCTAACCACCGAAGAATCACAATTTGCTCTAGATCGGGAAAAAACTAACATAGCCTGCCTCCCTCCTTCCTCTCTAATCGTAATTTTCCCTAACCAAGAAATCACGATTTGGCTGTGGCATCCTTCATCTTCTCGCGATCGAAAAAACCCCATCGGGTTTTGGTCGTTGCTCAACACCGACCGCAAGAGGAAACCTGACCGGCATTGGACACCGTCGCTCCCTGACCTTGGCTTCTCCCGATCAGTGAAAAACCCAAGCGTGTGCCGTTGCTGAGCTCGCATCGTTAGCAACCTAATTTAGTTGTGGGCAACTTGGTTTGACCAGTCGCAACCGATCATAGCAGTTGGTGGAGGGGTTCTTTCCAACTACGGTCGACCACCGGAGCATCGTCCATCGTTAGAAATCATTTCCAGCCACCGCACATGGCTTCCGGAGTGCTGGAGTCGCTGCCGAAGTGTTGGAGTCCTTGCCGAAGCGTCGAAGTCGCTATCGGAGCCGCTACGGGATTGCTGCCAAAGCCGTTGCCAGGTTGCTGTCAGAGTTTGCTGCTAGGAGCTTGTGAAGCTATCGGAGCACGTTCCATCTTCGCCGAAAAGGGTTTTCAAATGTTTGACCTTCACTGGTGGTCAAAGATTGACTATCAGAATCTATGTTGGGAATATAATTACTTGTGATAGTTAGAAAGCTCCAGAAAATTTATTGCTACAAGTGTTATTGCATATTTTCAATATTAGAATTTTTCTTTGGTATTGATCGTAGCCAATCGTCGGTTAGTACTGAAGACGGTGATGCGACTTGTGGCTTTGGAAAGTCATCCAGACGAGAGTTTGGCATGGATCACCGATAACACGGAGCTTTAATAGAGCTACTTGATTGACACCAATCCTATTCTCGCTCAACGTCATCTATCAGGTATACCTAGAATAAATTATTATTCTATAAAATTTTAATTTTCAGTTATGTCATGTACTTGTTATATGTTGCATGCATGTGTTGCGAGTATTGTAATAATTAATTATTAATTTTTCTTCCGCTGCGCATGTTTGTGAAATGTGTAAACATACACAATGCATCGGACCTAACCCAACAACAAACATATAATATCAAACTCATTAATAAATTAAGTAAATTTAAAAATATAAAATTTTAAACAATTAAATAAGCTCGACTTAAAAGTTTGATATCATATAAATCTTTTTAAAAAATTAAAAAAACTTAAATAATTTTTATTTTAACTTAATTTATTTTAAGTGCAATTTAACTTAACTAGATTCATAAGTTTGAACAATCCTCTCCTTCCAAGCTTTTAAAATAATCTATGTATCCCGGTTTCGGACTCAATTAATTTCAGAGGGAAATAATTTTCTCCTTTAATTTGTTTATCGAGTAAATCTGAAAGTGAGAGTAATTTGTCATGCCGACCTCATGACCTGATCCCGGCCTCACTTCCTTCAGCCGTGGCAAACATAAAGAGCTTGGGGCATATCTAGCTCAGCTCATCAATCCATCCAGGCTCGTAGCATACCTGCACATCCCTACCACTCATACAAATCGCCCATTTTCGACCTCAGGGTACGGAGTAGATGCCAACGGAGAAGAAGAAGAAGAAGAAGAAGAAGAAGGGTTTTTTGTATCTTTTCCTCTTTGGCCGATTCTCTTTAAAGTCTCTTCCTTCTCCTAGCTTTAGGTGGTGCCACCTTTAAAGGATTCATTCCTTTGATGGGGCCGGCACCCAAGGAAGAAAGGAGAGGATAGGAAGAGAAGAAGAGAAAGAAGAGAGGAAGAGGAAGAAGGAAATAGCTTCTCCCTTGAGTTCTTGCCATCGGATTGGAAGAAAGGATTAGAAGGAATTTGGTGGAGTCATCTTGGTAGATCATTGCCCACATAACGTCCAAGAAGAGGAGAGGAATACAACAAAAGATCAAGAGATCTTCGGGTATGTACAATCATCTACACAACTTACAAAGAAGAAAGGTACAACTACTTCATTCCGCTGCATAAATGTTTTTATTTTTCTTTGTATGAATCTTGAATACCAACACAAAAGCCCAATGGTCTTAATGTATCGATCAAACACCTAGTTAATCAAATATGAGGGCTACTTGATAAGATTCTGTTTCTGAAAAAAATTTTATCCAGCATGAATTGAACGGAACGGAATTCCAAGGCTCCCATCAAAAGGAGGGGCTGAGGTCAAGAATATCTGTAATGGTCCATCCTATGTTTTTCTAATACTGCCTCAGAAAATTCAATAATATTTTCTCTTGATCCTCCAGGTTCTTGGGAATGAAGACTGGTAACTCCTCATCTTTTCCCAAGTAGACATACTTCAAGTGATCTGGGAGGGGTTTTATTTCTAGCTTTGGAGGTTGAATAAGGGATGGAAGTAATTTTTCAAAACCTGCTTTCAATACAGAGATCTCTACATAAGCATCAACAACATCATCAGTGACACAAGAAGAATCATCATCTATTACCTCAGAGTTGGTATCCAGCTCAATCAAGGAAGTATCTGTATCACATTCTAACTCATCAAGCTTAGAAAATCCTTCTCTCTGGGGAAATGACACTAGCACTGATGCATTTGCTTCTATTTATGGTTCATGCTCCATATCTGGATCAGACACTAAGTAGGTGTTTGAAATATGGATGGTGTCTGAAGTATGGGGTCTAGAATAGTTTTACCATCTATGGGATTTGGAATTAACTGAGATGATAGCTGAATGGACCCCTAAGACTGAAGTTGACTGAGAGTAGTAGCCATCTGACTCATTTATCTTTCCAAGTTTTGAATGGTAGTGTCCTTCCTCTATTGATGTTGCTAAAATTGTGCTTGTTGCTGTAAGAGAAGTTCCTTCAGCTCTTATATAGAAGTGTTTGGAATAGGATTAGAATATTGGGCCTGTAAAGGCTCATACTGAATTGTGTTACTCTGAAATCCTAGCAGTCTCTGAAAGTTTGTTGCAGACTGAAATGGCTGTTGTTGTGCAAAATTGGGCTGCTGCTGTGCAAAATTGGGTTGTTGTTCAAAATTATTTCCATATCTCAGATCTGAGTGATCCCTCTATCTAGGATTGTAGGTAGATGACATAGGGTTGTTATGAATTGAGGGCTGCTCTGATACATATTGGCTGCTGCCACCTAATCTGGGAAAGGAAATCCTTTATCTAGTTGTAATGAGGGGCAGATGTTGGTTGAATGTGTTGCACTGGCACATATTCCACAAACTTGCATCGATTGAGCTGCTAAGCCATGAAAATTTTGGTACTACCAACTCTCTTATCTAAGCTTGAAATCCACTCCAGGTTCAGGATATTGGACGTAAGAAGATTGATAAGCAAAATATAGTACTCTGGGAGTTCTGTTGTTGTTGTTGAAATTATTGTAGAATGTCATGTTACTGATCAATATAGTCCTCTGGGCTCTCTGTAAAGGATGGAATGTTCTGTCAATATTTAGATCGTATTCAAGTAAGTGTTCCTCAGATACTCTAATCATGCACTCTTGTCTCACCTGAAATCAAGAAACAAGACACAACTAGGTGTAGAAACAGTGCTTGATAATCTCAAGTATAACAAGGAATTGAAGTATCAAATAATTTTTTTAATTTTTGTGACCACCACAACAATAAAAGTTACTGAAAATAAAGTTGGAAAATGAAAAGAAAATTTTTGCAAAAATGAAAAGGTGGCCTAAATGAAAGAATTTGGGCAAAAATGATCTTATTTCATGGCCAAAGGCCATGAGTATTGTTCCCTAGGCCGTTTTCTACCAACCTACCAAACTTCAGGTCAATCAGAGTCAAAATGAAAAATTAAGCATAATCTAGCACCAATTTACCCCTAACATGCAAGATTCAAAGCAAAAACAAGCTAGAACTACCTAACACCTCTATCAATCCCCGACAACGGCGCTAAAATTGATGTGTGTTACTCAGATTTATCATCTAAAATGAGCACATCAACTTAATTAATACCGAATCTCCTAACTAAAGTAGTATAGGATAACTCAAGTCGTCTCACAATGATTGTAGTCAGTGTATGATAATCCTAGTGGTTATTAGATAATTGGGAATTTAGATTTTCTTTTTGGATTGGTCTGGGGGGTTGTATTGAGTTCTAAATCTAAACAACAAAAAGAACACTAAGCATTGAAAACAGAATTGTTAATCCGGAAGTACTAAGAATAAATTGCATCAACAAAGTAAAGAACTGCATCAACAAAGTAAATAAGTGCGTCATCAAACAATTAAGAGAAGCTAAGGACAAACAACATCTAAAACATTGTAAAAGGGAATTAAACAAACATCTAACATGCAGAATTGAATCAATGCTCAGAAATAGAAAGTAAAGTAAATCTAATGAATCTCCCTATGTCCCTGGCCGAAGGTTGATGCGAGGCGACAAAACTCTATGGAAGGTGCGGCGAAAAAAGGAATCCTCAACTTCGATGCAATCCCTATCGTTGATGCAGCAGGTGAGATGATGTGGTGGAGAAGGGAATCCCTTTGACTCCTCGGTGGATAGAAGATGGCCGGATTGAAGAAGGGAATCCCCTTAACTTCCGTCCGATGGTGGCAATGAAGATGATGATGGAGGTGAGGTGAAGGTGACAGCTAGCCCCTAGGTCAGGTCCAAAGGGAAGAATCCTCCTATCTTCAGAAAATGAAGCCTTTATACCTCCAAAAATAGCCCCGCGACACGGTCGTGTCTCAAGGCACAGCCTGGAGAAGAAATCATTCAGCAGAAGAGGCACGACCATGCCTTTTAGTATGACCTAGGGAAGGCATCCTTCTGGAGAAGAGGCATAGTCGTGCCTTTTAGCATGGTCGTGCCTTTTAGTACGACCTAGAGAAGGCATCCTTCTAAAGAAGAGGCACAGTTGTGCCTTTTAGCATGGCCTAGAGAAGGAATTCTTTGGTGCACCCTGAAAAAAAGTTGTAGATCTTGAAGTTATCTTCATTTTGGTAGGTGGCATGGCCTGTGAGTCAATCTGAGCTAAAAGTTATGCCCATTTTAGTTTTAGTTTGTAAAACTATCCAAATAGGAGACACGACCATGTTTGTCCTTAGAATTGGTGAGACACGACCTGGAGAGGTGGAATACGACCTTGGGAAGGTGAGGCATGGCCTGGACTTGTGAGGTATGACCTTGGAAAGGTGAGGCACAACCTGGACTTGTGAGGCACGACCTGGACTTCAAAACTGGTCCAGATGATGGGGCATGGTCGTGCCACCCTTAGCACGGTTGTGTTGGCCTCTGAAGCACTTAAAATGACCTCCAAACACATCAAAATGTGCTTCAACTTGATCCAATTTCATGGCTCTTTAAGTATCCTATAAAAACACATTACAAACATTAGATTCAACCTCATATCTGTAGGAATAAGCAATATAATCTAAAATAAGTTCCTACTCATAAAATGTGTTAATACTCAATAGTTACACAACGAGAGGAGCAAAAACATCAAGTATTAGAGTCAAAATGAACTATAAAAATACATGTTAAAGAAAAAAGAAATATTCATTGAAAAAAAATTTATTGAAAAAAAAGAAAAAAAATAATTGATATGTTTTGCAATTTTTCTAGAAGTGGAGTATTTAATGATGAGTAATGAGTTTGGATGCACATCCAAGGGAGGATGAGAGTTGTTTATCTTTTAGGGAGAAGGAAGTGGAATTCTTGTAAGCACTTTTAATGGGCATGTTTAACATCATAACAATTCATTGTTTTATATCTTCTTTTTCCACATTCATACCATCTGTTTATATGTCTTTCTTTCTGTGCTTCATTGTGATTTAACTACATGAGTTGTTCTTCATTGAGATGATAAGCCTTTGGAGTCATGGATACTTGTGTTTATAGTGGTGGAGAGTAGGAGACAAGCAAGCATATGGTAGTGAAACATCATGAGTTGCATTGAGTGAGAACTCCATTTACATACATGCTATTGAGAGTGAGAGCACCACCATATACCTTGTGAGGATTACATCAAGTTTAGTTTAATCATGTGCTTGAAATCACCATGCTTGTTGACTTGTGTATGAATTGGATCTCTTTATGTCTTGATTTATGAAAACTTGATAGTCCTAAGTAACTACCTTTTACTTTCTTTGAAGCATTGATATGAGTTACTTAGGGAGATGTTTGTTTTCTTTGCTTGCCCGAGACGTGCAAGAATAAGTGTGGGGGAATTGATAACATGCATTTTTATAGTTTATTTTGGCTCTAATACTTGATGTTTTTGCTCCTCTCATTGTGTAACTATTGAGTATTAACACATTTTATGAGTAGGAACTCATTTTGGATTATATTGCTTATTCCTACAGATATGGGGTTGAATCTAATGTTTTTAATGTATTTTTGTAGGATACTTAAAGAGCCATGAAGTTGGATCAAGTTGAAGCACATTTTGATGTGTTTGGAGGTCATTTGAAGTGCTTTAGAGGCCAACACGGTCGTGCCAAGGGTGGCACGGTTGTGCCCCATCATCCGGACTAGTTTTGAAGTCTAGGTCGTGCCTCACCTTTCTAAGGTTGTACCTCACAAGTCCAGGTCATGCCTCACCTTCCCAAGGCCGTGCCCCACCTCTCCAGGCCATGTCTCACCGATTCCAGGGCCAAACACGGTCGTGTCTCCTATCTGGACAGTTTTATAGACAAAAGTAAAACGAGCATAACTTTTAATTCAGATGGATCCACAGGCCGTGCCACCTACCAAAATGAAGATAACTTCAAGATCTACAACTTTGCTTCAGGGTGTACTGAAGGATTCCTTCTCTAGACTATGCTAAAAGGCACAGCCGTGCCTCTTCTCCAGAAGGATGCCTCAACTAGGCCATGCTAAAAGGCACGACTATGCCTCTTCTCCAGAAGGATGCCTTCTTTAGGTAGTGCCTAAAGGCACGACCATGCCTATTTTATAGAAGGGACGCCTTCTCTAGGCCATGCTAAAAGGCACGGTCGTGCCTCTTTTGCAGAATGATTTCTTCTCCAGGCCGTGCCTTGAGACACGACCGTGTCGCGGGGCTATTTTTGGGGGTATAAAGACTTCATTTTATGAAGATGAAAGGATTCTTTCCTTTGGACCTGACCTAGGGGCTAGACGTCACCTTCACCTCACCGCCATCATCATTCATTCATTACCATTATCGGACAGAAGTTAAGGGGATTCCCTTCTTCAATCCAGCCATCTTCTATCCACCGAGGAGTCAAGGGAATTCCCTTCTCCACCACATCATCTCACCTATTGCATCAACCACAAGGATTGCATCAAAGTTGGGGATTCCTTCCTTCGGCGCACCTTCCATGGAGTTTTGTCACCTTGCATCCACCTCCAACTAGGGACATAGGGAGATTCATTAGATTTACTTTACTTTCTTTTTCTAAGCATAGATTCAATTCTGTATGTTAGATGATTGTTTAATTCCTTCTTACAATGTTTTAGATGTTGTTTGTCCTTAGCTTCTCTTGATTGTTGGTTGACGCACTTCTTTACTTTGTTAATGCAATTTATTCTTAGTACTTCTGGATTAGCAATTCTGTTTTCAATGCTTAGTGCTCTTTTCATTGTTTAGATTTAGAACTCAATACAACCCCCCGACCAATCCAAAAAGAAAATCCAATTCCCCAATTATCTAATAACCCACTAGGATTATCATACGCCGACTACAATCGTTGGGAGACAACTTGAGTTACCCTATACTACTTTAGTTAGGGGATTCGATATTAATTAAGTTGATGTGCTCGTTTTAGACGACAAATCTGAGTAACACAATTCAGGGCTTCTAGATCGGCTTCCACATAATTGTTTGGTTATTTCTTTTTTTCTTACTTTGTATTTTAATTTATATATTTTGTGAACTGTAAGATGGGTTTCTCCACCTCCGAACAAGACCACTAGTGGACGGGCGCCTCCCGTACATAAGCCTTTGATGTACTAACCTAGGGGATTAGGAACCAAGTAAATCCACGTGTCCCTGTGCTTGTTATCTAATTCCGCTGCTAAGTATTTCTGATAAACGAACGAACGAAAAATGAGAGATACGCGCTATTCACCACCCCTCTAGCACGCATCCACGATCCTACAATTGGTATCAGAGCAAGCTTGCTCTTGATCGGACTAACCGTCACTGGAGCAAGAAGGCAAAGATGGAGGAGGAGAAATGTAAAGTTTCAAAAGTTCATTTTAAGTTTTATATAATATGTTTTAAGTGCAGGGAGAGAGGACACTATAAAAACCAGTGTCTTACTTGCAAGACTTGGATGGCAACAAAGGAGCAACCGATGCTAGGAACCTGGAGGAACAAAGAGCACATCAAGTGCTTCAAATGCCAAAAACACGGACATTACAAGAATTTGGTGCCCGGAGAGGAAGATGGCAGAGAAGAAATCAGAATTAGGGGATGGGATATCGGTAAGTTTGTTAAATTACAAAAATACCTCTAGGATGTTGCATTATAGATTTAATTTTTTTGAAAATTTAGATAATTTTATTAAAAATTTAGAAAAGATAGAAAATGTCAATTTGATTTATTACACATTTATTAAATTTAAAAATATAAAATTAAATAATTTGAAAAATTCAAATCTAGATAATTTAAATAATTTAAAAAATTCAAATCTAGATAAGTTAGATAATTTAAATAATTTAAAAAATTGAAATCTAGATAATGTAAAAAATTTTAAAAATTTATATCTAGATAATGTAGAAAATTTAAATAATTTAAATTTTTTTTAAATCTAAAAAATTTAAAAAATTTTAATCTACATACGTTAGAAAATTTAAATAATTTAAAATTTTCAAATCTAGATAATTTAGATAATTTAACCCATTCAAATTTGAATAATTTAAATAATTTGGACAATTCAAACTTGACTAATTTAAATTTAGATAACTTAAATAATTTGACTAATTCAAATTTGACCAATTCAAATAATTTAAAATTAAATCAATTGAAAATTTTAAACCTAGACATTATCAACAATAAAAATTCACCTAATTTGGATAAATTAATTAATAAATCTAAATTAAATAATAATTTAACTAATTTAAATTTAAAAAATTCAAACATTAATAATTCAACCTTAATTAATCTAGATTTATTACAAATAAATAAAAAAATAGACCAATTCTTTAACTTATTCAATTAAGATAATAACAAATTAAATAATTTAATTTTAATTAATTTAATAAATTCAAAAATTAGTAAAAATTTAATTAAATAAATAAAATTAATAATAATTAAAATAAATTGTATAATTTAATTTATTAATAATTAAAAATTAAATAATCAAGATAATCTTAATTGTAAGAAAAATTCAAAACTCACCCAGATAAATACTAAAATTAATAATTTAATCACAAAAGATTAAATCTAAAAAATTTTTACAATAAATATTCAAACCTTAAAAATAATCATTCAAATTTAAATATTAAAAATATAAAATTAAATAATAAAATTAACTATAACCATGTACCTTTTAATTATGAAACAATGAATAATTCTAAAATGAAGTTGGATGTATAACAAGAATTTACCTTAATGTAGAGGTTTGACCGAAGATTTATTGTGAGTTTAGAATAATTTTTGGAGTTTGCTTCAAGTAATGTTTGTTAGTACCGATGAAATCAAAATATCTCTACAATGACATGATATTGTCCACTTTGAGCCTAAGCCCTCATGACTTTGTTCTTGGGCTCTCCCCAAAAGGCCTCATGACAATGGAGATATCTTCCATCCTTTTAAATCCATGATCTTTTCCATGTGTTTTAGATGTGAGACTATGTTTGCACCCTTGCAACCCAACAATGTTGATTTTATAGATGGAGATAAGATAAGATGTCAATGCAGAAAGTGTCACAATGGTAAATTTTTACAATGTGATAAAGTACGAGAACATCTTTGTAGATTTGATTTCACTTCCACTTACTATAATTGGACTTCTCATGGTGAACCGTTCATATCTGATGAAGATTGTGAACAAAACATACAATACTCAAGCATGGGGGATTAAAGTTATTATGATCAATTTAATCCATATCAGAGGATGGTAACTGATGTTGAGGGTCAGAATTTCTTTGCTGAATCGAGTGGTCTAAGTTCTAGTTTTCCTCCAATGGTTGAACAAATATTTACTCCTTATGCTTATCCTGTTGGTGCAAGATGCACTAAGATCTTACCTAGAGTTTCGATGTTTGACAATACACTTAAGTCTGGGTAGTTTGACAAAGGGTTGATCCAAATAGGACTTGATGTTTGGATGTGTGGAAGTAAGTGAAGTCTAGTCAGATGACTAGCAAGAAGACCTAGTTGGTTAGACTAGGCAGTGGAAGTCCTAATCTGGAAGATTGGACAAGAGAAGTCCTGGTAAGTGAAGCTAGGCAGGGAAAGTCCTAGTTACAGCTAGGTATGAGCAAGTCGTGGTTTGGAGGATCAGGCAGAAGTCTTGGCAGAGTCGAAGCACTAGGTGAAGTCTGGACTGGTCTGGAGGACCGAGTCGCAGCAGAAGTCTGGACTAGTTTGGAGAACCGAGTCGCAGCAGAAGTCTGGGCTGATCTGGAGGATGGAGTCGCAACAGAAGTCTGGGCTGATCAGAGAGGACCGAGCCGCAGCACAAATCCAAGGGGTTGAGGACAGAGCCGAGCAAAAGTCCAACAAGTTTGGAGGACTTGGTTGGCATAAATTTTCCTGAATGGATTGGGTAAGGGCGCGTTCCCGGAGTGGAACAGGAGGCGTCAGACTAACCCAGGATTTCAGTAGAAATCCGAAGTTAGACCCACAAGGTAAGACTTAGAATTGTTTATATATTTGCATGCTTGTCTTGTAGGAACAAGGAGCTGGAAGCAAGATGAAGAAAGCATAAGTGTTGCAAATAAAGTAAAGTCAAACCAACCAGTCCAGGGGATCCAGTCGACTGGAACTAGAACTGAAAGGAAACTCCAGTCGACTGGAGAGTGGATAACGAGCAGAATGAAGTTTTATCTGCCACGTCAGCTGGAGTCGACTCAGATCCCAGTTGAGTCGACTCCTTCAAGTTATGGGAGAGACATTGCCACGTGACCACATAATGCCCAACGATTATTATGATATGAAGAAACTCGTCAAAGACTTAGGTCTTCCAGTGGAAAGAATTGATGTTTGTAGAGATGGGTGTATGTTATATTGGGGCGATGATGAAAATGCAGAAGTTTGTAAATTTTGTAATCAAGATAGATACAAGCCTACCAAAAGGAGTCAACAGCGACGTCGTAAAGCATACACTCAAGTTTTTTATTTGCCTTTGGTTCCTAGACTTCAAAGACTTTATGCATCAAAAGTCACTGCTGAACACATGACTTGGCATGCAACTCATCAAACAGAAGAGGGATTAATATGTCATCCTTCAGATGGGCAACAGTGGAAAAATTTTGATAGAACATATCCTGACTTTGCGAGGGAGACTCGGAACATTCGATTAGGTCTCTGTGCTGATGGATTTGCTCCATTTGGTAAATCAGGAAGAACTTATTCTTGTTGGCCAATTATTATAACTCCGTATAATCTTCCACCTGACATGTGCATGAAAACACCTCATATGTTTCTATCATTGATTGTGCCAGGTCCACAAAATCCAAAGAAGTTAATAGATGTTTATATGCAACCATTGATTGCAGAATTGAAACATCTATGGTATGAAGGTTTTCCTACATATGATGTGCATACTGATAAGACTTTTATAATGAAAGCTGCACTTCTATGGACCATAAATGACTTTCCTGCTTATGGTATGCTATCAGGATGGAGTACTGCTGGGATTTTAGGATGTCCAATATGTATGGAGAGATCAAAATCAATCAGATTGAAACATGGAAAGAAACCGAGTTATTTTGATTGTCATAGACAATTTTTACCGCAAAATCATACTTTCAGAAGAAATAAAGATGAATTCACAAAGGGAAGAACTGAAAGAACACCCCCGCCACTCAGATTGACAGGTGAACAAATCTGGTTTAGAGTGAATCAGTTTTCATCTGTTATTGAAGATCCACATGGTACACCTTATGAATATGGAAGTACACATAAATGGACTAAACGGAGTATATTTTGGGAGTTACCATATTGGTTCACTCATTTGATTCATCATAATCTTGATGTAATGCATATCGAGAAGAATGTTTTCGATAATCTGATTAATACAGTCATGGATATCCCTGGAAAAATAAAAGACAATTTGAATGCAAGAAAAGAGTTTATACATTGAATAGAGATCAGAGACGCGTTCTTTGTGAATGGTTGAAATCTTTGAAATTTCCAGATGGTTATGTCTCTAATCTTGGAAGATGTGTTGATTTAAAGGAATGCAAATTAGTTGGTTTAAAAAGTCATGATTGTCATATATTTATGGAAAGACTCATTCCTATTGCTCTTAAGGAGTTGTTACCAAATTTTGTATGGGGTGTCATTACGGAGTTAAGTATTTTTCTTCATGATATTTGCTCATACATGGAGATGTTAGAGTGAGAAATTCTAATAATTTTATGTTTTGAAATACTCTAATACACAACGCTTTTTATACGTTGTCTATCTGGCAGAAAAAGCATTGTAAGAGCCCCTATTGTAAAAGGGGGTCGTCCAATAAGCGTTGTCTTTGTTAACATCGACAATACTTTTTTGCAACGTTTAAAAAATTATAGTTAACATGCGTTTTCCACTATTATACAAATATTATTATCAATAAATAAAAATTATTGTATTTTCCATGTACAAAAACAAAGTCTATTATATTTACCAAATGACTTCCACATACAAAATCATTGTCTATTACAAAAGCATTACATAGACTTAATTACATAATATATGCTTCTACCAACTATCACATTTATATATATATATATGCTGTTGAAGTGATATGACCTCGGCTTCTACCCCTCACATGCCTAGCTCAAGTGCTTTTGTAATCACATCTTCTTTTGTCCCTTCAATTTGAAATACGGAATATATAAGTAACATCTATATTTAAACCAATAAAAACTAAGCTAAGATATATATAACTGTAAAGGTTTTAATTAGCTGCATGTTATAGTACCTTTGTCCATTGGTAATCAAATATAGTATCTATGCTTTTCTGTATTACTCCACAAACACGGCAAACAAGACCAAACTCATCATGGAGCAAGTAGGAATGACCACATTCTTCTTCTTCTTCTTCTTCTTCTACTTCTTCTTCTTCCACAACTTGATTGTCGGAAGCATCATCCTACAAGGTCATAATCCTTGGATTAGTATAGCATTTGACAAGCACATTTAAAGCAGTGATGGGAACATTTGACAAGCACATTTAAAGCATGCAACCCTTATGGTAGTAAAAACCCATGTTTTAAAATCCATACAGCCCTTATGGCAGTAAAAATGAGTTGACCATATGGCCATGGCAATAAGGATCTATAAGTTGAAACTAAACCCATGTTTGACCATATGGCCATGGCAATACATCCCTTATGGGAACAACAGAACATTTGACAAGCACATTTAAATATCAGGACCTATAAGTTGAAACTAAACCCATGTTTTAAAATCCATACAACCCTTATGGCAGTAAAAATGATATATACCAGTCCAGTCAAATTGATGTTCTAAAAGCAGTGTGTACTAGTGTCTGTAAATACAGTGTGTAGTGTAGGATGATATAGATCAGTCTATCAAGCAAATACATGAATCTGTAGATAACTAGAAGGTCAAGCAAGCACTTAAATGACAGAGCAAACCTTCGTAAATTCCATTTATAGACCAGTCTTGTAATCCTACATGCATTATAAAAAAAATTTCTGATCAAAATGAGCAAACTGAAGACAAGTCAAATGGTTCAGTTCAGACAGCTTGAAGAATTTAGAAACAACCTTCGTAAATTCCATTGCTAATGACATATCTTTCCAAAGATCTTCCAATCCATCACTTTCTGGCAATACTTTTTCGTCTTCATTGAAGTTCCAGTCGTGTGCCTTCTCTTGCAGAGTCACAGCAGAGTCCTAGAATCAAGCATCAGTCAGAGATTGTTAAAATCAGCAATTTATCTGTCAAACAGCAATTTATATAACATTGTATAACAATTGAAAACAACTGGGGATATCTGTCAGAGATATTACATGAATGGCTTCAAGTTCTTTAGTTACGCTCCCATACTTGCCTCCATCCATCCTTTCCTCCTCTTTGTTGCAATCCTCATTGTTGATCTTCCTCCTCTTATTAGCCTCGAGATCCATACTAGAAGGGGAAAAAAGGTGTATTGCAGTGATAGAAATAATTTTTGGGGGAAGACAAGAGGCAAGGTTTTAGGAGGATGAACCTCTCACACGAAGGTGCAGGATCACATCCACGAGAGTTGGGTGTCCAAAGTTTCTCCACGTTAGGGCTCCCTTCCACGTCAGGGCTACTCGACTTTGAAACCCTAGGGCAAGTTGAGGGAGGGCGACGAAGAAGGCGACTAAGGGGTTTGCTTGATGGCCGAGCTAGTCTAGCCCGGGGAGATGATGTGGCATGAATCAGAAGGCTCCTCGTTGCGACAACGTGGGAAGTCGGCACCGCTGTGCTTGCTGGCTACGGAAAGAACGAGATGGGAGAAAATGTTGGACCGCGTCGTCGCTCCCGTCGAGGATGAAACTGGCGTCTCCTGTGTTATACTGCGTCGGGATCGGGATTTGGAGAGGATAAGTTGGGCGGAGCGACGAGAGCGGAAGAGAGGCAAGGAGAGGTGCGAGAGGGGGGAAGAGGATCGAGGCATAACTTCGAAGCATACCGTGGAGATAAGAAGCTGAAAGGTTTCTGACGGGCGAAATCTTCGAAGCAGACCGCGGAAGATCCTGGATATAAGATATCCTCAACGACAATACGTTTTAAATAACCGTTGTCTTTGACCAACCAAAAAAATGCTAATAGACAACGCTTTCTTAAAAGCGTTGTCTCTGACCCAAAAAAACTGCTAATAGATAACACTTTCTGAAAACGTTGTCTTTGATTTTTATAAGACAACGTTTTTAGCTAAAAACGTTGTTAAATAAAAAAACACTTTTGACAAAAAGCGTTGTCGTTCTAGCGTTATGTATTAGCTTTTTTCTAGTAGTGCA
>NC_133861.1:871436-873288 GCF_044706935.1 Curcuma longa
CGCTGTGCAGCGACGATCGGGGCAGGAGGTGCTGGCTCTAGCGGCAGGCGACGGGCGGTGTTGGTTCGGGGCGACGTCGGAGGAGAGGAGGCGGCTTCCGGCATCGGGTAGAGATGGGTGGTGGTGAAGGCGGCAGCGGCGTCTTCACAGTACGGTGGCAGCGACAGGACAGCGACGGTAAGGCTTTAAGCAGAGGAGGGTTGCAGGCGAGGAGAGAGAGAGAAAAGGAGACGGCAGCGTGCGGCATCGGGATGGCGGTGGAGGAAGGGCACAGTGGCGTTGGCTTCAGCTGGTGAGGGAGGCGGCAGCAGGGAGGAGGAAGGCTAGGGTCGGGGCAGTCGCAAGGGAGAGAAGGGCTCAGCCTGGGAACAAACGCGAAATTCCTATTTTAAAAAGGAATCACAGTGATTTAGCCGGCGAAATAACCGGCTGAACCAACTTAAAACCTAGGGTTTATTATCACGATTGAATCGGTTACTGTAGCAAACCGGGTTCAATCTTGGTTCGCTTGGTTCACCAACCAAATGACCTTCGATTTGACTCAAACCAGTTTTGTTGGATTCTTCTTCGTGAGACAAATCTTTTCATTCATTTTATTTTATCAAAACCTCCTCCAGCACAAACCAAACCAATTTGGTTCAGTTTGATTAAATCTTGATTCATTTGGTTCACTAACCAAACGATCTCTAATTTGATCCAATTTGGTTTTGTTGATTTCATTTTTGCAAGACAAGTCCCAATCTGTCGTATCTTAAATTTAATAAGCTAATGGATTTCTATTTTTTACGATTTATGAGTTTAATCTAATTGTCTTATCAAATAAATTAGGGTTTAATTAATTAAACCTAAGCCACTCTAGGTTTAACTTAATTAGTCTTCCTAATCTTTCCTCACACTCCTAAAATTATGGTTAATTTTATTTATAAATTATCCTCTAATTTTTGATATTTTACATTCTCCCCCACTAATAAAAATTTGGTTCCCAAATTTCCTATCTCTCTACTATAGTGCCAAAATACTATGCTTCCAACGATCGATCTCTCGTTCTATGGTGTCTCCGTTCTGGTCGTAACATCCCGTGTCCAAACTCTGTACTAGTCGACTAGGTATCTAAAGGGCATACGGTCTGCCTCCGCTCTAGCTGTAGCATCAACGTGTCCGAATTCCGTGCTGAACCGGCTGGATAGCTGAAGGAATACAGTCTGCGTACACTCTAGTTGAAGTTGACTCTGAAGCACTGATGACGACGAATGAACCGACTGATGTATTGGAATCACAATGAAATCAAATATCCTATGCTAATAGTACTACTAAACAGTACTACTATAAACTTTCTAGAACAAGAGATAACTATGGTAGAATTTTACTTACAACTTGCTTGGAGGGTTCGTGCCGCTGTCTGTCCATCTCACATCTCGGATCGAGTACTCAAAATTCAATAAAACTGATACGATGACAAATTCAGTGAAAAAGCAACTACTAAACCTACATGCTTGACCTAATAACCCTACAAATGAAATGATAGGTCATAGAGGCTACGAATACGCAATAAATCCGATGATAAATCCGAAGGACATTGGAAAATCGAATCAAATGCAACGGAAATCCGAATGAACCTAACCTGCCTCTGATACCACTAAATTGGTATCAGACAGGTTCAGAAGTACAATGACAAATCCGGAAAACTACATACGCACCAGAAAATCATGCTACAATAGACTCAAAACTATGACAATTCTGAAATGAACTAACCTGCTCTGATACCACTAAATTGGTATCAGATAGGCTATCATGCAATGAAAATCTGAAAACTTTACATGGATCGTAAAACTACGCTCTGATACCACTAAAT
>NC_133861.1:873388-909481 GCF_044706935.1 Curcuma longa
AGGTTTACAACCAAAGATATTTAAAGAACATGTACATCGAATGGGTCTTGGTTGTCCCTTTGAATGATATATTAAGTTGACACTTTGATATCACTTATGTGTTTCTGATATACAGTTTCTAGTTATGATGTGCACATTACTATGTTATAACATGAATTGTTTAGAAACATTATTGTGGACCATTATAAAATTATATGTTCATTTATAGACCTAGTATGATAGAATGCTAGTGTTTGTGGTATATCCGCTATAACTCACATTTAGTATTCTATTATATTAAGGTAATCATGATGTCTTAAGAGGATGAGTTTTTTATGCTTAAAGTTATAATGCATCATACTTGTATTTTAAGTTTTAATTTTAGATCAAGTGGGAGAATGTTAGATATTTATTATCTAACTAATAATTGATCTTAAAATTAAAAGAAAAATAACTTAAAACTAAAAGTAACTTCATGTAATTGAAGTTACTAATTAAATGAAACTTATCTATATATTATAATAATTATTATTAGTAACGGATGTAAATAATAATAATTATTATAACCGATGCATGATGGATGCACGGAAATAATGAAAGCATACATATATTGGTCCTCTCTCTTCCTATAAATAGAAGATATCATAATGATCCATCAACGAAAGTCATTGAGTGTCTTCGGAAAGAAAGGAAAGAAAAGAGAAATCAATATATGCAAAATAATTGCATTGCAATGGCTTCTTCATCAAGCTCAGGTATGTAAAACATATAGATTTCAAGATCCATTTCATTAAATAAATTTAATGATAATTGTAAAATTAACATGTTTTTCTTTAAATTTTAAGATCAATTATTAGTTAGATAATAAATATCTAACAAATAAAACATAAACACAGAATAAGCATAGCCTTCAACTTCAGTCAGAGTATCACATGCATATCATCCCAATGATCTGGCCAGCATGCCCAAGCGTCGGTCTAAAAGGTCATATGTGTTGGCATGTTAGTAGTTGTTGTAACAAAAGATCGAGTAACAGCGGTTCTCATACAAGAAACCTACATATGCTAAATGACAAGCCTTAACCTAAAGGTTAGAGTACAGTAGTACCATAGTCCAAGAGTAACAATACCATACAAGAGATGATTCCTGCGACGATTACCTCTTATGTGCCCTCTAACAAGGGAGCCACATGACCTCAGTCCAAGCAAAATATGGCAGCATTCTCGAGAGTTGAATACACTCCCTCAATGGGGTGCATGCGGCCCAGATGCCCATTTGATACAAGGAACATAAGAATCGTCAAACTTTGTTCCATGTTTAAAGTTAAGATAAATTAGAACATGTAATTCAATGGGAGAAATAAAGAAAGAAGAATGATTGAATAACAATCCCAGATGAGCTATTCTTATTCTCTGTGCATTTCTGTTCTTTAAGCACTTCAATCTATTAGGTACTAGTGTCTGACATGGTGTGAATCTGTCAAACTCGGATATAGGGCTGCAATTAACTTACACTTCATCAACTCGAGCTTTCTTAGTGAGCCTTGCAGCAGCAGGTGGCTCTGGATAACAAAGATGAAAAGAAGTAGACGGGTCCCAATTTGGAGTATTTTGCATTTCCAATTGGTTAACATTAGTTTGGCGAACCATCAGCCTGATCATGACTGCATTTGCAATCTCTGAAGAAGATGAACCATTGAGTTTAGATACTGTAGCATATTTAGCTTTTGATTTTATGATCTGTGTCATGACAATTCCAGAATCAGAGTTCCTGGGAAATCAAAGATTTAGGAGACTTATCTTTCACAAACATAAATAACAAAATGGAAAAAACTATAAATCAAAAATGACTGTTGGGAGACTCTTCAACGACCCACCATCAAGTGACTGAATACATTTTATCTAGGAGATAGGCCTATATCAATCAGGAAAATTAGAGCAAAATCTCAACAGTATTTGAATCTATTTTCTATCTAGAAGGAGATTGTAAAATACCAGAATTTATCTTAATAGGATTTAAGGTTAAATGGGTTAAAGGGTTATTGGATCTTCATTAACCCGACCCGTTAACTAAAACCACCCTTTAAGAACGATACAGTAGCCTTCTCTGAGACTCCCGATCGTGATCCTGTCTTCTTCCTTCGCGTGACAGCGCCTCTGCTCTGTTCTTCGTCGCTGACGCAAGTGCAGCTGCGACGTCGGAGCTGGGAGCCAAGGAAGACCTACCGGCGACCGGATCTGGAGGTGGAAGGTTGATTTCCGTCGGAGGAAGGAGCGGTTCGTCGCGTGTGCGGATCGGCGGCAGCAAATCGGAAGCGGATAATCGCCGGTAAGTGCCGATTCTGTTGGGTTCTTCCGATTTGCACTTGGTTTGGGTTTAGATCTAGGTTTCTTGTCTTCAGATCTCAGATCAGGAGCTCGATTTGATTTTTGGCCGACCGTGGGGAGCTGCCGTTGGTTTCGGCTGCAATCCGAAGGAAGAGGACACCAAATCGGTAAGGGGTTTTGTTGTGCTTGGTCTCCTCTACATTTGTTGTTTTCTTTACTCCGCCTCGTGGGCTAGCCGCCGACGGGAACCTTACGAGCTCAATTGTTCAAGGTTTCGGTTCAAGCTACCATCTCTTCTTCCTCAAACTGTCGATCAGTGGGATCCTAGGGTTTCGGAGTTAGGTAAGCCTTAGATCTGATTAAAGTATTTATTGATCGGGATTGATTCTTAAGGATGATTGTTCATTTCCACTGCTTGTTGTGGTGATGGATCAGATCAGAGGTCGGTTTCATTTGGATCCGTAGGGAAGAAGAGGAAAAGAAGCTGAACTGAAGGTGGACCTAGGGCAGAGCATTGCTCATTTGAGGTGAGTCCTTTATATAGGTTCTGATGATGTTACTGTTTGATTGGGTTGTGTGGTTAATTAGTTTGATTCGATTGTTGGAGAAGTTAATTGGTTAGGTTAAATTTATTTAAAGCTAACCGATTAAATTTAGTTGATTAGTTGTAAAAAGGATTGGGTTAACCTAAGGGTTGGGTTAGGTTTGACCTTGATTAATTATTGTAATTAAGGGATATTGTTTATCCTTGTTGCAGGACCTTGATTTGATTGGGCCTATTATTTGGATTATATTTTCTGGGGGTTCTAGCATTTACAGACTTCAGATCAGGTGGATACCCTGTACTTGGTCAATACAGGTTCTCTACAGTGCATGTTTCTTTCTGTTGTTTCTTACCACGTTGAAAATGTTGTTACTTAGTTTATTTACTCCGTTGACATCTGTTGATACTCGATGCTTGATACTTATTGTTGACCTTCATGATGATCAGTATTTATACTATCCTGTTCACATGTTAGAGACATGGTTAATATCTTATACCGTTGATACTTGACACATGTTGGTTGACCTTAGGATTACCTACCTATTGTTAGAATAAATCTTAACTGTTGTAAACCTGACCGATGATGTCCTTTAGAGATTCATGTTGAACATGCTATATGATTGTAGCTATTACATGTTGGGATGATCACCATACATTCATATAGTTGTAGTTGTTGTTGTTGGTGGATCTTACCTGCACCGTGTTGAGGTGCCACATAGGTAAGAGGTTTACACTATAGTTGGGTGCAACCAGGACTGGCTCTATAGCCCTCCTGCCACACTGCCCCTCCCCACTTATCTATAGTGGTCAGTTGTCGGAGCTGGCAACATGTCATGTCTGGCCCCCAGTTCACTGAGCTCTGGGAGAGTGACTGGGACGACGAGTGCGGATAGTGACGGATATTTTGGTTGCTATGGTTGCTACGTATTTACATGCACCGTTGGTAGGTTGATATATATATTTTGTTTACTTGCATCATATGGTTACGATTGTTGCATTGATATGCTATGGTTGTTGCATTGTGTGCCATGTCATACATGATACATGTAGACTCTTTTATCTATTGCACAACATGACTTGTTCCTGATTACTATGCTGATATACCATGACCTATTCCTGATTCATGATACCTGTTGATTATCTATACCTGTTGTACAGTAGGATTTACTCCTATTTTGTTTTGTTGATATACCATGATCCATGTTGATACCTGTTAGCTGTAGTTTATTTCTTACTCAGTCTATTCCTGCTCATTTCAGTTGATTCTTATATTATTCCTGCTGTTGTACTTTACATGCACTTCTTCCTGTACCCACTGAGCATCTAATGCTCACTACCCAGACCCTGGGGTTGTTTATTTCTCCCCAGGTAGCAGATAGGTACTTGGAGCTGGGAATTTCGGTCAGCTACTGTCATCTCACTTCGGGAGGTTGTTTTACTTAGTATGGTTGGTGTATTTGGATTTTATGGTATTCGATATGGTTGTAGACACTTATTCATGGTTTTGGATTGTATTCGGAGATTCCGAATTTGTTACGAGAGATATATGATTTTCGTAGTTGTGTTTTCCATTTCGTTCATATTTCCGTTGTTGCATATTCATTATCTGTGCATGTGATGTGATAGTATGGCCAGGTAGGCCTATTACCTTCTTATAGTGTATCTGTGATAAGTATAGGACGTGTAGTCCTATTTCCAACCGCCTGTGGCTGTGTATGCATGTATGTATTAGGGGAATTGTCACAGTTATTGGGGAGATGCTGCCGAAATTTTTCGGATGGCCTTCTCGGGGCGTGACAGAGATAGACCGATACCAATCAAGAAATTCAGAACAAACCTAGAATAAACTCAATAACAGCTCGTGCGCCCATCTGTTCGGCCTCTTTTTTGCTGTTCCCAAATTCACCTTTGAATGTCTTATTATCAAATGAAACAGACGAAACAAACATTAGAATGCTTCCTGATCCCTTACAAGTCTCATATGTTGGCAATTTTAAGTTCATCTTGACAGCATACTCATTCAAAATACATTTAAAGATAACCAAGTTCTGGAAGGTAATAAAAATGTTGTCAGAAGAGCAATAACTTGTACCATCTATTTCATAAAAATGTTAGAACTTGTCATAGGCTAACATCACCTTACAGATATAAAAACTAAATAATTGATTAGATGATTGCCTTCTGCAGAGAAAACAATAAAAAAACATCAAGCTGAATCCTAATATCTTGGTTCGTTTCATAGAAGCTCCCTATTCCTATTATCATTGGTCCATACAAATGAACTAGATGAGAAAGAAAAGAAAATCAAATCAAACTAAAATACAAATGAAGCACTAGATGAGCAATTTACCTAAACACACTCTTTTTATTCAAAAATACCAACTAACATCCCAGAACCCAAAGTTACAAACTAGCCCCTTAATACTAAAGGTCTCTTCTACTTATCTTACATTAGTCATGGGTGAGCAATGAAATTTTATTAAAACCTAAAACAATGACAAAAATATTTAGTAGTGGGTTCTTCCTGACAATGACCAAATGAACTTGATGAATTCTTCATTTTGTAGTGGTTAACTAACATGGATATAAATGAATATTAGTTTCATTACACTATGATACACTATCCACTATTAATCAATACTGAGTAACATTATCTATATTTTTATAAAATTACATAAATAATAAAATGACGTATGAACACTGTAGGTTCCACTTTATCCAAAACAAAATTACTACAATAAAAACCCAAAAGCATGTTGAATAAAACAAAAATTATTTACAATGACCAATGTATATTAGCTTTGCATGTACACAAAAATAATCAAGAAAACAAGCAGATTACTGACATGAATAATGAGCTATGATTTTCATTGTGCTCAGACAACTATCATAAGTAATATGTGTTGATGCTTGTCAATGTACATTCAGGATATCAATTTAGAATAAAAAAATCTTTCAAGATGATACCTCCTACTGTAGCAGTGTCGGGATAGTGGTAACACTAACTTATTTCAAATTTTCTTCTGTCATCAAACAATAATACTAACTTTCTGTATTCTATAAGTTTTAAAATAAAAGAAAAGAGCATCAAGACAAGAGAGTAGAAACATACATTGGGAATAAGAGACAAACTGTTGTTTCTGATGAAGCTTCTAATAGCCTCCAAGGCACACTTTGCTACATCTTGTTCTGCAACCATTTTCTTTGAAAAGGTGCAATTTGATGTGAACTCAGATCCATCCACAATCACACTAGATCTAAACCGTGGTGCATGCAGAGATCCTTCATTCACAGTAATATAAATTGGCAAGGGAATAGCAGATCTTTGAGCATGATCTTGTAGCTTGTTCTTATGCATAAATTCTTTGTCCATTCCTCTAACTTCAAAAAATTGTAGCCTGAATCAATCAAATTTATATTCCATTGATACATATGAGATTGGGATGCAGATAGAATACTATAAATTTTAAAAGGTAGATCAATTATTTTGTTGAGAGGAGAATCAAAGAACATACATGTTATTCTAAAGAGTCAATTGTTTACTGATTACATGTTGGTGATAACTGCCAACATCAAGTAAATATCCACAGATAAAGAAGCAGAAAAAAATAATAAAACAGATAATCAAAATGATGTCTTAATATGTTAGCTCAAATTACTACATAAAACAAATGTACAACATTTAATCAAGTTGCTATAAAATTTTTCAAAGTTTATTTCCTCCTTGTTAGTATAGTTTGTTAAGTGTTTTAGAGATGGAATTTAAAAAAAGGATATTGAACAATATTATAATATTAGATACTTACCGAAAGCAATCATAAGTAATTTGAGAAGACTAGTGTGCAAATAATAATGCATGAAACATGTCATCTGATGCTTTTGTATAAATTATTACACCATCTATATAATAGTTCAACTGTCAAGAGAATGTTGATGACAACCTACAAGGAGCTAAATTAACAATTCAAATAATAATAATAATAATAATAATAATAATAATAATAATAATAATAATAATAATAATAATAATTCCATGGTTGTTAAGATACAGAAATTCTGTAAAGAAGAATTAGGGTTTCCATTGTTTTCATAGTAAATTTACAAGGTCAGTTTCATAACAATTAGCTGCATTTGGCTTCCCAAACATTGAGTTTACTGTTCTAAAATGTTGATAAGAAACATAGACAGGTGAATATCTTCCGGATGATTTTTTCCTGTGCTATTCTTGCTTTACAAAGTAATCATTAAACTTGTGCAAAAAAGA
Source organism: Curcuma longa (assembly GCF_044706935.1). Classification (NCBI taxonomy): domain Eukaryota; kingdom Viridiplantae; phylum Streptophyta; class Magnoliopsida; order Zingiberales; family Zingiberaceae; genus Curcuma; species Curcuma longa. Next base: position 880,503 of record NC_133861.1, read on the forward strand.
ATCACAAATTCACACCTCATTTAAAAAGGAACTCCATTTCAATGATCAGTTGAACTTATAAAGGACTTAGAGAACTTTTCCTGGTTGGAAAATGAATATAAATGGAAGAGGTGGAAAGTAAAGAAGTTTTTGGCTCTCTCGCTCTCTGTTTCTCTCTAAGTTGTCTTCTTCTTTTATAACTTGCCCCATGAAGCTTTTGGCTGGGGTAAAAGTTTGGTTGGGATTTAAAGCAGTTGCAGATTTGCAGTAAAGCGGTTGCAGATTTGCAGTTTGCACTTCGATAGCAGAAAAATCCTTTTCAAGCTAGAATCAAACAAAATAAACAGGAAAACTTAGCAAAGAAATATCTTCAGGACAGAACCACCACGAAATCATAACAAAAAGAACCACGATGACAAAGTTTCCAGTCGGAACAAACAAGATGCAAAAAATTTCTCGAATAGAAACAAACTTAAGGAAAGAGGCAACACATCGGGCAAGCGTCTCCCCAGTTGGTTCCTGTTTTTTCGGTCTAAGACTCGATCTTCACTTCGGGAAAGGAAAGGGAAGTGGTTTCTTGTACCTTTTTGTTAGCGTTGTTAGCAGCGGTTGTCTTGCGGCGGTAAGAAGCGTGACAGAGGAATCATTTTATAGTGTGAGAAGAGAGGTTTTAGGGTTTAGGGACGCAGAACAAGCAGAAGAGAAGAGAGGTTTTGTGAGCAATTAATGGCCAAAAGAGTTGGTTGCGGTGTGAGGAAGCATAAGAAGCGTGACAGAGGAATCATTTTATAGTGTGAACTGTGAAGAGAGGTTTTGTGAGCTGTGAGAGACGCAAATGGCAAAAAGAGTTGGTAGTGCAGGCTGTTGCTGCTGCAGCTGCAGCTGTGACGAGTACGACAGCAGTCACCAGCGTGAACTGGTCGAACGAGGATGGTACGTCGCAGCGTCGGTGGGTAGCGGCAGACGGGATTCAAATTTGGATGTGCAATGTTACTTCAATGAACAGACTGGCTGAGTTTAATAGGTCACCTCTTGTTCTTGGGAAAGGTATGATTAGAGCTTGATAAGTGACTTTTTGATAGATAAAGTAGACATGTTTCCAGCCTCAAAAGTAGTTCGGTAAGCTTTATCAAAAAACAAACTAGTCATGTCATAATAATATGAATTATTATTTGACCTGATTTATCTGCATTGGTTTGGCCAAATTAAACACTGATAGTGAATGATTAAATTTCCATTTTGGCATGCTGGCTATTGATAGGGATAGGTAAGAATTAAGAGTATCATATTGAATAACAACTTGGAGCTAATAGAACATATTGTGTTATGCGTCTGATCTCTTCTTGATAGATCATGAGATATCACCTTTGATCCAATACCACTACACTACACCCTAAAAGTTAGCCTTCAAAACCACATGGCTGATGTTTCATCAAACGTTGACCATTGAGATAACAATAATAAACGTCAATATGACTAAGTTATCTATAGATCCATCATAAAATTTACATTAGCCAACATAAGATTGACTTTATACATTCTTTATCTTTGCTTTTCTACTCCATATATACTTCAGTTTACCATATCATCTAGTTCCCATAGAAAGCAACCAAGAAAAGCCCGAGATAGAAATCATATATAGGTGTAACATTATATACTTCTTTCCTCTTTATTTAATACTCAAATCCAATAAAGAGCTAGAGAAACCAGTAGATCAACATATACAAACACAACCAATCTGTTGTATTGAGCTTAATTGTACCTCTGCCAACAATGACTCAAGAATTGAACTAGCAGACAAATCTATAGGTAAACGTAAAAATATCTAGAGCTTATTGCTCGATCGGTGATTCTCAAAGTTAATGAGGAGGGTAGCACAAATCAATAGGAACCTGATAGTGCAAATAAAGTTGAAATGCTAGCAACGGATAGTTCAATAGGAATTGCATTCGGAACGAACAGATAAAGCAAATCACCATTGATAACCACAAGAACCAATAGTCTATTGCCGATCTATGAAATTTAGTTGCAGAATTATATATATCATGAATGCAAGATTACTTAATCCGATCGAGTATTTGTCCCATAACAGATGATCGAAATCTCTCGGATCTAATCTCCTATGGCTGTGGCAGTGTGAGGATAAGAATCAGATAGCGTCAATGAAATGGGGAACAAGGAGGACAACACCCGAGCGAGGAAGGAATGACAAGAGGAAAACGAGAAGAGACACTGACGCCTCTCTCTTTGTTATCTCCGCTCGTAGCCTCCGATGTTCTCTGTCCGGTTAAGGGCGTCGCCTCTCTCTTTGTTATCTCCGCTCGTAGCCTCCGATGTTCTCCGTCCGACGAAGGACGTCGGAGTTACGACCGATGCCAGAAGGATAAAGGAAACAGGGGAGCACTGAAGGAGAGCTGCAACGGCGCTGTCGCCTTAGCCTGGACCACCCTAAAATGCGACCCCCTTTGGCCTTTGCCAATCGGGATTAACCATGACCCGGGCGCACGAATCGAATAAGTAATTCATACCCAATAATAATAAATATTATTATTATCATATTAATAAACTATTTTATAAATGATTTAATTGAAGTCTCACTAATTTTTTTATACATTGATAAGATGATTAATTAATTAATTATTATCTTGACCAAATAGTAAATTTTATTTATCTGTATATTATGAGAATTGTTATATATATTTTAAAAATTATAGAATATAATTTTTATTTTAAAATTATATAAATTTTATATAATACATTACCTAAGTAATTTAGATATTCTTTAAATACACTTTCTACACGGGCCTGAGCGAAAAGGACGCCATTAATAAAATAATTTATAAGTTATTATCTTGATCAAATCATTGTTATAATATTCATTGATAAGATGATTAATTAATTTATTGCTTAAGTAATTTAGATATTCTTTAAATACTCTTTCTACACGAGCTCAAACAAGCGAAAAGGACGCTATCAATAACATAATTTATTAGTTATTATCTTGATCAAATCATTTTTATAACATTCATTGATAAGATGATTAATTAATTATTATCTTGATCAAATACTAAATTTTATTTAATTATCTTTATATTATGGGAATTGTTATATATTCTTTAAAAATTATAGAATACAATTGTTATTTTAAAATTATATAGTAAATTATATAAATTTTTATACAATACGTTGCCTAAGTAATTTAGATATTCTTTAAATACTCTTTTACGCGGGCCCGAGCAAGTGAAAATGACGCCATCAATAAAATAATTTATAAGTTATTATCTTGATCAAATCGTTGTTATAACATTCATTGATAAGATGATTAATTAATTTATTGTCTGATATTCTTTAATTAATTGATCAAATCGTTCTCTAATTTATTGCCTGATATTATTTAAATTTTTATATAATATGTTGCCTAAGTAATCTAGATCTTTTTTAAATACTATTTCTACGCGACCCTATCCACGTCCCAATGAGCCTATAAAAACTTGCGGCGACCTAAGGAATAGAGAGAGACACGACGAAAGGATGGCGAACTCTAGGGTTCAGATTGGGGCGACGGGCTCTGGTGGCAGCTGCGGTCAAGCGAGGATACCATGAGAGGGTGGTGGGCAACTTTGAGAATTTTAGGAAAGCCAGATCATCCTTTGGCAAAAACGATCCCTCGATTGGGATGGGCAACTTTGAGAATTTTAGGAAAGCCAGATCATCCTTTGGCAAAAACGATCCCTCGATTGGGATGGGGCTCATCGGCACGCCAAGATGCGACGAAGTGATGCCGCCGATGACCGAGTGAGAATACCACGAGACTGTGGTGGATGACTTTGAATATTCTTGAAATTTTGGATCATCCTTTGACAAAATGGATCCCTCTGTTGGGACGGAGATCTTCGACGGAACATGCGGCGGTGATGTGATGACGCTCCAGATCAGCTCCAGATCAAAGGTTGACGATGCCTCGGGAAACATCGTGGGCGTCTTCTTCAACATCTATGGTTGGTACAAAGTCATCGGAATAATTTCTATCTGTATGATGGAAGAGAGGAGTATATATACTTAATTTTTTTTTCTATCTAATAATATATAATTTGAACAAACTAAGGTCTGTTACTTCCTGGTGCGATGAGTAGTTCTTAATTAATCATGCAACCACATACAATCTTTAGACATGATGCTATTCTTCAATCACGTACGGTATATTTTCCAATTTTGTATGAAAAATATTTAAAATAATAATTTTATATGTAATAATTACTTGCTCCTCTTTTCTTTATAATCATTTAAGTTATTTTGCATTATTAGTCATCATAATAATTTTTTTTTATCAACTGCAGTTCTAAAATGGTTGAAGGAGAAACATATGGATGAAGTATTATCGATACCATTCAAATAGTTGTTAATATACAACGTCATATCTTTCCATCACAATTAATTAAGATGTAGAACAGCCAAGAACACTTAACTAATATTTTAAGTGCTTTGGAACATGTTAAATGACTTGTGTATGTCTTCTCTTGATGCATTATATAGTGAGGGAAATTTATTTTTAGGCAGACTAGGATAACATTTATTTGTCTATCATACTTTACTTTTTGTCTAAAACTTTTGTATCAGTCTTTCGACTAGGCAAGAAATATACCATGGTATGATTTCAATATTAATTTGTGGCGGATTTAATATTATAAAATTTATTATCTTATTTGGAAATTATATATAATTTTGGTAATGGCTTTTTAATTCATAGAAATAGGATTGTCTCACTTGGTTTTATTTTAAGAATGATTTGATATGCATTAATTATGATTTATCTTTTTTTTTAATTAGCTAACCATGTTTAGATAGACTAGAAAATATAGATTAACAAGTCATGATATAGTCAACTAATGGAGCTTTTGTAACCGTATCTAATATAATTATAGGAACTGTATAATTAATGTTTTATATAGTAGTACCAAGATAATCTATCATAATGCAATGGCTGACTCGGCTGTATTTAATTATGAATCCCTATCACTTTCTTAAAATTTTAGTTATCAATTAGTTATTGTGCATTATTTTTTCCCGCTTTTATTAATCATCTATACCCTTCACATTAACCATTTTACTAAATGCCTATTGTGATATATATATATATATATATATATAATACTAATCTGTTGGGCGTCGTTTGCTGGGCGTCCCATGGGCGACATCGACGTGGCTTCCACGTGGCTGGGACCGACCGCGCTCGTGTGGAAAGAAAAGCAAAACCTTGTCTCCGCGCTTCTTCCCCCAAACCCGATTCCTTCCTCCAAGCCCTAACCCGCCGCGATTCCTTCCTCGCGACCCTGCTACCTTCTCCTCTCGCCACCGCCCGCGACCCCCTGGCCGCCGCCCTCCACGGTTTTAGAGTTTATCGTTCGGTCTAATTAATTCAAACTAAAAATTTAAAAATATATATTAACATTAAACTAAATACAATTATAATTAACTAAAAACTATTCAAATTTTTAAAATAACTATACTTATAAATATACCTCAAGTCGGTACGTAAAGTATCTCTGTAATTATTTTCATCTACATAAATTTGTCAACCTACAAAAATAACATTAAAAAAAATCTGTTTTAGTTTCCGACATTCTCTATTTGTTCTCTATTTGTTCAGATTCCGACATTCTCTCGCTGGCGAACATGCAGTCGCGACCACCGCTGGCCAGCGCGCAGCCGCGACCACCGCCGACCAGCATGCAGCCGCGGCCACCACCGGCCAGCGAGAGAATCAGGAGGATTCAGAGGGATTTCCTATCTCAAAATATTTTGTAGAAAAAGAGGAGTCAGAAGGGGAAGATGTTATGTCACTGCAAAGAACCACTTCTCTCACCATGGTGCCAAGTAATGATGATAATCCTTCTAATCTTTTGGTTGATTTTCCTACTACTATGGTTCCAAATAAGCCCATTAAATCTAAGGGAAAAAATTGGAATATTATGGCTCCTTCTAGTGTGATGACTAGAAGTAAATCCACTAGTTTTGGGGCTTCTTCTTCCTCTAAATTTTAAATGTTTGGACTCATATGGAATGTTAGGGGGTTAGGGAATAATGCTACTATTAGAAGATTGCTTTATTTGAAAAAGATGCATAGAATTAATTTCATGGGGATATTGGAACCTTTTATTGCTCTTGATGTGAATTTCATGACTAGAAGATTGGGATTGGATTTTGCTGTGTCAAACTGCTCTGGAAAGATATGGTTTTTTTGTGATCAAAATATTGAATGCTCTGTGTTGGTGGATCATGATCAGTTCTTGCATGTGAAGTTGGTTTCTCATCTTTTTCCTGATTGCTTGTTTGTTACTATGGTTTATGCGAAGTGTGAGAGTAGTGGAAGGAGAGAGTTGTGGGAAAACCTATTGGAGGTGAGGCCGGCTATGGATGATTTTTGGATGATAGGGGAGATTTTAATGTTATTACATGACCCAATGAACACTCTGCAGGAGTTGTGGCAAAGTTAGGAGCGGTCAGAGAATTTAACAACTTTATAATGATGGTTGGATTACTGGATGCAGGCTTTGTGGGTGATGCGTACACATGGACCAATAATAGAGTGTGGAAAAGATTGGATAGGGTTTTATTGTCTACATCTTGGAGTACTAAAGATTTTGGTGTTAAGGTGGAACATTTGAGTAGAGCCACATCTGACCATTGTCCGCTATTAATTTCTTTTCCTTCCTTTGTGCTTGCTAAGTCTTCATTTCGGTTTCAGAAGATGTGGGCAAAACATGATGGTTTTCTTCTTACTGTTCGATTGAATTGGATGCTCTCTTGTCATGATTTTGGAATGCAGAAATTACAGGCTAAATTAAAGAGATTGAAAAATCATCTAAAGTGGTGGAATGCAGAGGTCTTTGGAAATATTCACGAAAAGGTGCAGGTGGCGGAGGAGGAGTTTGCTATTGCGGAAAGGAACTTTGATGCGGATCCATCAGTGGAAAATAAAATTCAAATGGTGAAGTCTCAGGCATCCCTACAAAAAGCATTACACATGGAGGAGGAATTTTGGAAATAAAAAGCAGTAGTCAGGTAGATGGGCGAAGTTGATAGAAATACTAAATTTTTTCATCATATAGTGCAGAAAAGAAGATTGACTGGTAGAATTTTTCAAATATGGGAGGATGGTGTGTGTATAGAGAACCCAAATTTAATCAAAACATCAAGTGCGGTTTTTTTTTAGAAGCTATTGTAAGAAGAGGTTGAATTAAATACAGCAAGCATGGAACATATTTCAAGATTGGTCTGTGATGAGGAAAATTTAGCACTTTCAGCCAGGCCTACTATTGAGGAAGTCAAGCAGGTGGTTTGGGAGTTGTGTGAGGATAGTGCAGCAGGGCTAGATGGTTTTTCAGTAGCTTTTTATGTGGCATGTTGGGAGATTATTAAATTTGATGTATTTGATGCAGTTTTGGATTTCTTTCAGGGGAGTACTTTGCCACGTGGTATGGCGGCTACTATTATTGTTCTTATACCTAAGATTGATAATGCTCAGAGGTGGCAAGATTTTTGACCTATCAGTTTATGTAATGTTTCCAACAAAATTATCTCCAAATTGATGGCTAACCAGTTGAATAAGATTTTGGATAAAATTATTTCTCGGTTGGACATCAAAAATGCTTTCTTACATGGTGACCTGCTCGAAGAAGTCTATATAGAGCAACCTCCGTGTTTTGTTGCTCAGGGGGAGTCTTCTGGTCTTGTATGTCGACTGCGGAAATCTTTATATAGCCTCAAACAGTCTCCCAGAGCATGGTTTAGTAGATTTAGTATTGTAATCTAACAATTTGGCATGACTCGGAGTGAGACTGACCATTCTATTTTTAATCGACACTCATCTACTGGTTGCATCTACTTAGTAGTTTATGTCAATGATATTGTTATCACAGGTAGTGATCATCTCGGGATTTCACAGGTGAAACAACATCTTTTTAAACACTTCCAGACAAAAGATCTCGGCAAACTCAAATATTTTTTTAGGGATAGAAGTAGCATAGTCCAAAAATGAAATTATCATATCCCAAAGGAAGTATGCAATGGATATTCTAGAAGAAACATGCATGTTAAACTCAAAGACAGTTGACACCCCCATGGATCCTAATATCAAGCTTATGCCAAATCAGGGGGAAATATTGAGCCACAGGGGTTGCATGACCGAACCACCACAGGACCGAGCCGCGGGAGAGCTGAGGCGACTGGTATGCTGAGGCCGGGGAAATATTGAGCCGCGGGGGTTGCATGACCGAACCACCACAGGACTGAGCCACAGGAGAGCTGAGGCGGCTGGTCTGCTGAGGCAGGGGAAATATTGAGCCGCGGGGGCTGCATGATCATGCCAAGTGACGGATGTGGGATTTATATGGATTGAGTTGGTCCTAAGGTGGCGGATCCACCTTTTTGCAAAAGAATTGGTCCATTAACAGCGGTGAGGCTCACTGATTTTATATCTTGCCACCTCATCTCCTATATTGACCGGGGCAAGACTTTGGCTACCGAATGGGACCCTTATGACTTCGTTGTACCAGAACCCCATCGTCCTCGTCCATTCTACCACCTCATCTCCTATATTGACCGGGGCGAGACTTTGGCTACCGAGTGGGACCCTTATGACTTCGTTGTACCAAGGCCCCACCATCCCCATCCATTCTGCCACCTCCTCTCTTATATTGACTGGGGCAAGACTTTGACTGCCAGGTGAAGCCTCCGCCGTACCACTAGAGAAGCCAGGAAGATAATCATTAGGCAGCTAGACGAGAATCAGAACGATGTCTAGCTACTTTTATAAATCTCCTTTATGTGCTCACACTCAATCTATATGATGAAGGAAAATTCTTCGTATCACCACACCACAGACTAACGGTGAATTGACTATCTCCCATGTCTCCCTGTATATCACCTCTAAGTTATATGCAACCTTCGCACTTATGGTCCTTGAATGCAATTATAATTTCTTGCTTTACAAAGGAGAAGCCTCAGGTTCAACCTCATTTAATTTCTTAACCGTGGCCTCGAGCCCCCTCCTCATTGATGAGTCTAATGAACATTGAACAAAACTCCTTCCTACCTATTGTCTCCATGCCAAGCATCTTCTGAATACCAACAACTAACTCAGACCCTGGCTAGAGAAGTAGGCTAGAGGAAATTGGGTTAAGAAGGGCTAGCCTGTAACAGGTTAAAGTTAACAGAATAAAACATAAACACAGAATAAGCATAGCCTTCAACTTCAGTCAGAGTATCACATGCATATCATCCCAATGATCTGGCCAGCATGCCCAAGCGTCGGTCTACAAGGTCATATGTGTTGGCATGTTAGTAGCTGTTGTAACAAAAGATCGAGTAACAGCGGTTCTCATACAAGAAACCTACATCTGCTAAATGACAAGCCTTAACCTAAAGGTTAGAGTACAGTAGTACCATAGTCCAAGAGTAACAATACCATACAAGAGATGATTCCTGCGACGAGTACCTCTTATGTGCCCTCTAACAAGGGAGCCACATGACCTCAGTCCAAGCAAAATATGGCAGCATTCTCGAGAGTTGAATACACTCCCTCAATGGGGTGCATGCGGCCCAGATGCCCATCTGATACAAGGAACATAAGAATCGTCAAACTTTGTTCCATGTTTAAAGTTAAGATAAATTAGAACATGTAATTCAATGGGAGAAATAAAGAAAGAAGAATGATTGAATAACAATCCCAGATGAGCTATTCTTATTCTCTGTGCATTTCTGTTCTTTAAGCACTTCAATCTATTAGGTACTAGTGTCTGACATGGTGTGAATCTGTCAAACTCGGATATAGGGCTGCAATTAACTTACACTTCATCAACTCGAGCTTTCTTAGTGAGCCTTGCAGCAGCAGGTGGCTCTGGATAACAAAGCTGAAAAGAAGTAGACGGGTCCCAATTTGGAGTATTTTGCATTTCCAATTGGTTAACATTAGTTTGGCGAACCATCAGCCTGATCATGACTGCATTTGCAATCTCTGAAGAAGATGAACCATTGAGTTTAGATACTGTAGCATATTTAGCTTTTGATTTTATGATCTGTGTCATGACAATTCCAGAATCAGAGTTCCCTAGGAAATCAAAGATTTAGGAGACTTATCTTTCACAAACATAAATAACAAAATGGAAAAAACTATAAATCAGAAATGTGTTGGGAGACTCTTCCGGGACACGATCGGACCTCCATCGAAGTGATCTTGAACACATTTTATCTGAGAGAGGACAGCTTCAAAGTCGCCTGAAACCTCGCCGGATCAAACGATGGGCAGAAACATTAGAGCAAAACCTACGATCACAGAGACCGTTGAAAGGGGGGGTATTGGCGCGACCACTCCGACGATCAAGTAGGGACGGAGAAGAAGACGATGAACAGTAGAAAATAGAGAGTAGTTGAGAGAAAGAGTTCGAGAGAGCCCTACCTGTGGAGCGGAGTGGTCCTTTTGAAGGAGGGATGAACGTGTATACCTGTCACGTCACCATTTAAGGAACGTCCTATCATGATTAATGAAGTGGCAGGAATAATCGAGTTCCTTGTCCCATCGCCGGAAAAGTGTTCCCTTGTCAACATCCATGCAATCCACGGAGATATGGTATTAATTAAAAAGGAGCGTGAGTTTGTCAGAAATCATGATAAGACGCACAAACATTGGTGCATTGTCGATAGGGCCCTTGTAGATTGTTGGCAATAAATCCTACGTGCTATCCATTGTCGATACAGGCGGGCTGCCATGAAGGGATTCGGCTCATTCAGAATACATTTAAAGATAGCCGATTGGAGGGAAGGTTCTGCTGAATGGAGGGATTCGGAAGGTAATAAAAATGGGTATGTCTCATTGGCGTGTGACTTGGTCAATCAAGTTAGGAGGCCCATCTATTTCATAAAAATGTTAGACTTGAAGCCTGACCGTGGGCCCCTTCATTATCCCCGGAACAGCTAACATCACCTTACAGATATAAAAACTAAATAATTGATTAGATGATTGCCTTCTGCAGAGAAAACAATAAAAAAACATCAAGCTGAATCCTAATATCTTGGTTCGTTTCATGGAAGCTCCCTATTCCTATTATCATTGGTCCATACAAATGAACTAGATGAGAAAGAAAAGAAAATCAAATCAAACTAAAATACAAATGAAGCACTAGATGAGCAATTTACCTAAACACACTCTTCTTTCTTTAAAAATACCAACTAACATCCCAGAACCCAAAGTTACAAACTAGCCCCTTAATACTAAAGGTCTCTTCTACTTATCTTACATTAGTCATGGGTGAGCAATGAAATTTTATTAAAACCTAAAACAATGACAGAAATATTTAGTAGTGGGTTCTTCCTGACAATGACCAAATGAACTTGATGAATTCTTCATTTTGTAGTGGTTAACTAACATGGATATAAAAGTCAATGAATATTAGTTTCATTACACTATGATACACTATCCACTATTAATCAATACTGAGTAACATTATCTATATTTTTATAAAATTACATAAATAATAAAATGACGTATGAACACTGCAGGTTCCACTTTATCCAAAACAAAATTACTACAATAAAAACCCAAAAGCATGTTGAATAAAACAAAAATTATTTACAATGACCAATGCATATTAACTTTGTATGTACACAAAAATAATCAAGAAAACAAGCAGATTACTGACATGAATAATGAGCTATGATTTTCATTGTGCTCAGACAACTATCATAAGTAATATGTGTTGATGCTTGTCAATGTACATTCAGGATATCAATTTAGAATAAAAAAAATCTTTCAAGATGATACACTCCTACTGTAGCAGTGTCGGGATAGTGGTAACACTAAATTATTTCAAATTTTCTTCTGTCATCAAACAATAATACTAACTTTCTGTATTCTATAAGTTTTAAAATAAAAGAAAAGAGCATCAAGACAAGAGAGTAGTGTTGAGGATTGGAGATGGCTAGAGAGGGGGGGTGTGAATAGCCTCCTTTCGAAAATCGATTTTCTCCTACAAACGGGTTAGTACGCAGCGGAAAAATAGCAAACAAGAAGAAATCAAGGGAGACACAAGATGTACGAGGTTCGGGGATAACTTGCCCCTACTCCTCGGCGTGTCCGTAAGGTGGACGATCCCTTGATCTTCGGTAGATCGAACCCCGGATGAATTCGGCTATATGAGTCTCCTTCTCGGTGGAGTGACCTCTCCACAGCCAATCTCAAAGATAGGTATTGAATACAGAGATTATAAGAGACTACAGATTGAGGCAAAACAAGTAAAACTTACAGCCACAGCCTCAATCAAACAGTAAGAGCCCTCAAGAGCTTCCCGAGAGCAAGACAGCACCACCTCAGGAGAGAGCTTCAAGGAAGATCGTAGGCAAGCAAGAGAGCTCAACCAGCACAAGCACACACACAGTTATTAGGGTTTCCGAGAGAGCTTCTCTTCTCCTTCCTCTCTTCCTTTTAACCTCCTGCTTGTTCAACGTTCTCTGAGTCCACTACACTGAGCCATGCTGAGCCATCTGAGCTTACCAGCTCCACGCTCCTCTCAGCTCGCTCACTGACCAACCTGATCATCCTCCTGTGCAGCTCAGAGTTCCGTTGTTGTCTTTTACCTGAAAACAAGGTAAAACCAAAACTCGACAAACCCTGAACAAAGAAAGCAATCCCTTGACTCTTCTTGTTCTTCATCAAATTCAAACTCCATCTGCAAAGATCAGAGTGATTAGCACAGCAATATCAGAACCAACAGAAATCAGAGCAGAAACCTGAACACGATCAGAAATACCTTAATCGATCAAACAATCGATTAAACGTCGTAATTCTCTCCTCTGTAAGCCGTGTAATCGATCAAGCAGTCGATTACCCAAGCCCTTAATCGATCACCTGATCAATTAAGGCATGGTAATCGATCAGGTGATCGATTACCAGACGCTAATTCAGTTCCTCAATAAAACATGTAATCGATCACCTGATCGATTACAGTTCACCATAATCGATTGCCCAATCGATTATGGTACGTTCTGTGAGTTTTGTGAATTCTCACAGAATGCTCTGTAATCGATCATCAGATCGATTAACAAACTAACTCTGGTCTCACAGAATGCTCTGTAATCGATCACCAGATCGATTAAAGCTCTGTAATCGATCACCAGATCGATTAACCAACTTACCCTTGGTTAATCGATTCTCTGATCGATTAAACCAAGCTAAACATTAAACCCTAAATCAAGACTTGATCAGGTTAACTTGGGTCTCACCCGAGCCAACCGCATTGGATCACGTAATCAGAGAACAAGCTCCCAAGCCTCCTCTGATAATGATCCGGTCCGAAGACAGGCTACCATGCCTTCTCCGACCATAGTCCGGTACAGAGAACGAGCTACCGAGCCCTCTCTGACCTAATCCGGAGAACGAGCTACCGAGCCCTCTCCGACTCCATCCGGTCCAGAGAACGAGCTACCGAGCCCTCTCTGACCTAGTCCGGAGAACGAGCTACCGAGCCCTCTCCGACTCAAACCGGTCCAGAGAACGAGCTACCGAGCCCTCTCTGACCTAGTCCGGAGAACGAGCTACCGAGCCCTCTCCGACTCTATCCGGTCCAGAGAACGAGCTACCGAGCCCTCTCTGACCTAATCCGGAGAACGAGCTACCAAGCCCTCTCCGATCTCATTCCGGTCCAGAGAACGAGCTACCGAGCCCTCTCTGACCTAATCCGTCATTGATCAATCTGAATATATTGAACTTAATTCTCATACAATTAAACTGAACTTAAATCGGTGTCAACATCAAAACAACAATCAGGATAAGCTGCATCAACAATCTCCCCCTTTTTGTTGTTTGACAACACGATTTAAGTTTAGATCAGAGTTCTTCCCTTTTATGTAAGTAAGGAGATCAAGATCCTCCCCCTACAACAGTTAGCTTGGGAATAAGAGTTAAGTTCATATTTTGTAAGTTCTGTAAGGGATCAAATCCTCCCCCTACATCAAATCCTCGTTTCTGTAAAGGGATCAAATCCTCCCCCTACAACAAATTCTCTCGTTAATTTCTAAACTTAAATTCCATCCTCTCCCCCTTTGTCAAACACCGAAAAGGTCGTCAAATCTCACCAACTCCCCCTAAAGTCAAGCGTGTCTTCTCTCGAAACGCATTAACAGAAAAATAATAGGGAAGCGATACGGCATAAAATGAGCATAAAACAAGAGAAACAGATATGACATAAAATAAGCAGACGATATAAGAGAGCATGACATAAAAATACCAGGTAAAGAACACGAAACAGGCAAAGTAATAAACAGTCAAATTACATGCTGGTGAAAGTAGCAAGGAAACGAAACAACAAGTCAAAGTAAATGAAACAGCAAGTCAAACAGTACAACAAGTCAAATATCACGTATGTCAATATGAAATGACATCTCGCCAGTCTCAGGATCTACCACCAAATCAGAATCATGAACAACATCAGTAGGAGCATCAGCAGGAAGGGCAGCATCTGAAGGGACAGCATCAGGAGGGGCAGGATCTGTAGGTGCACTAGAGGAAAGCTGAGGAGGTGGACGACCGGTCATCCATGCCTGCATCATGTCGTATAAGCCGGTCATCTGGCCTCGCATCTCTGTGAAGCCAGTGTCCACCCGTGTCTCGAGCCTCGAGAATCCTGCCCCGAGCGTCGAGAACCCGGTATCCATGCGCACGCCGAACTTAGTGAATCGTGCATCTAGCGCCGCTATCTGAGCCTGATAATCTGGCTCTACAACATAATCGGGATCCTCCTCATCCTCAGCAGCCTCGGCCCCCTCGGCAGCTGGATCCTCCTCGATCTCCATCGCAGCTGGTGCGGCAGCCAGAAGTGTACCTGGTGCTCGCCCATCTACCCACCGGACCTCCCCATACCGTGTGGTAATCTTAGACTTTGAGAAGGCTTGAAGTCCAAGTCTGGAATATTTCTTTGACATTTTCTCCACTTTGCCCCTAGTGACATTTATTTCTAATGACTCCAACCATCCGGTAAGAACATTGCCATACGGCATGTGAACCTTCCCATTGACAGGCGATGTATGGTGAATGATAGAAGCAAAGATATGAGCGGCAAAATCCACATCAAGCCGCTGCAGGAGGGCATAGACCATGAATAGATGAGAAGGTCGAATAACGGCCAATGCTCGAGAGGTAATGGGTAATATGCAATTGACAACTATCTTGAACAAGATATAGTCAATCGCGGTCATCCTAAGGGCCCGAAAGGCGGTGATACCGCCATCCGGTCCATCAGGACGAGGACGGTGAAGGAGCTGCTGGTGCATCAGATCAACAGTGATCTGATCAAAAGGTGGTGGAAGGACCTCAGGTAGAGCTGGAAAACAAACAAAAGTGGACTGGGAAGGTCTACAGCCAAGATAATCAGCCAGGATCTGATGGGTAAAGTCAATATTGGACTTGGCTACGCGTGTTCTGTAGTGGATACCGTCAGTGGTATGCAAATTGTTATAAAATTCAGCGAGACGATCAACATTGACCGTTCGCTCACAGTAGACAATGGATGATAACTGATAGTGTTCAACAAGTTGATAAATAGAAAAACAATAATCATGGATAAACTGGCGGTCTACTGAACGTGGAGGGATCAACTGAAAGGAAGTTTTGGTGAATTGATCTTGGAGGGCAGCGTTAGGAAACCTAGCATCGGTAGGAGGTTGAGGTCTAGATGAAGGTCTAGGTGGTGGAGACTGTGAAGGACCCTCACCCGAGGGATTGCCCTTGGTCCTCTTCCTAGGGTTACAAGGCAAGATCAACCGACCCACATAAACCCAACCAAGGATCACAAACACAGATACAGGTCAAACCAACAAACACAAGCCACCCAAGAACCCAACATATGGGTAGGGATACAGGATAAGACCAAATAGGTGGGGTCAACAGGATCACAATCACAGCATAACCATAACATCATTAGCATAAACAATTTATAATCAATCGGAGATCAAAAGAAATAAGAGACACTAAGGGAGGGACTTTAGAAGCTCACTTTGGTGCCATGATCGATCCGGCGGTGAGCAGAGAGCGCGAAGAGGAAGAAGACAACCAGAGCCGCAGTGTTTGGAAGAAGAAGTTGAGGAAGTCGGAGAGTTAGGGTTTGAGGAGTCGAGGGGTTTGAACGGCAGAAGGCTTAAAACCGGGTGGGTGAATCGATCACCTACCCGAGTTAATGCACAGTAATCGATCAACCGATCGATTAAAGCCTTCGTAATCGATTAACTAATCGATTAAAAGCGGTTCTGTTCGAATTTGAGAAATGTATTAGTGATCGATAATCGATCGCGTGATCGATTAAACAACACCTTAATCGATCAAGCGATCGATTACAATTAACCGTAATCGATCACCTGGTCGATTAAAATCGGTTCTGTGGAAACCCAAGATCAACGCTTAATCGATCAGTGGATCGATTAAGAAAGGTGGTAATCGATTGGTGAATCGATTAATATTTCGTGTAATCGACCACCTAGTCGATTACACATGGTTCTGTTCTGGTTCAGATCGATTGATAATCGATCAGTTGATCGATTAGCATGGGTTATGGTCGATTCCTAAGGGATTTGTAATCGATCAGTGAATCGATTAAGGATCTGAAACTCTAAAACTGAGAAATCGTATCAGTTTCTAAAACTCTGAAATTTTATCAGAAACTGAGACCTAAACCCAACCTAACCACCATAAACCTTACACACATCCTATGCCACATTCAGACCAATCAGTTTTATCTCTATCTTCGGTGATGAAGTCCAGCTCCATTCTTCGACGCTCCCCCATTGTCTTCATCATAGAGCCTCCTTCTGTCTGATGGGACTCCTACCTCCATTGGCACTACAGCCTCTCCTCCATACACCAGATGGAATGGTGTCATGCTGGTGCTTTCCTTTGGCGTAGTTCGGTAGGCCCACAGAACAAATGGTAGCTCCTCCACCCAGCTGCCTCCTTCATGATCCAGCTTTATCTTGAGGCCATGCAGTATTTCCTAGTTGGTAACTTCAGCCTGACCATTGGCTTGCGGATAGGCCACGGAGGTGAATGCTTGCTGGATGTCGAGTCCTTGGCACCAAGACTGGATCTTCTTTCCTTGGAACTGGCGGCCATTGTCCGTACCAGCCGTTGGGGAAATGATACCGGCAGACAATATTCTTCCATAAGAACTTGATGACGACTTCCTCGGTGATGCGGGCAAGGGCTTCGTCTTCAACCCACTTAGAGAAGTAATCCACATCAACTAGCAGGAACTTCTTCTGTTGCGGTCATGTTGAAAGGGTCCTACAATGTCATGCCTTCCATTGGTCAAAGGGGCATGAAGTGGTGGAAGCCTTCAACGTCTCAGTCGATCGGCGTGAGAAATTCTGGTATTTCTGGCAGTGTAGGCAGGTGGACACCAACTTGGCTGCATCAGCTTGAAGAGTCGGCTAGAAGTAGCCGGCTAATAAAATCTTCCGGGCCAGCGATCTTCCCCCCGGATGGTTGCCGTAGCATCCTTGATGAGCCTCCCGCAGGACGTAGTCGGCGTCCTCTAGCCCAAGGCATTTGAGGAGAGGGCGGGAGAAGGTGCGCCGATACAACTGATCTCCTATCAGGGTGAATCGGGCTGCGCGCCGTCTGAGTACTTTGGCTAGGCTGGGATCTGAAGGGGAGGCGCCTGTCTGAAGGAAGTTCACGAGGGGGCTCCTCCAGTCTTCCGGCTCTGATGTAGCGTCGGCCTGGTCTATTTGGGCAACGAAGGCTACTTGTGTGATGGGCTCTTCGTCCGTCCATTCGGTCATGGAGCTGGCTAGCCGGGCCAATTCATCCGCCTTAGTATTCTCAGTGCGGGGGATTTTCAGGAGGAAAACTTCTCTAAATTCCGCTTTGAGCTTAGCAAAGGCTTCAGAATACCGACGGAGTTGGTCATTAAGGACTTCGCAGGTTCCTTCCACTTGGTGTGCCACCAGTTGAGAATCTGAGTATAACTGGACCCGCGCAGCTCCCTTCCGTTTGGCTGCCTGCAGACCAGCCAGCACGGCTTCATATTCAGCTTCATTGTTAGACGCACGAAAACTGAGCTGGATGGATAGCCGAATCTCTTCTTCTTGAGGGGAGATCAGTACCACCCCGACTCCGCTTCCTTGCCGATTTGAGGAGCCGTCCACATATACTCTCCTAGCTTACTCTGGCTCCCCCTCAGGTATCTCACTGAGGAAATCAGCTAAGGCCTGAGAAAACGCCAACATTGTTATCAAATGAAACAGACGAAACAAACATTGGAATGCTTCCTGATCCCTTACAAGTCTCATATGTTGGCAATTTTAAGTTCATCTTGACAGCATACTCATTCAGAATACATTTAAAGATAACCAAGTTCTGGAAGGTAATAAAAATGTTGTCAGAAGAGCAATAACTTGTACCATCTATTTCATAAAAATGTTAGAACTTGTCATAGGCTAACATCACCTTACAGATATAAAAACTAAATAATTGATTAGATGATTTCCTTCTGCAGAGAAAACAATAAAAAAAACATCAAGCTGAATCCTAATATCTTGGTTCGTTTCATGGAAGCTCCCTATTCCTATTATCATTGGTCCATACAAATGAACTAGATGAGAAAGAAAAGAAAATCAAATCAAACTAAAATACAAATGAAGCACTAGATGAGCAATTTACCTAAACACACTCTTCTTTCTTCAAAAATACCAACTAACATCCCAGAACCCAAAGTTACAAACTAGCCCCTTAATACTAAAGGTACGTCGCAGCGTCGGTGGGTAGCGGCAGATGGCATTAAAAGATAAACTAGAGTTCAAGTTCTATTGGACCAAATCGATCGGAACAAAAATTCAAGAAATGAATTTCAGAACAGAACAAGTTAACAGAACAAAGCAAAGCAAGTAAACAGAACAAAGATGCTTCAGATCTTCCCTTCCAAGTCGATTGCCTCCTTGTCGTCACACAAGGCCTGATAAGATCAGAAAATCCATAGAAACAGCTCTCAATCTCAGCTCGATTTAATCTGGATTGAATCTGATCAACACACGGAAACCCTCCTCTTGCGCCGAACAGAGCCAGATCTAGATTTGAAAACCCAGCTAAAATCCTTCAAACCGCTTGTAATTAGATGCTCGGGAAGCCTCAAGAATCTTCAAAGAACCCCTCTGAATGATCTTAGTTGCTCAGATCGCCGTGGATCCGAAGATCTCAGCTGGAAATGGCGGCGGCGAAACCCTCACCGGACGAAAACCACCCCCGATTTAGCACAAACTAAGGTTGATGTTGTCTCTGGAATCCGAAAATCTGCTTGGAAGGTAAATCCGGCGACGATCGCCACTCGAAAATAAGAAAACAGAGGACAGCAACTCACGGAGGAGACGAAGCTACAGTGGTTACGTGAAACGCTACAGTGATCTTTCTCTTTAAAGCTACGATTCGAATTCGACCGGTTCAACTCCAAATCAGCGCCGGTTCAGTCCATTTCAAGCCGGTTCAGCTCCAAATCAAGCCCAATTTAGCTCCAATTCGACTCCGGTTCGACTCAAATTTTGATCGTGAAGTTTGGAATCTATCGAATCAACAATTTTGACTTGACTTGGCTCAATTTGACTCAATCATGGTTCAATTGGGACCCTACATACAATCAAGCTTAATTAACTCAAAATTTACCGTAAAATCACAGAAATTAGAATTAATTGCCAAAATATACAATATTTCATAATTGCAATCAATTCATATCATTTAGCATTTTATTTTCATGTAGAAATCCAAATTAAATCCATAAAATGCAGTAAAATCTTAACCCATCAATACCACTTGATGGATGTTGTTATCCAAAACATGAATTCTAAACCATATGAACTCAATAACAAGAAAACATGCAAGATCTAGTAATATCAGAAATTATAGCAAAAGATAAATAAACTTAAATGGCGATGGCCAAAATAAAGATGATTTGAATGCAGTGGAATCACCATCGTCTCTGAGCCGTCCACGAAATCTGATCCTACAAAAGAAGAAGAGCAAGGAGGAAAGCCTTCTGTGGGAATTAGAGTGGTGACGTTGTAATCTCCTTACCAATGAGTAGCAAGGAATTCTATCAGAATCTCTAACCCTACGAGGACCATGCCCTATTTATAATAAACCCAATTTGTTATCAGCCCATAAGTAATAACAATGTGGATTAACGGGTTCTATACATGTAAATTCATATCCAATAATATAAACCCATAATTAACCTTAATTAGATCACTTAATGAGTTTGTTCCATATTGGCATAAATCCACATGCTTACAAATAACATGTAAGTCCTAAATAGTGAGAAAAAAATCCAACAAGGTATTGCAAAATACTCTTGATAGGAAATCACCTATATAAGGAAGAAAAGAAATGTGATTTAAAACTGTAAGCGCTTATGAATTTCCAAATTAACTTTGTCCATGACAAAAATGGACATGATAAAGAACCGCTAAAAGCTTATGGTGCAATAATATGAGTATGATTGTCTTGGTTTATACTAACATATGAACCATTCAAAATATAGTTCATTAGATATCCTTGTAAATCTGATCATATTTCGCTACAAACTATCTCTTCCGATCAACAGTCTTCTGCTAAAACTCTTATTTGGAATTTAAAACTTACCCATAATTTCTATTTGTGTGAGAGATTATTAGAAAATTAATTTTCATAATCAATAAATATGAATATGGATGACTAGTTCATGGGTAGACTATTAAAATTAATTTTTTGAAAGAATAAGAAAATAATGTTTAAGATTATTCAAATAACGAAGGATTAATCTGGTATGATTCGATAAAAGTATTAGCTCGTATATGAGCTATATTCATAGACTCATCACAAATATTAACTTGAGTTTGCACGTTGAGATGGCAGATCCATTTTTTTTAGTTTGCTTGAGAAATAAATTAAGAATTCAGAATTAATTTCTGAGATGCAGCTATGAATAGAGAGAAATTAAATAATTAATTAGTAGAATTTATTTATTAATTGATTAATTAAAGATTAATTAAACATATATAAGTAAAATTAAAGTAATTATCTTAATTAAGTTAATGATATTTCTAAAAGACACACGTTTTCATCTCTTAAAAATATTTTTTTCATCCTTTTAAAAAGAATTCCACTCTTTTAATTCAACTCACTCCATTCTAAAATTATGAATTCTCTTATTGAGTTATTATCTATTCTTCTCTTTTCTAAAAGAGCTCCAAAGTTTCAAAAGTTCATCGAGATTTAAAATTTAGAATGCTCCTATTTTGAATCGTAGATTATTATATCTTGAGAGATGATTATCAATATATCATAAGTACCTAGTGGGGCAATATCATCTTAAAAAAGAAGATCTCATCTTCACATCAATCTTAAAACTTTGATGTGCAAGGAGTTTATGCAAAAGGTGTGTATCATTATCCAAAGAGATAACTCGACGACTAATGAGATTTAGTCAGTCACGATGGTACCAAGAAGGACATGTCTAACCAAAATGATATGTCGAGAATACAAATGGAACAAGATCTACATTGTCATACAAAGTTCCATTGAGTCAAGCCAACAACTTAGCATCGAGCTGACTAATCAGACAGGCTATTGGATCAATATCGATAATCTCCAACAACAATTAGTTACTCCTCACAATCTAACCAATATCATGTAACAACGACTCCTTTCTACTTTCTATGTGGACAAGCAATCGATTGAATACTTATGATCACTCAACTAATGTCATAGTCGACTAACTAGTTGACTTATTCACGAACATAATCAAGGACGGATCTAGGAATGAGAGGTGGGTTGGGTTGATCTCAAGTTGGTCGAGTCCGTCAAGAGGTCCAAGTTCACTTCATGCAAACATGTTACCATCTCGCTTTTTCCCATATTTCATCTAATTTTAAATTTTTATTGAATGATTTTTTTCATCATTTATGAAATTGTTAAATTAATTTACCGGTAATGATATCTAATTCATAGACGTTAGAAATTTGGAGGTCATGGTGGAAGGCTTGGCCGCTAATGCGGTGTTAGAGAGTGTGCCACCGACAATCAAGTACAGGTAGTCGATCCACGAGTGCAACACGAGGTCGTGCTCGAGCTTTTCTCGCAGGATCTCAATCCACAGCTACTCGCCTCTGGCGTTGATGTAACTCGTAAGGGTACGTTGATGTAGAGGACACGTCGATCCGATCATGGCAGTCGCAGCCAGGGGAGATAGTAGGTGCAAGTTGCTATGTACATAGAAGAGAATAAAAAAAAAGTCTTAAAAATTTTCCTAACTCATTTTAAATGGATCAAACTGATTTAATCTAATTAAATTTGGTTCGGTAATAACTTTACCAAATCAAATCCAAATCAATTCTGACTTAGACCAACATATTTCTTATCTTCACACCTACCGATGAATTTTGTTTAACCACAATCTAATTTTAAATCAGCATCTTCACTTTGTGCTCGATGATTCAATTCATTTATTTATTAAGTACAATATTTGATTAATAGTTAAGAATAAAATAGTTGTGAAAATTTTTAAAAATTAATTTTAATGAACAATATTAAATTAGAATTCAATATCATATTATTTAATCATTTTTACTAGTTTAAATTCTAAACAAATCATGTTTTCCAATGTAGATGGAACCACGCAAGGGCTGGGCTACAGTCCAAGATAGTCTTTACGTGGCTCCGTCTCTGTACATAATTATTTTATTCATTAACTCTTTGGACCTAGTTGATTATCCTAATTAATTAATATTTACCCGCCATCAATTACATAAATATAAACTCAATTTATCACAACTTTAAGATTTGAAACTCAATTTATCACAACTTTAAGATTTTTGACTAGTACATCTGTGACCGTTGACCGCCTCTAAGATAAGTCCCTACTACCAGAAATATATCATTTTATAATAGAATTGGGGGCGGTATTAAAATTTAATAATTAAATCAATTAAAAATTTTGATTGCTAGGTTATTTTGTCATTAATATTATTTTATTTTAAATATTTTATTATATCATTTGTGATTGAATTTTTAAATTAATTTTTATTTTACAATCGATATTTTTTAAAAAATTATAAAAACAAAGAACGAGTGATTAAAAATGTCGATAATTAATATTTTACCTTTAATAATTTTTTTTTTTTTTTTGACGCGCGAGGCGACCGATCGCGCGGCAATCCGTGCCCGCATTGCGCGGCCGCCCATGGCCGGGGCTCCGGTCTGTGTGCGACGGCTACTGCGCGCGACCCCCCAAACTTTCTGTCGTAGGGACGACGTGCTGCAGCGGTCACGACTGGGCAAGGCGACAGCTACTGTGCGCGCCGACTCCGGAGAGACAGTGAAGAATTTACGCAGCCGGACGCAAGTAACAGAGGAAGCTTTATCGCAGCTCGCGATTGACGGTGGCGACGCCTGCTTTCTGCCTTTTAGAGCAGAAACGAAGATCGCTGCGTGCGGCGCGAGGGGGACTGCTACTGGTCTCTGTCATCGGTAACGCGGACTTGTGCTTGCTTGATTTCTAGGGTTCTGGAGAGTTGGAATTAGTCGGAAGGGATCACGAGGGAATGCGCCTTGATCAATCCGTTATCTTTTTGTTCTGATTCGTATATTTTCTTAGCGAAAAAAACAAGATGTTCTGCAGAGGGCGGCCGAGACCTCCTTGTTGTCTTGAGAGAAAGAAACAATTTGTCTGAAAATAGAAATTTTGATCTTTTGCTATGAGATTTTACTTGGTTTGCCTTTTTTGTATGCTCAATTTCCTCCTCTTCTCGTCATGCAGGGTTATCACAAAGGAGTCCCTCCTGGCAGCTCAGGCAAACTTGTTTTGCTGACAACCACCTGGATCAGTATGGAGCATATTTGATTATTTTTTCCGTGACTATTGTTAATTCTTGAAGAGGATTTGCGGAAGGTGATGGAGTTGTTAGTGCTTAAAGAACAGCATGCGAGGACCCTTCTTATTCATTACCGCTGGGATGTTGAGAGGATCTTTGAACTGCTCGATCAAAAGGGAAAGGACCGATTGTTGTTTTCAGAAGCGGGAATCACTGTTGTGGAGAACAATGACTTTTCCACTTAAGCAAATCCAGTCAGCTGTAATGTATATTTTGAGACCATTCCTACAGATGCAATCATCGAGATGAACTGTGGGCATAGTTTCTGCAATGATTGTAAGTTTGCTAGCCTCCAGATTTCCCGCAAAAGTTTTTGATGAACATCACACTGCCTAATTCTGAAATGATTTCCTGTAAACTGTTTGTAAGCCTTTTCAAGAGCATTATTCAACTATGTTAGTGAGGATTATGATATTCTGTATACAAATAAATAAAACTAAATCGTTAGAATTTGACACCATCATAAGTTTGCCCTCTGAATCACGAAGATGTTTGTTTTTGTTTTGTAATCTACAAATGGGGAGCTTGTTATAAATGTTAGTACATGTCATGGATTTGTTGGGATTAAGTACTTCTCGAAATGTCTCTTTCTTCTAATGTTACTTCAACATCTGCAGCTGTCTAATTTGTTAGTTTGTTATCCTTTTCATTGACTTTGATTTAACTGTTTTACTTTGATTCATTAGTTAAGTGTTTTTCTCCTCACGGTGTTTTCACTTTTTGTGTTCTGTTTCAGTTTGTTTGTTAGAAGCACATTCACCTTGTTCATGCTTGATGTGAGAGTTGCAGACAAAGAAATGCCAGGATGAATCAGAAACCATTAATTGGATAACAATAAATACAAAGCCTTGTCCAAAGTGTCTCAAGCCTGTTGAAAAGAATGGTGGTTGCAATCTTGTTGCCTGTATCTGCGGGCAAGCATTTTGGTTAAGTGTATTATTGTACTTTGTGCTTATGTGGGAGCTGTGGACAGAGAAATGCCAGGATGAATCAGAAACCGTTAAGTGGATAACAATAAACACAAAGCCTTGTCCAAAGTGTCACAAGCCTGTTGAAAAGAATGGTGGTTGCAATCTTGTTGCCCATATCTGCAGGCAATCATTTTGGTAAGTGTATTATTGTACTTTGTGCTTATGTTGCAAGTTATACTGTAAGACAGCTTCTGCTTACAGTGTGTATGACTTTTGTTAGAGCCTTCTGTTTTGTTTTCTGTGTGTGCATTATCCTTCATTGTTACTGTTTCCAGGTTCTTATTACCTGTAATCTTTGTCTCAGGATACCACCTTATCGAGGGTCAAGGTCAAGTAGTAAAAATGACTCCAAAGTGGAAGGAAGGAAAGCATTTTTCTCAGAAAGTTGTGCATCTCCACATGACACTGAGTATATCAATCTTCTCTCTGTTGATAAAATTGAACTATTTAGTTTTCTACTTTCTAATTAATCAATTAAAATTGTTGTTCCATTAGTTTGTGATGCACGAATAGAATTGAATGGAATAGGAAGGAGATTAAGAATAAAAAGGAATGAGATGAAAAATTAAGGCAATGATCCATTTCATTCATTTCTGTTAAAAAGAATATGGAAAACTTGTCTTATTACAAGGGATAACCCCCTTATTTATACATGAATATAACGACTTATTCTAGGAGAATTATTCTAAAAGAATAAACAGATTATTTATCCCTAAATATTCTAACACTCCCCCTCAAGCTGGAGAATATAAATCATATGTACTCAGCTTGTTACATATGTAGTAAATTCGAGGACCTCTGAGTGACTTGGTGGATATATCTGCTAGTTGATCCTGTGAGTTAACAAAACTAGTAGATATTTCACCAGATATGACTTTCTCTCTGACAAAGTGACAGTCGACTTCAATATGTTTTGTCCTCTCATGAAAAACTGGATTTGAAGCAATATGCATGGCGGCTTGGTTGTCACATATAAGTGACATTTGTGTAACCTCTCCAAATCTTAGCTCTTGAAGTAACTGTTTGAGCCATATAAGCTCTTAACTGGCTATGACCATAGCTCGATATTCTGCTTCTGCACTGGATCTTGCCACAACATTCTACTTTTTGCTTTTCCAAAAAATAAGGTTATCTCCGACAAATATACAATAACCAGAAGTAGATTTCCTATCAATGGGAGATCCTGCCCAATCTGCATCAGAATACCCTACGACTCGAGTATGTCATTTATCTTCGTACAGAAGACTCTTTCCTGGAGTGCTTTTGATATATCGAATAATGCGAGTCACAGCATCCCAATGTTCCTTACATGGAGAGTTGAGAAACTGACTTACTACACTTACTGCAAATGAGATATCCGGACGAGTAACAGTAAGATAGTTTAGTCTCCCAACTAATCGCCTGTATAGTTCAGGATCTAGAAGAGGCTCCCTCTGATTTGGCAAGAGCTTGATATTAGGATCCATTGGAGTGTCAACTGCCTTTGAGTTTAACATGCATGTTTCTTCTAGAATATCCAATGCATTCTTCCTTTGGGATATGATAATCCCATCTTTGGACTGTGCTACTTCTATCCCCAAAAAATATTTGAGTTTGCCGAGATCTTTTGTCTGAAAATGTTTGAAAAGATGCTGCTTCACTTGTGAAATCCCGAGATGATCACTACCTGTGATAACAATATCATCAACATAAACTACCAAGTAGATGCAACCAGCAGATGAGTGGTGATAAAAGACAGAATAGTCAGCCTCACTCCGAGTCATGCCAAACTGTTAAATTACAGTACTAAATCTACTGAACCATGCTCTGGAAGACTGCTTGAGGCCATATAAAGATTTTCGCAGGCGACATACAAGACCAGAAGACTCCCCCTAGCAACAAAACACGAAGGTTGTGTTGGAGTATACTGAAAAGACTAGCTCTTTTGTATATAAACACACTACAACAAAAACAGTCATAGACATCGGTGGAAAACCGATGTCTATGAGAAAATCGACTGATGTCTATGAAGGCGTTGTAAAAGGTCTGACATTTTAGACATCGGTTTTTAACCGATGTAATACAACTCAACGACATCGGTTTGTAACCGATGTAAAACCGATGTAATATCACTCAACGACATCGGTTTCGCAACGGTGTACAACCGATGTAATATCTATTTAACATCAATTTAACAACGGTTTTCAACCGATGTAATATCATAACAACATCGGTTTCGCAACGGTGTAAAACCGATGTAATATCTGTTCAACATCAATTTAACAACGGTTTTCGACCGATGTAATATCACAACGACATCGGTGTCGCAACGGTTTAAAACCGATGTAATATCTGTTCAACATCAATTTAACAACGGTTTTCAACCGATGTAATATCACAACGACATCGATTTCGCAACGGTTTAAAACCGATGTAATATCTGTTCAACATCAATTTAACAACGGTTTTCAACCGATGTAATATCACAACAACATCGGTTTCGCAACGGTTTAAAACCGATGTAATATCTGTTCAACATCAATTTAACAACGGTTTTCGACCGATGTAATATCACAACGACATCGGTTTCGCAACGGTTTAAAACCGATGTAATATCTGTTTAACATCAATTTTAACAACGGTTTTCGACCGATGTAATATCACTTATTTTTTTTTTATGTTGTTTGTAAATTATGATCGAGCAAGATGACAAAATTATCATAATATATAAATTCATCAAACAAATCACAAATACAAAAGCACCTCAATATTTACAAATAATCTTCCGCAACATATTACATTGTTTTCATCCTCCTCAACGTTTACAAATAACCTTTTGACTGCTGTACTACAAATCCAAAAGGGAGAAGTAAACAAAATCTCCATATAAGAGTTCTTCCACGCTCAACATCAACAAGAACTCGTCTAACTGGCACTTGCAGCAACAGCAACGGCACTTGCAGCAGCAGCTTCGGATACCACAAGCCTTTGGAGTGAACTGGCACTTGCAGCAGCAGCAACGGCCAAATGCCATGCTTGATAAGAGAACAAATAAGAAAAATTATGTGAGAATAGCAATTTATTTCCCTCAAATGTGCATGGTTAGATAAAAAAAATTATTGTGCACCGGCTAGCCTTACCTCCGTGCTCTTATGTGCACAAAGTGCTTTAAGAGATTTGAGTACATCCTTGGCCAGCATCTTTTGAGCTACACTATCAGATACAAATGCTAAAGTGATCAGAACTTGCAGTACAGAGATCAATTCTTCTTGGTCAACTGATTTCAAAAGTGATTCAATGGGTTGCATAATATCAGACTTAATCAATTGCATTGCCAAAGAAACATCAGAAGCCAATGACGAGAGAGCAAAACATGCTTGTTCAACCTGCAAGATATAGAACTTGTTTGGAAAATTTCTTGTATGCCAATAGATAATTAGTAACAACTTACCACATGACAGTCATCACTGCTTATCATACTTATCAACTGTCTTATGGCATTATTACTTATTTACTGATTGCAACATGACTGTTGTGATCTTGCATGATTTTAGCTAATGGTTGCCAACAAAGGATGATGACATGAAGAGAATCAGAAAATAAGGGAGAAGAATTCACTGAGTTTATGCTTTGATGCAGCAAAATAGGAGATGTTTTCTGCTGTAATCATGAAGAAGGTTGCAATGGTAAACAGAGCATGAGTGAAGATAAATGAAAATTGTAGCATCACATCACCT
Source organism: Curcuma longa (assembly GCF_044706935.1). Classification (NCBI taxonomy): domain Eukaryota; kingdom Viridiplantae; phylum Streptophyta; class Magnoliopsida; order Zingiberales; family Zingiberaceae; genus Curcuma; species Curcuma longa. The sequence continues at coordinate 909,109 of NC_133861.1, forward strand.
CAATTTGCACGTTAACTGATTTAAGCTTATCAGTCGCCTCAATCCTTATATTGGCCAATGATAAATGACGAAGGTTGTGCAAGGGTAAAATTTCTGGAAGAAATTCAAGAGGATTGCCAAACAGTCTTAGAACACGGAGCTCAGCCGTGGCCCATAAAGCTGAAGATAAATGTTAAGGCTAATAGTATATAAGAATGCAACATTGAAAACATCAAATACGCCAATCAAATGACCTGAAATCTAGAAGTGGCCTGACAAGTTTATTATGTTCCAGTGACAGTTCAACCAGCATTACACATTGTCGCAACTCAACTGTTTGAAAATTGAGATCCATTTTGCCAGTAATAAGCATATATCACATGCAATTATTAGC
>NC_133861.1:909558-930650 GCF_044706935.1 Curcuma longa
CAGGACCTGTTCAAACAGATCAAAACAGGGATGCTTCTGTGCGGACGACAAGCAGATGTGTCGAGCTCCCGCTTCCTCAATCGGAGAAGATGAACTGCCGAGATGCTCAAGGAAACGGCGTACCTGGGGGTTCCTTGAACCGCGCCGGAAAAGGTACTCGAAACGGCTCAAGTTTGGCGGAAGAAGCTCGCGATCAGCGGGGAAGCGCGATCAAGAAGTACTCGAAGCAGCTCGAGTTTGGAGAATTATTCAATATCCTCCACGATGTAGCGGTCCTAGTTGCATGGATCTGAGCTGCAAGATCAGAAACACAGAGCAGCCACTCTCTGCCCTGTGCGCAAGTGTTGATCAGGAAGATCCGACGTGGCTGCTCAACGACCAGAGGTGGAGAAGAGATCAGGGAGACCTCCACAACTGCAGCAAGGAGCTTTCAATTCAGAACAGGCGATGATTTGGCGGCGTCACACAGAGCAGCTTCTCTGTGACCTGCGCGTGCCGGACGGGAGCCTCGATCGCAGTCAACGGGCTACGATCGTTGCTGAAGGTGGCTTCATGGCTGGCAGCAACGTCGGAAGAAGATCGTAGGGTTGGTCCGACGGCGCACTCAGGTTCTCCTCCACGCGCCGGTGGTGTTTGTGCAGACAGGATCAGTAGATGGCGCCGCGCTTGGGAGAAGACGATGAACAACCCCCGCGATTGAGAAGCTACAGTAGCGGCTTCACGTGTGAAGAAGAGAAGTCGGCGGAATGAGGAGAACGGCGCTAGGGTTGGGAGTTCTCCTTGCCACTGCGAGCAACGAGAGAAAGACACACGCGCACGCGAGGAAGGCGCGTGGCGGCGGCGAACAGAGAGAAGGGGATCGTTGCGGCGGTTAAATCTTAACCTAAGTTATCTTCACTCTGATACCATGTTAAAAAGAATATGGAAAACTTGTCTTATTACAAGGGATAACCCCTTATTTATACATGAATATAACGATTATTGTAGGAGAATTATTCTAAAAGAATAAACAGATTATTTATCCCTAAATATTCTAACAATTTCTTTGGTTGCAATATTAGAATGCCATAACAAGTGGAATGCTTCAATATATGTTTAACTATTGTGTTCATCTAATCATTATGCTAATTGTGCTTATATGGTCTATCTGGTCTATGTTGGAATAATGATTCCTCCCTTGTTGATATGCCTAACCATAATCTTATGATCAAACTTAGATGATGAACTTCATGGATCCAATGCAGAGCCTTGATTAACTTCAAACTCATGGTTGATCATCAAGCATGGGACAGAAGACTAGTGTAATGTATGTCTTGTCATGGTAAACTTATGCTTATTCTCAAGTAGATTGATTATATTGATGTTGTGATAACAGCATAGAGATTAAGTTATAAAGACCTCATCTTTTTTTGAAGTCTTATAACAATGAATCGATTAAGGACCTTTCCCTTTGATTGGAATCTTCTTGTTGGATACAACATTTGTATTTTTGATTGGACAAGATTGGTGATCAACTTAGAAAAGTCATTTTGACTTGTCTATCTAGTAATAAAACCATATCCAAGAGGATGAACAAGTTTTAAGGCTTTGATTCATCTCTTTAAATTCTTAGGCATCTGATTAGATCAACCTATTTGATTCTTCCAATCTATTTAACCACTTGACTTGCTCAACCTGTCTTACTCGTCTTGATTAGTTTAACCACACTAGCTAAACCACTTAGCGCAAGCTACGTTTACTAGCGTGCTAAGCTCGACTAACCACATGATTTGATCTAATCAGACTACCTAATCCACTCAGTTTGACTAATTTGGTTGACATAACCAATCTCTTTGGTGCACTTAGGTCTGCCCTATCCATTTGACCAATTCATATATGCCAAACATATCTTAATTAACAATCTAGCAGAGAATTAGCAAGAACCCATTCTTTGCGCTCTACAAGCATCTTGTGATGTTAAGGATATATTGATTGTTCCGGTCAGATACCGTGGACAAGCCACCAATCAATAAATGATCCGACGTGCACGACTTTCGAAAGCTCTCGTTGAAGAAAATGAAAAGGATCTGAAATACACTTTAGCAATAGATTAGATTAACACCGAAAAGTCCCGACAGACCACTCCGATGCTCAAGTTAGGGTTACTTGGAAGAGGAAGCGACTATCGAAAAAAGAAGAAAAAGTCCTCTCAATGTACCATAAAAGAAGAAGAAGTCCCCTTGACATACCTTTTTTAGGATTTATATAGTCATCCGGAAAGCATCTCCATATCAACCAGAGCAGTAACATTATGGGAGTGTACGAGGAGACCAGGCCTGATAGTCGTTGATTGCTTTTGCTTCTTTTTGGCGTTATGTGGCAAAAGAAGGATTTTCGGGGGACCAGATCTGACAACCTCGTAATCGCTCTTTTATTCTTAAGTTGTCGAGTGTTTCAGGAATATTCGCAATCCTTGTTTATGGAATTGGGACCCAAGTCAGAGTAAGGATGGCATCTGAGGCCAAGATGGTGTTTAAGATTAAGTTGACATCTGAGGCTGAAATGACATCTCAAGCCGAGATGGCGTCTAAAGATGAGATGACGTCTCAGATTGAGATGACGTCTAAAGTTGAAATGGCGACTAAGGTCGAGATGACATCTGAAGCCAAGATGACGTCTAAGGCCGAAATGGCTTAATCGGAATTTCACCGAGGTGGAGTTATCTTTCTCTTGAACTATTTTGACTTGTGTTGTCAGATCAACATGACCCTTGACTTGTGGGACGTGGTTTATTAGGGAGATTATCGCGTCACACGTTACATACGCATCATTGACGAAGAGATAAACGATTATAACATTCAAAGAATGGCTTCTTAATTAAGATCTTGCTTAATTTTAAGAAATCAAGAGTCACAAATACTACTACACTTTTGCATTGGAAATTAAAGAATATATATATGGATGGATAGTGCTGCTTTTAATGAGCATTTTATACTTCCAATGATGGCCCATCCAACTAGCAAGAGTCAAGAGCACTCCCCCATCCCACTGAACCAATCATGCTAATGCCACAATCTAAACGTTTCTCTTCTTGGACTGTTCCTTAAAAAAAGGTCATGTTAATTTCCACTGCAACTCACAAGAAATATTGACTCTCCTCTTGCCTAAGCAAAACAGTATTCTAGAAAAATAGCAATAAAAACAAATAATGAATGAATATGATTAAAGAGTTAGTGTTAGATTTGATAGAATCCATATATATCTCCACAATGATATGATATTATCCATTTTGAATTCATGTCCTCATGATTTTATTTTTGGTCTTTTAAAAAGGTCTTGTATCAATGAGATATTTTCTATTTTATAATTCTAAAATCTTTTTCATGTATTTTCACTATAAAATTTTTATTCTGATAACTGTCTATTTGACCGGGTAAATTGGGGCTAGATTGGACCGGTTTGGATAGTATTTTATATCACAAATACGGATTTTGGATTATTTCTTTATTTTTGGATGAATTGTGTTGGTTATTTTGATTTTAATTAATTTATGGGATTTTATGGATATTAATTTGTGTGTAATTTATTTTGCAGGAAATTAACTTTGATGAAATCAAGCTTGGTTCGAGTTCGGGTCAATTTGAAGATCAATTCAAAGAAATCAGCTCAACCAAGGGGCAAATTCGGGTTAAATCTGTTAAAAGACTCAGATCAAGCCTAACCCAATCTCAAGTTAACCTCAATTTCAATCCAAATCCATATAAGCCTAGCCCACTATTTAAGCCCATCTCACTTCCATTATTCGGGCCGGCCCAACATCAAATCTAATTCAATTGCATCCGGTCCAATTGCAATCCCGGTTCAGCACAGGCGCCGGTTCACCGAAGCCATAAAAACTTCGCCGGTCCACTGCAGCAAAGGGAGCTCGTTCGCGTAGTAGGGTTTCTTCTCCCCGACTTTCTTCTCCTCTCTCGCGACGGCGTCTTCGAGCTCCCGCCGTCGCGAGCTTCCATCCGTCTCGCCGCCGCTTCTATTCTCCGACCAAGCCGACAGCAGTTAGAGGACGAACGCCGACCGCCTCTCCTCACGGATGTGCCGAAGGGAGCTCCGTCTGTGATTTCAGCGGAGCAGTTCTCTGACCCCTTGTCTGTGATTTCAGCAAGGAGTCGCCGGCCACCGTCCATCTCCATTGTCACCGGAAAATCAGCAAGGTAAGGTTTTCTTCTTCTCGTTCTGAGTTCTTGTCTGTGATTTCAGCAGGGATGACGCTTGAGGAGGATGCTTTTCCTGCGCTGTTTCCGTTCGTGGTTTGCCGTGGGTGATTTCTCCGGAGAACTCCATCTTCACCGGCGCAATTTCTCCTTCTGGTGCCTTGGCTCTGTTCGGTTCTGAATAGGGCTCGTCTGTGATTTCAGCGGGGAATCCACTGGACTCTGTCTGCGATTTGCAGCAGAGGTTCACCGGTTGTCTTCGAAGCCACTGTCCCCGGAAATGGCAAGGTAAGGATCAATGGTCTCCATGTTTCTGATGGTTTGTCTGTGATTTCAGCAGGTCATTAGGACAGCGGGTGAAGGATTTACGCCTTCGTCTATCCGGCTAAGTCTTGCTGGCGGCGATTTGTAGCAGCAAGATTCCATGGTCCCGTGGGTTGATTCAATCGGAGATTTTTGAGGATACTTTGTTCTGTGCCGATTGGGAGAGGGAGGTTTCCCTTATCATCTCCATTTTCTTTTCTGTTCTTGTACTTTCCTATTTGTTGCTGTTTAATTCAACCGAAAACTCCCATGTTCATTGTATATAAATTGTGAATGCTGTAAATATGTTTTAATTCTAATTTCTGATTCACTGTTTTAACCTAACTCTGTTTTAACCTTAACTCTAATTCATTCTAATCCATATATTGTATGTTTATGTAGTATAATGAATAAGATTTGATTCTTGAATAAACAGAGTTGTAGATAGGAATGAATAAGTCAATAAATAGGAACCCCACATCAACGGTCTAGGAATAAACATCCAGTCATTGAGTCCGAGAGAGACGACCCGGACCTCCCTATACCAATTAAGGCGATAATAAGAGGTTTGGTTAAATAAATTATTAATTTTGATGGGTGTAAGTGACACATTTAATAAAGGGAAAATGTAAATAAATAATAAAAAAATTCCCATACAAAAATACACCGCATCAAAATTTTGGCGCCGTTGCCGGGGACTCAAATGATGTTTGTTTATTTTAGACTGTAAATAGGTGTTATTGTTTGTTTATTCTTTAGTTTATTCATTTCATTTATTCATTTGTTTATTCATTATATTCATTTATTCATTTTATTCATTCATTCATTCTTTATTATTTAATTCTTTTATTCTAATGATCTTGAGGGTGTTGATTTTAGGTGCACTATGACTTGGTCGTGACTTGTCTATATTGGAGAGGTGCACGAAAGTGTAGGGAATTGCACTGAGTCCCTAGGATCACTTTCATTATTTTGCTGGATCCGTCTGCAGAGTTGAGAACCCAGGGCGATCAGGAATCAAGGGACTCCTCTAGCGACGATCCATCTTCCCAGGGAAAGGGGAGTAAACTATCTTTTCTTGTTTTTCTTTCTTTTGTGTATATAATTGTTTAATTCTTTTGCTTCTTTTCTGTAAATAGGATGTGTATAATTAGGATGTGTATATATATTCGTTATTGTATGTTTCCTTTCTTTGTACATATCACATGATTTGGTTAGTTTAGGATGTATATAATGATTGATTTATTCTTTCTTAGCTTAGGTTGTATATAAATAAACAACTTAGCTTAGGTTGTGTATAAATAATAACTTAGTTTAGGATTTGTATATTTATTCATTTTTGATTCTTTTCACAATAAATTTTCCCCTACATGATTTCATTCATCTTAGGATTTGTGATGATGTAGTTAAATGAGTTTATCGGATTTTTAGAGATTACAAAGCATGAAAGAGTTTGTGGACTGCGTGAGGAAATAACCTAGTGATGGATGTCACTTTGAAAAGTTGAGATGATGACTTACATTTACCTAGAGAGGACTGAGCCTGATTAATTCCTTTGTTGAGTGGCACTCATGGAGAATGTTAAGCTAGAACTTGCTTGATTCTGTTGAAATCACAATAACATGAGGTTACATTAATTATGAAGGCATTTCATTATCCCACATCCATTTTATTTTCTTAGTATAGGTCTCAATAAATTCTCCCATCATCTGTTCCATTTTCCCTATCATGTTTTGTTTTTCTTTGCTATTGGAATTGGAAATCTTAATTGTTGAGATGAGTTTTGCCCGGGACGGACAATAGTTCAAGTGTGGGGGTGTGCTTAATTGTTTCACCATGAACAAACTAATAGTTCTAGTTGATTTTAGTTCATTTGTTAGAGAGTGGTGTTGTTTTAATTTTTGTTATTTTGTGTATTTCTTTTTGGTTGGTAGTGTAGGTTGTTGAAAAAAAAAAAAAACCTGCTTCTGTTGAAAAAAAAAAAAAAAAAAAAAAAAAAAAAAGCTTCTGTTGTAAAAAAAAAAAACAGAAAAGAAAAAAAAAACAAATTCGAAAAAACAAAGGAAAAAAAAAAAAAAAAAAAAAATCTGAAAAAAAAAAAATCAGCTTGAAAAAAAAAAAAAAAAAAAACTTCAGTTGAAAAAAAAATAATATTTTGTTTAGTTGTTGTTCCAAATAATATTTGTTGTTTATTTGTTGTTTAGTTGATAGCAAAATAAGAGTTTGTGAGTGGAAGATAGTTGGTAGCAAGTTTTCTTTTTGGATTCTCCTATTATGATCTTCATTAAAAATGATTTGAGTTTAGGAGAAGAGTGGAATGGTATGTCTTGCTATTAGCTTTTCCCCATGCTAGCGTGGATGATATGTTCTCTTGGGCATTGCTTACTATACTCATCTATGAAACATATTAGGTGTTTTCATTTCTTCCACTTATTTCCCTTATTGCATTATCTCCCTATTTTTCTACACACATCATTGTTTTTGCTTTACTTCTCTTATCATGTTTTCTTTGCAATTCTAATAAGCCTTCATGATTGTGAAACCTTATGCATATATAGTGGTGGAGATAAGAAGTAGAGCAAGCCTATGGTAAGGCATGATCCATGATGTGTTTGAGAGAGCTCCACTTTTATCTTGTTATTGAGGAAGAGCCACTCTATTATTTTATCCTGTGAGGTTACGGTCATCATTCTTGGCTTTATTCAGAGTAGATTGAAATTGCTGTGTTATTGATCCATGTAGGAAATAAGTTCTGGATTGTTTGTATCTTTAATATTTGGTATTCTTATTTAGCTTATCATTACAAACTCTTAATTTGGTGGATCATTGTTAGGGGAGAAATAAATGTATATTAGTTTACTTTCACGGGACGTGAAAGAATAAGTGTGGGGGATTTGATAACTGTCTATTTGACCGGGTAAATTAGGATCATATTGGTTAAATTTGATTATATTTCATATCACAAATTGGGCTTTTGTCTTATTTTTTATCTTGAATTAATTGTGTCTTTATTCTATTTTCTTATTATTTTGAGGTATTTAACGATATTAATTTGTGGTAATTTATTTGGCAGGAAATTACTTTGAAGATAATCAAGCTTTTCGAGGATTAAATTGAAGATCAATTCAAAGAAATCAGCTCAACCAAGGTTCAAATTGGGTTAAATTGAAAAGACTCAGATCAAGCCTAATTCAACTCAAGTTAACCTCAATTTCAATCCAAATCCATATCAAGCCCAGCCCACTATTTAAGCCCATCTCACTTCCATCCGGCCCACGGGCCGGCCCAACATTCAAATCTAACCCAATTGCATCCGGTCCAATTGCAATCCCGGTTCATCACAGGCGCCGGTTCAGTGAAGCAGACGGCACTTAAAAACTTCGCCGGTCCACTGCAGCAAAGGGAGCTCGCCAGTTAGGTTTTCCCCGATATCTTCTTCTCCTCTCTCGCGACGGTGTCCACCGAGCTCCCGCCGTCGCGAGCTTCCATCCATCTCGCCACCGCCTCTATTCTCCGATCAACTCCGGCAGCAGCTGGAGGACGAACGCCGCCCGCCTCTCCTCACGGATGTGCCGAAGGGAGCTTCGTCTGTGATTTCAGCGGAGCAATTCTCTGAACCCTTGTCTGTGATTTCAGCAAGGCGTCGCCGGCCACCGTTCACCCCATTGTCACCGGAAAAGCAAGGTAAAGGTTTCCTGTTCTCGTTCTGAGTTCTTTGTTGTGACTTCAGCAGGGACGAAGGCTGGAGAAGGATGTTTTCGCCTGCGCTGTTTCCGTTTGTGTCTCGCCGTGAGTGACTTCTCCGGCGAGATCCATCTTCACCGGCGCGATTCCCCCTTCTGGTGTGTTGGTTCTGTTCGGTCTTGAATAGGGTGGTTCCTCGCGATTTCCCCTTCCTCCTTCCGATCGGTGCTAAGCAACGGCAGCAACTCCGAGTGAAAAGATCCGGCAGCCACTTCTCCCTTCCCTGTCGTCGATGGTGCCCGGCGACAGCACCCCTTCGCCTCCTCAGAAGCGCCGGACGTTTGCCGGTCCTCGTCTGTGATTTCAGCGGGGAATCCACTGGACTCTGTCTGCGATTTGCAGCAGAGGTTCACCGGTTGTCTTCGAAGCCACTGTCCCCGGAAATGGCAAGGTAAGGATCAATGGTCTCCATGTTTCTGATGGTTTGTCTGTGATTTCAGCAGGTCATTAGGACAGCGGGTGAAGGATTTACGCCTTCGTCTATCCGGCTAAGTCTTGCTGGCGGCGATTTGTAGCAGCAAGATTCCATGGTCCCGTGGGTTGATTCAATCGGAGATTGTTGAGGATACTTTGTTCTGTGCCGATTGGGAGAGGGAGGTTTCCCTTATCATCTCCATTTTCTTTTCTGTTCTTGTACTTTCCTATTTGTTGCTGTTTAATTCAACCGAAAACTCCCATGTTCATTGTATATAAATTGTGAATGCTGTAAATATGTTTTAATTCTAATTTCTGATTCACTGTTTTAACCTAACTCTGTTTTAACCTTAACTCTAATTCATTCTAATCCTAATTTGTAACTTAATCCTAATTGCTAACACTAATTCTAACTTGTTGTATGTTGTATGTTGTATGTTAGCATTGATATATAATGTAGATGTAGATTTATATATTGTATGTTTATGTAGTATAATGAATAATGTTGTTTAATAAATAAAATAAGTGGTTGAATAATTGTATGTTTGATGATTGATTGAGTGATGACCATGAATAGAATAATGAACATGTTCTAACGTTTATATTGTTGTTGTGTTGTATGTGAAATAGGATTTGATTCTTGAATAAACAGAGTTGTAGATAGGAATGAATAAGTCAATAAATAGGAACCCCACATCAACGGTCTAGGAATAAACATCCAGTCATTGAGTCCGAGAGAGACGACCCGGACCTCCCTATACCAATTAAGGCGATAATAAGAGGTTTGGTTAAATAAATTATTAATTTTGATGGGTGTAAGTGACACATTTAATAAAGGGAAAATGTATATAAATAATAATAAATTCCCATACAAAAATACACCGCCATCAATATCTAATACCAATTATTAATACAAGAATCGATAAATGATCAAAACACTAGAGGATAAAGCATTGACTTGCAAATGTAAATTCCTTTTTCTCTACAGTGTATGGTCAAACAATGCTCTAATGTTTTTTAAATTGAGCTCATGTATATGTTCAAGTTAGAGTGAGCATAACAAAATAATAAGAACATACATAAGAACATGGATAAGTAAAGACAATTCAATAATATAATTATTTTACATGGTTTGGACCCTCAATTTTACTCCATGGCCTAATGATTTATTTAATGCATCAAACTTGGAATCCCAATAGCAAGAGCTCCTTTATTAAAAGTGAAGAAACCTCATGTAAAGTGTATCTTCTTCTAGAGTATGGAAATGAAAGCTTAAGTGTTAGCACAATCACTCTCTAAGTGGTCAGGTTCGACTTTGAATTTTGATAATTGAGCAAAGGATTCAAGTTATGTCTTGCATATATTTTGATTATTGTGTTAAATTGTGTGGAAATCCGACAGGATGCACTTGGAGTTCGTCATTCGACAAGGTTGAGTGTGGATGATAGTCGACCAAGGCAACACATTCAATGACTTGGAGGTATGATAAAGTCCAAAGATGGTTGCACGAGGTAGTTGAGGGATCACAAGATAAGAAGCATTTTGGTGATGTTAAAGTAGCTTGTGGAGCTTAATTAACTTGATGGGCTTCATGGCTCAAGATCTGTGAGTGATCAGGGAATTACAAAATGAGGAGCATTGAGACTCAATGTTAATTATAACTGAAAGAAGATGAAATGTATAGGTAAAGTGTGAAGAATGACACATGAAGTTAGACAAGGGCTCGATGTCACGCCCCGGGAGACGGCTGTCCGAAAATTTCGACAGCATCTCCCCTGTAACGTTGACAATTACCCTGAATACATATATATACAAAGAGGCCTACAAGGCCACAAATAAGCCTACACGGCTACAATCCATAAACAAAACCAAACTACATCACAAGTACTAAAACTGAAATAAGATCCACAACTAGTAACATATCACAGGCACACCAAAACCACAAGATGTATTCGAAAATCTACATGATTACAATCCATAAACAAAACCAAAAGTGCCGAGGTCATCTCGACATGGGACTAGCAGCTCGGCTCTCCAGACAGACGTCATCCTGAAAAGAGAAATCAACCAATGGGATGAGTTCAAAGAACTCAACGGGTATTCAATGGATATGTATAATAAACTATCTACTAGTAAATAATCATGCCTGTACAGAAAGAAATACACACTGGAACTGGGGAAACTGTACATACCAGAATCACCTACCATAATGCATCAGGCCTCCTGTGTACGCATATCAAACATATGCATGCAATAACCAAATACAATAAACACAACCAAATGCAAGTGCAATCATGCAATATGCACATGTAGAAATGACATGTCCTGGTCACCCTGATGCCCGTCTGATCCATCACCCATATGTGAGGTCGCGTGGGAACTATGCCCGTCAGATCCATCACACTCAAATGGTGAGGTCGCGTGGGAACTGTATCATACCCGTCAGATCCATCATCCATATGTGAGGTCGCGTGGGAACTATGCCCGTCAGATCCATCACACTCAAATGGTGAGGTCGCGTGGGTAGAGTGGTGACCACTGTGCACTCTGACGTCACTGCTACTGCGTGACCGAGTGGACAGTATGCTGGCCAGCATGTAAAAATGCAGAGATGATATGCACCATCATAATATAATATCACATGCATAGCAGAAATAACGAGTCAAATGCACGATAGATAACAAAAACATACTATCTAAATCAAGCAGTGATCGGTGATCAATATAAACACATGCAAGGCATAAAATTTACTGCGAGTGATAGTAATCTAAACATATCAGTTAAAATACCCGCCTTTCGATTGTAGTCCGTATCAACAAGGAAAATCTCTGTCCAGGAATCCGAGTCAATATCCTGTAATTAGAATAAATAACATTTCTAATTACAACGATATGTATATTTGTATTTTTCTATTAAATAAAACCTTAGCTGATTTGATTAGCTTGTTTTTGTGATGACTAGATGGGTCTAAGAGAAATATTATAGGCTGGTCTGTGCAAGGCCTTTGCAATGTCCACCATGTTCACAACGTTGGTATTGATACCATTCCCATGACTCTCTATTTTGGTTATCATCTTTGCATCTTATAACGATAGAAGGCATCATCACTATCCAAAGCGCCTATATTCTACAAAGCCATCTTTGCCTATAAAGACATAACTAGATAGGAACTCCAACACCGAATGTCCGGCAATCACAGAAGACACTCAAACTCTATTTTTCCTCGGTGCAGTATTAAGAAGTGACTACAATAGAAACAATGGCTCTGAGTTGCAGCCTTGGATACTTGTATTCTCTAGAAAAGCTTGCACATAAGCAAAATCTTCCAACAAGCATAAATATATATATATATATTTTTCTAAATGTTGGACAATATTCTCTAAGTAACCCATTTGATCCCAAAAGAAAGACTCTGTTCAGATATAAAAGATGACCTACACTTAACTCGCTCCACTTTATCTAATAAAAATTGTTGAAACCAATGCAGACAACTTCAATTGAATTTAATATATATCCTACGCGAGATTGCAACAGAGGTTTCTTGGAAGCCAATTCAGAGAGAATCTTTACCTCTTCAGAAACTCCGGCTCGCGTGTCAACCAAGCAAGGACAAGCGAGCGACGGCGTCGAACAAAGAGGGTCGCCGAAGGGAGAGGAGGCACGGCGGCAAAGCCGGCTGAAGGCAGCGACGGAGCGGCGTCGGCTAGGGCACAGAGAAGAGACGGCGGCAAGCGGTGGCGTCGGCTGTGCCGGTGGCTGTGTAGAGGGGAAGCGACGGCAACCGAGGTTTGCTGGGGCCGTTGCTCAGGGAGGGGACCTCACGCTGGTTGCGATTTCGAGCAGTAAGACGGTGCACGGCGAAGGAAGGAAGCCGGCGGCCGACGGTGGCGATCTTCACAGCGACAGCGGCGTCGGCAGAGGGAAAAATCGCGATGGCCCACGCGGAAGATGGAGAAGGAGAAGAGGTAAAGTGCTGTGCGTTACCGGTGGAAGAAGAAAAGAGGAGAAGCGCCGGTTTCACGCGGAGGTGAAAGGAGATACGGCGTCCCCCTTTTACTGCGTTGCGGGCGGAGAAGTCGGGCACGCAAACGGAAGAAGAAGAAGCGTCGGGGGTTATGGGTTCCTAATGGGTTTCGGGTTTTAAACCCGTTAACCATTAACTTTTTTTTTTTAAATTACCGTATTTTACAGTATTCCAACCGTTAATTCGCTAACAACTAGTCAACAAGACTAGCTGATAAACTGGGCGGGCTCCTGTGTAATATAGAGAACAGACTAGCTAACAAAGTCATAGATGACTTCTACGAAATATAGAGAAAATAATATATTAATTAATTAATCCAACTAACCTTCCTCATAGAGCGTGGTGTATATATATCAAGATGCTGACTTTAAGAGGGACGCCACAGATAGAATTAAAGATATATATAAATTAAGTCTAGATGCCGATCGAAGAGCTAAGGCAACTTAATCGTTTATGTCTGTCTGGAAGCTAGATAATACAACAGTCCAACTTCAACTCTTCGATCAACAGTAAGCCAAGGCTTCCCCCTTCTCCATCCCCCGTCTAATATTTCAAGGACTGCAGCAATATGAGCTGCAACAGCAACAGCAACAGCAGCAGCTGGGCGAAAAGATTGCCATGGTTGGTCAAAAACGAAGCATCTTACGAGGTGGTGCCGGATTTGGAGGGCAGAACGAATAAGAGGAGCATCGTAGGCGTGCGAGGAGTCGTCGCAGTTTTCGTCTTGCTCGTCTGCCTCGTTGGTTTCTTCTCGACTCGATGGATCGATGGAACAGTATGTCTTCTTACTTCATCTCTTAATTCTTATGCGCTTAATTACTTGTGCACTTCGTCCAGTACTTCATCATAATATCGTAATAGTCTTCTATATGATCTTACTCTCAAATTTGAATCAAAATTCATATCTTTCCTTCTCATCCTCATTTACACCTCTATCCTCGTTGAGTATTCAACTTTCATCTTCATCCTCATATTTATATAAGAGGATAAAATATCTATCCTCATAGATTAGATATCCTCTATATCAATAATTTTCTTTATTTCATCCAACAAAAACACACTAAAATTAACATCATATCAAAAAATATGATTTAACAAAAATAAAAAAATATTTATAAGCTACGGGAGAGAAGTTAGAAAGAGAGAAAAAAATCATATTTTAATTTTTCTTTAGTTGGTCGCTGATAAAATAAATATATATATATATATATATCCGTATCTGAAAATTTATATACTCGATTATTTAATTATTTAATCAAGTAAAAAAAATTCTTCCATACTCCCTTTTATTTGGGTTGGATATTTAATTCTGGTCGAGTTTAGAAAAAATTATCATTTCTATCCTGTTACAGTGATCGTGAATTTTTGTTACCCAAAAAAAAACGAGAAAGAGACAGACACAAACTAAGGTTTGGTTATGGTTATGGTTCAACATCAAGCATTAGACTATTTTTTTGTTTTTTTTTGTTTTTTTCTTTTGTTCATATCAGTTGGCGGTCCTCTTTAATCCATCCATCCATTTCAAGGTGTTGCAAAGTTGACTTTCATTCGAGGTCACAATATTCGAGGTCACGAAGACTTTGATGAGGATCGATCTGTTTCAAATTTATTAATAATTAACTCTTTCTTAATTATCAATTATTCCCTATATATGATTTCATACTTCCTATAACATATATATATTTAATTACTCTGATCATACAATTAGATTAGATTGGTCGACCTAGTCAATCTATCTAGATAAATCATTTAAGTCAATCAAACCGATCGAATAGAAAGCCAAATAATACTAGAGAAATCAAATAGTTCAAGGACAACCACAAGAGGTAGGGTTATCAAGGGAGTAATTATATTAGGGACTACTTAATGCACATAAGAATCATATTGACATAAAAAAGATAAATCAATAATTATTTATCTTTCCACTCAATAAAAAAAATTACATCAATAACAAAAAAGATAATATAACTAATAATCATCTAATTGGTCAAAAAATAAATTGTTAGGTTATTTTATTAGAAAGGTTGTTATTTTATAAAGAATAGGACGTGTCCTCAAAATATAAAAGGGATTAGAATCTCATGTATTGATCAAATTTTAAGTTAATCTAATTTATAATTTCATTTTCTCTAATTGAGAAGATTGTATCTTTATTCCTTCTATTGTGCTACATCAAATGGGTAATGTTCAAAATTTTTTCATCCATCTTAATTGTTATTATTTCTCTTAACCATCATTTTCTTTCTCCCACCATCGTTATCCCATCTATCATATCAAGTAGTGTTGTTTCATTTTCTCCATCATCATCGCTTTTATTGAGGTTTTCTTCTCTCATTATCAGAACATGTCATTTCTCATCTTTCATCATTTTATTCTATCACTATCATTAATTTCCTATTTTTATTTCATCTTATAATTATTATTTTTTTCAACCATCATTTTTCTTTCCTCCACCATCATCATTCACACCCTATTTCTTCTCTGCACAATCACTATTCTCTGTTTTTCACTACTAATTTCTTCCACCATCGCTACTTTCATTTACTGTTATTATTCACCTTGCCTGATTTCCTCCTCACACAATCCTTTATTCCTTTTTTTTCCTACTACTAATTCATCATTTTTATTGAAATTTCTTACTTCCAAAGTATAATTAAGTTAGTTACAATAAAACATAATTGTTGAAGTGGACAAGAATCGAATCTCAACAAAGCCGAAGTCATATCCTCCTCCATCGTGACCAACTGCAACTTCTTGATTTACCTTCTCATAAATGATCATGGAACCGACCGTGTGAAACCGCTAGGATTATAGATTCCAAGAGATTTCTTCTTCCATAATCATCAGCATACATTGTTTCTTCCACCACATTCTTCACTCATCTACTATACCATCTCCACCTTTCACAGTTTTATTCCACGACCATCATTAATTCCATGACTTTTAAACGACTTAGGCTATCTAGGTGTTTTGAGTGGTCAAACAATGTATCAGTCTTGACAAATTAATTAGACTAGTTGGGGCGACTAATCAATCAAACCAATCAAGCATATTAGGCATATTATACTAGTTTATTAACGTCGAACAGAATAACGATTATTCTGGAAGTAAAAGATTAAAGGAGAATTGTGAAAGAAAATAAATACGAGAAATTGAGAAAAATGAAGAGAAAGTCGTGACAGCACCGTTTCTAAAATTTTACCAAAAAAGAAAATATGTATTCAATTATCAAAACTGATCGAAAATAATTAAACATGCCTATAAATAGATCATAAACCAAACCCTTATATTATTTCAGATGTTTAAAATCATCGTAGAACTCATCTTAAAAGTTTTTCTACGAACACTAGTTTTACCTCCGACGTAGTCACGCATCTATCCTTTAAGAACACTAGATTCTTCTGAGAATGTAATGTAATCATTAGAAATCTTCAGGTAACTCAATTCATTGTTTAGATTTGATTGAGTTCTTAGCAAACTGATTTCTTTATCATTTGAAAGTACTAACTAATCGATCTTCATTTTGTCAATTTTTTCAGGCACGCATGCCCTCCATGGCGAACTCAATTCCACACCCCCATCACCCTCGCTACCAATCCAAACCCTTCACCTTAACCTGCCCTAATCAAACCACCCCACTATCCAACCTTTGCCGGAGGACGACGGCGACGATAGCAATAGCATCGCCGCCCTCTCCCTCTCCCTCTCCCTCTCCTTATGAACATCCTCCCTTCACGTCCTTTGGAAACTCCTATCGTTCTTGCCCATCTTACTTTCGATGGATTCATGAAGACCTAAAGCCTTGGGCATCGACTGGGATCACGCGTGACATGGTGGAACGTGCCCAGCCGATGGCCGCATTCCGCCTGCTAGTCATCAGCGGTCGGCTGTATGTGGAGCAGTACCACCACGTTTTCCAGACACGCGACCTCTTCACTTTATGGGGCTTCATCCAGCTCGCCAACCGCTTCCCCGGTCAGCTCCCAGACCTAGACCTCATGTTCAATTGTGAGGACCCGCCCACCGTCAAGAACTCCCCCTCACCCCCGCCTCTCTTTCGCTATTGCAAGGATGACACCACCGTCGACATCGTCTTCCCCGACTGGTCCTTCTGGGGCTGGTAATTAATTAATTTATTTATTTATTTATATATAATTGCTATTATTTTTATATATCATTATTTTAGGGCTGAGATTAATATAAAGCCGTGGAAGAAATTGAGTGAGGAAATGAAGGAGGCCAACAAGAAGTTGAAGTGGAAAAAGAGGCATCCATATGCATATTGGAAGGGCAATCAAGGGGTGTCTGCCCATCGACAAGACCTCATGAGGTGTAACCCTAGCAAAGCTCATGACTGGAATGCCCGAGTTCATAATCAGGTTCATTTCATTTTAATAATTAATTGTTAATATATGCTATAACAATCGTGGATGTCCAACAGGATTGGGAATCAGAGATCAAGAACGGGTTTAAGGAGTCAAACCTCGCTGAACAATGCACCTATAGGTACTTTAATTTGCATGTACATACACATATGAATAATCTTATCTACCTATTGAACTTGAACTTGAACTTGCTATAAGGTACAAGATCTTTGTAGAGGGAAGGTCATGGTCAGTGAGTGAGAAATACACTTTGGCCTGCGACTCGCCCAACTTATTCGTGACGACGCACTTCTACGACTTCATGACGAGGAACTTGATGCCCGGACAACATTTTTGGCCTATCAATGAAAATAGCATATGCAGGTCGATTAAATTTGCAGTCGATTGGGGCAACAAAAACCAGGACAAAGTAAGTCATCATATATATTGAGATTATAAATTTAGTTCATTATATTCTTTAGCCTCTAATCCTTGTGTTGGTTTGATGGAGAGCAGGCACAAAAGATAGGAAAGGAAGGAAGTGGGTTCATTTTGGACCAAGTGAGCATGGATTATGTATACCAATACATGTTACATCTACTGACTGAATACGCCAAGTTGTTGCGTTACAAGCCGAGTTTGCCGGAGAAGGCCACCGAATTGTGTTTGGAATCGATGGCCTGCGACAAGGGAAGGGAAGGTGAGGGAGTTCTTGATGGAGTCGATGGTGAGTTGGGCTAGCGATGCAGAGCCATGCACGTTGCCTCCTCCCTACAGCGCACAAGAGTTGCAAGAGTTGAGGTCGAAGAAGATTGCGGCTATCAAGCAAGTGGAGAAATGGGAGAGGGAAGCTTGGGACAAAGGACATTAACTAACTAGCTACCTAATTGATCCTATCTACTTAATTTGATCGATCACTTGCAGTTTATATATTGTTGATTTACTTTTGAGTTTTAGAAGTAGTGGATAAAATCGATTATGACAAGAAATATAATGAACAAAAGATTATTTAGCCATCTCAAAAGGAAATGCTTTTATGGTGTTGTTTGGAAGGGAAGGCAAGGCAATAAAAACCTAAACCCGAAAACCTGAAAATCCTAGAATCCTAAACCCTAATCTAAAAATTCATCTGGGAACATACATGATGGAGACATTTAATAAATGCAATAAGGAGGAGATAACTGTGTTCAAATTCTACCTACGATAATAATATCATTATCAGGTCAATGTGTCGTCGTTGGTCCAGTCAAATGAATATCTCAAGGAATATGAAGGATAAAAGTATATAGACTGCTCCATTTTCGAACTCAAATTTTGACAAAAGTAATTAGCTAATTGACTTTGACAGATCTAGTTATAAATCAAAATCCCCCAAGCATCTATTCGACCAATTCAAAATGGACAGCAGAGGAGGCTGCTTGTCCCTACCAATTTCCAGAATAACATGCAAGAAATTAAACGACTTCGAGATTGACAGTCCCAACTGTTTGGGCATCAAATTCCATCGTTGAAATGTAAGACTATCCTTGGCAATAGTCCATATATTGCTCTAGAATATAATTTAAAAAGAAGAAGAAGAAGAAAAATTCTAGGTCTGACTCTCTAATCTCAAACTATCATCCAAATAAAGACACAAAGAGGTGCTTGTCCTTTTATCGATATTTCACCTCAAGTCGATATAAAATAAGACAACATGAAGAATACCACAATTTATATATCTCATTCATATTCTCCCATGTGCTTTATTACGGACCCATATGACATATGAGTAAAGTATTTTAGAGAAATTGATTTCTGTATATTCAAAAGTTTTGGTGCCAGTGACGAGGAAGCAAGCAGCTACATTAGACGTGTATAACATGTACTTATCAACAGTCATGTTTCACAAAGTTTACGATGATCCAACAATTGAAATGATTGAGGAAACCATGCAGCTTCCAACTGATTGGTGCCAACATTACTAAGAGAAACCATATAATTCAAGGTACGGGCACAACTAGAAATCAATCAAGATAATTCCAAGACTACAGAATGAGCAGATTAAAATAATTGCATGAACTCGAACAATTTCACAAGATAACTTGCAAATGGCTACAATAATGTCTTTGAAAAACATACCTCAGCCATTTGTTTGCGCCCACAAAGCACAGCACCAGTGATGAAGGATTTAGTATATCTTTAGCTCTTGAAAAAAACTGCCTGCAATGTCGCAAAATCATATTTGACAGGAAGTAGAGTTTATAAAGAAAAATTAATCGGTCAGAAGAATTACCTCTGCATATCCTCTTTCGCCACTCCATCTTTCATCAAGTTGTGACAGAACAGGTATTATTTTCACTCCAGTTGATTCCTAGTCCTTGAATCTCTCCCAAACAGAATCACATTCAATTTCTTCAATAAATTTAATGATATTAAGATTTATAATCATGGTTGAATGATGGACTCATATCTGAGACCTGATATGTCGTTCTTTGAAGGTTTCTAGATCCATAGTAAAGGCTCACATCTTGTCTTTCAGTGGCACCAAAACCTGACTCGATTAGTGAACAAATGGGACTGTCACGACCATTCAAATACGATAAAGACATTAACAAACAATGCAAACCTGCCAACAACTGATTAAAAAATGTAGTATAGTAGAGAACTTGTACAGGATTCTGCAAACAAACAGGTAATAAGCTAAAGAGTCAGCCAAAAATGTTCCAATAGTTCCAGGAAACAAACAAAATGTAAAGTTGTCAGAGATTAGCCGATTGTACCTAGGTATGAAAGTAACAAACATCAACTATTGTGTAAAACAGATATTTAGGTCAGCTATATGGATCTCATCAAGCCATCGATGATCATACCTAAGCATTCAAAAAACATCAACTACGACAGTGTAATAGATATCTGAGTCAGCTAGATGTATCTCGTGAGCCCATTGAGCCATATGTGGTGCCATATACAACTCAAATTAGTCCAATTTCGATAGCATTTTCCACTGCTATATAACGTCCTCAACGATCAAGTCTTTATCCCACTACTTACGGCAATTGGACTGGATCCCCTATTATATCTTCATCTATATTTAAATGAATTATATTTTATTTTATGGTTGTTAACCAACTCTTCTTTGGTAACCCTCTGCTTCGATTTAATCTCATATAGCCTAATGGGGTATTGGTTGTTTTGCCGCTGATATACATACACTAAAACAGGTTTTAAAAAAAACAAATAATTGAAGCATAGACAAATGGAACGTATGGAAAATACCAATACAAAGTGAATTTTTCATCCTATTTCAATCAAATTGCCCATCGTGAAAGGGAAAATACTAATACAACCAAAGAAAAAGAAACTCTTTTATATGAAAGACAAAGGCGCAGCCAAAGGATTTTCAAGCAAAAAAGTTAGCATCTTGAGAAAAGTTGAAATGTAGCAGGAACTTCTACATGGAAACAAGAGCAGAACCCTACCTGATTCCAGATCCGGTGGCAAATATGAGGACGGTGGGAAAGGAGTCAGGAGGCGAGATAAGGTCTACCGGAATGAGGCGAGATAAGGTCTACCGGAAATCCCTTGCCCATGACCACACTCAGCGCCCAAGCCCGCACAGAAGGTCGACGGTGGAGCCGGGGGACCTCTTGGCGAGAAATTGGAACTCGCCACGGGAGGAGGCGAAGGATGGCGGGGAAGAGACGGCGAAAAGGGCGGGTTTTCGGCCTCGGGGACGCCGATCTGAAGGTACTGGCCCGGGGCGGTGAAGGATGCCGCCAGATCGGGAGCGTCGGAGATGTCCACGGCGACGTGGAATAGGGAGGCGTCCACGCCCGCGGGGGCGACGAGGTTGAGGGGCGACTGGGTCCAGGTCGCGGCGTCCTGCCTGACGGAGGCGGCGACGACGGCAGTGAGGGCGCATCGAATTTTTTATATATATATATATATATATGGAATAAAATATGATTATTATTTTTAAAATATATGAATTTGAATGGTAAATATTTATAATTATGGTTACGATAAAATTTAATCAAAATTTTTTTAATCGATAAATTTTACTTTTTTATTAAT
>NC_133861.1:930750-959114 GCF_044706935.1 Curcuma longa
ATATATCATTTTAGGGCTGAGATCAATATAAAGCCGTGGAAGAAATTGAGTGAGGAAATGAAGGAGGCCAACAAGAAGTTGAAGTGGAAAAAGAGGCATCCATATGCATATTGGAAGGGCAATCAAGGGGTGTCTGCCCATCGACAAGACCTCATGAGGTGTAACCCTAGCAAAGCTCATGACTGGAATGCCCGAGTTCACAATCAGGTTCATTTCATTTTAATAATTAATTGTTAATATATGCTATAACAATGGTGGATGACCAACAGGATTGGGAATCAGAGATCAAGAACGGGTTTAAGGAGTCAAACCTCGCTGAACAATGCACCTATAGGTACTTTAATTTGCATGTATATACACATATGAATAATCTTATCTACCTATTGAACTTGAACTTGAACTTGCTATAAGGTACAAGATCTTTGTAGAGGGAAGGTCATGGTCAGTGAGTGAGAAATACACTTTGGCCTGCGACTCGCCCAACTTATTCGTGACGACGCACTTCTACGACTTCATGACGAGGAACTTGATGCCCGGACAACATTTTTGGCCTATCAATGAAAATAGCATATGCAGGTCGATTAAATTTGCAGTCGATTGGGGCAACAAAAACCAGGACAAAGTAAGTCATATATACATATTGAGATTATAAGTTTAGTTCATTATATTCTTTAGCCTCTAATCCTTGTGTTGGTTGGATCGAGCGAGAGCAGGCACAAAAGATAGGAAAGGAAGGAAGCGGGTTCATTTTGGACCAAGTGAGCATGGATTATGTATACCAATACATGTTACATCTACTGACTGAATACGCCAAGTTGTTGCGTTACAAGCCGAGTTTGCCAGAGAAGGCCACTGAATTGTGTTTGGAATCGATGGCCTGTGACAAGGAAGAAGGGAAGGTGAGGGAGTTCTTGATGGAGTCGATGGTGAGGTGGGCTAGCGATGCAGAGCCGTGCACATTGCCTCCTCCCTACAGCGCAGAAGAGTTGCAAGAGTTGAAGTCGAAGAAGATTGCGGCTATCAAGCAAGTGGAGAAATGGGAGAGAGAAGCTTGGGACAAAGGGCATTAACTAGCTACCAACCTACCTAATTGATCCTACTTAATTTGATCGATCACTTACAGTTTATACATTGTTGATTTACTTTTGAGTTTTAGAAGTAGCGCATAGAATCGATTATGACAAGAAATTTAATGAACAAAAGATTATTTAGCCATCTCAAAAGGAAATGCTTTGCTGATGTTGTTTGGAAGGCAAGGCAATAAAACCCAAAAACCCTAAAATCGAAAACCTTAAAACCTAAATCCTAAACTTTAAACCCTAATCTAAAAATTCATCTGAGAACATACATGATGGAGATATTTAATACATACAATGAGGAGATACTGTGTTCAAATTCTACCTACGATAATAATATCATCATCAGTTCAATGTGTCGGTTCAGTCAAATGAATATCTCAAGGAATATGAAGGATATAAGTATATAGACTGCTCCATTTTCGAACTCAAATTTTGACAAAAGAAATTAGCTAATTGACTTTGACAGATCTAGTTATAAATCAAAATCCCCCAAGCATCTATTCGAGCAATTCAAAATGGGCAGCAGAGGAGGCTGCTTGTTCCTACCAATTTCCAGAATAACATGCAAGAAATTAAACGACTTCGAGATTGACAGTCCCAACTGTTTGGGCATCAAATTCCATCGTTGAAATGTAAGACTATCCTCGGCAATAGTCCATATATTGCTCTAGAATATAATTTAAAAAGAAGAAGAAGAAGAAAAATTCTAGGTCTGACTCTCTAATCACAAACTATCATCCAAATAAAGACACAAAGAGGTGCTTGTCCTTTTATCGATATTTCACCTCAAGTCGATATAAAATAAGACAACATGAAGAATACCACAATTTATATATCTCATTCATATTCTCCCATGTGCTTTATTACGGGCCCATATGACATATGAGTAAAGTATTTTAGAGAAATTGATTTCTGTATATTCAAAAGTTTTGGTGCCAGTGACGAGGAAGCAAGCAGCTACATTAGACGTGTAGAACATGTACTTATCAACAGTCATGTTTCACAAAGTTTACGATGATCCAACAATTGAAATGATTGAGGAAACCATGCAGCTTCCAACTGATTGATGCCAACATTACTAAGAGAAACCATATAATTCAAGGTACGGGCACAATTAGAAATCAATCAAGATAATTCCAAGACTACAGAATGAGCAGATTATAATAATTGCATGGACTCGAACAATTTCACAAGATAACTTACAAAATGGCTACAATAATGTCTTTGAAAAACATACCTCAGCCACTTGTTTGCGCCCACAAAGCACAGCACCAGTGATGAAGGATTTAGTATATCTTTAGCTCTAGAAAAAAGGTGTATGCAATGTCGTAAAAACATATTTGACAGGAAGTAGAGTTTATAAAGAAAAATTAATCAGTCAGAAGAATTACCTCTGCATATCCTCTTTCGCCACTCCATCTTTCATCAAGTTGTGACAAAACAGGTATTATTTTCACTCCAGTTGATTCCTAGTCCTTGAATCTCTCCCAAACAGAATCACATTCAATTTCTTCAATAAATTTAATGATATTAAGATTTATAATCATGGTTGAATGATGGACTCATATCTGAGACCTGATATGTCGTTCTTTGAAGGTTTCTAGATCCATAGTAAAGGCTCACATCTTGTCTTTCAGTGGCACCAAAACCTGACTCGATGAGTGAACAAATGGGACTGTCACGACCATTCAAATACGATAAAGACATTAACAAACAATGCAAACCTGCCAACAACTGATTAAAAAATGTAGTATAGTAGAGAACTTGTACAGGATTCTGCAAACAAACAGGTAATAAGCTAAAGAGTCAGCCAAAAATGTTCCAATAGTTCCAGGAAACAAACAAAATGTAAAGTTGTCAAAGATTAGCCGATTGTACCTAGGTATGAAAGTAACAAACATCAACTATTGTGTAAAACAGATATTTAGGTCAGCTATATGGATCTCATCAAGCCATCGATGATCATACCTAAGCATTCAAAAAACATCAACTACGACAGTGTAATAGATATCTGAGTCAGCTAGATGTATCTCGTGAGCCCATTGAGCCATATGTGGTGCCATATACAACTCAAATTAGTCCAATTTCGATAGCATTTTCCACTGCTATATAACGTCCTCAACGATCAAGTCTTTATCCCACTACTTACGGCAATTGGACTGGATCCCCTATTATATCTTCATCTATATTTAAATGAATTATATTTTATTTTATGGTTGTTAACCAACTCTTCTTTGGTAACCCTCTGCTTCGATTTAATCTCATATAGCCTAATGGGGTATTGGTTGTTTTGCCGCTGATATACATACACTAAAACAGGTTTTAAAAAAAACAAATAATTGAAGCATAGACAAATGGAACGTATGGAAAATACCAATACAAAGTGAATTTTTCATCCTATTTCAATCAAATTGCCCATCGTGAAAGGGAAAATACTAATACAACCAAAGAAAAAGAAACTCTTTTATATGAAAGACAAAGGCGCAGCCAAAGGATTTTCAAGCAAAAAAGTTAGCATCTTGAGAAAAGTTGAAATGTAGCAGGAACTTCTACATGGAAACAAGAGCAGAACCCTACCTGATTCCAGATCCGGTGGCAAATATGAGGACGGTGGGAAAGGCGTCAGGAGGCGAGATAAGGTCTACCGGAATGAGGCGAGATAAGGTCTACCGGAAATCCCTTGCCCATGACCACACTCAGCGCCCAAGCCCGCACAGAAGGTCGACGGTGGAGCCGGGGGACCTCTTGGCGAGAAATTGGAACTCGCCACGGGAGGAGGCGAAGGATGGCGGGGAAGAGACGGCGAAAAGGGCGGGTTTTCGGCCTCGGGGACGCCGATCTGAAGGTACTGGCCCGGGGCGGTGAAGGATGCCGCCAGATCGGGAGCGTCGGAGATGTCCACGGCGACGTGGAATAGGGAGGCGTCCACGCCCGCGGGGGCGACGAGGTTGAGGGGCGACTGGGTCAAGGTCGCGGCGTCCTGCCTGACGGAGGCGGCGACGACGGCAGTGAGGGCGCATCGAATTTTTTATATAATATATATATATATGGAATAAAATATGATTATTATTTTTAAAATATATGAATTTGAATGGTAAATATTTATAATTATGGTTACAATAAATTTTAATCAAAATTTTTTTAATCGATAAATTTTACTTTTTTATTAATCATATTAGATTTATCAATAATTTTTAAAATTTTAATTTTTCATAAATCAAAATTAAATTTAATCATTTTTAATATTTTACGTATTTGATTGATAATTTTAATTTTTTTACTATTAAAGTTAGATTTAATCAATAATTTATATTTATTTTTATTAAAATGTAATCCATAATTTTTTAGTTTTTTATTGATAAATTTTAATTTACGGATAAAATTAGGTTTAAGAATTAAAAATATTTATAGATTAAACTTATTAGTAATTGATCTATTTTTATAAAAATACTAGGGCAACTATCAAAAAGGCTCCCTTTATTTACCGTATCATCAACATCGTGCTCTATTTTAAATTTTTTTTATCAAAAGAGCGTCTCACCCTTACAAAATGACACAAATATCCTCTGACACACGCACATATTGTAATAGTTACGATTTTGTAATTGCTACAATTGAGTTATTACACGGTTGTAGAAGCTCAGTTCCATAACTACTACAACTTGTATAAAATTTATTAACGAATAAAATAAATATAAATTATTAAAAGACATTATCAGAAAATTTTAATAATGAATAATAAGTGTTTGATAACCTGCTAAAAGTTGACAAAAATAATAAAATACCATCAAAATTCAAAAATAATAAACATCACATGATAACTATTTATTTTTGAGGAATAATAGCCCATTGGAAAGTGAAAAAATGATTTGTTCAAGTCTTTAAATTTGCAACCTCAGTTGATTCCGCTTTAGAATTAATTTCCAACAGTTGCCTTAGCTTTCTTTGCTTTGTAGTCTTCCACAGCGAGGTAGAAGGTACGCCTTACGAGGCCGATGCAGATGAACGTCAGAACCGGGATATTAAGGGATTTGGCAACTTCTCTATAAAACATCACAATAGACAGTAAACATGGTTAGCTAATTAAAAAAAAAGATAAATCATAATTAAGGGGAATATTAAGGGATTTGGCAACTTCTCTATATTTTCTAGTCTATCTAAACATGGTTAGCTAATTTATAAAAAGGATAAATCATAATTAATGCATATCAAATCATTCTTAAAATAAAACAAAGTGAGACAATCCTATTTCTACGAATTAAAAAGCCATTACCAAAATTATAATTTCCAAATAAGATAATATATTTTATAATATTAAATCCACCACAAATTAATATTGAAATCATGCCATGGTGTGTTTAATTGTTGCCTAGTCCAAAGACTGATACAAAAGTTTTAGACAAAAAGTAAAGCATAATAGACAAATAAATGTTAATTATCCTAGTCTGCATAAAAATAAACTTTCCTTACTAAATTAGTTAAGTGTTCTTGGCTGTTCTACATCTTAATTATATTGTGATGGAAATATATATATGATGTTGTATATTAACAACTAACTATTTGAATGGTACACTTACTCGTCTGTCATCGACAGCACTTCCTCCATATGTTTCCCCTTCATCCATTTTAGAACTGCAGTTGATAAAAAAAATTATTATGATGACTAATAATGCAAAATAATTTAAGTGATTATAAAGAAAAGAGGAGCAAGTAATTATTACATACAAAATTGGAAAATATACCGTGATTGAAGAATAACATCTAAATTAAAGATTGTGTATTATGTCATTGAATGATGCAATGGAGGAAAAACATATAGAATTAATGGGAATAAAGGAAGAATGAGGATATATGTGATCATACAGAGATACATTGTTGCGATGAATTCGTGAAGACCAAAGATCTTGAAGAAGACGTCCACGATCTTCCCGGAGTCATCGTCAACCTTGATCTGGAGCTTCATCCCTTTATCGTCGGATTCGTCGTCTGTTGCGTTGAAGAACCCCGTCCCAACCGAGGGATCATTCTTGTCAAAGGATGATCCGAAGTTCCAATAATTCTCAGAGTCATCCACCACCGTCTCGTCGTATCCTCGCTCGGCCGCGGCCCACATCACTTCGTCGCATGTTGGCGTGCGAATGAGCCCCGTACCAACCGAGGGATCGTTTTTGCCAAAGGATGATCTGGCGTTTCTAAAATTCTCCAAGTCCTCCACCACCTCCACCACCTTATCCACCACCCTATCGTGGTATCCTCGCTCGGCCGCCGCCGCCGCCACCCGAGCCCGTCGCCCCAATCCAAACCCTAGAATTCGCCATCCTGCAACCCTCAACATCCTTTCGTCGTCGTGCCTCTCTCTATTCCTCAGGTCGTAGGTTTTTATAGGTCGTTGCTTGTTGGGATGTGGATCGGGTCCCTGAAGAAATAGTATTTAAAGAAGAATATTTAGATTACTTAGGCAATTTTATTATATAAAAATTTATATAATTTACTATATAATTTTGAAATAACAATTGTATTCTATAATTTTTTTTAAAAAATATAACAACTTCTATAATATAAAAATAAATAAAATTTACTATTTAATCAAGATAATAATTAATTAATTAATCATCTTATCAATGAATGTTATAAGAACGGTTTGATCAAGATAATAACTAATAAATTATCTTATCAATAGCATTCTTTTCGCTTGCTCAGCTCGCGTAGTAAGAGTATTTAAAGAATATCTAAATTACTTAGGCAACATATTAATTAATCATCTTATTAATGAATATTATAACAAACGATTTGATCAAGATAATAACTTATAAATTATTTTATTGATGGTGTCTTTTTTACTTGCTCGGGTCTAGAGGTGAGCAAATCAGTTAAACCAAATAAATCGATCGATCAAACTGAACTGAATTTTTAATTCGGTTCGGTTATTTCGGAAATTTGATTAGTTTTTTAAAAAAATCGGTTAATTCAGTTAATTCGGTTCGGTTTCGGTTTTAAATTTTCTTATTCGGTTAAACTGAATAAACCGAATTAATTAAATTAAAAAAATAATTTATAAATTTTAAGTAAATAAATTTATCAATCTCTAATTTATTAATAAAATATTTATAATATTAAAAAAAATTAGATTAATTCATTAATTCGGTCGAAAACCGAATTAACCGATAAAATATCGGTTCGATTTGTTCGGTTTTTATTGGAAAATTCGGTCGGTTCGGTTGATTCGAAAAAAATCGATTTATTCGGTTTTCGGTTAATTCGATTCGGTTCGGTTTGGTTTTAACCGAATACTCACTCCTGCTCGGGTCCATGTAGAAAGAGTATTTAATGAATATCTAAATTACTTAGGTAACGTATTATATAAAAATTTATATATAATATATTAATTTACTACATAATTTTGAAATAACAATTGTATTCTATATAATTAAGACAGAGGACATGATGTTTTACTTTGCCACGTTCTATACCAAATTGTGCTTATTGCCACCATCCAAATACGAAAAGATGCGTATTTTATTTCTTCGTGCATTTGTTTGTATATTTGTAAACCTTTTTTTTATAACAATTTTGTATTTTACAATTATTCTAAACATCTACTTAATATTTTATATATCTAATTCCACAAGGCAATAAATTAAGCCACATGGCAATAAATTCATCATTTCATTTAATTTATTTATTTTAAGGCAATTTTCCTAATTAAAAGGCTCCTATTAGTTTTGCCTAAAAAATCTTCATCCTCACCTTTTATACTGTAATTAATTTTAAATCAGAATTTAATTGACTATTAAAATAGCGGAATGAATAATGATATATATATATATATATCTTTATGATTGTCTAGAACCTTTAATATTATACGTACGTACAAATTATATAACATATTTTAGCATTTAACTAAGTTTTAATAAAAACTTTATTGACTGTCAAAGTAAGAGTACGTAATTATATGTAAATTTGTAATAGGGATATCAATAATCATAATATAAATATTAAGAAAACGAAACAAATTCAACTCATTGTCCGTGATGGAGTAAAATAATATGCTTCGAATCACATTGGTAAATAATTTATTTTAAAGAAGAGAAATACCAATAATTTCATTTTTAAGGTGTTATTGAATAAATCTTAATTTAATTTGTACTTATCATTAATTATTGTCTATAAGTTTTTAATTTCTCAGTGGCCGGCCTAGAAATTAAACTCTTTCTTTCCCAGTGTCAGTCTCCACTAAGGCCAACATGCAAGTTGATGAGACGAGTCAATTGTTAGGTTTTTGCTATCAATTGCATCTAACTTCTAGATTTCTTGGGCTAATAACTACTCTTACTAAAATTATTTAATGTAAATTTTAAATTTCACAACCTTGAAGTTCATAAATCTAGTCAACTCGATCGCTCCTGTTAATGGAGGATCATCTTTGGCCTATGACATGAACATGTCAAAAAAAGTATGATTTTGACTAAAGCACCTCTACAAATCATACAACCAAGGCACCTATACATGGTCACAACTATGAAGGCAGGTTGACTTAATTAATATTTGTATGAAGAATTTTTAAGGTATTGGTCTCATCAATTAAGTCTTTACATGTGTATCTCTCAAACCTTCATAATTCATAACGATATAGGCATTATAAACACTTTTGTAAACCTAACATATTTAAGGAGAATTTTCATAGACCAACTCTTGCACAATGAATTCAGTATAGGTATAATCTCTAACAAACTAGATCTAATTATTTCGAGTCGATGACCTTGTCCCCGTTTGGTCTAATCTTTATCAATCAGCTTATAAGCATGATTTGATTGCCTAACCTAGCCCATTAGGTAGTAGAATTTAATTGTTGGTGAACTCACCCCTTGATTAAGGTTGACCAGGTTCGAAATGAGATTCAATATTTGATCAATATATTTGATGGTTTGAGCAAAATATCAAGTATGTTAAGTTGACTGAATACTCGATATGAAAAACCCCAAATGGATCATGATTGATTGAACACTTGACAGTTGAAAGTCCAACATAGAATTAAAAATAGAAAAGTTTAAGTAGGTCATGATTGATTGAGCACTTGAAAATTAGAAGTTCAATATGGAGTTGACAAAGAAAAAAATACAAGTGGATCATGGTTGATCACTACAAAAAAACAGTGATTTTGTGATGAAATTGGCGATGAAAAAATAAAAAAATTTTGTCGCTAAATCGTTTTGTGACGACTCTAGCGATAAAAACTTTTTCGTTGCCAAAAGCCTGTCGCAACTATTGGCGATGAAAGTTTTCAAATTCGTCGCAAAATTTGCGACGAATCTTAAATTCGTCGCAAAATTTACGACGAATCTTAAATTCATCACAAAATTTAGCAACAAAATAGTATTTTCATTCCAAAAGATAGCGACAAAAAAAATTTCGTGGCAAAGTTTGCGACGAAAAACTAATTTGTCGCTAACTTTCGGGAAATCGGACGGAAATGTCGACGATTAAATTGGCGACGAAAAATGATTTTTTATCACAAATTGGCGACGAAAAATCATTTTCATCGCCAATTTGACTCGAAGGTGGATTCGACTGCCGTGAAGCTCTAGTCGAGTCGTTAAATCTTCTGTTCGCCATCAGTCGACTGGCCTTCAAGGTCAGTTGACTGAAATCCAAAAACGACTCGACTGGAGTTAAATCCAGTCGACTGATGAGGCATAACAGGTGTGAAAACTTTGTGCCAGTCGACTGATCTGCCCACTTCTGTCGACTGGCACTAGTGAAAAAGGGCTGAAATGAATTCTTGAACCGGTGGTTGGCGACGAATATCTAGTTTTCGTCGCTAATTGACGACAAAAAACCAATTTTCATCGCAAATTGATGACGAAAATTGATTTTTTATCGCCAACTTGCCTCGGAGATTATTGTTTCACAAATTTGACGACGAATCAGGTAAATTCATCGCCAATTGGAAACGAATCCATGTTTTCGTCGCAAAAGTGGCGACGAAAAATTCTAATTCGTCGTAGAATTTATGATACAACAGTAAAGTTTCGATATTTTTGCGACAAAACCTAGATTCGTCGTAAATTTCATCGCAAATTAAAAAAAATTTGACAGCTTCGATTTGTTTCTCCGAAATATGAAACCTGTTTATAATACAATATCACCAATCACATATAAAAATATAATACAAACATATTGTAACGCCCGCCCTTAGGTGGGGCGGCGGACGCTACATTTTCTTTTTCGTTCATATAATTATACATATGAATCACAAACATTGCAGCGAAAATTAAACATTCATACATGATAGTGATGTATTCATATGTGATTGGAAACCTTTCTAATAAACCTTTCTAATTCAAAACTAATTCAAGCATGTCTGGGTATCTAGATCTAACTAAAAAAAACATAGCTAGGGACAGATGTATTAAGGGGCTCGGGGGGGGGGGGGGGGGGCCATGGCCCTCCCAGCCTAAGTTGAACCTTTAATGTGTTTAGACCCTTAGGGTTACTAGTTAATAGGTTTTAGGGTTAATGGGTTGTTGATCTATTGGATCCTAAACCAACCCGATAAGCCGATAAGGAAACCTAGAAATCGCGAGTTTGCCTTCATTGGGTCCCGATCGCGCCTCCGTCTTCTTCGTGTCTTCGTCGGGCGCGGCGGCAACAACTTCAGCTTGGATTGCTGGCGATCTGCAAGGTGGCTGAGGACGCCGATGAGTGAAGGGTGGATTGGGCAGTGTCGGTAACAGGGTCAATCGACGGCAGCAGTGGCGTGAAGGGCAGACCGGGAGAGTCAAAGAGAAGAAGTAAATCGGGTGAGTATATTATGCTATGTTAGGTTTTTGTGCTAAGGATTATAAATGTTAATTTAGTTATTCTTTATTTTTTTATATAATTATTTAAGTGATTAAGTTTGTACTTAGGTCCTTGATATGTATCTTTGGGCAATTCTTTTGTTCAAATGAGTATATCGTTTTCATTATATGGCCCCCCCCCAAATATGAAATCCTGGATCCGCCCCTGAACATAGCATATCATTCTTAACCAGAACCATAACTCAACATGTAAAGTTAGACTAAACATCCATAACATAAAGTAAATCCAAACATCCCAAAAAGGTGAAATATAAAACATGCAAGTACTAAGTTCAGAATCTAGAATGGTAATAGGATCGTTCTCTGCCAAGTCACTACCACACACACACTTGCCCTTCCTGCTGCTTCCCATTCCTTAGTAACCTTTAGTTTGATCTGCAACATAAGAAGGTAAACTATAAGCACGAAGACTTAGTAAGCTTCTTTCCTACTCACAAAAATTCAAACGTCACATAAGGCATGAATGTACATCACATAAATAAAACACATAAAGCATGAATACACATTAGCATTAAATGAAACACATAAGCATGAATACACCTTAGCATTAAATCATGTGCATAAACAATGAGGATGCTTTTTGAAAACATATATATAGTAGTTAAACATAATCATCATCATCATCCTTGTTGTGGTCCTCGGTTTGTACCCATTCATCATTTACGCGCATTCCTAAGTAAGTACGAGGTAGCTAGTCTCGACCTACTAGGGTACTAGGCATATTATCCTTCAACCTAGGGGCATTCTTAAGGTACCCATCCCTTAGACCCTTTCAGGATCCGGTACAAGCCATGCATAAAGTAAAATAGCATACATGATTTCCTTTCTTTTCATAGTGAATGTTCTTTAAACATTCCATTACTCATAAGTCATGCATAGCATAAATATACATTCAAGTATAAGTATCAACATGATTCTTGAAGCATAACACAACATAAAATATAATCTCAACACATATAACATGGTATGGAGTAAAGCATAACATCATAGAAAAACAATATATACACATGCCAACTTATCACTTCATGGATCATAAACCATCCCTTAAATTTCATACCACTTGTAATTAATACAATTCAAAGCATAACCAACCATGGATGAATATAATTGGAACCCTAATCCAACCAAACCCTAATCCTTCCTTGAGTGGCCGTAACCTACATGGGTTCATCATGGCATGAAAATTCTTACAACTTGAAATTTATACATATTTAAGCATAACCAAACATGGATGAACATAATTGAAACCCTAATCCAACCAAACCCTAATTCTTCCTTGAGTGGTCGAAATCTACAAGCATGGTTTCTTCATGATTTTCAACCACATCACACAAGTAAACATAAATTTCATAAATACAATAGTTAGAACCATTATGTTGCAGGTGAAGGAAGTCTTACCTCTTGTGCTAGGGTTCCCAAAATAATTATGTGCCCTAGAAGTAAAAGATGAAATATCTTGCCTTAAGAATCCCCTTTGTTCCTCTTTGCTTCCCCTAGAATCCCCAAGTCTTCACTAGATCTCCTTGTGAGCCTTGTTGATGGAGAGAAGCCCTAAAGGAATTTCGATAATGGGAGAAAAGGAAAGAGGAGGTTTCGGTGAAGAAGAGAAAAGAAGGGAATGGGAGGTTTCAAAATGTCTTTGGCATTTTTTTCTCTCATCAATTACTTATAGTGAATGAAGGGAATGAGAGGTTTCGGCCATAGAAGAAAATGCCTTCATTACTCATAGTAAATGAAGGGTTATGTGTCTTTTCACTTGGTGTCTCTTCACTTTTCATGGTGCCTCTTCATGTGCCCAACACATATCTACAATTTCCCTTATCCTTCTAATAGCACATCCTTGCTAGGGCTCATGGTTACCTTATGTATTCCTAAAGCTTGCCACTACCTAAGGTCCAAGGTTTAATCCTTGGCACCAACATTTTTCTTACTCTTTTTCTTTTACTTTTGGCAAAGCCCACATAAGGTAAAGTCCAACAAGAGTTATGCTATTCTTTTTAATCACATGGAGCCCATTGGATTTTAGGATAAAACACTACTAGTGATCCATTAAGGATTTTCACCATTAAAGTCCATGTTGTTAGTGCAGGAAGCACTAGCAGATCAAACCTGAGTTTTGATTATGGAACTAGGATCAAGTTAAGTATGTGGTTTGGCTAACCAGGTTGAATTGAGCTTGCAGAAAACAGGTTAAGTCCTAGTGCTGCTAGGCATGAAGTCTTGGCAGAGTCAAAGTGCACCAGGCAGAAGTCTGGACTTGGTCAGGAGGACCAAGTTGCAGAAGGACTGGACTTGGTCAGGAGGACCAAGTTGCAGTAGAAGAATGGACTGATCAGGAGGATCAGTTGCATTTCAAGTCCTGGGGGGCAACGACAGAGCCGAGCACAAGTCCAACGGGTCAGGAGGACTCGGTTGGCATCAGGTAAATTCTCCCGAGGGAGTGGGTGAGGACGCGTTCCTACGAGGAACAGTAGGCGCCGGTCTAACCCAGGATCTCACCGGAGATCCGAAGTTAAGACTCGAAGTTGGTTCGGTGAACCGACTTGATCCTTTACATGTTATATTTGAGCTAACTTGTTGTGCAGGAAGGAAAAGCCCGACGAAAGCCAACTCCGGACGAAAAATCTGATTTTTCGGGTCTGGAGTCGACCCAGATGGGTTCTGGAGTCGACTCCAGCCGAATCAGCCTGAATCCGGAAGTCAGCGCGTCGAGTTTTCCGCCAGATCAGCCTGGAGTCGACTCAGGTGAGGTTTTGAGTCGACTCAGGGTCAAAATCTTATCGCCGCTGCCGCCACCGCGACTGGAGTCGACCCAGAACGTGATCAGAGTCGACTCAGGAGGGATAAGCGACGAAAGCGATCAAGTTTTATCTGCCACGCGTGCTGGAGTCGACCCAGATCTCCATCTGAGTCGACTCAGGTCGGCTATATAAGGAACCCGCGAGCAGCAGCCGATTCATTCCATTCCAACGCTTCCAAACTCCGTTCCCGCGACTCCCGTGACTTCCAACTTCGACGTCGGTGCTGTGCCTGCTTCAAGCAACTGTTCCGAACACCGAGACGCCGAATTCGACTCCGGGGAGCGAAAGTTTGGTAACGAAAACTTAAGTTGTAATTCAATTCATGTTCATACTTTGTAATCAAGTTTTTGTAATCGGGATTTTTTCGATACACTTGCTGCCGGAAAGGGGCAAGTATCTTAGTGGATTGCCCAACGTAAACGGTCAAGGACCGTGGGCCTTGGAGTAGCAGCGTTGCGCTGTGAACCAAGTAAAAACAAACGTGTCAATTCTTCTTTACTTTCTTTCTGTTTTTGCTTCCGCACAAATTGTTTAATCGCTTCCGTTTTCGCACTCGAAGTTTTACGAAAAATCGAAAAGCGTGCAAACACGCTATTCACCCCCCCTCTAGCGTGTTTTCGATCCTACAATTGGTATCAGAGCGGGGGCTCTTGAAAACAGTGCAACCACTGATTCAAGACGTTTTTCGAGTTTTTCGCTTATTTAATTTTTTGTTTTCTCTTCTCCCGCACTACTAATCCAAGACCAAGTCTTGGAATTTCTTTTCTTTTATTTTCTTGTGTGCAAATACAAATGGCCCAACAAGAAGGCTCAAGCACCGCACGACCACCGCTGTTTTCGGGTG
Source organism: Curcuma longa (assembly GCF_044706935.1). Taxonomy (NCBI): domain Eukaryota; kingdom Viridiplantae; phylum Streptophyta; class Magnoliopsida; order Zingiberales; family Zingiberaceae; genus Curcuma; species Curcuma longa. The sequence goes on from NC_133861.1 coordinate 945,335, forward strand.
ACGACTTTCCATACTGGAAAACCAGGATGGAATGTCACCTGAAAACACAAGTAGAGATGTGGATCATCATCCAGACGGGATTCACAATCCCAACTGGTAATGATGGAAAACCACTCTCTTGCGAGCTCTGGGATACCGCCACTATGAAGAAAATTGAGGCAGATGCAAAAGCCACCCAGACGCTCCAATGCGGACTTACCAAGGAGGAACTGAACCGAGTCGGACCAATCAGCAGTGCCAAGGAGCTTTGGAACAAGTTGATCGAACTTCACGAAGGCACTTCCGACACCAAGGTAAGCAAGCGTGATTTGCTGATTAATAAATTATATAACATTAAAATGCTAGAAGGAGAGTCGGCAAGCGGGCTACACGCAAGAATAAAAGACATCCTCAACGGCCTACACTCGATAGGAGAACGAGTCGACAACCGCGACATTATAAGGTACGCTCTTAAAGCATTTCCCCGGAATACCTTGTGGGCATCAATGGTAGATGCCTACAAAGTTTCCAGGGACCTAAATAAAATTAAGTTAGATGAATTATTTTCCGAATTTGAGTTACACGAACAGTCTAATACGGAAGTGCAGGAGAAAGGTATTGCCTTAATTGCAGGTTCCGAGCCAAAAAGACGAAAAGTACCGGAAGAATCGGAATCATCGGACACCGACGGGAACGAGGACGTTACAACCGAACTAGTAAATCTAGTTCGCAAGATGTTCCGGAACAAACGCGGGATTCGCCGATCGGAGGTCAAGAAGGTCGTAAACACATCAAAGCAGCCAACCACCGGAAGAGAAGATTCGAAGTGCTACGGCTGCGGACGAAAGGGGCACTTCATCGCCGACTGCCCGCGAAAGGACCAAAAGAAGAAACGGAAGGTCCTAAAAGCAACGTGGGACGAATCATCATCCGAGGAGTCGGACGAAGAACCAACGAAGAGTTTCCTCGCGCTTCCGGCACAAGACAACCCGAACGAAAGCGACTACGACTCGGACGACGAAAGCCACGGATCCGTATCCGTTTCCGAAGGTTCGAAACCCACTGTAAGTCGACATAGATTATTTTCAATTATAATTAGTCTAAGTAAAAAATTAGCCAAGTCCGAGGCCGTGGGTGAATCGCTCCGAGAGGAGTTAGTACTCCTCAAAGAGAAAGTCAACCCTGAGTCACCGACTCCGAACGATTCGGTTGAGGATTCGACTCGAGTTAAACTCGAGGAAGAAAATGCTCAACTGAAAGTTAAAGTCGGTGAACTCAGACGATCGCTGGAAAAATTCACCTCCGGGTCCAAGTATCTGGATATGATGCTTGGATCGCAGAAGGCTGGATACAACCGATCGGGCATCGGATACGCGGCTAAACAAAGATCATTCATCGCACTCACACGTAGAAATCGAACACGAGTCCAAGCGTGGGTTCCGAAGTCCCGGCTGGTTAACCCAGTCGGACCGAACCAATTCTTGGTTCCCAAGGATCAGGTCCACTTGGTTCGACCAATCAAGGGACACGATCCCGGGGGAACCAAAACAACTTGTTTGATTTCTTGCATAACTTAGATTTATTTTCCTGTATTAGAAGTTAGGCTAGTTTAAGGACCAACTACTTGATCAATTCTTGCCAACATAGTACCAGGGTGGGGCGAGATGATAGTACGTCAGGGAGGCTAGACAAAGTGGTCAAGAAGGGTAAGGAGTACCTGACTTGGTTCACGGAGTCGAACTGAACTGACCGAAGCTACCTCGCCACATCCTAGACTAGTTAGACCAAGGTTTTTCAATAAATCGATTAAGTCCATAATTTCTTGAATTGATTCTGTCTAGGAAGTGGTCGTTGCTCCGATAACCAAGAAGGCCCCTTGCCTCGCCACAACCTGGGAATCAATTTTTGAAATGTGTACTTAATTGGTTGAAGGCTAAACCTGAATCTAACTCAAAATTGATCAAGTATAGATACCTTTCACAATAAACAAAGATAAAATTGAAATCATCTCACATTCAACCCATAGGTTAACTGATTGACCACTTAGACTGGGTGAGATGAATAGGTAATAAATTGAAATAACCCAACAAACAAGTTTTCAAAATTAATCAAATAATTCAAATTGCAAGGATTCTCAACATAATTCAATTATTGCAAGGATTGAGCCTCGGGGAGCCGTCCTTTGCAATCAATTTAACTTAATAAGGATTGAGCCTCGGGGAGCCGTTAATTAAACAATTTTAAAAAATTTTCAAAATTAATTAACTTCAAAAAAATTTAATTAAACAAATTTTTTAAAATTAATTAACTTCAAAATTTAATTAAACAAATTTTCAAAATTAATTAACTTCAAAATTTAATTAAACAAATTTTCAAAATTAATTAACTTCAAAATTTAATTAAACAAATTTTCAAAATTAATTAACTTCAAAATTTAATTAAACAAATTTTCAAAATTAATTAACTTCAAAATTTAATTAAACAAATTTTCAAAATTAATTAACTTCAAAATTTAATTAAACAAATTTTTCAAAATTAATTAACTTCAAAATTTAATTAAACAAATTTTCAAAATTAATTAACTTAAAATTTAATTAAACAAATTTTTCAAAATTAATTAACTTTAAAATTTAATTAAACAAAATTTTCAAAATTAATTAACTTAAAATTTAATTAAACAAATTTTTCAAAATTAATTAACTTCAAAATTTAATTAAACAAATTTTCAAAATTAATTAACTTCAAAATTTAATTAAACAAATTTTCAAAATTAATTAACTTCAAAATTTTAAACAAATTTTCAAAATTAATTAACTTCAAAATTTAATTAAACAAATTTTCAAAATTAATTAACTTCAAAATTTAATTAAACAAATTTTCAAAATTAATTAACTTAAAATTTAATTAAACAAATTTTTCAAAATTAATTAACTTTAAATTTTTCAAAAATTAAATTAAATTTAATTAAATAATTTTTTTTCAAATTTAATTAACAATTTTTTTTAAATTAACGTTTAATTAATTAAAACTTAATCAAAAAAAATCGAAAATCCTTCTCGGATCGGCGAAAAAGCCGATCTGAGTCGACTCAGATCACCATCTGAGTCGACTCAGGACCAGTCAGCGAGACGGCGGGAATTTTCCCGCGGAAAACGTCGTTTCGCCTGCTGGAGTCGACTCACACCGCTTTCTGAGTCGACTCACACCGCCACCGGAGTCGACTCAGACCCCTGGAGTCGACTCAGATCACGGTATAAAACAGAATCGGCAGAAGCCGATTCTTCACCGCGCCGAAAACCTCCAAAATCCTCCCTTTTCTCCGTTTTGTCGCGATTTCACTCGTAGGAAAGCCTCACTTCACAACATGGGTCCCAAGTAACCTTTCTAACTTAATCTTTTACATTTTTACTGTATTTTCTAGTATTTTTTTCTTGTTATTTACGAATATTTCCTATTTAGACGAGCAAAGAGAGCACGAGAGGCTGCCTTCGATAACGCCCCCTCTATAGACCCTAGGTTCCCCACTGAGGGACATAGGCTTAGGTTTGAACAGACCACCTACATAGCACTACCCTGTAGATCACTAGATAGAGGATTTTTTACCCGTTCTTGTCCTCTGACCATTCAGACTATCGACCATTACCATCTTGACAGACTTGTCTACTGCACCCTCCCTATGAACACAACTTTGTGTTCAGAATTCTACAACAATCTTGATCTCCAGGACGACTACACGATCATTTCTAGAGTTGGCCGTAGGACCATCACCATTACATCCAGCCATGATCAACAATTTCATAGGATTCCGACCCTCAGCCTCCCAGTTCATAGTATACCCTCATTCTTGCATGCCATTTGACGAGCCATACGAGGGGATCACTCTAGATGTTATGCACACCTATTTCTTCCAGCAGGATAGAGCCCCAGGGTTAGTCAACTTCTCCTCCACTGACCTTAGAGTACAGGAGTATGTCCTGTACAGAGTCATAGTAAACTGCATTCTACCCTTAGCTACCAGAAATCTTACCACTATGAGACCATTTCACTCCTTCCTTCTGTATGCCTTCACTCATAGACTGGACATTGACCTTGGACTCCTCATCTTTCACACCGTGATCTATGCTGCATCCATAGTGACCAGTAGGAGAGTGCACATGCCATACTGCCATATTTTGACTGGCATATTTGCATCTCTAGGGGTAGATACCACCGTAGGTGAGATCATACCCCATGGAGACTACGACATTATTGGCAGCCGACATATTACCTTAGGTCACATAGATGTTAGCCCTGAGGGGAGACTATCATGGAGGCAGCCTCAGCTCAGCCCCCACAGCCTCAGATTCAGCCCCCACAGCCTCAGATTCAGCCCCCAGAGCAGCAGCAGGATCAGCCCCAGCCAGACCCAGCAGAGGTTGATATAGGGGCAGAGATAGAGGAGCTACTAGAGCTTCCTGATGCACCAGCTCCACCTCCACCGATGACCACAGATCAGAGACTAGATAGGTTGGAGGAGTCAGTTCATTCCCTGTCTACCAGGATTGACTCACAGGGAGCTGACATAGCTGAGATTCTTCAGCTTTGAGAGCGATGCAGCCTCCTCATCCACCATCTCCACCGCAGCTTTAGACATTTTATTATCAGACTTGTTATGATATTTTTTGACTTATGGTTTGACTTGACTTGTGTTGGAGTTGACTTGACTTAGCTTGACTTGTTATTGTGCATGTAGATAGGTTATCTAGCTTTTACTTGCTATTATTTGCTATTACTTGACTTGCTTGACTTGATGTTGATACTACTATTTGCTCTTGGTTCTAACTCATGTTATCATTTCACAGTCTAGTACTCAATTACTGTTCTTTTTGTCTGATCTATTTCTTATGCTATGACTTAGAAGAAAACTAGGTTTATGTTTAGTAGAGTAGGAAAAAGAAATTTGTTTTCAAAAATTCATGCTTTTCAAATCTATTATTAGTATATTTCAAAATGTTTTCAAAAGTTATTAAGTATATTTTAAAAATAATTTTTTTTAAGCTTTATTTTCAAAGATAAGTAAATGGAGATTTTGCCTTAGACTAGAAGCAAACCCCCTAGAAAGCATGTACCTATAGATCTAGGTGGACATCTCACAAAGCACACTAGATACCTTGTTTGTGATTGCTAAAACTTAGAACGGTGTGAGATGTATAGGCCTCTAGTCTAAGCAAAACAGATGCTTTAAGTCAGTGCATCAAACCAAAAAGCTTAGACTCTAATTTCAATTGATCAAGTTAAGTGTCCCAAAATAAAAAGACAATCTTTTAAGTTGGGATCAAACACTTATACTTGGCTAACTGGGTCAAGCTACTACTTTCTAGTAGATAGCTAAAACCTAAGTTGGACACTCGCCCCAAAGGAATATTTTTTTGTCTAACTATATTTATTATTTATTAAGCTTGGACTCAACCCAATAGAACCTAATATTTTTTGATTATGTCAAAGGGGGAGAGAATTGAGGTTCAAGTTAAAGTTAATCAAAGAATTTTCCAAGTTAAAATTTTTCAAATTTTTCAAAGTTAAAATTTTTTTTTCAAAATTTTCAAGTTAAAATCTTTGGATAAAAGTTTGTTCTGAAAAGAGAGAAAGCATAAGTTACTTGAAAAAGGGGGAGTAAAGGATTCAGGGGGAGTAACACACATGCATGCATTGAATTTCTATACTTAGCTTATTTATGCAGAATTGTTATACTTGCTTTAAGTTGTGATTTATAACTTAACTTGAAACCTTAAGTTGCCATAATCAAAAAGGGGGAGATTGTTAGTGCAGGAAGCACTAGCAGATCAAACCTGAGTTTTGATTATGGAACTAGGATCAAGTTAAGTATGTGGTTTGGCTAACCAGGTTGAATTGAGCTTGCAGAAAACAGGTTAAGTCCTAGTGCTGCTAGGCATGAAGTCTTGGCAGAGTCAAAGTGCACCAGGCAGAAGTCTGGACTTGGTCAGGAGGACCAAGTTGCAGAAGGACTGGACTTGGTCAGGAGGACCAAGTTGCAGTAGAAGAATGGACTGATCAGGAGGATCAGTTGCATTTCAAGTCCTGGGGGGCAACGACAGAGCCGAGCACAAGTCCAACGGGTCAGGAGGACTCGGTTGGCATCAGGTAAATTCTCCCGAGGGAGTGGGTGAGGACGCGTTCCTACGAGGAACAGTAGGCGCCGGTCTAACCCAGGATCTCACCGGAGATCCGAAGTTAAGACTCGAAGTTGGTTCGGTGAACCGACTTGATCCTTTACATGTTATATTTGAGCTAACTTGTTGTGCAGGAAGGAAAAGCCCGACGAAAGCCAACTCCGGACGAAAAACTGATTTTTCGGGTCTGGAGTCGACCCAGATGGGCTCTGGAGTCGACTCCAGCCGAATCAGCTCGAATCCGGAAGTCAGCGCGTCGAGTTTTCCGCCAGATCAGCCTGGAGTCGACTCAGGTGAGCTTTTGAGTCGACTCAGGGTCAAAAACTTATCGCCGCTGCCGCCACCGCGACTGGAGTCGACCCAGAACGTGATCAGAGTCGACTCAGGAGGGATAAGCGACGAAAGCGATCAAGTTTTATCTGCCACGCGTGCTGGAGTCGACCCAGATCTCCATCTGAGTCGACTCAGGTCGGCTATATAAGGACCCCGCGAGCAGCAGCCGATTCATTCCATTCCAAACGCTTCCAAACTCCGTTCCCGCGACTCCCGAGACTTCCAACTTCGACGTCGGTGCTGTGCCTGCTTCAAGCTACTGTTCCGAACACCGAGACGCCGAATTCGACTTCCGGGGAGCGAAAGTTTGGTAACAAAACTTAAGTTGTAATTCAATTCATGTTCATACTTGTAACTCGAGTTTTTGTAATCGGATTTTTTCGATACACTTGCTGCCGGAAAGGGGCAAGTATCTTAGTGGATTGCCCAACGTAAACGGTCAAGGACCGTGGGCCTTGGAGTAGCAGCGTTGCGCTGTGAACCAAGTAAAAACAAACGTGTCATTTTCTTTTACTTTCTTTCTGTTTTTGCTTCCGCACTAATTGTTTAATCGCTTCCGTTTCCGCACTCGAAGTTTTTCGAAAAATCGAAAAGCGTGCAAACACGCTATTCACCCCCCCTCTAGCGTGTTTTCGATCCTACATGTATCAAACATAACTACAAATGAAACATAAACTCCAAATGTATCAAACTAACATAACATCCATATCCATAATAAAGTACATATGTAAGAAAGGAGCTGAATGACCAGAAAAGAAAAGTATCACTGTCCATGGTATCAACCTAGGGTAATACTTTCTGCATCACTGATTTCTTCTTCATCATAATTTCTTTTTCTGTTCCTACATCAGAAAACAAAAATATTAGAACATTAATTTGTACAAATAAAGTCTAATATGTAAAAATTTACCTCTTCGCCATCCTTGGTTTCATCAACCCTGTTCAAAATAAAATAATAATATTAATTAGTAAAAAAAAGAGTTACAAATAGGAAAAAGTAAAAGCAATATTAAATGTGAGAAAAATTAAAATGATACACAACTAGGCTATCAAGAAGTGTCGTCTTCACCGTCTTCACCATCATCATCGGGAACCTGAGGAAGCTGATTCGGAGCGGAGCCTAACTGAAAATGCTTCATAATCAATTCCTGCTGTCTGCGCATTTCTCTCATTTCTTCATTCTGTTGTCTGCGCATTTCTCTCATTTCTTCATCCCTTTGAATAATTATTCCTTTTAAATGAGAGACTTCTTCAGTTAGGCTGTCTATTTGTGCCCTCATTGCTGGTTGGGTGGAAGAAGAAGAAGAGGTGGCAGCAACTCGATGAGTTCTGCTAAGAGAACTCATTCCCAATATCCTCCCCCCTTTGATCCTCCAGTCACATCCAACCAGATACTCAGGTCATTTCCAACGGAGGGCTCAGATCCATCAGCATTATCACTAGCACTTGAACTCCTCTGTGCTAGCTCGACCTCATCATATTTTTCCTGTATTGAAATATAAATACATTTAATAAGTTAAACAAGATACATAACTATTAAAAATCATTTAAGTTAAATAATAAAATTTAAACCTTCATAGCTCTAGCTCTGTCCCCGCTCCAAGTCTTATCTTTTTTTTAAAAAGTGCGGGTAAATGTCTCAATAAATAGTGGCTCCTTCCCCATCTCCTTAGTCTAAAATTAAAAAGCATTGTTAGAAATAGAGAAATAAGTTAAATTTAATTAATAACATAGTGTATAGAAGAATTTACTAATCTGCGCGTGTGTTCCTCGATGTTGATGGAGCCTCCCGCATATGTAGCAGATGAGTCACCAGAATTAAATGATTGGTTTGTCTTGTTCTGGTGACTTTTTTATTTACTTTCCTCGGTTTCCCAAACACTGAGGATCCTCGTCCAATTCTCATCAGTGATGCACGGTGGTTTCTTGTTTCTGGTCTTGGCATGATTTAGAGTATGACGAATATATGATCTCCATATTTTTTTAAAAAAAAATTCTCTTTATTTCCAATTCATGTGATGGATCCCAAGTAAATGCTCACTGAAATAAAAAAATAATAAATAGTTAGATATATTAAATTTTATATGATATATTAATTAAATTAAGAAAATATATACCTTAAATTCACTCCATTCCTGGAGTGCCAGTGTAAGTCATTGAGGCCCCTCCCCAATGATTATTTACAATTCTATTAATTTGGCGAATAATTGATACTGAATTTTTGAAACTATAAAAAAAATCAAACAAACATTATTAGTAATAAAAAAAATAAAATCTAAATAAAAAAAATAATTTGAATATACTTACAAATCGCCATGAGGGACTACAACCTCCCGGGGCTGATCAGTAGTGGACTGTATCACTACAAGAAAATCAGGTTTTAACAACACTGAAAAGACATCAGTTTTATGCCAAAATCGATGTCTTTTACTTTTTTACAACGGTTTTAACAAAAACCGATATCTTTGGGAGGTTGATTGGAGACTACGACAACGGTTTTTGGAGGCTACAACAACAGTTTTAAAACCGTTGTCTATGTCCACTATTTTGGGACTATAACAACGGTTTTTAAAGACTACGACAACGGTTTGAAAACCGTTGTCTATGTGGGACAACAACAACGGTTTTGGAAGCTACAACAACGGTTTTAAAACCGTTGTATATTTTTGCTTTTTTCTTTCCCTCTCTCCCCCAAGTATTTTTACATAACCCCGACTTGCGCTTCCCACTCCTGCTATCATCCCTTCCTTTATCACTCTGCGTTCTAGGCTTTTAGGTTTCTTTCATATCGACGCCCGCCCACATCGGAAACTCCATCCAAGCATCGATGGTCATGGTGGTGGCTTCTCAAACTGGGATTTCGCCATATCTGTACCCCGGAGAGGAAGATCTGCCCTACGAGGAGGAGATCCTCCGCAACCCCTTCGGTCTGAAGCTGTGGTGGCGCTACCTCATCGCTCGCGCCTCCTCGCCCTTCCGGGGTTGTGCCGTCATCTACGAACGCGCGCTCAAGGCCTTACTTGGAAGCTACAAACTGCGGCATGCGTACCTCCGCAAGCGCCTCGAAGCAGTACGCGGCCGCCCCATCAACAACCCGACATTCGACCTTCTCAACAACACATTTGAGCGGGCCCTTGTGACGATGCACAAGATGCCCCGCATCTGGCTCATGTACCTCACCTCTCTCTCGGAGCAGCAGCTCCTCACCCGCGCTCGTCGGACGTTCGATCGTGCCTTACGCTCCCTCCCTGTCACCCAGCACGATCGCATCTGGGAGCCCTATCTCACCCTTGTCTCCCTCCCCGGTGTTCCCGTGGATACCTCCCTACGCGTCTTCCGCCGGTACCTCTTGTTTGATCCTTCCAACATCGAACATTTCATCAATTTTTTTCTTATCACCTCGAAGCGCTAGCAGGAAGCCGCAGAGCGTATTGCTGGTGTACACAAGGTCATAGGAAAAATGCTATCTTCATGTATCTGATGCTTCTGATGCAGGTACATTTTGCAGCATGCATCAAGGGAAGCACTATTCTCTCATTTTACAAAGTGTGGTTCCATTGTTAAAGTTACCTTGCTAACTGATGCACTAACTAACCATCCAAAAGGGTAAAACCTTTGCATTTTTTATTCCTGTTCTAAAAAGATCTTCATCTTCTATCAATCAATTCTTCACTTGCATTTGCTTCATTCTTACTATCAGGAATACATTCTTTTTTGAATAAGTTACACTCTGTTGCCTTTATGCTTGACAGAGTAATGTTATCTTTCAAGATTCAGATAAATTGTCTGATGTATCCCTCATTTTCTTTCCTTTACAAATTTTTGCTGTAGAACCGTATCAAAATGCTACTGACGGAAATTTTCTCTTCTTGTTTAAGTTGGGTACTGGCCTGTGTATCATGATATAAAAAAGAAATCCATCTTTGGTGGCCTCATTCACATTCTTGTCATGTGGGTATCTGTTTAGCTCATATCAGGAGGTTAGTCTCTGTTGGCTTAAAGGTGTTGTGTATCATTTTTTTTACCGTTGTTTCAGTAAGTTTATTATGTGCATTCTTCATCTTTGCTAGGTCAAATCAGTAGTATTGAATACGTTAAACAGAGCAAGATTTGCTGTGGCAGTGGATTCCTTCATCAAGACCGGTACGAGAAGCAAGATATCTATAGTTTAAATGCATTTTTGTTTGCACCAAGATATCATGAAGTACTTTGATGCTACGTTTCTGATCGCATGATTTGCTAGTTTTATTTCATTTCTATTACTCTGACTACTCAGTGACATTCGACTATCTTTGGAGTAGATTTTTGTATATATAATATCCTCTTCTGTAACCTCTATTAACAATGCTTGAAATTTTCTAGGGCATGTTCCATCATTAAGGGAAGGATATGCAACAAGTGGAAAAGGATATGCAAAAGCTCCGGTCAAAACAGGCAGATTTGAATAACTCAAAATCCAAGTTACCATCAGGTCATTAATGCACTATGAAATGCCTTTCATTAAAACCTTGAAATAACATGTATGGTTTGTTTTTCAGACACAGTAAGCTGTAGGTACTTGTAATTATTAGCTCATATTTTATATTGCAGTAGGTTAGTCATTATTCTCATTAATGTTTCTCTGTTCGTTATGTGGATTTACTGGCAAGATTTGTTGCTGGTCAAGAGGAAGTCTTAATATCAGTAGTTATTTTGTTTAGGTATTGATACATCATCATCAGAGTATGTTTTTCTCTATGAATGCAGGTTGCACCTCATTTCTTCTGTACTGCTGTAGTCATACTTGTCTGTGGTTGTATGAATACATGGATAGATCTGTGATAAAACTCAGCAAGCATAGTCCAAGTGAACATTTTAAGTATTTTTATTGATATTTTACATAATTTACTGACTTTCCTGTTCATTATTTCTTGGTTGTAGGCACACTTCAATGATATGGTACCAGTGAATAATCTTAGTTTCGTTTCTTTGAAGCTACTTCGAAAGAGCAAGAATGAAGTTGTGCCAGAGAACAAGGATGATGGTGATTCAGATGAGGACAAAGAGGATGATGATGAACAAGATGGCGAAGACCAGGAAGAGGACGATGGGGCTGAAGGTGATCCTTCTGGGGATGAAAACGCTGAGGGAATGTGTAATATATTGTAAGAAGAATATTTGTGTTAGTTACTTTTGGTTATTTGTAAATATTGAGGTGATTAAATATATCGGTGCTTTGCTATTTGTGATTTGTTGGGTGAATTTATAATATTATGATAATTTTGTACTCTTGCTCGATTATAATTTACAAACAACATAAAAAAAAGTGTTATTACAACAGTTTTAGATTCAATGACATCGGTTTGGAAGCGTTGTCATTAAGTGATATTACATCGGTGGAAAACCGTTGTTAAAATTGATGTTAAACATATATTACATCGGTTTTACACCGTTGCAAAACCGATGTCGTTGTGATATTACATCGGTCGAAAATCGTTGTTAAAATTGATGTTAAACATATATTACATCGGTTTTACACCGTTGCAAAACCGATGTCGTTGAGTGATATTACATCGGTTTTACATCGGTTACAAACCGATGTCGTTAGTTGTATTACATCGGTTACAAACCGATGTCTAAAATGTCAGACCTTTTACAACGCCTTCATAGACATCAGTCGATTTTCTCATAGACATCGGTTTTCCACCGATGTCTATGACTGTTTTTGTTGTAGTGAAACTGTGAAATAAAATTTTTATGAGATAAAATAAGAAATATTCATTACATTAAGAGGAAAAATAGCTAGAATATGAAAAAACTTACCACCATCTGTGCTAGTACGAGGTTGTTGGGATGTATACTAGAATCCTAGCTATGTAAATAAACATTCTGAAATGAGAATCACATTTGGTCAATATTTTGAAATGTCCATTTGATCTATACTGTAGATTAACATGGTGTGTGGAGTCACACACAGAAGACCATGTTATCAGTCCCTTATAGATTATAAACAGTGTTCACAACCAAGATGGATTGGACAAACCATCAGAGTGGTTGTAGTGTAATTTGGTCTTAGTCTGTCTTGACTATAGAATTACACTAGTACACTTAGTGTGTATTGAGCAGGACCATCTGAGGATTGTTCGATTTATACTGACTATATAATTGAACTAAACCTCTGTTACTATAGATGTACATGCTCTTAATCCCGATATAATAACAAACACGTGTGCTTAATATGTACTTCTTTAATTCATCAAAGGGTGAGATTTAGATCGATAGATCAATAGGCCCGATGAGTTGGGAAATAGTATTATGTATATGGTGTGTTGTTGATTATAGAAGGAAACTGTGTCCTATAATCTAGGTTGATGATGTCCCCTTGAGGAGCTCATAAGGATTATCATGTAAACCCTGCAGGTGGACTTTGTCCGCATGATAATAAGGTTGAGTGGTACTACTCTTGGATTAGATGTCGATTAAATACGAGTTGTCAGTAACTCATTTTAATTGACGGACATACGATATCTTAAACATAGGGAGACTAATGTACTGATAGTAAGAAGGAGCCCATATTGTAATATGGGATTGGTGCGGTAGTTCGATAATAACTCTTTAGTGGTATGAGTTATTATTGATGAACTAAGGTTGTGTGTTCGGGGCGAACACGGGAAGCCTTAGCTCATCAGAAGGCCAAAACCAATTCCTCCTCTAGGTCCCTGTTGTAGCCTCTGGGAATCCTCAAGTCCACCTTGGAAGAATTCGTGAAGAAACTAGGCTTTCGAACCAATACAAAGGAGTGTAATCGATCAGGTGATCGATTACACACCTTGGTAATCGATCAGCTGATCGATTACCAGAGTTTCTCATACGACTAGTAATCGATCAGCTGATCGATTACCAGCCTGGTAATCGATCACCTGATCGATTACCAGTGTTAATGAGAAAAAGTTACGGAGTTTAATCGATTGTTTGATCGATTAAAAGCCGCGGGTTCGAATTGGAAACTTCCGAAATCTTACCAAAATCTCCGATTTGATTGATTCAAATCATACCATATTTATGAATCAATTATACCATGTTTATGGCTCAAATTATACCATAAATAAAAGATGGCTAGGCTATAAAAGAAAGGGCAAGGCTTGGCTTTGAGACACACGAAATTGTTTATTCTAGTGGCCGAATCTCTCGGCAAGCCAACTCCTCCTCCTTCATCTTCTCTTTTCTCCAAAGAGAAGAAAGTTTAGCAAGCCATCGGAGAGGAGAATTCTGGTGGAGAAATTCTCGAAGGATCGTTGCCCACACAACGTTCGAAAAGA
>NC_133861.1:959214-969257 GCF_044706935.1 Curcuma longa
TCTAGAAAAAAGGTGTATGCAATACGATAGAAAAACATATTTGACAGGAAGTAGAGTTTATAAAGAAAAATTAATCAGTCAGAAGAATTACCTCTGCATATCCTCTTTCGCCACTCCATCTTTCATCAAGTTGTGACAAAACAGGTATTATTTTCACTCCAGTTGATTCCTAGTCCTTGAATCTCTCCCAAACAGAATCACATTCAATTTCTTCAATAAATTTAATGATATTAAGATTTATAATCATGGTTGAATGATGGACTCATATCTGAGACCTGATATGTCGTTCTTTGAAGGTTTCTAGATTCATAGTAAAGGCTCACATCTTGTCTTTCAGTGGCACCAAAACCTGACTCGATGAGTGAACAAATGGGACTGTCACGACCATTCAAATACGATAAAGACATTAACAAACAATGCAAACCTGCCAACAACCGATTAAAAAAATGTAGTATCATGTAGAGAACTTGTACAGGATTCTGCAAACAAACAGGTAATAAGCTAAAGAGTCAGCCAAAAATGTTCCAATAGTTCCAGGAAACAAACAAAATGTAAAGTTGTCAAAGATTAGCCGATTGTACCTAGGTATGAAAGTAACAAACATCAACTATTGTGTAAAACAGATATTTAGGTCAGCTATATGGATCTCATCAAGCCATCGATGATCATACCTAAGCATTCAAAAACATCAACTACGACAGTGTAATAGATATCTGAGTCAGCTAGATGTATCTCGTGAGCCCATTGAGCCATATGTGGTGCCATATACAACTCAAATTAGTCCAATTTCGATAGCATATTCCACTGCTATATAACGTCCCTCAACGATCAAGTCTTTATCCCACTACTTACGGCAATTGGACTGGATCCCCTATTATATCTTCATCTATATTTAAATGAATTATATTTTATTTTATGGTTGTTAACCAACTCTTCTTTGGTAACCCTCTGCTTCGATTTAATCTCATATAGCCTAATGGGGTATTGGTTGTTTTGCCGCTGATATACATACACTAAAACAGGTTTTAAAAAAAAACAAATAATTGAAGCATAGACAAATGGAACGTATGGAAAATACCAATACAAAGTGAATTTTTCATCCTATTTCAATCAAATTGCCCATCGTGAAAGGGAAAATACTAATACAACCAAAGAAAAAGAAACTCTTTTATATGAAAGACAAAGGCGCAGCCAAAGGATTTTCAAGCAAAAAAGTTAGCATCTTGAGAAAAGTTGAAACGTAGCAGGAACTTCTACATGGAAACAAGAGCAGAACCCTACCTGATTCCAGATCCGGTGGCAAATATGAGGACGGTGGGGAAGGCGTCAGGAGGCGAGATAAGGTCTACCAGAAATCCCTTGCCCATGACCACACTCAGCGCCCAAGCCCGCACAGAAGGTCGACGGTGGAGCCGGGCGACCTCTTGGCGAGAAATTGGAACTCGCCGCGGGAGGAGGCGAAGGATGGCGGGGAAGAGACGGCGAAAAGGGCGGGTTTTCGGCCTCGGGGACGCCGATCTGAAGGTACTGGCCCGGGGCGGTGAAGGATGCCGCCAGATCGGGAGCGTCGGAGATGTCCACGGCGACGTGGAATAGGGAGGCGTCCACGCCCGCGGGGGCGACGAGGTTGAGGGGCGACTGGGTCAAGGTCGCGGCGTCCTGCCTGACGGAGGCGGCGACGACGGCAGTGAGGGCGCATCGAATTTTTTATATAATATATATATATGGAATAAAATATGATTATTATTTTTAAAATATATGAATTTGAATGGTAAATATTTATAATTATGGTTACAATAAATTTTAATCAAAATTTTTTTAATCGATAAATTTTACTTTTTTATTAATCATATTAGATTTATCAATAATTTTTAAAATTTTAATTTTTCATAAATCAAAATTAAATTTGATCATTTTTAATATTTTACGTATTTGATTGATAATTTTAATTTTTTTACTATTAAAGTTAGATTTAATCAATAATTTATATTTATTTTTATTAAAATGTAATCCATAATTTTTTAGTTTTTTATTGATAAGTTTTAATTTACGGATAAAATTAGGTTTAAGAATTAAAAATATTTATAGATTAAACTTATTAGTAATTGATCTATTTTTATAAAAATACTAGGGCAACTATCAAAAAGGCTCCCTTTATTTACCGTATCATCAACATCGTGCTCTATTTTAAATTTTTTTTATCAAAAGAGCGTCTCACCCTTACAAAATGACACAAATATCCTCTGACACACGCACATATTGTAATAGTTACGATTTTGTAATTGCTACAATTGAGTTATTACACGGTTGTAGAAGCTCCAGTTCCATAACTACTACAACTTGTATAAAATTTATTAACGAATAAAATAAATATAAATTATTAAAGAGACATTATCAGAAAATTTTAATAATAAATAATAAGTGTTTGATAACCTGCTAAAAGTTACAAAAATAATAAACATCACATGATAACTATTTATTTTTGACGAATAATAGCCCATTGGAAAGTGAAAAAATTATTTGTTCAAGCCTTGAAATTTGCAACCTCAGTTGATTCCGCTTTAGAATTTCCAACAGTTGCCTGGGCTTTCTTTGCTTTGTAGTCTTTCACAGCATGGCAGAATGTAGACCTTACGAGGCCGATGCAGACGAACGTCCAAAGGGGAATATTAAGGGATTTAGCAATTTCTCTATAAAACATCACAATAGACAGTAAACATGGTTAGCTAATTAAAAAAAAAGATAAATCATAATTAAGGGGAATATTAAGGGATTTGGCAACTTCTCTATATTTTCTAGTCTACCTAAACATGGTTAGCTAATTTATAAAAAGGATAAATCATAATTAATGCATATCAAATCATTCTTAAAATAAAACAAAATGAGACAATCCTATTTCTACGAATTAAAAAGCCATTACCAAAATTATAATTTCCAAATAAGATAATATATTTTATAATATTAAATCCACCACAAATTAATATTGAAATCATGCCAGGGTGTGTTTCTTGCCTAGTCCAAAAGACTGATACAAAAGTTTTAGACAAAAAGTAAAGCATGGTAGACAAATAAATATTATCCTAATTATCTTCCTAAAAATAAATTTTCCTTACTAAATTAGTTAAGTGTTCTTGGCTGTTCTACATCTTAATTATATTGTGATGGAAATATATATATGATGTTGTATATTAACAACTAACTATTTGAATGGTACACTTACTCGTCTGTCATCGACAACACTTCCTCCATATGTTTCCCCTTCGTCCATTTTAGAACTGCAGTTGATAAAAAAAATTATTATGATGACTAATAATGCAAAATAACTTAAGCGATTATAAAGAAAAGAGGAGCAAGTAATTATTACATACAAAATTGGAAAATATACCGTGATTGAAGAATAGCATCTAAATTAAAGATTGTGTATTATGTCATTGAATGATGCAATGGAGGAAAAACATATAGAATTAATGGGAATAAAGGAAGAATGAGGATATATGTGATCATACAGAGATACATTGTTGCGATGAATTCGTGAAGACCAAAGATCTTGAAGAAGACGTCCACGATCTTCCCGGAGTCATCGTCAACCTTGATCTGGAGCTTCATCCCTTTATCGTCGGATTCGTCGTCTGTTGCGTTGAAGAACCCCGTCCCAACCGAGGGATCATTCTTGTCAAAGGATGATCCGAAGTTCCAATAATTCTCAGAGTCATCCACCACCGTCTCGTCGTATCCTCGCTCGGCCGCGGCCCACATCACTTCGTCGCATGTTGGCGTGCGAATGAGCCCCGTACCAACCGAGGGATCGTTTTTGCCAAAGGATGATCTGGCGTTTCTAAAATTCTCCAAGTCCTCCACCACCTTATCCACCACCCTATCGTGGTATCCTCGCTCGGTCGCCGCCGCCGCCACCCGAGCTCGTCGCCCCAATCCAAACCCTAGAATTCGCCATCCTGCAACCCTCAACATCCTTTCGTCGTCGTGCCTCTCTCTATTCCTCAGGTCGTAGGTTTTTATAGGTCGTTGCTTGTTGGGATGTGGATCGGGTCCCTGAAGAAATAGTATTTAAAGAAGAATATTTAGATTACTTAGGCAATTTTATTATATAAAAATTTATATAATTTACTATATAATTTTGAAATAACAAAGTATTCTATAATTTTTTTAAAAAAATATAACAACTTCTATAATATAAAAATAAATAAAATTTACTATTTAATCAAGATAATAATTAATTAATTAATCATCTTATCAATGAAGGTTATAAGAACGGTTTGATCAAGATAATAACTAATAAATTATCTTATTAATAGCATTCTTTTCGCTTGCTCAGCTCGCGTATAAAGAGTATTTAAAGAATATCTAAATTACTTAGGCAACATATTAATTAATCATCTTATTAATGAATATTATAACAACGATTTGATCAAGATAATAACTTATAAATTATTTTATTGATGGTGTCTTTTTTACTTGCTGGGGCCCATGTAGAAAGAGTATTTAATGAATATCTAAATTACTTAGGTAACGTATTATATATATATATATATATATATATATATATATATATATATATATATATATATATATATATATATAATTTACTATATAATTTTGAAATAACAATTGTATTCTATATAATTAAGAGAGAGGACATGATGTTTTACTTTGCCACGTTCTATACCAAATTGTGCTTATTGCCACCATCCAAATACGAAAATTAAGATGTGTATTTTATTTCCTGATCATGCATTTGTTTGTATATTTGTAAACTTTTTTTTATAACAATTTTGTATTTTACAATTATTCTAAACATCTACTTAATATTTTATATATCTAATTCCACAAGTCAATAAATTAAGCCACATGGCAATAAATTCATCATTTCGTTTAATTAAAATTTATTTTAAGGTAATTTTCCTAATTAAAAGGCTCCTATTAGTTAGTTTTGCCTAAAAAATCTTCATCCTCACCTTTTATACTGTAATTAATTTTAAATCAGAATTTAATTAACTATTAAAATAGCGGAATGAATAATGATATATATATCTTTATGATTATTGTCTAGAACCTTTAATATTATACGTACGTACAGCATTTAACTAAGTTTTAATAAAAACTTTATTGACTGTCAAAGTAAGAGTACGTAATTATATGTAAATTTGTAATAGGGATATCAATAATCATAATATAAATATTAAGAAAACGAAACAAATTCAACTCATTGTCCGTGATGGAGTAAAATAATATGCTTCGAATCACATTGGTAAATAATTTATTTTAAAGAAGAGAACTACCAATAATTTCATTTTTAAGGTGTTATTGAATAAATCTTAATTTAATTTGTACTTATCATTATTGTCTATAAGTTTTTATCCCTCTTTAGAGACATCTAGAAACTTGTCTAATTTCTCAGTGGCCGGCCTAGAAATTAAACTCTTTCTTTAATTCCCAGTGTCAATCTCCACTGAGGCCAACATGCAAGTTGAGAGGAGTCAATTGTTAGGTTTTTGCTATCAATTGCATCTAATTAATATAACTTCTAGATTTCTCATGGGCTAATAACTCTTACTAAACTTATTTAATGTAAACTTTAAATTTCACAACCTTGAAGTTCATAAATCTAGTCCTATTAACGGAGGATCATCTTTGGCCTATGACATGAACATGTCAAAAAAAGTAATTAGATTTTGACTAAGGCTAACAAATCATACAACCAAGGCACCTATACATGGTCACAACTATGAAAGGCAGGTTGACTTAATATTTGTATGAAGAATTTTTAAGGTATTGGTCTCATCAATTAAGTCTTTACATGTGTATCTCTCAAACCTTCATAATTCACAACGATATAGGCATTATAAACATTTTTGTAAACCTAACATATTTAAGGAGAATTTTCATAGACCAACTCTTGCACAATGAATTCAGTATAGGTATAATCTCTAACAAACTAGATCTAATTATTTCGAGTCGATGACCTTGTCCCCGTTTGGTCTAATCTTTATCAATCAGCTTATAAGCATGATTTGATTACCTAACCTAGCCCATTAGGTAGTAGAGTTTAATTGTTGGTGAACTCAACCCTTGATTAAGGTTGACCAGGTTCGAAATGAGATTCAATATTTGATCAATATATTTGAAGGTTTGAGCAAAATATCAAGTATGTTAAGTTGACTGAATACTCGATATGGAAAATCCCAAATGGATTGATTGAACACTTGACAGTTGAAAGTCTAACATAGAATTAAAAAGAGAAAAGTTTATGTAGGTCATGATTGATTGAGCACTTGAGAATTAGAAGTTCAATATGGAGTTGACAAAGAAAAAAATACAAGTGGATCATGGTTGATTGAACATAGGCAATCAAGGTCCAAAAATGTTGACAATAGAAGTTCTAATAGGTCATGAGAGACTAGATGTTAGGAATGCAATAAAAGTTCTAACATGTTAAAGGTGATTGATGTTAATAGTTCATGAAAGACTAATTGTTAGCGTGATGAAAAATCCTGATAGGTTATGAAGAACTTTATATTGGATAGTAGATGAAAAGTTCTGATAGGTCATAGAGGATTGAATGTTAAACAGTTGATCGGAAGTCCAAATAGATCAAGATGATTGAATGTCTATCATTTTTGAAGTCTAGCCAAGTTATTGAGGACTAGATCTTGAGCAAGGGATAAAGTCCTACTGGGCAAGTAGGTTATGTAGGACTAGATCTTGGGTAAGGGATAAAGTTTTACCAAGCCAAAGGCAACTAGATGCTAAGTAAGGTTGGAAGTCCGAAATGAGAGGATTCAAGATAGTGGAAGTCCTGGTAGGTTAGGCTGGCCTACGATTGGACAATGAGTGAAATTCCAAAGATAAGGAATCTCTGAGCAAGGAAAGTCCTAATAAATTGAAATTAATTTGATACTATACAATGATAAAATCTTAATAAGTCAAGATCAATCTATATTAGACATATGATAAAGCTTCAGACTTAGTATGTGGAAATTTAAGTCTTAGAGAGATCAAAATTGGAGGATTAGTTAATCAATTGACTAAGCTAATTGGTTATAATCAATTGACTAAGCTAATTGGCTTGAAGACTGAGAAATGTTTTTACAATTGTGAACAGTATTAATCAATTAGACGATAGCAAACAGTCAACTAATCCATCAATTGACTAAACGACAATAAACAGTCAACTAAGTGAATAGTATTTTCAACATAAATGTTAGTCTAGAGAACACAATATCAAACTTATATTTTAATATATGATCAGTTTAAAGTTAAATTATCGAGTCACATCAAAATCTTAATTCATTAATCTGTGACTTTGATCCAGTCGATCAAGACTTTAATCAGGTCAATAAAAACATTAAATAGATCAATCAAATCTTGATCCGTTTAATCAAAACCTAGAATGGATCAATCAAAATGATGAGCTTTTTAATCTAAATTTTTGACATCGGACGAAATAGTAATTATTTCAAAGGCGAAAGATTGGAGGAGGATTGAGAAGGGATCAAGATTGAGAAATTGAGAAAACGGGGTAAATTAAAAAGCCGCCGATGACGCCGTTTCTAGGGTTTTGCCAAAAAAAGGAAATTTTTTTATTAAACAATCAAAACTGGCCATAAATAGCTAAACACATATATAAATAGGCCAAAAACCAAAACCCTAGCTTGACAAAGTCAAAAATACCAAAAATAACCAAAAATAAAAAATTACGATAAATAATAAAAAAATAACTTCAAAGGCACAGACGGAGCACTAAACGATGTCGGATGGGGCTGAAAAGTGGGTCGATATGGGTTTTATCTAGTACTGAATAAAGGTCTCTGAAAGAGCTTCGAAAACATCTGACCGTATCTCGTTCTGAGTCCCGAGTCAAAAGTTATGACACGTTGAAATTCGACTTCTCATGTATTGCTCCTACATCAATTTTGATTAGATCGATCAAAACCTAGATCTTCTCAATCAAAATATTAATCATAAAAATAATTTAATTAATTCAAATTTAATTGATAATTTAATTAATTAAGATAATTTAGGATTAATTAATTCAAATTTGACTAATCATAATTTAAATTTAATTATTTATAATCTAAAGTTAATCAAGAATAATCAAAATTATTCACAATTAGAAAAATAAATTTTAAAATCTAAAAATCTTAAAAATCCAAAATAAAATTTTAAAATAAAGAAAATAAGTTTTCCAATTTTAAATCAGAAGTTGAATTTTAAAATATAAGAAAATAGGTTTTCAAATTTTAAAAATTTAGATTTGAATATTAAAACTCATAAGAATCAATTTTCAAAAATCAGAAATTTGAAAAATCAATCTTTAAATTTTAAAAATAAAAAAGTTTTCAACCTTTGAAAATTCAAAAAATTAAAAATTAAGAACTTTAAAAAATAAAATTACAAAATTAAAAATATTATTAATAATCTATCTAAAACTCAAAATCTTCTAAGTTAAATAAAAAAACATAAATGAAACTAATTAATAATCATATTAAAAAAACTAAATTTAATAATAATTAAATTATGTCAAAGTAAGTTGTCACATTTGAGAGTTAACATGAAATGTATCTAATTGTGTATTTTGTTAGAATCTTACAAGTTAGAAGGGGTTGAATAGTTCTAATCACTTCATCGTTGAGATTAACAAAATAGAAAAGCAAAGCAAGCACAACACATATACAATGCTAACGTGGATGATTTTATTTGGTTCACCACCTCCCTTGAGGTAACTATGTCCAAGGCTAACTTAGCATTCTATTAGCTTATTAGATTTTCTCTTTCTCAGACAAGATTTGAAGATAGAGAAACCTTCTATAATAGTATTACAACACAATACAAAAAGGAAATGAAGCAAAAAGAAGTAATAACAATTGATAATTTAAATATCAATTGATTAATTTGTCTGAGCAATCAATTGAAAATAATCCATTGAATATTGTAATCGGATCGACCTTTTTCTGGTCTATTTCTGATCGACATCAGTCGATTAATGCCAGCCATCAATTGATTGATACCATCAGTCGAATTGAACAACTAAATCGATAAATTTTTATGCAATTTCTAATCGACATCAATCAATTGATGTTAACCATTAATAAATTAATGTCATCAATCAAATCGGCATCAATCATTTCTAATCGATATCAATCGATTGATGTCGACCATCAATTGCTTGATACTATCAGTCAAATTGAACAACTGAATCGATAAGTTTCTATTTGATATCTAATCGATATCAATTGATTGATATTGACCATCAATCAAAGTTTTGATATTGACTATTAATCATAAGTTTCTGTTATGATTTAAAAGTGTTAGAGATTACTTTTTTTTCTAGATCAGGTATTTAGATTTTACAACTTGATTAATTTTAAAAGTCAACTATTTGACTTATGAAAATTTATCACCGATGATCGATGATCAGAGTAAATCAAGGAAATATATGACTACATTCTAGCTTGTGAGTAGTTTTAGCGCCGCGAACATTCAAAAATGTATTGTGTTGGTATCGAACTCCTACTGCTTCGATGACCGTCCAATTCTTTTGCCATACGTCGAGCCCTTAGGGGCATGTCAAGGATCATTTGAACCTCACTGTGGTTGTGGCTGGTACAACTTAAGCTGGAGTCATATCAAATATGACCCATGGGTTGAGGACTTAGGCTGCCCAAAAGGACTTAATTTTTAGACTAATTAAGCCCGACATATTCTATTATAGCTTTTTTTTTTGACACGTTATACTAGGCACTATTGGACTAAACTGTGCATGTCTCGAGTGGATAATTTGGCACCACCACTAAAAAAAAAAGGTTAGGATTTGAGAGGAAAGGGCTCTAATCGTACTTTTCCCAAGAACAAGAGATAATCTATCGTTTTCAGAGTATAGTTGAGTTGGTTACGATGGAATAAACTTATAAAAGAGGATAAAGATTCAAATCTCAATGAAGTCAAACAATACCTTTATTTGTCATGACCAATTGTAGTTTTTCAATTTAACTTCTTATAAATAATTGTGAGATCGATCATGTATA
>NC_133861.1:969357-1070204 GCF_044706935.1 Curcuma longa
GATTTTTGGCGACGACTTTATTGCGACTAATTTTGTTTCGTTGTAAAATTCGTTGCCAAAATTTTTGGGATGAATTAAAAAAAAATTCATCCCAGATTTCATCGCAGATTGGTGATTTTTTTTGTAGTGTCAAAGGAACCTTAACTGTAGAAATGTGGTACCCTAGGAACAACAACTTCGACTTAGTTTGTTATTCAGACTCAGATTATGCCGGATGCAAATTAGACCGCAAAAGTACAAGCGGTGGATGCCAGTTCTTGGTCCATGTCTAGTAAGCTGGTGTAGTAGAAAACAACATTGCGTTGCTCTATCTACAACTGAAGCTGAATACATTGCCCTAGGTGAATGTGTTGCACAACTACTTTGGATGATGCACACATTAACATACTTCAACTTAGAATATAAAAATACAAAGGTTCTAATTGACAACATCAGTACAATAAACTTAACTAAAAATCCTGTACACCATTCACGAACCAAACATATAGAAGTTAAACATCATTTTATTCGCTAAGGAAAAAATTGTACTCGACTACGTCGAGTTAAAATCCAACTTACAATGCCGATATCTTTACTAAACCACTACCTGAATCAGAATTCAGTATACTTAGAAGAAAATTAGGCTTATGTTTAGTAGAATAGGAAAAAGAATTTTCCTTGTTTTCAAAAACTTATGGTTTTCAAATCTATTATAATATTTTTTCAAAACTTTACTTATTTTTGAAATTTTTTTCTTATTTTCAAAAATAAAGAAAAGAAATGTTTTAGCCCTAGACTAGAAGCAAACCCCCTAGAAAACATGTACCTATAGATCTAGGTGGACATCTCACAAAGCACACTAGATACCTTGTTTGTGATTGACAAACTTAGAACGGTGTGAGATGTATATGCCTCTAGTCTAAGCCAAAAGATGCTATAAGTCAGTGCATCAAATCAAAAGCTTAGATTTTAATCTCAAATTGATAAAGTTAAGTGTCCCAAAATAAAAGATAAAATTCTCAATTGGGATGATACACTTTAACTTGGCTGACTGGGTCAAGCTACTACTTTCTAGTAGTTAGCTAGAACCTAAGTCAGACACTCGCTCCAAAAAGGAAATATTTTTTGTCTATCTAATTTTTGTTACGCTTGGACTCTATCAGGAAAAACTTATATTTTTTTTATTATGTCAAAGGGGGAGAGAAATAAAAATGTTCAAGTTAAATTTTTAGTATATGTGCTAAAAATTTTATGTTTAGAAATTTTTAAAAATTCCTTGAATAAGGGGAGTAAGAAATTCAGGGGGAGTAACACACGTGCATGCATTTTATTTATGATACTTGTGATGGGTTACTCTTGAAAAATCGTTCCGGTAAATTCTTGCAGAACAAAATTTTTTTCAAAGCGATCTCAAGTTGCCCGATCGTTGGGCTCTTGTATTTGGTTTACAGGATCCAGGAATAATTTAACTAATTGCGGAAACATTAAATTATACCTTACTTCCGACGTTTCGGAAGGACGAAGTTTGTACCCGAAGACCTCTTGATCTTCTACTGTATTCATCTCCTCTTCTCGAACGTTATGTGGGCAACGATCCTTCGAGAATATTCTCCACCTGAATTCTCCTCCGATGGCTTGCTAAAACTTCCTTCCCTTTGCTTGGAGAAAAGAGAAGAAGAAGAAGAGGGGAAGGTGGCTTGCCGAGAGAGTCTCGGCCACCACCCGAAGGTTTCTTGTTCGTGTACACAAACCCAAGCCTTGCCCTCTCTTTTATAGCTTTTCCATCCCTTATTTATGGTATAATTAGAGTCATAAACATGGTATAATTGTTCCATAAACATGGTATAATTTGATTCATTCAAATCGGAGAAAACGACAAGATTCGGAAGTTTCCAATTCGAATCCGTAACCTTTAATCGATCAAACAATCGATTAACTCACGTAACTTTTTCTCTTTAACACGTGTAATCGATCAGGTGATCGATTACCAGTGTAATCGATCAGGTGATCGATTACCAGTGTAATCGATCAGGTGATCGATTACACGCATGGTAATCGATCAGGTGATCGATTACCAGGCTTGGTAATCGATCACCCGATCGATTACCTGCATTGGTACTAGAAAACCTGGTAATCGAACAGGTGATCGATTACCAAGGTGTGTAATCGATCACCTGATCGATTACACTCCTTGTATTGGTTCGAGGATTCCCAGAGGCTACAACAGGGACCTAGAGGAGGAATTGGTTTTGGCCTTCTGATGAGCTAAGGCTTCCCGTGTTCGCCCTGAACACACAACCTTTAGTTCATCAATAATAACTCATACCACTAAAGAGTTATTATATCGAACTACCGCACCAATCCCATATTACAATATGGGCTCCTTCTTACTATTAGTACATTAGTCTCCCTGTGTTTAAGATATCGTATGTTCGTCAATTAAAATGAGTTACTGACAACTCATATTTAATCGACATCTAATCCAAGAGTAGTACCACTCAACCTTATTATCATGCGGACAAGGTCCACCTGCAGGGTTTACATGATAATCCTTATGAGCTCCTCAAGGGGACATCATCAGCCTAGATTATAGTACACAGTTTCCTTCTATAATCAACAACACACCATGTACATAATACTACTTCCCAACTCATCGGGCCTATTGATCTATCGATCTAAACCTCACCCTTTGATGAATTAAAGAAGTACATATTAAGCACACGTGTTTGTTATTATATCAGGATTAAGAGCATGTACATCTATAGTAACAGAGGTTTAGTTCGATTATATAGTCAGTATAAATCGAACAATCCTCAGATGGTCCTGCTCAATACACACTAAGTGTACTAGTGTAATTCTATAGTCAAGACAGACTAAGACCAAATTACACTACAACCACTCCGATGGTTTGTCCAATCCATCTTGGTCGTGAACACTGTTTATAATCTATAAGGGACTGATAACATGGCCTTCTGTGTGTGACTCCGCACACCATGTACATCTACAGTATAGATTAAATGGACACTATAAAATATTGACCAAATGTGATTCTCATTTCAGAATGTTTATTTACATAGCTAGGATTCTAGTATACATCCCAACAACTTGTGTTATTTATGTTACTTGTAATGCATAATATAAGTTGTGATTTATAACTTAACTTGAAACCTTAAGTTGCCATAATCAAAAAGGGGGAGATTGTTAGTGCAGGAAGCACTAGCAGATCGAACCAGAGTTTTGATTATGGAACTAGGATCAAGTTAAGTATGTGGTTTGACTAACCAAGTTGAACTAAGCTTACAGGAGACAGGTTAAGTCCTAGTGTTGCTAGGCATGAAGTCTTGGCAGAGTCAAAGTGCACCTAGGTAAAATCTGGACTTGGTCAGGAGGACCAAGTTGCAGCAGAAGTCTGGGCTGGTCAGGAGGATCAGACTGGGCTGCAGCAGTTGCAGCACAAATCCTGGGGGGCAAAGACAGAGCCAAGCACAAGTCCAACGAGTCAGGAGGACCCAGTTGGCAATCAGGTAAATTCTCCCGAGGGGAGTGGGTGAGGACGCGTTCCCAAGAGGAACATTAGGCGTCGGTCTAACCCAGGATTCTCACTAGAGATTCGAAGTTAAGACTCGTAGTTGGTTTGATGAACCAACTTAATCCTTTGCATGTTACTATTTTAGCTAACATCTTTTACAGGAAGGAAAAGTCAGACGAATGCGAACTCCAGACAAAAAAAGTTAAATTTTTTGGTTCTGGACGAATACGAACCAATAGAAAGATGCTCAATCTGAATCTGGAGTCGACTCAGATGGATTCTGGAGTCGACTCCAGCCGAGTCAGCTGGAATCCGGAAGTCTGCGCGTCGACTTTCCACCAACTCAGCCTGGAGTCGACTCAGGTAAGGTTTTGAGTCGACTCAGGGTCAAAAGTTATCGCCGCTGATGCCACCGCGACTGGAGTCGACCCAGAAGTCAATCAGAGTCGACTCAGGAAGGATAACGGGTGAAGACGATAAAAGTTTATCTGCCACGCAAGCTGGAGTCGACCCAGATCTGCATCTGAGTCGACTCAGCAAGGTTATATAAACAGCCGCGACTAGCAGCTGAAGATACAACTTCCAAAGCCTCCGAACTCTGTTCTCGCGACTCCCGAGTCTTCCATTTTCGACGTCGGTGCTGTACCTGCTCCAAGCTACTCAACTTCACACCGAGGCGCCGAAATCTACTTCCGGGGAGCGATCAAGAAAGCAAGAAGTTCGGTAACAAAGCAAACTCTGTATTTCCATTCTTTCAATACTTGTAATCAGTTTTTGTATTGTTTTCTCGATACACTTGCTGCCGAAAAGGGGCAAGTGACTTAGTGGATTGCCCAGAGTAAACGGTCAAGGACCGTGGGCCTTGGAGTAGTAGCGTTGCGCTGTGAACCAAGTAAAAATAAAAAGTGTCACCTACTTACTTTATCTTTTACGTTTCCGCATCGTTATCTATTTTAGCTTCTGTAAGCGTTCGAAGTTTTTACAAAAATTGAAAAGCGTGCAACGCGCTATTCACCCCCTCTAGCGCGTACATCGATCCTACAGAATCAATGGGTGGCAGATTTCATTTTTTAAAAGAAAAGTGGGGATGTATTAAACTGAGCCAGTCTGTTCATTGGAGGACATAACATTAATTGCACATCCAAATTTGAATCTCGTACGTCCGCCGCTACCCAGGCACCATCCTCGCTCGACCAGTTCACGCGCGTGACTGCTGTCGTACTCGTCGCAGCTGCAGCAGCAACCGCCACTAGAACAAATTTGACTTTCCGCAGCGCGCAATTAAGCTATCCGCAGCCTACATTGCATGCTACATAACTCCAAGCTGTTGAAAGTTATCATTCACCCGCAGCGCAGGGCGCGCGCTGCGGGAAGTTGCATCCGCAGCACGCGGGTCGCGCGCTGCAGAAAAGTGTAATTTTTCGCAGCACGTGCCCCACGCGCTGCGGAAAGGTGCATCCGCAGCATGCGCCCTGCGCGCTACGGATAATTATATTTTTAATAAATACACAATATATACATAAATAGACCTATATACATAAATATATAATACAAATACAAATAATTATAATCTGCTCAAAGCTCTAACATTTAAAATCCAACATACAAATATTAGATAACATCACATTCACAATTATAAAATTATAGTTTAAATATATCAAAGATAATCATCTACATCTAGTTAGACAAAACAATCCAAGTTCATGTTCATCTTTACTACAAATAGTATATCGATTCGTCCAAATCAGTCAAACAAAACTATAAACATTGATGCCCAAGCTACTGTGCTTCCTATTGCATCCTCAAGAAAAAATATTTCTTCGTTTGGTCGAATTAGCTCCACCTTCTCCACAAGAACTCTATCAATCCAAACTTTTCAATAAGATCCACCAAAAGGAACATGATGTACTTTTGCTTTTGGATCTGTGGATGCAATTCGACCTTCTGCAACAGCTCCATCAACATACCAATGAAGCAGCTTACATTTAGCATTAACACTGATATCTCCAGCAGTCATCTTTTTTAGTTTTGACTATATCACAATAAACAATAATTAATGATAGAGCATGCTATAAATAATAAACGAAAGTATAATATTGGATTAAGATAGTTACTTGAGTTGCAATATTGCTATCACCACTAATATAATTTCCAACACCGCTTCCAATGCCACCACTTGCAACCTAATTTGACAAACAAATTAGTTATTGTTAGTCTACACAATAAGCTTATCTTATAATATCAAATGTAGTATGATTGTAACACCTGTATTTTCCACACTTAAGGTTTTGAATATGATAAATTTTATATTGACTTAGTTCGTGATAAAAGGGGGTTTTTAAAGGGAATGAGAAGATTCGTCTCGTAAAGACGAATTAAACAAAATTGGTTTAGGTCAAATCAGAAACCGTTTGGTTAGTGAACCAAACGAACCAAGATTGAACCAAACTGAACCAAGTTGGTTTGGTTCATACTGGAAGAGGTTTTGATAAAATAAAAATAGGTAAAAAGATTCGTCTTGCAAAGACGAATCCGACAAGACCAGTTTTGATCAATTCGGAGGTCGTTTGATGGCCGAACCAAGCGAACCAAAATTGAATCCGGTTCGCTACAGTAAGGGATTAGGTTTTAATTAGGTTTAGCCGGTAAAAAGGCGATGGTGGTTTAGATTTAATAGGGTAAGGTTACTGTGCACTCCTCCTTATAACTAATACCTCCGCGACCCTACCCTCACCCCACCGCGTCGGCCGCCTCTTCCGCGAGCCGCGTCCGCCCGCGCGGACTGCGTCCGCCGCGTCCGGTTCCGCCGGCGAAAGAATCAGAACGGAGAAGCTTTAAAGGAGGGCCGAACCCTAGCCACCCCTCGCGATCCTCCCTCCACAGCGTCGCCGCCCTCTGCCGCAATCGCCGAGCGCCGCGACGCCGTCTCTGCCACCTGGTCCCCTGCTGTGCTGCTCGTGTGGAGAAGATTCTGCTCCGCCGCCGACTCCTCTAAAGACGCCGCCGCACCTTCCGGTGTCGGAGAAGGAGAAGGCAGCCGATCACCACCACCGTGCCACCTTCCTCTGTTCGACGCCCTGCACAGCCGCCGCCGCTTCTGCTCCGCCATCTGTCGACGCCGCCGACGCCGCCTCTGTCGCCGCCGCTTTCCACTGCGCAGACGCCGCCGGTCTGCCCTGCCTCAGCTGACGCCGGCCCGAGCCCCTGTTCACGCGAAGAAGAAGATTAAAGTTAATTAATTAATTATATTAATTAATTAAGGTAAGGTTTAATTAATTAAAGTTAGTTTGATTAATTAAGATTTGTTTGATTAAACTAGTTTAATTAAATTATTAATCTGGTTAATTACATACTAATCAGTTAATTAGTTAAATGATTAGTGATTATTTTAATTAAAAATTATTTGATTAATGAAATATTATAATTTGTTAATTAATCCGTAATGATTAGTTTAGTTATTAATTAGTATATATTGAAGGGGTTTGGTTAGATCATGGATTAATAATTGATTAATTAAGTATTGTGATATAAATAATTAATGGATAATTAATGGAAGGATTAGATTGGGTTAATGATTTCGGTTAAACTGTAGTTATGATTTTTGCTAGGTCGTGCGAAGAAGGTGCTAGAGCACCTCGGAGAAGGTCTGCGATTTCACAAACCTTAGCGTTAAAATCTTAGTGAGCGGACAAGGTAAGTACATCTCTCACCTGCAGTATAAGTTGTTTTCGTATTGTTCTTTCGCATGGTTATGTTAAGCTTTCCATGACATGATTTCTGTTAAACATGAAGGTATTTATAAGTATGCTCTTTCCATGACATGATTTATGTTCGACATGAATGTATTTATGTGTTCTTCCCCTAGTATAATTCATGTTAAATAGGAATATATATACGTTCTTTCCATAGTATGATTTAGGATTTAATCATGAATAGGTAAATTATTCTTCCTACTTAGGATGGAAGTAAAGCATGATGAATGAATGATGAAAGGACAAGGATGTAATAAGTGAAAGTATAAGAACTTTATGATATATGAAGAAATGTATTTTACTTTTAAGAGGCGGGTATCGGGCCAAAGGTTCGCCCATAATGAATTCCGGGCCAAAGGTTCGCCCATAAGGAAAGGAATTCCAGGCCAAAGGTCGCCTGATAAGATAAGTCCTCTGGTAGCATTCGGTGGCTAGCTACCCCGAGTTCTATCAGAGATGCGCGCATTGATACTCCGCCAGGGCCCATAAGTATGTTTAAGTATGTTTACTTATTTCCAAATGTATAAATTTTCAAATATAAAGAAACTTAGAAATTTTCTATGTAATACAAGTATTTTCATGTTCAGGTAGTTTCTGCTTAAGTACATGTCTTTATAATTACAAGTTATTTCCTGTTTAATTATGAAAGAATGCATGCAATGATTTTCGTTGTTTTGTGAGATTAGGTATGTACTTACTAAGCTTTGCTTATAGTTGCATTCCTTATACTGCAGGTAGAGGTAAAGAAAAGCATTAAGCAACGGGAGGCAGCAGGAGCAGTGTTCGATGTGTGTGGCGGCGGAACCGCGGAATAAATCAAAGGAATAAATAAAAAAACCTTGCTATTAATTTTGTCTTTTATATCAATTGCTTCCGCATCTTAAGAGCCTGAACAGTTGGTTTATTAAAAATAGTAACTTTTGGTTATTTTTATGAATATTCTCCTTTTTAAATTTATCTATGGGAATTTCTATTTAGGATTTAATAATGTTAAAGTAAGTAGCATCCCCAATATGTAGGAAGGGGGGTGTTACAAATGGTATCAGAGCAGGTTCCGCCCTTCCGCCACACTCACATCAGCATCAGTCCTGTCGCTTTCCAAGTAAAAAAGTATACTTAGGCTTTACTTTCTTTTATGATTAGTATGATTTTAGGTTAGACAATAGAAAGAGATGGCTAGAAGACGTGCTAATACTGAGCGGGATAATGACCTCAATCTCAGCGAGATGAGGTTAAGACTAAGAGAAGAGCTGAGTTAACTTCAACTTGCAAAGATAAAGATAGAGTAAGGTTCTTTGTAAGTTGACTTAAGGAAGAAAATGATTCTTCAAGTTTGTAAATGGATGAATTAATCAAATATTTAAAATGAGATTTCACTTTAAAGAAATTATTAATGCAATCAACCAATTAAGGTAGCTATTGACGGAATCAAAAATTTGAAAAAATAACTCAGGAACGTGAAGAAGATAGGAGCTAAAAATACCCAGGAGTTGTTCTAAGTTTCGAGGACGAAACTTTTATAAGGATGGGAGATTGTAACACCTGTATTTTCCACACTTAAGGTTTTGAATATGATAAATTTTATATTAACTTAGTTCGTGATAAAAGGGGGTTTTTAAAGGGAATGAGAAGATTCGTCTCGTAAAGACGAATTAAACAAAATTGGTTTAGGTCAAATCAGAAACCGTTTGGTTAGTGAACCAAACGAACCAAGATTGAACCAAACTGAACCAAGTTGGTTTGGTTCATACTGGAAGAGGTTTTGATAAAATAAAAATAGGTAAAAAGATTCGTCATGCAAAGACGAATCCGACAAGACCAGTTTTGATCAATTCGGAGGTCGTTTGATGGCCGAACCAAGCGAACCAAAATTGAATCCGGTTCGCTACAGTAAGGGATTAGGTTTTAATTAGGTTTAGCCGGTAAAAAGGTGATGGTGGTTTAGATTTAATAGGGTAAGGTTACTGTGTACTCCTCCTTATAACTAATACCTCCGCGACCCTACCCTCACCCCACCGCGTCGGCCGCCTCTTCCGCGAGCCGCGTCCGCCCGCGCGGACGGCATCCGCCGCGTTCGGTTCAGCCGGCGAAAGAATCAGAACGGAGAAGCTTTAAAGGAGGGCCGAACCCTAGCCACCCCTCGCGATCCTCCCTCCACAGGCGGGAATCCGCAGTGTCTAGCGACGATTTCGGTCGGAGTCCGGCCCCGATTCGGTCGGAATCCGCGTCGGATTCCGGCGAAATCGCCGCCAGAACCGTCTGCTCTGTTTCGGCTGGAATTTCGATCGGATTCCGACCCAATCCGGCCGGAATCCGATGCCGGTGTGTGCGCCGTCGAGTTGCGCTTCCAACGAGCCCGGGATGACGGCCTGCGGTGACCGGACGGCGACGAACGGCGGCGATGAACGGCGAAAGGTCGGCTGATCGCGCAGCTGGGTCGCGCGGGGGCGTCGGGCAGGATATCAGAGTATGATTATTATTTTTTAAATATATGAATTTGAATGATAAATATTTATAATTAGGGTTAAAATAAATTTTAATCAAAATTTTTTTAATCGATAATTTTAATTTTTTTATTAATCATATTATCAATAATTTTTAATTTTTAATTTTTTAGATTTAATAAATAATTTTTAATTTTTTATAAATCAAAATTAAATTTGATCATTTTTAATATTTTACGTATTTGATTGATAATTTTAATTTTTTTACTATTAAAGTTAGATTGATTAATAATTTATTCTTATTTTTATTAAAATGTAATCCATAATTTTTTAGTTTTTTATTGATAAATTTTAATTTACGGATAAAATTAGGTTTAAGAATTAAAAATATTTATAGATTATACTTATTAGTAATTGATCTGTTTTTATAAAAATACTAGGGCAAGTATCAAAAAGGCTCCCTTTATTTATCGTATCATCAAGCTATTTTAATTTTTTTTTATCAAAAGAGCACTTCACTCTTGCAAAATAACACACATGCAAAATGACACAAATGCTCTCGAACAGGCGCACTCTCACTTATATTCTTATCTAAATCAGATAATATTATAGCAACTATGAAACCGTAACTACTATATTTTGTAATAACTACAATTTCATAGTTGTTACAACTGAGTTAGCTCCGGTTCCATAACTACTACAACGTGTATAAATTTTATTAACGAATAAAATAAGTATAAATTATTAAAGAGACATTATCAGAAAATTTTAATAATGAATAATAAGTGTTTGATAACCTGCTAAAAGTTGACAAAAATAATAAACATCACATGATAACTATTTATTTTTGACGAAAACAGCCCATTGGAAAGTGAAATAATTATTTGTTCAAGCCTTGAAATTTGCAACCTCAGTTGATTCCGCTTTAGAATTTCCAACAGTTGCCTGGGCTTTCTTTGCTTTGTAGTCTTTCACAGCATGGCAGAATGTAGACCTTACGAGGCCGATGCAGACGAACGTCCAAAGGGGAATATTAAGGGATTTAGCAATTTCTCTATAAAACATCACAATAGACAGTAAACATGGTTAGCTAATTAAAAAAAAAAGATAAATCATAATTAAGGGGAATATTAAGGGATTTGGCAACTTCTCTATATTTTCTAGTCTACCTAAACATGGTTAGCTAATTTATAAAAAGGATAAATCATAATTAATGCATATCAAATCATTCTTAAAATAAAACAAAGTGAGACAATCCTATTTCTACGAATTAAAAAGTCATTACCAAAATTATAATTTCCAAATAAGATAATATATTTTATAATATTAATATTAAACCCACCACAAATTAATATTGAAATCATGCCATGGTGTGTTTCTTGCCCAGTCCAAAAGACTGATACAAAAGTTTTAGACAAAAAGTAAAGCATGATAGACAAATAAATATTATCCTAATTATCTTCCTAAAAATAATTAAATTTTCCTTACTAAATTAGTTAAGTGTTCTTGGCTGTTCTACGTCTTAATTATATTGTGATGGAAATATATGATGTTGTATATTAACAACTAACTATTTGAATGGTACACTTACTCGTCTGTCATCGACAACACTTCCTCCATATGTTTCCCCTTCGTCCATTTTAGAACTGCAGTTGATAAAAAAAAATTATTATGATGACTAATAATGCAAAATAACTTAAGTGATTATAAAGAAAAGAGGAGCAAGTAATTATTACATACAAAATTGGAAAATATACCGTGATTGAAGAATAGCATCTAAAGATTGTATTAATTCATTGAATGATGCAATGGAGGAAAAACATATAGAATTAATGGGAATAAAGGAAGAATGAGGATGTGATCATACAGAGATACATTGTTGCGATGAATTCGTGACAACCAAAGATCTTGAAAAAGACATCCACGATGTTCCCGGAGGCATCGTCGACCTTGATCTGGAGCTTCATCCCTTCATCGTCGGATTCGTCGCCTGTTGCGTTGAAGATCCCCGTCCCAACCGAGGGATCATTTTTGTCAAAGGATGATCCGAAGTTCCAATAATTCTCGGAGTCATCCACCACCGTCTCGTCGTATCCTCGCTCGGCCGCCGCCCACATCACTTCGTCGCATGTTGGCGTGCGGATGAGCCCCGTCCCAACCGAGGGATCCTTTTTGCCAAAGGATGATCGGGCGTTTCTAAAATTCTCGAAGTCGTCCACCACCCTATCGTGGTATCCTCGCTCGCCGCCGCCGCCATCGCCGCCTGAGCCCGTCGCCCCAATCCGAACCCTAGAATTCGCCATCCTGCAACCCTCAACATCCTTTCGTCGTGTCTCTCTCTATTCCTCAGGTCGTAGGTAGGTCGTAGGTTTTTATAGGTCGTTGCTTGTTGCGATGTGGATCGGGTCCCCGTAGAAATAGTATTTAAAGAAGAATATCTAGATTACTTAGGCAATTTTATTATATAAAAATTTATATAATTTACTATATAATTTTGAAATAACAATTGTATTCTATAATTTTTTTAAAATATATAACAACTTCTATAATATAAAAATAAATTATTTTATTGATGACATCATTTTCACTTGCTCGGCCCGCGTAGAAAGAGTATTTAAAGAATATCTAAATTACTTAGGCAACATATTAATTAATCATCTTATCAATGAATATTATAACAACGATTTGATCAAGATAATAAATTTGTCCCTGGGACAATGATGTCACGGTAAGATATCTAGGTTGTCACCCGTATTTATAAAAAATTTTCTTCAAATAAGGAGCGCAATCAAGGATGCTGAACCTGGTGGTCGATGGGAAATTTTTGTGGAACCGGATCGATCACCTCATAATAGTCAATGAGACTAACTGAGATTTATCAAATCAAAAGATAATAACTTATAAATTATTTTATTGATGGCTTCTTTTTCACTTGCTCGGGCCCACTTACAAAGAGTATTTAAAAAATACCTAAATCACTTAGGCAACGTATTATATAAAAATGTATATATATAATTTACTATATAATTTTGAAATAACAATTGTATTCTATAATTTTTAAAGAAGGTATATATAGCAACTCCTATAATATAAAAATAAATAAAATTTACTATTTAGTGAAGATAATAATAATTAATTAATCATTTTATCACCTTATCAATCTATTGGAATATTAGTAGGGGCGGAGGTAGATTTCTACGAGATTGGGGCCACATTTTAAATATTTAATAATTAATTATTAATTTTAAAATAAATATATTAAAATATTAGTAATTTATTTCAAAAAAATATTCTGAACAAAAAGCTGGGGTTGGCCCCTACCTGCCCCGCTCGTGGCTCTACCCCTGAATATTAGTGAGACTTCAATTAAATCATTTATAAAATATTTTATTAATATGATAATAATAATTATTATTATTTTTATTGCGTCTAAATTACTTATTAATGATTGGTATGGAGTCTTCGATCGTAGCCACCGATTCGTGTGCCCGGGTCATGGTTAATCCCGATTGGCAAAGGCCAAAAGGGGCCGCATTTTAGCTAGGGTTGGCCAGGCTAAGCTAAGGCGACGGCGCCGCTGCGGCTCTCCTTCATCCTTTCGCCGGACGGAGAACATCGGAGGCTACCAGCGGAGATAACAAACATGATGTTTTACTTTGCCACGTTCTATACCAAATTGTTCTTATTGCCACCATCCAAATACGAAAAGATGCGTATTTTATTTCCTCATGCCTATGCTGTCTGGAAACTTGGAGACGAGAAACGGAAAACGCGGAAACAGAAACGGGAAAACGGCAATAATGAAGTTTCCAGATTTTGGAAACGTACAAGAACCCCCTTCGTCTTCTCCATCGCACCCACCGTTCCACCAGTCGTCCGCTCTCATGCAGCGCGCGGTAGCTACACCCCTTTCCGCCGTGCCCGAGCGCTGCAATCCCCCTGCATCGCCGCTACCATCGCTCTTCCCGCCTCCGTCGGTGCTGATCCCGCCTCCACACCGTTGTATATCGCCGCCATCACCCCGATGGCGTACTCCTGCCCCTTCCCTGTCATCTTTTCTACTGCTCCGGCTAGCGCCGGTGCTGTCGCGGGGTGGCTCTGCACCTCCGCGGCGCCGTCCGGGACCGTGCAGAGGAGCTCTAGCGCTGCCAGCGCCCGCTCTGCGGTCGCGCCGCCTGGCCCCGACGCCGCTACGACCTCCATTGGCCATTTCTTGTAAGTGGAAACGTTTTCCAGCGTTTCGGAAACGGAGAAGACAGTCTAAACGTCGTTTCCAGAGAGTGTAGTCGCATGCATTTGTTTGTATATTTGTAAACCTTTTTTTTATAACAATATTTTGTATTTTACAATTATTCTAAACATCTACTTAATATTTTATATATCTAATTAATTCCACAAGGCAATAAATTAAGCCACATGGCAATAAATTAAATTCATCATTTCATTTAATTAAAATTTATTTTAAGGCAATTTTCCTAATTAAAAGGCTCCTATTAATTAGTTTTGCCTAAAAAATCTTCATCCTCACCTTTTATACTGTAATTAATTTTAAATCAGAATTTAATTAACTATTAAAATTAATAGCGGAATGAATAATGATATATATATCTTTATGATTGTCTAGAACCTTTAATATTATACGTACGTACAAATTATATAACATATTTCAGCATTTAACTAAGTTTTAATAAAAACTAAGTAAGAGTACGTAATTATATGTAAATTTGTAATAGGGTATCAATAATCATAATATAAATATCAAGAAAACGAAACACATTCATTATATTGTCCGTGATGGAGTAAAATAATATGTTTCGAATCACATTGGTAAATAATTTATTTTAAAGAAGAGAAATGCCACTAATTTCATTTTAATTGCTATCAATTGCATCTAATATAACTTCTAGATTTCTTGGGCTAATAACTCTTACTAAACTTATTTAATATAAATTTTAAATTTCACAACCTTGAAGTTCATAAATCTAGTCAACTCGCTCCTATTAATGGAGGATCATCTTTGGCCTATGACATGAACATGTCAAAAAAAAGTATGATTTTGACTAAGGCTAACAAATCATATACAACCAAGGCACCTATACATGATCACAACTATGAAAGGCAGGCTGACTTAATATTTATATGAAGAATTTTTAAGGTATTGGTCTCATCAATTAAGTCTTTACATGTGTATCTCTCAAACCTTCATAATTCATAACGATATAGGCATTATAAACACTTTTGTAAACCTTACATATTTAAGGAGAATTTTCATAGACCAACTCTTGCACAATGAATTCATTATAGGTATAATCTCTAACAAACTAGATCTAATTATTTCGAGTCGATGACCTTGTCCCCGTTTGGTCTAATCTTTATCAATCAGCTTATAAGCATGATTTGATTGCCTAACCTAGCCTATTAGGTAGTAGAATTTAATTGTTGGTGAACTCAACCCTTGATTAAGGTTGATCAGGTTCGAAATGAGATTCAATATTTGATCAATATATTTGATGGTTTGAGCAAAATATCAAGTATGTTAAATTGATTGAATACTTGATATGGAAAACCCCAAATGGATCATGATTGATTGAACATTTGACAGTTGGAAGTCCAACATAGAATTAAAAAGAGAAAAGTTCCAGTAGGTCATGACTGATTGAGTACTTGTGAATTAGAAGTTCAATATAGAGTTGACAAGGAAAAATTATAAGTGGGTATGATTGATTGAACATAGGCAGTTAAGGTCCAAAGATGTTGACAATAGAAGTTCTAATAGGTCATGAGAGACTAGATGTTAGGAATATAATAAAAGTTCTAACATGTTAAGGGCGACTGATGTTAATAGTTCATGAAAGACTAGTTGTTAGTGTGATGAAAAATCCTGATAGGTTATGAAGGACTTGATATTGGGTAGTAGATGGAAACTTCTGATAGGTCATAGAGGATTGAATGTTAAACCATTGATCGGAAGTTCAAATAAATCAAGGTGTTTGAATGTCTATCATTTTTTGAAGTCTAAACAAGTCATGGAGGACTAGATCTTGAGCAAGGGATAAAGTCCTACTAGGCAAGTAGGTTGTGTAGGATTGGATCTTGGGTAAGGGATAAAGTTTTATTAGGCCAAGGGCAACTAAATGCTAAGTAAGGTTGGAAGTCCGAAATGAGAGGATTCAAGATAGTTGAAGTCCTGGTAGGTTAGGCTG
The DNA here is from genome assembly GCF_044706935.1 of Curcuma longa. Taxonomy (NCBI): domain Eukaryota; kingdom Viridiplantae; phylum Streptophyta; class Magnoliopsida; order Zingiberales; family Zingiberaceae; genus Curcuma; species Curcuma longa. Next base: position 985,265 of record NC_133861.1, read on the forward strand.
ATCTATAATTGGACAATGAGTGAAATTCCAAAAATAAGGAATCTCTAAACATGGAAAGTCCTAGTAAATTGAGATTAACTTGATACTATATAATGATAAAATCTTAATAAGTCAAGATCAATTTATATTAGACATATGATAAAGCTTCAGACTTGAGTATTAGTTAATCAATTGATTAAGCTAATTGGCTTAAATACTATGAGAAATATTTTTACAATTGTGAACTTGAATACTATGAGAAATGTTTTTACAATTGTGAACAGTATTAATCAATTAGATGATAGCAAATAGTCAATTAATCCGATCCATCAATTGACTAAACTACAACAAACAATCAACTAAGTGAATAGTGTTTTCAACATAAATATTAATCTAGAGAGCAGAATATCAAACTTATATTTTAATATATGATCAGTTTAAAGTTAAATTATTGAGTCACATCAAAATCTTAATTCATTAATTCAAATTTGACTAATCATAATTTAAATTTAATTATTTATAATCTAAAGTTAATCAAGAATAATCAAAATTATTCAAAATTAGAAAAAATAATTTTTAAAATCTAAAAATTTAAAAAATCCAAAGTAAAATTTTAAAATAAAGAAAATAAATTTTCCAATTTTAAATCAGAAGTTGAATTTTAAAATATAAGAAAATAAGTTTTCAAATTTTAAAAATTTAGATTTGAATATTAAAACTAATAAGAATCAATTTTCAAAAATCAGAAATTTGAAAAATCAATTTTTAAATTTTAAAAATAAAAAAGTTTTCAACCTTTGAAAATTCAAAAAATTAAAAATTAAGAACTTTATAAAATAAAATTACAAAATTAAAAATATTATTAATAATCTATCTAAAACTCAAAATAATCTTCTAAGTTAAATAAAAAAACATAAATGAAACTAATTAATAATCATATTCAAAAAAATAATAAATTTAATAACAATTAAATTATGTCAAAGTGAGTTGTCATGTTCGAGAGTTAACACGAAATGTATCTAATTGTGTATTTTGTTAGGATCTTGCAAGTTAGAAGGGGATTGAATAGTTCTAATCACTTCATCTTTGAGATTAACAAAATAGAAAAGTGAAACAAGCACAACATATACACAATGCTAATGCGCGGATGATTTTATTTGGTTCACCGCCTCCCCTAAGGCGACTATATCTAAGGCTAACTTAGTATTTTATTAGCTCGATTGATTTTCTCCTTTTTGGACAAGATTTGAAAACAGAGAAATCTTCTATAGTAGTATTACAACACAATAAAAATGAAAATGAAACAAAAAGAAGTAATAACAATTGATAATTTAAATATCAATTGATTGATTTATCTAAGCAATCAATTAATAATAATCCATCGAATATTGTAGTTGGATCGATCTCTTTTTCTGATCGGCATCAATCGATTAATACTAACCATCAATTGATTGATACTATCAGTCGAATTGAACACATGAATCGATAAATTTTTATGCGATTTCTAATCGACATCAATCAATTGATGTTAACCATTAATCAATTGATGCTATCAATTAAATCGACATCAGTCATTTCTAATCGATAAGTTTCTATTTGATTTTTGATCACCATTAATCAACCAATATCAATACTCAAATTCAACTTTGGTCGATTCTTAATTGATATCAATCGATTGATAATTTAAAGAAGTCTCTGTCTTTTTTTTTTTTTTTTACTTGTGAGAGAGATTAATAAAAAATAAAAGACAAGACGAGAGAACGAAGAATAAAGAAATTGAGATAATAATATTTTTTTTTAACGAAAGATAAAGGGTGTGATTCCAAGGGTTTATAATAAGAAGGTGTACTATGATTTAAAAGCGTTAGAGATTCCAAGAACAAGAGGTGACCTATTAAACTAAGCCAGTCTGTTCATTGAAGGAAGTAACATTGCACATCCAAATTTGAATCCCGTCCGCCGCTACTCAGGCACCATCCTCGCTCGACCAGTTCACGCTGGTGACATGACTGCTGTCGTACTCGTCGCAGGTGCAGCAGCAACCGCCTGCACTACCAACTCTTTTGGCCATTTGCGTCTCTCACAGCTCACAAAACCTCTCTTCTCACACGATAAAAATGATTCCTCTGTCACGCTTCTTATGCTTCCTCACAGACAACCGCCGCTAACGCTAACAAAGACGAAGAAACCACTACCCTTTCCTTCCCCGAATTGAAGATCGAGTCTTAGACCGAAAAAACAGGAACCAACTGGGGAGACGCTTGTCCGATGTGTTGTGTCTCTTTGCTTAGGTTTGTTTCTATTCGAGAAATTTTTTGCATCTTGTTTGTTTGTTCCGACTGGAAACTTTGTCATCGTGGTTCTTTTTGTTATGATTTCGTGGTGGTTCTGTCCCGAAGGTATTTCTTTGCTAAGTTTTCCTGTTTATTTTGTTTGATTCTAGCTCGAAAAGGATTTTTCTAGCTGCTATCGAAGTGCAAACTCCGTCTGCCGATTCTTTTTACCTGTTCATGCCATATTCGCGTTGTTTTTTCCTTATCGTTTTCGCTAGTAATTATTCTGATACAAAAGGTGGTGCCTTTGCCATCCCAACGCCTCCTCCTCAAATCCCAAGTCTTAATTCGAGAACCACAACCCTACTCCAGTTACTACTTGGTGGCTGCGCCACCAATGGCGGTGCACCAACTCCTTAGAGTCCCGATGCTTACCTGGAGTATGCACTGGTCGATCTACATCCACCCCGTCTGCCACTTTCTGCTTCTTCCTCTCGTCCCGTTCACAATTAGAGGTCTCTGAGTAATGCTTCTTAGGGTATCTTATTACCAGAATCAGGCCATAAAAGAAGCTTGTGACCTTGGTTTTCTCTTAAATGAATTTGCTATTTGGGCTCAAAAAGCTAGGTACGTATGAGGATTTAATAATCAGGCTAGTGTCCGCATACGAGGATTATGTCTTTTATCTACCAGCCTTTATGGACTTCCGTGGTAGAATCTACCACTCAGGTATATTGCATTTCCATGAGCTAGGGTGATTTAGCTCGAAGTTTAATAGTCTTAATTTGCCAACAGTCATCAAGAGGAAGAAGGAAACAACCAGTCGACAATGGACATAGTAGCCTCAGCTGCTGCATGCTTTAAGTATAAGAAATTCTTTCTTTATGATGAAGCTCTTCTATGGTATAAGGAAAAACTGATCGTAAGATTCTACGCTTATGATGAGAGTTTAATAAGCTTCGCAAAGGAAGCTAAAGAACCATATCAGTTCATAGCCAAGGCCCTGTGTTACGATGGAGTTCAAGAATATGGTAGAATACCAACAACTCAAGATGCAGCCGCCAGTGCTTATCCGATCATGAGTTACTTATTACTTAACGAGGATATGAATAGGAGAACGAATCTTATTACGTGTGAAATTTTTTAGGATCAGTCGACAATGAACGAATCAAAATAATGGGCTCATTCTAATATCTCAAAATGGGCTGATCATATCTAAAAAATTTCACATGTATATTGATCGCCTATTAGGTCAGTGGAATCGGCAATATGCCACTAAGAGCATATGCAACGCAGATTAATGGTGTTTTAATAACAAAGAGAGAGAGAGGATGAGTCAGCAGTGCTTGCCCATGTGGCAATGGCAGCCACATGAACGCATTCAATAGTTTGAACGCGTTCATGTGGGCAGTGGGGTCCACATACAATTTTTTTTAATTATTTTATTATTAATAGTGGTGTTATAACGTATCAGCGTTGTGGATGCTCTAAGTGCAACTATCTTACCCCTGTCAGATTAGGACAAAGTTCCAAAATTAAGAGAAACCAAAAGCTAACTCATAAGGTCAACAGGAAAACAAAAAAAAAGGCAAAAGAAGGCCTACACTCAGGGACGCGATTGTTCTAGTTGCAAGTGATATGGAACCAAGTGCAGGGATTCACAAGTGTTGACTCTGAAGCACGTTGTCAGGATCCGAAAGACTCTTCCCTCTTGGAGTTGGACGACTGGGAGAGCAAAGCCGCAGAGTAGCGACGGGCCACTGCGGAGGCGGAAAGCCTAACCTCGGCGACGGACAGAGAGGCGATCGTGGGATTTAAGAGTTTTTGTTTTGGGCGAGCATGATTTTTTTTTTGCTGCCAGCGCGGCTCCACTTGCACACGCGTTGGGAAAATCCCAATCAAGTCTCGATTTACCTCCTTATAAATGGTCATGGGACTGATCGTGTGGGACCGCTAAGGTGGCGGATTCCACCTTTGCAGAAGAGTAAATAGAGTCGTGCAGTACTGACGTGGCGCGTACATACACGACTTATTATATATATATATACACGACTTTTCCTGCACGAGTTGTGCGCGCCTACTGACGTGGCGCGTACATCCCTTCACGTGCGTGACAACGTGGCTCTATTTCTCTCCTCTTCCTAAACCCATCACGACGATTACTCTGCATTTTGCTCTGTCGCAACTTCGCCCTTCGTAGAGAGCTATTACTCTTTATCCTCTAAAGAGTGGTCTGGATCGGAAGCTGTCGATGATGTTGCGAACAAGAATTCGGAGAATCTTGAAGCCGAGGAATTGATCGAGGAAGATGAGCCGGAGTTGGCTCCTACGGCAACGGAAGTAGCTTTTCTGCCGAAAGATGAATCGCCGCTAAATCAGATGAATTAGCCGAATCTGAAAGGGGGAACTCAAAAACTGCTGAGGAATCAGCCATATTCGTCGATAATGACACTGGTTTGACTGATGAGATAAGTCAAGTTACTACTGTTCTTGAAGAGATTCCGCATCGCGACAGCAGCAGAAGTCCTTGATGTCGTTAAACACAGTGGAAATGGCCGTCAAATTGCTGGAGGAGACAAGACATTACCGGCGACCAAGGTGCTAGAGTTGGACTCTTGTGGTTGTGCTACTTCTCTTGCTTTTCTTGAATTAATGTACTGATTAGGGAATATCTCGTGCTATGCAGGTCTAGCATAGCGCTCCGCTGGTGGTGCATCGTTCAAAATCGTGGAATTGTTGTGGTTTGCTAGATTTTGTCACAAATCCTGATGGATAGTTTCAGGTATTTTAGTCCCCTCTTAAGATAGTTTATGCTAATTTCTAGCTTTTCCATTGGTTAATCACTTCAAAGACCCATAAAATTTGATCTATTAACTAAAGAATATTCATGCATAGATAGTTTACAAATTGTGAGTTTTTCATACTTTTTATATAACTTGCAGTTGATAAGTTCGTGTACCAGAACTTAGAGTGAACATGTCATCTGATTTTCTTAGGCCACCATATTTGATGGTATACATTTTACAAACTCAAGACACTTTAATTGGGTAGCATGGCTTGATTAAACATGATAGGAGATGAATTGCACGGAAATTTTATTGGAAATATAACACAAGATATTTGGAATGGTTTCAGTAAAATCTGAAATTTAGCAGATATGGCTGCAAGAAATTAAAATAGTAAATAGTTTTGAAATGCATTTTTTTTCTTTGGAAAACTCATGCAACTTAATCATGTGTAAGACACACAATATTCATGTATCATGTTCCTTTAAAATAATATAGCTTTAATTGTCGTTTTTGTCTATTATATAGATATTTTAACATTTATATGATGAAATTAAAAATACCTCAGCCCAGTAGTCCTGGGTTCTGCTGGGCTTGGCACGGCCTAACTAGTACTAGTCTGCCTGAAGCCCAGACATATATTATTATAACTAGTAGTGGGCCTAACATTTTGGTGGAAAGTTTACGAAGTAATTAATTAATTCCATGCGAGGAATATATATATGTTCTTGCGTGTGTTTCATTCATCTGGTAAATTATTACAAAAAATAAAAATTATTGGTATGTGTTTAACTAACTCCTTGATATATATGTAAATGCATTTTGTTTTTTCGTTTCTAACACAGCCTTTTATTTATTTGTTTTTCCGTGTAGCTTTCTTTTTGGTGACGCAGAGATGCAGTCATGCAGATTGATACATATAGAAGAAGAATTTTGCTTTTATAACTCATAGCTAAGGATTGGGCAAAAATAATATAGTAATTATTTAATGATTGAAATGTTATAATAATATATGAGTTATGTAATGACTACTATAATATTTAAATAGCTATGGAATAATTACTACAATAGCTTTAAAGTATCTGTAAAATTATTTTAAAATAATTTTAATCAAGTTTTAAATAATTTTGGCCAAGTTGAAAGAAAAAATTTAATATAAAAATATTATATGTATAATATTTTTAATCAAATTGAACTAAAAATAATAACTTACTTTAACACATTATAATAATTACAATATAATTGTAATATCGCAGTTGTTATAGCAACTCTAAAATAAAAAATATCATTGACTTGCATAGCATTGTTGTTCATTATTGTAATAATTACAATATAATTGTAACATGAACAACAATCATTATCATCTTTTCTGACAAAAACATTGAAACAGGAATCGACTTGCATAGCATTGCTGTTCCGTTAAAGGATGTGGCATGGGCACCCTGTAGATATGCCTCCAGCTGCAAGAAATGCATATTTGATTATATGCATCATTGAAACCATTCCATCACTCAATTAAAAATTGTTAGATAAATGCCAACTTGATCTGTGCTAATTGTTCCGGTTGAAATCCGCTTCCGGACAAATCACCGACGACCAGCCTTCGACACCAAAGGAGGGGACCTATAAACATGAAAAGAGCGTGAGAGGGAAGGCCAGAGGTGCCCTGGCGCGACCACTCCGATGCTCAAGTTAGACGATATAGGAGAAAGCTGGGCAAGCAGCAACATAATAAAATGAGAGGTGTGAGGCGAATATCGCATACCTGCGCGGAGTGTGGAGTGGTCGTATATATCATGGAGGGGTGATGGTCCTGTCCCATCTTAATTAATGAATATGTCCCGTCGGCAGTAATAAGAATGTCAGAAAAGATATAATTATTAGATTGCATGTCCCATCTGCATGTGGGTGGTAAGGTTGAATATGTCCCGTCGACAGTAATAAGAATGTCAGAAAAGATATAATTATTAGATTGCATGTCCCATCTGCATGTACATGTAGGTGGTAAGGCTGTAAGAGAGAAGGACCTAGGTGATCTGACTCGGGTGATAAGGAGGACTTGGGTAAGATAACACCCGTAACATAAGTCTCCCCGCTAGTCTAGTCGAAGGAAGCGTGAGTCTGACTGACTAGATTAAAGTGCGAGTGAACCCGAGTCAGCCCGGTATATGCGGCGGGGTTTATGTCTGAGGTGACGACTATTTAATGATGAGACTAAGAGAGAGAGAGACAGGACTTCGAGAGATGCAGGGCACGATAGAGATAATTGACGGCGCCAAATTATGTTCCGGTTGAAATCCGCTTCCGGACACGTCACCGGACCTTTCTCGCCGTGGGAGTGGAGCAGGAGGGGGAGCTGAGGGTGATGGGAGCTTCAAGGTCGTCGGGACCTTCGTCGGGGCTGGCGTGGAACAGGACGAAGGGTCTGGTGCGCCTCTGACTCCTGGACCTTCCTCGCCGTGGGAGTGGAGCAGGAGGGGGAGCTGAGGGTGATGGGAGCTTCAAGGTCGTCGGGACCTTCGTCGGGGCTTGCGTGGAACAGGACGAAGGGTCTGGTGCGCCTCTGACTCCTGGACCTGAGAACAGAGAAGGCGTGAGTAGGAAGGCCAGGGGGGTGCCCTGGCGCGACCACTCCGACGCTCAAGTCAAACACGGCGGGAGGAAGAAGATGAACAATAGTGAGCTTGAGCGTTTAGAAAGTAGAGGAGTTCCCAGAGAGTTCAGAGAGATACCTGCCGAGGGGAGTGGTCGTTTTAAGGAGAGATGAGCGTGTACCTATCACGTCACCATTAAGAGGATGTCCCATCATGATTAATGAAGTGTCAGGGACAATCAAGTTTCTTGTCCCATCGCTGGTAAGTAGTCATCTTGTCATGGCCCATGCGGGTGCCAGAAGGATGGCGGTAATAAATGGGGGTGTGGGCTTGTCAGAGTCATGATGGGATATGTCAGGGCACTGTGGGGTGATCCGGCGATTCGGCTTGATGGGAGGTTTGAAGGGCAAGGGCGGTGGCCGGCTGGCGATCCGGCCACTCAGTGACTCGATAGCGCACCACGCATAGCAGATGGAGCAGCGCAGAGCAGGGCACGCAGAGCCTGCAACGGTGCCTCTGGCACATGCGTCGCTCGCGCAGACAGCGCACCACGCATAACAGACGGAGCAGCGCAGAGCAGGGTGATGAGTCAAGGTTTTTATGCAATTTTTAATCAATTCAATTCTGGATTTTTATATGAAAATAATCGTTAAATGAATTAATTTGATTATATTTGTGTCATGCGGTATAATTGAAGATTTTATTATAATTTCTATGATTTGATGGTAAATTTTACATTAATTGAGTTTATTTGATTTTAGGGCTCAAATCGGGTCAAGTTCGAGCTCAACCAAGATCAAATCGAGTCAAATTTGCCAAATTGATCAAGCCAATATGGAGGACATGATCTAGATCGAGCCCGATCAAAATTCCAGAATTTTTCGCAAACCCTAACGCCCTAGATCAAGTTCAGATCATCAGATTCAAAACGGACGGCCAGGATTTGATGATTAATCAGGGTATTCGGTATTTAAACAAAGCTTAATGAACAGGGTATCGCGGACTGTTCTTCGTTCCCCGCCGCGCGTCTGCCCTGCCGCACGACGTAACTCCACGGGCGCCCTCTTCCTCCCAAACCTGTTCCATTGCATTCCTTGATCCACGAAGACTACGAAGCCGGTTGATTGGGTATAATCCGGCGACCGGACGGCGCGCGACGGCGGGGGTTCTTCCGGCGGCGTCGAGCCCTGTTCTTGCTTGTTCCGGCGAGGCGCTGAGAAATTCGAAGCTGCAAGCTGAAGAGGGGTTCTCTGAAGGCTGCGGAACACATCCACGGGGTCAGTAACTTCACCGGTGCAAGGAGGAGGAGCGATTTCCGATTTTGCCAACTGAAAACAGTGCCGTGCCGAGCTCTGTTTATAATCGGAGAGGGTTTCTTCGATTTTCTGGGCTCCGGCACGCGAGAAAACGACCCTAACAACCAGTTTGGAGCTCCACGTGAATCAGTGAAGCCACATTGTGGATTCACCTGCTGGTTTGACACCCAATTGAGGATGAACAATCGAAAAGGGGAGGATCGAAGAAGTTTTTCTGTTTCTAGTTTTTATTTCTGATTTTGCTGCTGTTGCATTGCTGAATTTTGTTTTTAATCCCTGTTAATCAGTCCTTCGAATCCTAAATTGATTTCTGAGGTTAATTCCTTGTGTTAGTCAAGTTTGTTTGGTTTAGTTAGCTGTGATTCTCGGATTTGAGCTTGCAATTCGATACTATGCCTCTTTGTTTCATGAAACTTTGAACAGCTACTGTGCCGTGCCAAAACCTTCCCATATCATGCCGTTTGCCAATTTGTTAATTTAGGATAGCTTAGTTTATGCCATTCGTTGCAATTTCGCTATTACCTTAGATCTTGCTTAGATTTCGTTTAGCATTAGATAGCTTCTTTTTATTTTTCTTCTTGTTACTACTCCACCACTGTTCTGTGCCACATTAGTGGTGTGCCAATGTGTTGATTTAGGTTAACCTAGTTTAAGCCTTTTCCATTGCATTTTAGGAATTGCCTTAGAGTATAACTAGAGTAGGTTTCATTCTCTTACGGCGCATCGAATTACATTTTAGGTTTACTTTGATACCTTCGTTTTATAGTTTCATTTTTTTGCATTTTTCACTTATTTACCGATTTTAATTTGCATTTCATTTCAAAAATACAAAACCCCCATTTTATAGTGAAAACCCCAAAAACACGACATACCCAAGCTCGAATTAGACGATTTTCTACTAGTCCTTGGAAAAACACGACTCGAGGCCCCTATACTCATTTATTTGAATCTATTATGGGTTTTCGATAAATTTATAAATTCTAATTTGAAACCCTATCGTGACATTGCATAGCAAATCTAGGGTTATCACAGGGCAAAACATGGCCGAATGGCCGAGTGACCGAATGACCGAATGGCCGAGTGGCCGAATGGCCGAATGGCCGAGTGACCGAATGGTCGAATGGCCAAGTGGCCGAATGGCCGAATGGCAGAGCCGAATGAGAACATGACCGAATGGAGGATTCGGCCGAATGAGGACATGGCCGAATGGGCACATGGCCGAATGGCCGAGTGGCCGAGTGGCCGAGTGGCCGAGTGGCCGAGTGGCCGAGTGGCCGAGTGGCCGAATGGCCATGACCGAATGGAGGATTCGGCCGAATGAGGACATGACCGAATGGGCACATGGCCGAATGGCCGAGTGGCCGAATGGCCAAGTGGCCAAATGGCCGAGTGGCCGAATGGGGAATGGCCGTGGCCGAATGGGGACATGGCCGAATGGCCGAGTGGCCGAATGGGCTATTCAGCCATGAAGGAGACGGAGGGGTGATTCGGTTTTTTTGAAGTAGGGAGAGAGAACCGGGTCAATCGAGACTGTGGTTGTGGCTGACCGGACTTGCGGGAGGGACCAGGATCGGACTCGAGTCAAACTAGGGGCCCCCATGGGTTATTCCCGGAACATAAGCCTCCCCGCTAGTCTAGTCGAAGGGAGCATAAGTCGGACTGACTAGACCGAGTCATTGCTCGAGTCTGATCCGTATCAAAGTCCGATTTAGTGACTCGAATAGCTGGATAATCATGATGAGTGGAGAAGTAGCGATCAGCGAAGGACACGTGACCTTGTACCTTTCGCCACGTCAGTTGCGCGGTATGGCGATGAGCACGCGTGAGGTCGGCCATAAAATTTAGAGTCGGTCGAAGAGTTGTAGAGGAGTCGACCGTACTTGAGCTTTAGCCATTAGCCATAAGTGTCAAGGCGGTTGCTCCCTCTGGATCCCGAGTTTCCTGCAAAGGTTAGAGTAGCTCGGATTCAAGCCTGTGGTATCTATTAGAGGTCAAGAGACCGATCACCAATGCTAGGCGTACGAGAACGCCTATAAACAAAGCTACCGACTGGTTAGATTCCTCTCAAATATAAGTAGGGTGGGAGAGGAGTTGTTCGAGTGAGGCGAGGCGAGTGACTGTGTACTGCAGAGTTTTGTGCATATAACTTTGTATAATCTGTCGTGCTGATCTTATCAGCTATGCTGAAAGAAAATTAATAGAATCAATATGACCAAGTTAAGGGAGGGAGTGACACCTGGAGTCCGAGAGGATAGAGGCAGTGATGGTTCAGAATTAGAATACCTCAGCATGCCAAGTCAGGATAGACTGAACCCTAAAGAGGGTAATTGTCGATGGAGATGGTCCGAGACCAGAGAGTATATGGAGGACTCGGGAGGAAGTATGCTCATCAGTTATATTGAGGTATTGAGGTGTGACGCCGAGATGAGATGCCGGCACAGGATGAGATGATCGAAATACTTAGCTGGATGGCTGAGTGACTTGGATAAGAGATGGAGTAGCCTGGATGCGTGGCTTAGAGACTTGGATGAGTGACTGAGCAGCCTGGATGAGTGACAGAGTGGGCGGACTGTCAAAGTCGCCGAGTGGCCATGTGGCCGAGTCGACAGAGTTGTCGAGTAAGGCTGAGTGAGGCTGCATAGAGTGGGCAGAGTGCAGAGTTGCAGAGTCGCAGGGTCGCAAAGTGCAGAGTCGCGGAGTGCAGAGTTGCAGAGTTGCAGAGTGCAGAGTCGCAGGGTTGCTGACTGACTGAACAGAGTGGCCGACTGGCCGAATGACTATGCAGAATGGCCGACTGACTGAGCAGAGTGGCCGACTGACTGCGTAGAATGGCTGAATGACTGAGCAGAGTGACCGAATGACTGCGCAGAGTGGCCGAATGACTAAGCAGAATGGCCGACTGACTGAGCAGAGTGGCCGACTGACTGCGTAGAATGGCCGAATGACTGAGCAGAGTGGCCGAATGACTGCGCAGAGTGGCCGAATGACTAAGCAGAATGGCCGACTGGCTAAGCAGAGCCCCTGCATGAATGAAGTCGAAGCTGAGATGGCGGCAGAGAAACCGAGTGCTCATGAGATTAACTGAGCCATTGAATGAATGAGGCCAAGAGGCCTGTAGAGAGGCTCAGAGGTTGAATTTGAGCTCGATCCCGACTATGTCTGAGTCGGGAGAGTAGTGTCGATGGCGTAGGTCTGAGACCTAAGTTTGTCGATGGAGTAGGTCTGAGACCTAAGCAGAGTCGATTGAGTAGGTCCGAGACCTAATTATGTCGGTGGAGTAGGTCCGAGACCTATGCAGAGTCGATGGAGTAGGTCCGAGACCTAATTATGTCGGTGGAGTAGGTCCGAGACCTATGCAGAGTCGATGGAGTAGGTCCGAGACCTAATTATGTCGGTGGAGTAGGTCCGAGACCTATGCAGAGTCGATGGAGTAGGTCTGAGACCTAATTATGTCGGTGGAGTAGGTCCGAGACCTAAATTGGCTCAATCCGCGACTATGTCTGAGTCGGGAGAGTAGCGTCGAATGGCCGAAAAGTCTTGGCGTGGGGAGGACCTGTAGAAGTATCACTAGTATTAAGTATAGGAAATTCAATAAGACGTACAGTGATGCTTGGCGCTCAGGGGCGTTAAGTGTAGTAAGGCTGGGATGCGTGGCGTTCCATGGCCTGATTAAGTCCTTGCCATCTGCATCGGCCTGAGATGTGTAGCGTCGATGTAGGGTCGGGCCTGGGCCTGAGCCTGGTGGGCCGGGGTCGGATGGGCTTGAGCCTGAGGGGACTGGGCCTGGTGGGTTGGGCTCTGATGGGCCTGGCTTTGGTGGGATTCTGCAAATTCGAACAGCTTGCGGATCGGCGCCGGCGGAGCCTCCGCGGAAAGGGAGGGAAGTCGTGAATGAGAGACCGGCGCTTCCGGCTGCTGTCTGGAGAGCGCTAGGACGGCAGAGGCCACCGCCCTATCAAAATCTTCCTGCGTCATAGTGAGGGGAGGAGGTCGATGAGGATCGTCCATTGGCGTTTCAAATCCGGACGTTGTATGTTCCCACAGATGGCGCCAAATTATGTTCCGGTTGAAATCCACTTCCGGACAAATCACCGACGACCAGCCTTCGACACCAAAGGAGGGGACATGTAAACATGAAAAGAGCGTGAGAGGGAAGGCCAGAGGTGCCCTGGCGCGACCACTCCGATGCTCAAGTTAGACGATATAGGAGAAAGCTGGGCAAGCAGCAACATAATAAAATGAGAGGTGTGAGGCGAATATCGCATACCTGCGCGGAGTGTGGAGTGGTCGTATATATCATGGAGGGGTGATGGTCCTGTCCCATCTTAATTAATGAATATGTCCCGTCGGCAGTAATAAGAATGTCAGAAAAGATATAATTATTAGATTGCATGTCCCATCTGCATGTGGGTGGTAAGGTTGAATATGTCCCGTCGGCAGTAATAAGAATGTCAGAAAAGATATAATTATTAGATTGCATGTCCCATCTGCATGTGGGTGGTAAGGTTGTAAGAGAGCAGGACCTAGGTGATCTGACTCGGGTGATAAGGAGGACTTGGGTAAGATAACACCCGGAACACTAATTTTTGTGAAACCGAATTTGTTAGTCCAAATAGATTGGTAATACTGTATGTCTCACGCCAAGAGAGGCTAGCTAAAAATCTCTCAATATATGAAAACAAAGATTGGAAATAACTCTACAGAAACAAAGGATTAACTATTTAGAGGGAATCATTTTAATGATGGAGAAATAAGTCAATCATACCAGAATTACAGGATCAAGTCAAGCAAACAAGGGGGAAAATGAGCAAAAGATAAGCTAAGAACATATGAGATTTAACTTGCTTAGGACTAGCTCAACAAATTGTGCTAAGCTTGAGCTATGTTCACCTTGTTTAGTTAACTACAATGTTTACCCGATGTCAGGCCTTAAAATGTTTATCAATCACATGTTCATGATCTTATCCTCTTATCAAAATTAGATATAATAATACAGAATTTAAGTTAGAGCGAAGTAGATTATGATGTCTAAAATGGCATAAAAGACAGTGAGCATCATTCAAAATGAAAAATGTTTCGGTTTCAAAATGATAAATGTTTCGGTAACAAGTTGTTATGCAAAAACTGTGGAGTTAGATACAGCAAAAGCAGACTAACAGAAAGCCACCAAGTTGTTCTGATGTTATCCTCTTATCAAAATTAGGTATAACAATGCAGAATTTAAGTTAGAGCAAAGCAAATTATGATGGCGATCAAACCCGAATTCAGTCGCTAATTTTAGCGACTGAACCTGAATTCGATCGCTAATTAACGACCATTTTTCATGTTCTGTCGCTAATTTAGCGACCAAATTTGAATTTGGTCGCTAAATTTAGCGACTAAATTCAAAATCGGTCGCTAATTAGCGACCGAATTCCAATTCGGTCACTAAGTCTAATTACGATAATTTTTTATCCACAAAAAAACATACCTAGCTCTAGTAAAACAATTTGTGCAAGCGCTCCAGAGACATCATAACAACAATCAGATATTATAGTAGGACTCCCAAACTTTGCTTCAATTTTGATTTGTAGTTGCATAGCTTTTTCTTTTGTTATAATCTGTCCAGTTAGTACGGTTGGATCCATTGGATCCAACCACCTATCATTACAAAAAAAACATGATTAGCGATCGAATTTTCGGTCGCTAATCGGTCATTAAATTTGATTAACGATCGATTAGCGACCGATAAAAAAATCATCGTAATTAGATTTAGCGACCGAATTGGAATTCGGTCGTTAATTAGTGATCGATTTCGAATTTAGTCACTAAATTTAGTGATCGAATTCGGATTCGACCGATTTAGAATTCGATCACTAAATTTAGTGACTGAATTCGAATTCGATCGCTAATAAATTAGTAATTCTAATAAAAATAATTCATCTATTAATAAATTTATTTAACTTTTTTTTATAGGTAAAGTTTCATCTAAAATCTTGCCTTTGATCCATCAACAAACTGCATTAAATCAAATAAAATATTTATTATATATATATATATATATATCTAAAAATTATTTTATTTGAGTTTGAGAAAAATTAAAAATCATACCTAGCTCTAGTGAAGCAATTTGTGCAAGCGCTCCAGAGACATCATAACAACAATAAGATATTATAATAGGACTCCCAAACTTTGCTTCAATTTTGATTTGAAGTTGCATAGCTTTTTTTTTTTTTGTTATAATCTGTTCAGTTAGTACGGTTGGATCCATTGGATCCAACCACCTATCATTACAAAAAAAAACATGATTAGCGATCGAATTTTCGGTCGCTAATCGGTCGTTAAATTTGATTAACGATCGATTAACGACCGATAAAAAAATCATCGTAATTAGATTTAGCGACCGAATTGGAATTCGGTCGTTAATTAGTGATCGATTTCGAATTTAGTCACTAAATTTAGTGATCGAATTCGGATTCGACCGATTTAGAATTCGATCACTAAATTTAGTGACTTAATTCAAATTCGATTGCTAATAAATTAGTAATTCTAATAAAAATAATTCATCTATTAATAAATTTATTTATCTTTTTTTATAAGTAAAGTTTCATCTAAAATCTTGCCTTTGATCCATCAACAAACTGCATTAAATCAAATAAAATATTTATATATATATATATATATATATATATATATCTAAAAATTATTTTATTTGAGTTTGAGAAAAATTAAAAATCATACCTAGCTCTAGTGAAGCAATTTGTGCAAGCGCTCCAGAGACATCATAACAACAATCAGATATTATAGTAGGACTCCCAAACTTTGCTTCAATTTTGATTTGTAGTTGCATAGCTTTTTTTTTTGTTATAATCTGTCCAGTTAGTACGGTTGGATCCATTGGATCCAACCACCTATCATTAAAAAAAAAAACATGATTAGCGATCGAATTTTCGGTCGCTAATCGGTCGTTAAATTTGATTAACGATCGATTAGCGACCGATAAAAAAATCATCGTAATTAGATTTAGCGACCGAATTGGAATTCGGTCGTTAATTAGTGATCGATTTCGAATTTAGTCACTAAATTTAGTGATCGAATTCGGATTCGACCGATTTAAAATTCGATCACTAAATTTAGTGACTTAATTCGAATTCGATCGCTAATAAATTAGTAATTCTAATAAAAATAATTCATCTATTAATAAATTTATTTATCTTTTTTTTATAAGTAAAGTTTCATCTAAAATCTTGCCTTTGATCCATCAACAAACTGCATTAAATCAAATAAAATATTTATTATATATATATATCTCTCTAAAAATTATTTTATTTGAGTTTGAGAAAAATTAAAAATCATACCTAGCTCTAGTGAAGCAATTTGTGCAAGCGCTCCAAAGACATCATAACAACAATTAGATATTATAGTAGGACTTCCAAACTTTGCTTCAATTTTGATTTGTAGTTGCATAGCTATTTTTTTTTGTTATAATCTGTCCAGTTAATACGGTTGGATCTAACCACCTATCACTACAAAAAAAACATGATTAGCGATCGAATTTTTCGGTCACTAATCGGTCGTTAAATTTGATTAACGATCGATTAGCGACCGATTATCATCGTAATTAGATTTAGCAACCGAATTGGAATTCGATCGCTAATTAGCGATCGATTTCGAATTTAGTCGCTAAATTTAACGATCGAATTCGGATTCGACCGAGTTAGAGTTCGGTCGCTAAATTTAGTGATCGAATTCGAATTTGGTCGCTAATTTTAGCGATCGAACCCGAATTCAATCGCTAATTTTAGCGACTAAACCCGAATTCGGTCGCTAATTAACGATCATTTTTCATGTTCTGTTGCTAATATTAGCGATCGAATTTGAATTTGATCAATAAATTTAGCGGCCGAATTTGAATTTGATCGCTAAATTTAGCGACTAAATTCAAAATAGGTTGCTAATTAACGACCAAATTCCAATTTAGTCACTAAATCTAATTACGATGATTTTTTTATCGATCAAAAATCATACCTAGCTCTAATGAAGCAATTTGTGCAAGCGCTCTAGAGATTTCATAACAATAATCAGATATTATAGTAGGACTCCCAAAATTTGCTTCTATTTTGATTTGTAGTTGCATGGCTTTTTTTTTTGTTATAATATGTCCAATGAGTACGGTTGGAATTTTCGATCGCTAATCGGTCGTTAAATTTGATTAACGATCGATTAGCAACCGATAAAAAAATCATCGTAATTAGACTTAACGATCGAATTGGAATTCAGTCGCTAATTAGCAATCGATTTCAAATTTAGTCGCTAATTTTAGCGATCGAATTCGGATTCGGTAGCTAAAATTAACGATCGATTTAGAGTTCGGTCACTAAATTTAGTGATTAAATTCGAATTCGATCGCTAAAATTAGCGATCGAATTCAAATTCAGTCGCTAATTTTAGCGATCGAACCCGAATTCAGTCACTAATTTTAGCGACTGAATCCGAATTCGATCGCTAATTAACGATCATTTTTCATGTTCCGTCGCTAATATTAGCGATCGAATTTGAATTTGATCGCTAAATTTAGCGATCAAATTCGAATTTAGTTGCTAAATTTAGCGACTAAATTCGAAATCGATCGCTAATTAGCGATCGAATTCCAATTCGGTCGCTAATTAGCGACCAAATTCCAATTCAATCGCTAAATATCATTACGATGATTTTTTTATCCATAAAAAATCATACCTAGCTCCAATGAAGCAATTTGTGCAAGCGCTCCAGAGACATCATAACAACAATCAGATATTATAATAAGACTCCCAAACTTTGCTTCTATTTTGATTTGTAGTTGCATAGCTATTTTTTTTGTTATAATTTGTCCCGTTAGTACGGTTGGATCCATTGGATCCAACCACCTATATAAAAAAAACATGATTAGCGATCAAATTTTCGGTCGCTAATCAGTTGTTAAATTCGATTAACGACCGATAAAAAAATCATAAAAAAATTCATCGTAATTAGATTTAGCGATCGATTTCGAATTCAGTCGCTAAATTTAGCGGTCGATTTCGAATTCAGTCACTAAAATTAGCGATCGATTTAGAGTTCGATCGCTAATTTTAATGATCAAAATCAATTTTCGATCGCTAAAATTCGATCGCTAAAATTAGCGATCGAATTCCAATTCGATCGCTAATTTGTAAATTTAGCTATCGAACCCGAATTCGATCGCTAATTTTAGCGATCCAACCCAAATTCAATCGCTAATTAACGACCATTTTTCATGTTCCATCACTAATATTAGCGACCGAATTCAAATTCGATCGCTAAATTTAATGATCGAATTTGATTATATGCATCATTGAAACCGAATCATCACTCAAAATTGAAAATTGTTAGATAAATGTCAACCTGATCTGTGCTAATTTTTGTGAAATCGAATTTGTTAGTCCAAATAGATTCTACTTCCAGGTAATACTATATGTCTCACACCAGGAGAGACTAGCTAAAAATCTCTCAATACACGAAAACAAAGATTGGAAATAACCCTACAGAAACGAATGATTAACTATTTAGAGGAAATCATTTTAATGATGGAGAAATAAGTCAACCATACCAGAATTACAGATCAAGTCAAGCAAACAAGGTGGAAAATGAGCAAAAGATGAGCTAAGCACATATGAGATTTAACTTGCTTAGGACTAGCTCAACAAATTGTGCTAAGCTTGAGCTATGTTCACCTTGTTTAGTTAACTACAATGTTTACCCGCTGTCAGGCCTTAAAATGTTTATCAATCACATGTTCATGATCTTATCCTCTTATCAAAATTAGATATAATAATATAGAATTTAAGTTAGAGCGAAGTAGATTATGATGTCTAAAATGGTATAAAAGACAGTGAGCATCATTCAAAATGATAAATGTTTCGATTTCAAAATGATAAATGTTTCGGTAACAAGTTGTTATGCAAAAATTGTGGAGTTAGATACAGTAAAAGCAGACGAACAGAAGGCCACCAAGTTGTTCTGATGTTATCCTCTTAACAAAATTAGGTATAACAATACATAATTTAAGTTAGAGCGAAGCAAATTATGATGTCTAAAATGACATAAAAGACAGTGAGCATCATTCAAAATGAGAAATGTTTCGGTAACAAGTTGTTATGCAAAAACTGTGGAGTTAGATACAGCAAAAGCAGACTAATAGAAGGCCACCAGGTTGTTCTGATGTTATCCTCTTATCAAAATTAGGTATAACAATACAAAATTTAAGTTAGAGCGAAGCAAATTATGATGTCTAAAATGACATAAAAGACAGTGAATATCATTCAAAACGATTTAGAGTTCGGTCGCTAAATTTAGCGATCGAATTCGAATTTGGTCGCTAATTTTAGCGATCAAACCTGAATTCAGTCGTTAATTTTAGCGACTTAACCCGAATTCGATCGCTAATTAACGACCATTTTTCATGTTTTGTCGCTAATTTAGCGACCGAATTTGAATTTGGTCGTTAAATTTAGCGACTAAATTCAAAATCGGTCGCTAATTAGGGACCGAATTCCAATTCGGTCACTAAATCTAATTACGATGATTTTTTTTATCCATCGGGTCAATGCAACTGAAATATGTCAAGGAAATGCAGGGAAGCCTTCTAACAAGTCCTCACCTCTTTTGAAATTAGTGCTGATATCATTATAAACAAAATTTACATCTCGTTTCATTAGAACTAATTACAAAGCGTCACAAACAATTCCACTAATTTCATCATCCAAATACTCACATATTTGCCACATGATATTATAAACTTTTTATCTGGACATTGTGCATTCGTATCCATGAAAATCACATATTGTTAATGAATGACCCGATAGGATAATGTTTTATACCCTTATCAAAGGGACCTCCTATTTGTAGGATTTAACCCAACAAGAACTTTTAATATATATATATATATATATAGAACACTAGAACACTAACGGAAGTGTAAATAGATTGCGCATGCACTTTATATGACATTGAATAATGATGCAAACAAGAACTCAGCATTACGCACTTTTTTTTTTGCATATTTCAGTTGCATATTCCAGTTAGTACGGTTGGATCCATTGGATCCAACCACCTATCATTAGAAAAAAAAACATGATTAGCGATCGAATTTTTGGTCGCTAATCGGTCATTAAATTTGATTAACGATCGATTAGCGATCGATAAAAAAAATCATCGTAATTAGATTTAGCGATCGAATTGGAATTTGGTCATTAATTAGCGATCGATTTTGAATTTAGTGGCTAAATTTAGTGATCGAATTCGGATTCGACCGATTTAGAATTCGGTCACTAAATTTAGTGACTGAATTCGAATTCGATCGCTAATAAATTAGTAATTCTAATAAAAATAATTCATCTATTAATAAATATATTTATCTTTTTTTTATAAGTAAAGTTTCATCTAAAATCTTGCTTTTGATCCATCAACAAACTGCATTAAATCAAATAAAATATTTATTATATATATATATATATATATATATATATCTAAAAATTATTTTATTTGAGTTTGAGAAAAATTAAAAATCATACCTAGCTCTAATGAAGCAATTTGTGCAAGCGCTCCAGAGACATTATAACAACAATCAGATATTATAGTACGACTCCCAAATTTTGCTTCAATTTTTATTTGTAGTTGCATAGCTATTTTTTTTTGTTATAATCTGTCTAGTTAGTACGGTTGGATCCATTGGATCTAACCACCTATCACTATAAAAAAACATGATTAGCGATCAAATTTTCGATCGCTAATCGGTCGTTAAATTTGATTAATGATCGATTAGCGACCGATAAAAAAAATCATCGTAATTAGATTTAGCGACCGAATTGGAATTCGATCGCTAATTATCGATCGATTTAGAATTTAGTCGCTAAATTTAGCGACCGAATTTGGATTCGACCGATTTAGAGTTCGATCGCTAAATTTAGTGATCAAATTCAAATTCGATCACTAATTTTAGATATTGAACCCGAATTCAATCACTAATTTTAGCGATTGAACCCGAATTCGATCGCTAATTAACGATCATTTTTCATGTTTCGTCACTAATATTAGCGATCAAATTTGAATTTGATCACTAAATTTAACGGCCGAATTTGAATTTAGTCGATAAATTTGCTAAATTTAGCGACTAAATTCAAAATCGGTTGCTAATTAGCGACCGAATTCCAATTCGATCACTAAATCTAATTACGATGATTTTTTTATCTATCAAAAATCATACCTAGCTCTAGTGAAGCAATATGTGCAAGCGCTCCAGAGACTTCATAACAATAATCAGATATTATAGTACTAGAACTCACAAAATTCGCTTCTATTTTGATTTGTAGTTGCATGGCTTTTTTTTTGTTATAATATGTCAAATTAGTACGGTTAGAATTTTCGATCGCTAATCGATCGTTAAATTTGATTAACGATCGATTAGCGACCGATAAAAAAATCATCGTAATTAGATTTAACGATCGAATTGGAATTCGGTCGCTAATTAGCGATCGATTTCGAATTTAGTCGCTAAATTTAGCGATCGAATTCGGATTCGGTAGCTAAATTTAGCGACCAAATTCAAATTTGGTTGCTAAATTTAGCAACTAAATTCGAAATCGGTCGCTAATTAGCGATCGAATTCGAATTCAGTCGCTAATTTTAGCGATCGAACCCGAATTCAGTCACTAATTTTAGCGGCTGAACCCGAATTCGGTCGCTAATTAATGATCGTTTTTCATGTTCCGTCGCTAATATTATAGCAATCGAATTTGAATTTGATCGCTAAATTTAGTGACCAAATTCGAATTTGGTTGCTAAATTTAGCGACTAAATTCGAAATCGGTCGCTAATTAGCGATCGAATTCGAATTCAGTCGCTAATTTTAGCGATCGAACCCGAATTCAGTCACTAATTTTAGCGACTACTGAACCCAAATTTGGTCGCTAATTAACGATCGTTTTTCATGTTCCGTCGCTAATATTATAGCGATCGAATTTGAATTTGATCACTAAATTTAGCGATCAAATTCGAATTTGGTTGCTAAATTTAGCGACTAAATTCGAAATCGATCGCTAACTACATCTTGTTATTTTAGCGACCGATCTTGGTTTGATCGCTAATTTTAGCGACTGAACCTAATTTTGAGCGCTATTTTTAGCGACCGAACCAAGATTCCATCTCTAATTAGCGATCGAACCTTAGTCAGTCATTAAAATTCCACTTTATTTCAAGTAGATACCATCTAAGTCCAAAATTAGCGACCCAATATAAATTTCGTTACTAATTTAGTGACCGACTTTTAAGTTTCGTCGCTAATTAGTGATCGATTTTTAAATTCCGTCGCTAAATAGCGACCGATTTTAATTCCGTCGCTAATTTAGTGATCGAATTTAAAAATCGATCGCTAATTTAGGGACCGCTTCGAATTCGATCGTTAAATTCATCGTTATTTTTTTTTTGTCGTGTATTATATCTACGATACTTAATCAGAGTAAAAACCTATTGAGTATAAAAACACACACTAATCGGGATGGTGGATTGCATGTTTGTCAAAATTGTTTGTGTAAATTGCTGACTGGAATCATCTGTCGGAATTGCTGGCCGGATGCCAGTCAGAATCGTTGGTCGGATGTCAGTCGGAATAGCTGAAAGTCATGGTCCAAATTCAAAAAGAATCGTCAACATCATTTTTTTTTCCTTGCAATCTGAGCATAATTAAAATGTTCAACGTAATTCAAATGTTCTAAATGCTTAAGGTACCAGCTGTAGAGATACATGAACAGGTATTGTGAACAATGAAAGGAAGCTATAGCTAAATTACAAGAAATCATTCAAATGTGAATTATCTTAAGCCTAAAGAATCTCTGCCAAGATGAATAGATATTGCGAACAATACTATATGCCAACCTGATCTATGCTAATCTTTGCGAAACCGAATTTGTTAGTCCAAATAGATTCTGCTGCCTTAGCTGCTGCAAGTAATATTATATGTCTCACGCCAAGATTAGAAATAACCTTTTTCTTACTTTAAAAAAATCTTTTTCAATCTTTTAAATTTTTCTATCAAAATTTCTTCTATCTCTTAAAAAAACTTTTAAAATTTTTCTAACTTTTCAAAATGCCTTTTAAAACATTTTACTATCTTTCAAAATGACTTTTAAAAATTGTTTTTCTATTTTTAAAATCTTTTTCGAAACTTTCAAATTCTTTGTCGTTCACACGTATGACAATGTTGTAACCCTTCTCCGATTGGCTGTCGTCCTATTGCAGTACTAAAAAAAATAAGTAAAATCAGTTATGATACAGTACAAAACAACCAATTTTCTTTAGGTAAACAGATACATGAAACATTTCTTGTTTCTTTAAAGAAATGAGCACATACCCATCTTTAAATGTTTGTCCATTAAACCCCTTCGAATCTGCACAGAAAACACAAAATAGAATGCGCAGAAATGCTAGATTAAGCTAGAAATAAAATGAGCTAGACTCGTTAACAACAAAATTCTGCCACATTTTTTATACACAAATAGAAGGAAAAAATCGAACCCAGAATTGCTTGAGGATTGAGCTCTTACTGTTGTTGTGTACATAGGCATATACATTACGTTACGTGCTAACCAAAAAAGAACTACCAAAAATTTAGCCAAGAATTGCTTTTGAGGATGAGTTCTTTGGTTTACAAAACATACCCTCTAATATTTACGCGCCAACTGAAAAGCACTACTAAAAAAGGCTCCTCCAACTGACAACGAAAGAAGTAACATGAACACAAATCGTTATCATCTTTTATCGCCTTGTGACAGAAACATTGAAACAGAAATCGACTTGCATAGCATTGTTGTTCCATGAAAGGATGTGGCATGGGCACCCTGTAGATATGCCTCCAGCTGCAAGAAATGCATGTTTAATTATATGCATCATTGAAACCATTCCATCACTCAAAATTGAAAATTGTTAGATAAATGCCAACCTGATCTGTGCTAATCTTTGTGAAACCGAATTTGTTAGTCCAAATAGATTCTGCTTCCTCAGCTGCAGGTAATACTATACGCCTCACGCCAAGAGAGGCTAAAAAGCTCTCAATACATGAAAACAAAGATTGGAAATAACCCTACAGAAACAACGGATTAACTATTTAGAGGGAATCATTTTAATGATGGAGAAATAAGTCAACCATACAAGAATTACAAGATCAAGTCGAGCAAACAAGAAAAAAAAATAAGCAAAAGAGGAGCTAAGCAGATATGAGATTCAACTTGCTTAGGACTAGCTCAACAAATTGTGCTAAGCTTGAGCTATGCTCACCTTGTTTAGTTAACTAAAATGTTTACCCAACGTCAGGCCTTAAAATGTTTATCAGTCACATGTTCATGATCTTATCAAAATTAGATATAACAATACAGAATTTAAGTTAGAGCGAAGCAAATTATGATGTCTAAAGGGGCTTGATTTAGAAATTTCAATCCAAAAGTAAACCTCAGAATTGTTGTTAGGAATGATGTAAGCTCGAATGAACTCTTTTACAAGGTGAAGCTCCAAGCACTCAAGAGCATTTTTATTCGTTTGCAACACTAAAGTTAATCAAGAGATAAGCAATCTGAACATAGAAACAAGAACACACCTGGCTCTGATGTTCTCTACTTGTTGCAACTAATGGAAGTTCAGCAACATCCCTCCCCAAAAATCGTAGTAATCCAGCAGATACCACACATGAACTGCAATATTGGGCACGCTTAAAACAAAATTGTAAAGTTACTGAGGAATGAATAAGTGATGCCTGCTTGTGAAAACGTACCCAACTATCAGTACTGGACAATACATCCCTGCAAAATCTTGGCCCTTCACACTCCGCCTGCCAGAACAAACAGAAAATCAGAATGTTAAAAAATGCAATTCCGAATAATGGAAAACAGAAGACGTTGCTCTCACCCATAAACCATTGATGGAATAAGATCCTTTCCAGTCGATGCTTCAACAATAGGATCAAATGATTCCTGTAAATAAATATTAAGAAAGAATTACTCACCAGCAATTCAGCAACTTTAACTTATATTAATCATGTTATTTAAATTATGTATTAAACAGATTAGTATTCATATCTTTAAATATCATATTAGTATCATTAATAATATGCTATCAGTTTTTATAATATATGAATAATTGTATGCCATATTATTTATTTTATTATTTAACAAGCTGGCAATGGAGGAGTTTCATTTTGATTATTAATACTGTGATAATATGATTACTTATATTTTAGTCAATTATTTTGATCAATAGAAATTACTTGGTATGTCAAATACATTATTCTATAATACTGATAGTTGACAGTTAATATGCATCATTTTTTAACACTGTTTGTCACATTAGAGAATAAATCAATTTACTTAATTTTTATATTTTTTCCTACTTTTGTTGATTCTAGTCCTACCAATTGATACAGATTATTTTTTACTTTTACATACTCATACTACTACAGATTTTGAACACCATGTATTGAGATTTATAGAATCAAAATAGTTTACAAGTAGCAAAACAATGTGAGAGGAATTGTATATAACAGACATTTGTCAATATTTAATAGTGTAACGTCGCTTAAATATTTAAATAGTGCAACGTCACTTACGTGGAAAATAGTAACTGCCCTTGAAAGGAGAAGTTTACTGTCTGCTTCAAGTGCTCTTCCACTTAAAAGTCTCCATCTTATGTCAGTGTCTAAATTTTTGTCTAAACCTCTAATGTCACATTTCCTCTTTATAATGTCAATATTTGAAGAAGGAAGCAACTCTGCTCCACGATGTAGATATTCCTCCAATGCACTTCGCATTCGGATGCAATCAGTGCTGCAGAACCACTCTCCTAGAGGCAGTTCCTGAAATTAAAGCGATAATCAAGTCCAAAAATGTATCCATCATATAGTGCAAAGGCACAAATTGACCAAACAAAGTTCTATTCTTCCTACCAGGCACATACATTCTAGTTAAATTGAGCAGATATCTAGGCAATTCTATTCTTCCTACTTAGCACATACATTCTAGTTAAATAGAATGGGTATCTAGGAATCTTGAGGCTAATCACACAATTTTAATTTATATGTTTATCGGAAAGAGAATTTAAGAGTGGTACATATGGAAGTACCTTTAAATCAGCCATTTTATGATCTCTCAAACATCCAACATGGTATTCCCTCTCGCACTGAATCCAATGACAAACCAAGTGAGTTTTTTCAATGACAGATGAAAAAAATCAAACTTTTGTGGGCATGATACAACTGAAATGTACCTGGTCACAGATGATGACAGTGCGGTCATTAAATCCTCCTCTACTAAAATCATGGCACCTGAATGGATTTACGACCATCAGAAATAATTTAAGAAGCATTTAGTGTCCCAACTCTAAAATGCAAACTGAATTTGAAGTCACACTATATATAAATTGACCAAAAAAGCAGCTTTGCAACAAAGCATCAGAATAAATAAAGATTATGAACAATGTTAATCTGCAAAGATAATGCTTAAGAAAACCACAAAATTCATTGGGTACCTTCCACTTACAAGATTTAGGAAAGAAAATTAATTTAAAATATTCAATTGCCTACAGAGCGTTGTTCTGATTCTGTATGTGATAGAAAAAAATAGCACTTTGCCCAACCCTAACTTCACTTGGAACCACAAGAGTTGGGTTCTTATCAAATCAAATCAAGTTAAAACATAAAACCCGAATCCAAAGCTCATCAAAAGTGAAATGCAAATATTTATAGCTGAATATTTTTAAAAACTATGAAAAATCTTAGAAAACCAAAGCAACCTAATGTATTACTAGCTAATGCAGTCTTTAATAAGAATTTAATTTGAATATACTCAAAGTTAAAAATTATAAAAATATAACAAAATAAAAATGAAAAAAATTACAGGTCAAAACCTCAAAGGGAATGCAATCAAATTGGAAATTTATTGTTTAGCCAGTTCTTTATCTGAATTATGCAACAAACAATATTTGAAAATATTCCCTATCAAGAGGTCAGGAACAACGTCAAAGTAATAACCTGCACAGTGAACATGAACTGTCATCAGTCAGTGTTGTTGTTACAATCCGGATACACCGTTTAAAAATCTGCTCAATGGGATCCACACCAGCAACTCTCCCAGCAGCAATTGCATTCATATTGCTCGACAAACATTTCTCCCGTTGATGAAGATTTTGACAATATCGACAGTGCCAATCCCCTTTTGGAACATTGGACAAGCCAATACATTCTGCAACAGATACAATTAGATGTCATGAACACTTGGAAAGATAATACCACCCAATTACTGAAGAGAAAGAGATTCTCATATTTTGATAGAGCATGGATATTCAAGAAGAGCAACATAGAAGCAAATAATGGAACAGGACTACTTGAAAGCATTAAGTTCTTGGGTAAATAACAAAAAATGTTAAATGCTACACTGGAAAAAAGTTAAACTACTCTTCCACAAAACTGAAATGGAATTAATAGAACTACAACAATTTCTATATGTAGTTTGATGCTGTAATAGTCAACTTAGTCTGTATAAACGAGAAGACAAGCAATTTACCAAAGGAGTACCAATTATGGGGTTCATATGTCAGAATTGTAGTTGAGATATAAACCACATTAAATTTAGAAACTAATTTATGGTATTATCTGATCCTGATACAAAATGTGCCCTATTAAATACTACTTCCAAAAGTAATCAAGTTTTTCCAAAATTAACTTTATTAAAAAATGTACAAATTTGAAATTCATAAAAATTCAATTGATTGATTTTTGCTGATTCTATGTTGAAGAAAAAGTAAAATGAATAATATGACCTAACCTGATGTCGCAAAAATGTTACAGAAATTCTATTATCCATGACTGAAGCAAAAAGAGAAGGGGAAATGAGTTAGAGAATAAAAGGACAGCTCAGATAGAGGAGGGAGAATAGATGGATAGGGAAAGAGTGTAAATAAAGGAAAGAATAGGAAAGGAAAGTGGCAATCAGCCTTAATTGGTAGTTCTACTGATCTGTCATTGGATATGTGATAGGTCAATCAATAGAATTCTATAAATGAAGTTTGATTGAGCCTTGCCTTGTTAAGAAGACAGTTGAATAAAATTTAGGAAACAGGTCGGTTAACGAGAACATAGAAACTAATAATGCAAAAATTGCACAGATCAATCAAACTGTGGCAGATCAGTTAAACTTTAGGGCCAACTAACTATATGTACACTCCTAGTATTCCATGAAACCTCTCTCTCTCTCTCTCTCTCTCTCTCTCACACACACACACACACACACAAATTTTTCCTCAAAAATCATCACTTTGTTGCAACAAATGATTTAATCTATATACTTTATATCAAATTAAAACACATATTAGATAGATATGATTGTTTAAGAACGAAGGATAAAAATAAAAAAAATTAAATTGATAATATGATCATGAATAAGTCATTTGATGATTAGTGGATATTGATTGGGGAAAAAGGGAGTACATGAAATATCAATCAAGTGATAAACTACAAGGGATGTACATATAAATCCATATACCAAGGCAACAGATAAAATCATAAACACATCTGAAGCATTGTCAGATCTATGACCACCTATAATTCACAAAGCATATTTTTGCAACAGACTTGATTTTACCAAAGATGCTGGAATCAGAACTAAAAGCCATTATATGTGTGTCGGTAAGGATGTTGGGGCATCAGTTCCTGACAGCAACTGAATCAGTAGCAATAAACAAGGGACAAAATATCTACACACAACAAAAAAGACAAATGAAGTATGGAAGTAGTGTGATAGTTTCAGCGTATGATGTAGTTTATTTTGTGTCATGTAGTTTATATTGTTAGATCTGTGCTGGCATAGTTGGTCACTGTGAAACCTTATTAGTAGGAGTTGTTTGATGTGTTGTATGGTGGACAGTTGCTTGAAGGTGTATGGGGAAAGTGTATCACTTCCATGTGCATCCCAAACAAGTTGTAGAAAGATTAGAGAGTTGTCTTCTTATAATAAACAAGCCCTCTTCATCTCTCCTGCATTAGTTGGCGCAATGGTTAACAGATCAGCAAAGGTCTCACAGACAATCCTATTCCCAAACTTGTCCAGCAGAGGTTGGTTCCAATTCCACCATTGTCCATGAACACAATCCTATTCCCAAACTTGTGTCCTATGTTTGAGAGACCATTTCTTCCTATGGAAAGCAATGTGCAATATGCACACCAAAACAGATGAAATTAAAAGCTTTATAGAATGCTACAGTTGGTAAAGGTGGAGAAATCAATAAATAAACTTTTAATGAAACATATAGCAGGATGAGAAAGATTATTTATTGAATTACAATTCTACAAATTCTGAAAAAGATCATAAATATAGTTATACGAGTTAACAAGATTGAAACCAATGCATACATATGTGCATGCTATCATAATACAAGATACCATGATTGATAATTGAGAAAGAGAGGGAAAACCTTTGTGGAATGCTCTAGGGCAAAGATCACAAAGTATTAGATTTCCACCATCAGCGCATATGCTGCAAAGATCATCACTGTCGCTAGCTATCGTTTTTCGGTCTTTTGCTAGTGAAACTGATAACTCATGCAGGGAAACTCCATTGGAAGTGTAAATGTAGTTGTAACTGGAAATCGTAGCACAATGGATAGATAAGTGTGGTGATTCAATCATTACAAAGAGCTGAAATATTTCCACTTACGGTTTGCGCCTCAATGCTTGACCAGCATGAGCTTCAAATTGTGAAGGGCTAACCTGTATTTGGTTTACAGAAAATTAAATTCTGATTTCTGTTAGCAAAAAAACAGCATGAGGTACACATTACCACAGAATTGCAGCATTGACAACATATTCCAGAATCTTTTATGTAGCCCTCAAGAAGCCGCTGAAAATAATTATAAAATCGTTGTTAGTAAAACAAAAACATATTTTTCAAATGAGAATCAATCCACTATCTTATTAGAACAACCTTTCCACGAACATAGTAGCCTACTTCAGTACCCTCTGGCAAAATATCAGTCATAAAGACCAACTTGTGCAGGCCAATATCCCTTGCAGAAGGTAATGATGAAAAAAAAACAAAATTAGAGGCAAGGCAAAGAAAAGGTGGAGTAGAGTAATTCTAGCTAAGATATGGGAAAACTAAGGGAAATGTCTGAGATACTTTCTAGTTAATCTCCCAAGGCTAGTCTTTTTATTTGATGTTAGGTTTTTGGATGAGCCGTCTGTATGACTTGTTACAGAAACAGGCTTCGATAACCTGTGCAGAAAATATATACAAAACACATTTAGTAAGATTAAAAGTAGAACAAAATACAAGTTTTTAAAAATAAATAAATAAAAAGATAGATGAGCAAATAAAGTAGTCATTCCAAACATATCAAGCTGTAGATTCTGTCATATTTTGAATTTGGAACCAAAAACCTAATATCATCTATTGTGATGTACTACTTCAGCAAAAAAGTGGAATCCACCACCCCAATGACCCCACATGATCGGCCCCACGACTAACTGTGAGGAGGTAAATCAAGAAGATGCAGTTGACCACGATGAAGGAGGGCATTATCTCGGCTTCGCCAAGATTTAAACCTTTGCCCACTTCAGCAACTCTGCTCCATCGTAACCAACTCAAATATATCCCGAGGGCATCTATTGTCATATACTAGATGCTAGATGAAGTTGCCACAATTAGGTGAAATCCAAAGGATGGTACAAGAATTATTCAAAATGCAAATGAATAAAAACCATCCTTATCTATTAGAAATCATAAACATAGGGACAAAAAGATCAGCAGAGGAATTCAACTTGTTAAAATCCTGACAAACCATATTTATCTATTCTTCATGAACATCAAAATCTAAATCTTATCTACATTACTTCATTTCATTAAAAAAACTGGCTTTGCCTATTTTCCAGCTATAATCAATACTTATCCTCATAGAAGACTATAGTTAAGATTCTTCTCAACAATGATGGGGAAACAAAATATTCAACAAGAACGAAAGGTACAAAAGTGTAATTCAGAAATGTGAATACTAGACCTACAGAAAACAATTAATTACTCTTATTAATCTTCCTAAAAACTTCAAACCAATGACAATTATTAAGAGGGTTATAGCCTCTATAGTTTACGTGGAGGTACCCCACTGAATTTTTAAATATAACAATCATACAACAACAACCAAACATTATCCCACTAGGTGAACTCGGCTATATGAATCTTCTACATCATTAGGCTCTAACCCCTACTATATCATCATTTATATTTAAATAAATTTTATCTTATTTTATCGATGCTAACTAAGTCTTCTTTGATTTTCCTCTTCTTCATTTAATGTGCTTATTTGTCATAATTTCACATCGCCTAAGTGGAGCATTTATTGATAGTCTAAGTACATGTCTCTACCATCTTAACATGTCTCCCAAAGTATTCCCTCAATAGGTGCAATTCCAACTTTCTCTCTAATGTTATCATTTCTTATTCAATCTATCCTCGTATATATGCAAATTCACCTTAATATCCTCATCTCTACGACTCTCATCTTCTACTCCTGTGCTCGAATCATAGCCAACATACAGCTCCATATAACAATAGATCTAACTATCATTTTGTACAACTTTCATTTAAAATTTAAAGGTACTTTACGATAAAAAAATCTACTGTTCTTCTCCATTTCAATCATCCTGCTTGTATTTTATTTAATACATTTCTCAACCTCTCCATCCTTTTGTAAAAATATCATAAATACTTAAAACTCTTAGTTACATATAACTCATTATATCTCATTATCTCCTATCTTAATAATTATCTTATTACATCTAATATTGTCAAACTTAAATTCCATATATTCTATTTTTTACTTTACTAAACCTAAAAACTTTTATGTTTCCCGTCAAGATTTAAGTTTAGTGTTTACTCCTTGATATATCTCATTTACCAAAACAATATGATCTGCAAATAATATGTATCATGGTGATGTGTCTTGGATGCGTCTAGTGAGTTGATTGAACGTTGAACCTCGATGTAACCCTAGCTTTATAGGAAATGCTTCGATTAATACACCCAGAGTCTTCGCTCTTCTCATTACATCCTCATATGTATCCTTAATTATTTCAATGTACACTAATACTTTTCTAGAATTCTCAACATAATTTTCCTCAGGACTCTATCATAAACATTTTCTAGGTAAACAAATATCATATATAAGTCTTGGTGCGATTCTCGATATTTTTCAATTAGTTGCTTAAAAAGATATATAATTTCTATTGTCTACCTTTTGAGTATGAATCCATCGTGGTCACCTTTCTTAGTCTTTTTTTCCATTATTTTTTCTTAAAGTTTAATGGTATAACTCATTAGCTTAATATCTCTACAATTAGCACAATTTTATATATCTCCTTTATTTTTATATAGGAGGATTAGAATAATTACCCTCCATTGATCAGATATTTTTTTTGTTTTCAATATCAAGTTGAATAACTTCATAAATCATTCAATACCTTGCATCCCTAGACACTTCCATACCTCTATCAGAATATTATCCGGTCCAACTACTTTTTTATTTTGCATCTCATTTAAAGCATGTTCTATTTTTGAAATTTAAATTCTACAATAAAAATTTAAATTTCTATACTCCTCTCCTCTACCCTATTGAAATTACCTAAGATAAATTGGTCACCTAAATGTTCATTAAAAATTTCACCGAGTACCTCTTGACTATCATTTTCAACTTTAATATCATTTTATCCTATATCATATTCGAGTTGGCGGCATATATTTCTCCTAATACTTATACTCCTACCGTCTCCTTAAATATGCTTTGTTTCTATCCTTTAACTTTTCCCATTTGGTTCTAAGAGTCATGCATGTTTTCCTTTTATTGATACTATGTTTAAAGCACATATGCAACACTACTAACCTATGTTGAGTATTTAAGTTTTCTCCAAAAATAAACCTACAATCTTTATAAATCTTTCTATCCATCCTAACTATAAAAAAGTCAATTGCGAATTATTATTCTCATTTTTTAACGTAACCAAGTGTTCTTCTCATTTCTTGAAAACATATTAGCTAGTATAAGTTCATATAAAATGTAGCTTGATACACGAAACTAGCTTGACACACGAAACTCCTATCAATACGGGGTCTCGGATAAGGATCATATCATATTTGAGTCTATTGTACGCAGTCTTATCCTACATTATAAGAAATTGTTTCCATGACTCAAGCCTATGACCATAAGGTCATACATCAATAACTTTACCGTTGCACTAAGACTCCTCTTCAACTAATATAAGTTTATATGCTATCACAAAATCCAATATAATTTTTTCTTCATCATTTCTTGTTCCAAGACAATAACTCCATGTGCTTTATCATAGTTTTCATTTCTCACTCCCACATACTCATTTAAATCTTCTCCTATTAAAATAATTTCGTTTGACGGGATTTTTATATTACCTCATCTAAGTCTTTCCAAAATCTATATTTGGTATCTTCATCTAATCTACTTAAGGTGCATATATGTTAATTACATTAATAGTTTCTTTTGTCATCACTATCTTAAGAGTTTCAATCCTATCCTCTTTATAACTACTCTTGCTACTTCATCCTTTAACGAACTATCTACAAAACATATATATTTCATTTCTTATTCTACTCCTTGTGTACCATAACTTAAGCATGAGTTCTCTATCATCTCTGTTTTCTCTCCTACCCATTTTATCTCTTATAAACATGACATATTAATTCTTCTCCTAATCATCATATCCACTACCTTTATTGCTTTACCAATGAGTATTTCTATATTCCATGTTTTAAATCTAAGACAATCAATATACCTATAATATGTGTACTTATCCAACTTATAGTGTGAAAACTCTTGCATATGTAATACTATACCAAATTTCTCATAAAGATTTAGCAATCCTTACTGAAATGTTACAGTCAGATCCTATAACGTATTCCTCTCGGGGAGCAACCTAATATTAGCGCAATAGTTTAATTGATCTATTCATAGAACATTTGCTTGTGTTTGACGCTAGCTGACAATCTAATGCAACCCTTAGCCTTTTTCATCCTGGATTAGGACCAACATTGGCGATTTTTAAATATAACCAATTATATATATATGTATGTATGTATGTAATAGAATGCACATAAAATTAATGATATTTTTATTCAACTATTTCTGTTGATACAAATTATGCAAACTTGGCACTTTAACACCATATAGTGTCATAAAAGGATTAATATAAGAACTGTAAATTAAAATTTTGGGGAAAAATAAATGATACATGTTTCAACTTTGATGCTCATAAGCTCTATCTGTTTGTCCATTTTTTATAGATAGATATTAATAACTATAGGTGTATCTTAAAATAGTTCATAACAAAATTCATCTTTTTTATAAAAATATTTATTCATATCCAAAGATGATAATAGAGCAAAGTGGGGAATTAACTTCCCATCTTCATCGGCATAAGAAGCAAAGTGAGGCAAAATGAATGATTGACGAAAATTTTCCCACTATTGACCTACAGTAAAATCTTCTTTGCGGTACTACCCCCACCGTGTTTCTTTAGCAAGGGGAACTCAAAGAAAGTCAAATTATATATGTATGAGCTAAATAGTTAAATATCATTTTTTGTGTACCAACTAGAAAAAATTGAGCAAACAAAAAATATGTCCCATCATTCCCTCATTTGAGTTCTATATTTTCATCACTTTTCTACCCTATCCACATTGTGGGATGGGGTGTGACATCCCCAACTTGAAGCAAGTTGATGCATGACCCCATCCAAACAGGCATACTTGCATCCAAAATTAGTGCCTATATTCTTACTATTTAACTTATTGACACCACTAAAATAATTGTCCAATTGCATTCTTAATTATTAATCAATGAGGCTATTGAGGATGCTAACAAATCAAAGTCATTTATGTACTCGGTACGTCTAACACTCATGAAACAAGTCTAGCTTTTAAGACTATAATTAGGTCCAATAAAAAACAAACTAAATAAATTGAAAAAATATAGTATGGAATCTATAGCAACATCAACACTTGTGACGAGAAGGATATCAAAGTTACGTTTATGCTTTTATTAGTTACCAACACTTTAGTATGATTTTCCCAATATTGCATTTTACTAAAATAGAGATCTTTTGATTAAGTTATTGATCCCCACATGAAGCAGATAAAATACTCTTGCATGCCTAGTTATTGGATTCATGGGGGTAACAAGCATGGTTCATGTGAAACCAACCACACCCTTAGGGTTTGCATCTGAATTTTTATACTTCTATTCAGTAAACGGTAAATGACAGATCAGTTCATACTGATGCTCCATTGCTTCCTTCTCTTTGATAGTAATAGAAGAAAATGAATATTAAAATTCCATAAAAAATAGCCAAGTTTATCTCAGGAGCTAATACCACGATTGCAGATTGCCTAACAAGGAAAACTAACACCATTATTGCCAAACAAGGATTTGACATAAGAAAAATAAGAGAATTAGTATGTAACATCTCCATGTAACTTTAAGGAAATCACACATTCAATAGATGTCAAATAAAGTCAGTCCAATAAACACAGATGTTTATCAATTCCAAATAGTGTACCTTTTTGTGTAGCCACTTCCATGTATTGGGCTTGGAGTTCTTGGAGGTTGTTGCGATTCCAAACATGAATCACAAAAATTTCCAAACTTTGCAGGAGTAACTATTGGCCCTAAGATATGAATGATCATTAAGAAACCAAGAATGCTAAATCACTATGTCAGTTCTAAGAGAATAATCACCTTTGCATTTTTGACAAGTAAAGGTACCCTGTGAACAGACTTGACCTATTGCATTTAGGATTCTAGCTTCCAACATGTCCAAAGGTGAACTGGCGCATGCCTTAACAATATCATGAAGGCTTTTCCCATTTGGCAAGAAAATAAAATTAGCTGGGTGTTTTTTTGTGCTATGAGCATGTTGTTCAAATACATATGCTGAAACAACCTGATAAACAAAGACAAATAGAAAAGATTAATCTTTCTCAGTTCTATATGCCACCCTATGAGATGACCAAATCAAACTAATAAAATACTCACAATAGAACCATCACAAGAAGCACAAGAGCACAGTATGCCATTGCCCTTGATCACACCTCTTAGTGCTACATGCTGTAATGAGAATACAGAAAACAGATTACCCTGTCAAACTTCTAGATGAAAGAAATATAAGAAAGATAGTTGCAAAATGAAGTTTAGGGAAACCACAATTTACCATAAGAACAAGAGGGAAAAGTACAAGAACATCTAGAAAAAAAAGGCTAAAACCAATATCACTTTTGATAATTTTTATCTCTGCCTTTCACTTTTAACAGATCTATCTCTAACAATTCTAACCCTCCATTAAAATTATTACTCATTTACAAATAAATATCGACATGATATTTTAAAATATGATAAATTTTATTAAATTCAATTGTCATATCAACAATGACACTTAGGTTTAACATTTTTTAAAATTACATCCAATAGTATCTTATTCATTTTTAATTATCACGTGAAAAGTGACACTTAGTTCTCAACAATGGAGACCAATTGCAGGGAAGAGAAGCAACGAAAAGTAGATGAAAGCCATAATCGATGCAAACTTATTGGCGGAATAGAGTTGTTAGAGAATCAAATGGTTTAGGACAGATTTGATAAAATTGAAAAGTAAATTCAGATTTGTTAAAAGTGATAAGGTTATGATATATTTTTTAATTAACTGATACCAATAATGTAGGAAAAATCAGGTCTTAAAATGCTCCAAACAATGAAATTTATGCACTGGTATTGCGGGTAAATATAGCAGTACATAACCTTCAAACAGACTAATTAGTTAAAATACCAAATATAAAACTTACCTTACCGCAGGAAGCATTGTAACTCACGGGCAATCCCTCAAGAAAACCAGTGGAAAGCAATTCCCTTATGTTACTGGGAACCTTTGTTGATGTTATTTTCTTTGACATCTTTAGTTCCATTTTCTTATTGGGTGTCAACATCGAAGAACAACTTGCAGCATTTGCAACACCTTTGCTATCTTCAGATCCTGATGAAGAACTGCTTGTGCTAGTGATGCTGGATATCCCCTTAGCAGCTGACCTTGTAAATCTTCTCATGGGACTCAAAACATGATTATTGCTATCTTTGTGGCTGAAGTGACCATTCATTGTAATATGAGACTCCACAGAGGTCTCTTTATGCTCGGTACAAGTCACCTTCAAAGACGACCTTGTAAACCTCCTAACAAAAGTCTTCTTGGATGAACCATTGTCCATGCTTATTCCATCTGCACACCTTCCTACGGGAAAGCCTCCCTCATCCATAATTAATACCGGAATTGACACAATATTTGATTCCTCTGATACACCTTTAATTGGTGACCCTGTAATTTTTACATGGTTCCCTGTTCTGGAAGTTTCTGCCTCCAGTTCATCAGCGACATCAACCATAACCAAGTCATCAACGCAACCATTTCCAATGAACTCATTGTCCAATATTTTGCCACTGCCATCGACAAGCGTATTATCCGACTCTACCAATGAATCAAGATTCTGAGGAGATACTGATGTATTATCGATTCTCCCTCTGGCCTCAAACTCTGCTGGAACAATCAAAGAAGAACGCCTAATTCCTTTAGCTTTGTTACTCGAACACGATCCCAGAGCCAAGATGATGGAGTTCAATGGAGGAGGATGGACATCGACCACAGATTGCACTTTACCGTCCCTCGTCAAGGGAGTTCCTTCCGCACTCGCCTGCTCCATGGGAACGACATTCACCAAGTCTGCAGTCTTACCTTCAATCGATGCGTTGGCATCCGCTTCAACCGGATCCGAAGACGCAGAAGAATCGACCACCATCAGAGGATCAGAAAGCGAATGCGAGGAGGCCACGGGCGTCAGATCCGAGGCTTGCTTCTTCATCCGCTTGCTCTCACGAGGGGAAACAGCGGCGGTGGGGGCGGACCGGGAATTACCAGAGCGGGTGCGGCCAAGGGAGAGGGAAATCTGAGCCTGCGCCTTGAGAGCGAAGGCGAACTCCCGCTTGAGGCCCGTCCGGACGCCGGAGCGGAGGACGGAGTCCTCGAGATCGGTAGGGCCGCAACCGTTCGCCACGGAATCAGGCGGAGGAGAGGCGAGGGTTCCGCCGGCCAACGCCATCTGAGGCAGAGGAGCAGGAGGCGAACCGTCGGGATAATTAGGGCTCGGAGAAGCAGAAATCGTCGCTTCTCGGGAATTTGAAGGGGGAAGGGAAGGGAAGGGAAGGTGAGAAAAAATTGGTAATGGAAACCGAAACCGATAGGTTTCAAATCAGGGCGTGACGTCTAGATCAACGTTGTACGTTGCGATCAAATTGCTCCTATATTTGGCCCGGTCATGGAGTTGGTTTGGGCCGTTGGAGAAGACTACTCGGCCCGAAATTGGCAAGCCGGTTCTTTTTTACTTCCTAACATATAGATGACGTAATATTTATTTATTGGGTGTTGAATTGGTTGCTAAATTTGAAGGTTACAATTACATGATATTAGATTTAAATCAATATGTTATGGAATTTAATTATCTAAGATTTAAAATATAAAATTTAAAAATGATCATGAATAAAATAATGGAGGTAGTATATATGATAATTAAAAAATAATAATATTTTATATATATAAGAGATAAAATAGATAAGAAAGAGACAAATATGATTGAGAATTTGAAATTTAAGTTGTAGTACATAAACTTATTTTAAGATAATTTTAATCAAGTTTTAAATAATTTTGGCCAAGTTGAAAGAAAATTTTAATATAAAAATATTATATGTATAATACTTTTAATCAAATTGAACTAAAAATAATAACTTACTTTAACACATTATAATAATTACAATATAATTGTAATATCGCACTTGTTATAGCAACTCTAAAATAAAAAATATCATTGACTTGCATAGCATTGTTGTTCATTATTGTAATAATTACAATATAATTGTAACATAAACAAGAATCATTATCGATCATCTTTTTTGACAAAAACATTGAAACAGGAATCGACTTGCATAGCATTGTTGTTCCGTGAAAGGAGGTGGCATGGGCACCTTGTAGATATGTATCCAGCTGCAAGAAATGCATGTTTGATTATATGCATCGTTGAAACCATTCCATCACTCAAAATTGAAAATTGTTAGATAAATGCCAACTTGATCTGTGCTAATCTTTGTGAAACTGAATTTGTTAGTCCAAATAGATTCTGCTTCCTTAACTGTAGGTAATACTATATGACTCACACCAAGAGAAACTAGCTAAAAATCTCTCAATACATGAAAACAAAGATTGGAAATAACCCTACAGAAACAAATTAAGGATTAACTATTTAGAGGGAATCATTTTAATGATGGAGAAATAAGTCAACCATACAAGAATAAAGGATCAAGTCGAGCAAAGAAGGAAACAAATGAGCAAAAGATGAGCTAAGCAGATATGAGATTTAACTTGCTTAGGACTAGCTCAACAAATTGTGCTAAGCTTGAGCTATGCTCACCTTGTTTAGTTAACTACAATGTTTACCCGACGTCAAGCCTTAAAATGTTTATCAGTCACATGTTCATGATCTTATCAAAATTAGGTATAACAATACAAAATTTAAGTTAGAATGAAGCAAATTATGATGTCTAAAAATGACATAAAAGACAGTGAGCATCATTCAAAATGATAAATGTTTCAGTTACAGATTATTATACAAAAACTGTGGAGTTAGATACAGCAAAAGCAGACTAACAGAAGGCCACCAAGTTGTTCTGATGTTATTCTCTTATCAAAATTAGGTATAACAATACAAAATTTAAGTTAGAATGAAGCAAATTATGATGTCTAAAATGATATAAAAGACAGTGAGTATCATTCAAAATGATAAATGTTTCAGTTACAAGTTGTTATACAAAAACTGTGAAGTTAGATACAGCAAAAGCAGACTAACAGAAAGTGACTAGGTTGTTCTGATGTTATCCTCTTATAATTGTCTAAAAAAATATTGTTTCGCATGTCCATTCTAGAGCAATCGAATCTCACAAATACAAAACAAGGTTGTTCAGAATTTTTTTAGAAAACATGTAATAAGGAGCTTGATTTAGAAATTTTCAATCCAAAAGTAAGCCTCAAAATTGCTATTAGGAATGACAATCCAAAAGTAAACCTTAGAACTGTTTCACATTATATACAATTTTTTTACCTCATTTGCTACTTCGGTTACCCCTCGTCCTATATTTTTTAGAACAGCTTTAAAAATTTCTTCCACCATCACGTATCGGTCTTTGTATGGTGGTAAATCGTGATAATTGGCAATATCTCTATTTAAACAAATAAAAAAGATAAATTAGTAATTCTAATAAAAATAATTTATCTATTAATAAATTTATTTACCTTTTTTTTATAAGCAAAGCTTCATCTAAAGTCTTGCCTTTGATCCATCGACAAACTGCATTAAATCAAATATATATATATATATATATATATATATATATATATATAAAAATTATTCTATTTAAGTTTGAGAAAATTAAAAATCATACTTAGCTCCAGTGAAGCAATTTGTGCAAGCGCTCCACAGACATCGTAACAACAATCAGATATTATAGTAGGACTCCCAAACTTTGCTTCTATTTAGATTTATAGTTGCATAGCTATTTTTTTTGTTATAATCTGTCCAGTTAGTATGGTTGGATCCATTGGATCCAACCACCTATTATGCCACGATACTTAATCAGAGTAAAAACCTGTTGAGTATAAAAACGCGCACTAGTCGGGATGGTGGGTTGTATGTTTGTCAGAATCGTTTATGGAAATTACTGATCGGAATCATCGATCGGAATCGCTGGCCGGATGCCAATTAGAATCGTTGGCTGGATGCCAATCGGAATAGTTGAAAGTCATCGTCCAAATCCGAAAAGAATCGTCAACATTATTTTTTTTCCTGCAATCTGAGCATAATTAAAATGTTCAACGTAATTCAAATGTTCTAAATGCTTAAGGTACTTGCTGTAGAGATACATGAATAGGTATTGTGAACAATGAAAGGAAGTTATTGCTAAATTACAAGAAATCATTCAAATGTGAATTACCTTAAGCCTAAAGAATCAGCGAACACTACAAAAATAATACTGATTAGCAACAAATTTTTGATCGCTAATCGGATTAATCGGTGGCTAAATCCGATTAACGACCGATTTAAAAAATCATAAAAAAAAATTATTGTAATTGGATTTAACGAAATTCGGTCACTAATTTTAACCGAATTCGAATTTGGATTTCGGTCGCTAATGTTAGTGACCGAATTGGATTTTTATTGCTAAATTTAGCGATCAAATTTTAATTCGGTCGCTATTTAACGTCTGATTTTCACGTTCCGTTGCAAAATTTATAAACCGAATCAGAATTTCGTTGTTAAAATTAGCGACCGAATACAAATTCGATCACTAAAATTAGCGACCGAATCCAAATTCGCATTTGATGTTGTAAGGCCTGGAAAAAACTTGCACCTTGTTACATCCAAGAATGACAATTAATAAGGGGCTTGAAAAAACATGTAATAAGGGGCTTGATTTAGAAATTTCAATCCAAAATAAACCTCAGAATTGCTGTTAGGAATGACAATCCAAAAGTAAACCTTAGAACTGTTTCACATTATATACAATTTTTTTACCTCATTTGCTGCTTCGGCTGCTCCCTCCTCTTGTATTTTTTAGAACAGCTTTAAAAATTTCTTCCACCATCACGTATCGGTCTTTGTATGGTGGTAAATCGAGATAATTGGCAATATCTCTATTTAAACAAATAAAAAAGATAAATTAGTAATTCTAATAAAAATAATTCATCTATTAATAAATTTATTTACCTATTTTTTATAAGCAAAGCTTCATCTAACGTCTTGCCTTTGATCCATCGACAAACTGCATTAAATCAAATAAAATATTTATTGAATATATATATATATATATATATATAATTCTTTTTTAGTTTGAAAAAATTAGAAATCATACTTAGCTCCAGTGAAGCAATTTGTGCAAGCGCTCCACAGACATCGTAATAACAATCAAATATTATAGTAGGACTCCCAAACTTTGCTTCTATTTTGATTTGTAGTTGCATAGCTATTTTTTTTGTTATAATCTGTCTAGTTAGTATGGTTGGATCCATTGGATCCAACCACCTATTATGCCACGATACTTAATCAGAGTAAAAACCTGTTAAGTATAAAAACGCGCACTAGTCGCCAGTCGGGATGGTGGGTTGCATGTTTGTCAGAATCGTTTGTGAAAATTACTGATCGAAATTGATGGCCGGATGTCAGTCAGAATCGTTGGTCGGATGCCAGTCGGAATAGTTGAAAGTCGTCGTCCAAATCCAAAAAGAATCGTCGACATTATTTTTTTTCCTACAATCTGAGTATAATTAAAATGTTCAACATAATTCAAATGTTTTAAATGTTTAAGGTACTTGTTGTAGAGGTACATGAATAGGTATTGTGAACAATGAAAGGAAGCTATAGCTAAATGATAAGAAATCGTTTAAATGTGAATTACCTTAAGCCGAAAGAATCAGCGAACACTACAAAAATAATACCGATTAACGATCAAATTTTCGATCGCTAAATCCGATTAACGACCGATTAGTGACCAATTTAAAAAATCACAAAAAATCATCGTAATTGAATTTAAAGATCGAATTTGAATTCGATCGCTAATTAGCGATCGAATTCGAATTCGGTCGCTAATTTTAACGATCGAATTTGGATTTGGTCTCTAATTTTA
This sequence comes from Curcuma longa, assembly GCF_044706935.1. Classification (NCBI taxonomy): domain Eukaryota; kingdom Viridiplantae; phylum Streptophyta; class Magnoliopsida; order Zingiberales; family Zingiberaceae; genus Curcuma; species Curcuma longa. The sequence goes on from NC_133861.1 coordinate 1,028,068, forward strand.
ATGACCGAATTGGATTTCCATCGCTAAATTTAGTGATCGAATTTGAATTTAGTCGCTATTTAACGACTGATTTTCATGTTCCGTCGTAAAATTTATAGACCAAATCAGAATTTCGTTATTAAAATTAGCGATCGAATCCAAATTCGCACCTGATGCTATAAGGTCTGGAAAAAACTTCGCACCTTGTTACATCCAAGAATGACAATTAATAAGGGGCTTGAAAAAACATGTAATAAGGGGCTTGATTTAGAAATTTTAATCCAAAAGTAAACTTCAGAATTGCTGTTAGGAATGACAATCCAAAAGTAAACCTTAGATCTATTTCACATTATATACAATTTTTTTTACCTCATTTGCTGTTTCGGTTGCTCCCTCCTCCTGTATTTTTTAGAACTACTTTAAAAATTTCTTCCGCCATCACGTATCAGTCTTTGTATGATGGTAAATTGAGATAATTGACAATATCTCTATTTAAATAAATTAAAAAGATAAATTAGTAATTCTAATAAAAATAATTTATCTATTAATAAATTTATTTACCTATTTTTTATAAGCAAAGCTTCATCTAAAGTCTTGCCTTTGATCCATCGACAAACTGCATTAAATCAAATAAAATATTTATTGAATATATATATATATATATATATCTAAAAATTGTTCTATTTGAGTTTGAGAAAATTTGAAATCATACTTAGCTCTAGTGAAACAATTTGTGGAAGCACTCCACATACATCGTAACAACAATCAGATATTATAGTAGAACTCCCAAACTTTGCTTCTATTTTGATTTGTAGTTGCATAGCTATTTTTTTGTTATAATCTGTCCCGTTAGTATGGTTGGATCCATTGGATCCAACCACCTATTATGCCACGATACGAGTAAAAACCTGTTGAGTATAAAAACACGCACTAGTCGGGATGGTGAGCTGTATGTTTGTCAGAATCGTTTGTGGAAATAGCTGATCGAAATCGCCGATCGGAATCGCTGGCCGGATGCCAGTCAGAATTGATGGCCGGATGCCAGTCGAAATAGTTGAAAGTCGTTGTCTAAATCCGAAAAGAATCGTTAACGTTGTTTTTTTTCTTGCAATCTGAGCATAATTAAATGTTCAACGTAATTCAAATGTTCTAAATGCTTAAGGTACATACATGAATAGGTATTGTGAACAATGAAAGAAAGCCATAATTACAAGAAATCGTTCAAATGTAAATTACCTATTCTTTTTTCTTTCTTCCCAAATAAGATATTACCTCAATGAACCTCTTCCATTAATAAACTTTCTCTCATCCTATTCAAATAGAGCCTTAGGAATTTTTCTCCGCCCACAACCGTTTACGTGGTCATGAACCTTGTCGCCCAAGCAAAGGCTTATGTTATGTTTCCTCAGATGGAGAAGGGAAAGGAATCCTTGCGCAAATAAAATCAATCTTTCGAATGAAATAAGAGAAGAGAAAAGAGAAACAAGAGGAGACAAACGAATCCCGTGAAAAGCCTATTGAAGGAAGAGAAGAGAAGAGAAGAGAAGGAAAAAAGGAACAAAAACAATGAAAAGAAAAAAAAGGAAAAAACTAACGAAGGGAGGCGCTGGAGAGGATCAACCGGACGCACGGAAGAGGCAAGCGAAGCCCTTCGTGAACGCTGGTTCCTTGGGCATCTTCTTCCATGTCAGACGGGATGCAGTAGGAGAAACAGATCAAGGTGTCGGAAACCCCTAGCCCTAATGGCAAGTCTATCCAATCTTCTTCCCATGCTTAATTTCCCATTGATAATCTGCTCCATCAGATCCAATCCAAATACACCCACAAAAATCAAAGAACAAATCTCAAGATCTCTCAAATAATAAAAAAAAAACAGTTGCTATTTCCACGCACAAAACACCAGCGTTCCTCTCTGTAACTCACTTCCGCCTTGAAAATCAAAAGACCGCCAACGCAATAAACAGACACACATATGCTGCTGGTCTATGGTTGGATGCTTGGGGTCATAGATCTGAGAAAACTCACCGACATAAAGTAGGTGAAGAATGCAGGACCGACGCCCGACGGGAGGATCGTAGTGGAAGGCAGCGTGCCGACGGCTCCTCGAGGAAGCAGGATCGAATGAGGGCGTCAATGGGGGAGCCCTTTAGCGCCTTGCCGAGCTCCCATAAGATCAACCCGCCTCGCGTAAAGACCAGCAATTGTTCCAATATTTTCAAATCCATTTGAGTCGTCGCAGGAAGCGCCGATGAGGATGAAGCGGACAAGGAAGTCCTGCTGGAGAGGTCGAAGCAGACAAGCCGTTTCGGTGGGTGTGTCGTGCGGGGGCGTCGCCGCTCTTGCAAGCGACCGTGTCGTGCGAGGACGCCCACCGCTCGCGATTGGTGCGAGCGACCATGCTGGGTTAGTTGTGCAGGTCGGCGGCGGTTCGCGAGGATCAAAACAGAGCCACGAGAGACGCGACAGGAGGAAGGAAAGAAAGGAGCGTTCCACCCGATTTTGGATGGATAAAAATTTATTAATCAACGAATGGATCATCCATTTATTATTTCATAGTAAATAAATGAGAATCTAAGAGATATGATTGAATTAATTAATATGGAATAGATTTATTAGAGTAAATAAAGATTAAATCTTGACGATGATCAAATTTGAGCCATGACTATGAGAGATGCGACAGCAAGGAAAGAAATGAGTGTTCTATCCGATTTTGGATGGATAAAAATTTATTGATAAATCAATCAACGAATAGATCTGTAAATTCATCCATCTATTATTTCGTAATAAATAAACAACAATCTGTGAGACATGATTTAATTAATTAATATAAAATAGATTTATTAAAATAGATAAGGATCGAATTTCGATGAATCGAGATAATTTTCTCTTCGTAGTGGTCAACTATAGCTTATTAATTTATCTCCTCAGATAGTTATGATATTGACCGTATGGAATCATTGGAGCGGCGGATTCTACTTTTTGCTACAGTAATAAGTTAATGAGGAATCCATCCGTATTAATGAAACAAACAGCGGAAAGTGTTCGCATAGTTTTTAAATCCATCCTCTTAAGTAAACTGAACATTAGTCCAACAAATAGTTATAAGTTAATAGAGGAAGATTAGGAGTTGTCATAGGGAATAAGTTAGAGTTCGACCTTTTAGCGAGGTCAAATATTAAATAGGAGAAATTACAACATCCTAATTTAGTCTAACATAGTTATAAGCTAATAAAATAATTTTATAAACTTAAATGGGTGAAGATAATAAACTAATAGCTTAGTTCTTTTATCTAAGTAAATTATAACAATTGGTATCAATTATTTATAGAAAATCACAAGGGCAGCTCTGCACCTCTTCAAAAGAGCCCTTCTTTTAAAAATCATCTCTCTTATAATTTAATACTCCAAATGTTCCTTTATGCACCACCTTATAGCAACTTTGATTAAGTTCCCAAGGCAATGATGTCACGGTAGGATATCTAGGTTATCACTTAAATATCTACGGTTCGATCCCCAACTATGACGTGTTTACAGGAATTTTCTTTCAAATAGGGAGTCCAATTAAAGGATACTGGGTGTCTGGATTGGCCGCTGCGTGCACTACCCGATTTATCTTGGTGGTCGATGGAAAACTTCCACAGGGCTGAATCGATCACCTCAGGAATAGTCAATGAAGCTAACTGGAATTTATCATTTTTTTAGAGCAACTTTGATTAAATTACATCATTTTTATTAATTTTAATCAAAGTGATGCATTGTTTTATCAAAGCGGATCAAAACTACTTTTTTTTAAGGTGGTACAAGTTTTTGACAAAGTTGTTCCATTTGAAGGGAGCAATTGGCCTAATGATAAAATTACTATTATGTGATTTAGTGGTCATAAATTTGAATTGCGAAAATAATCTTTTAATGTATGATAAGACTATACCATAGATCATTTTTCGAAACCTCACATTGATGAAAGTTTCATGCATGAGGTTACTTTTTTTTTTTATGTGTGACAAAGTTGTTTTGAGTTAAAGGACTAAGAGTTATTTCTAGAGACGTAAATGAGTCGAACCAAATCAAACATAGTTGTGTTCAAATTTACTTATTTACTCATTGAGCTTATTCAAACTTGTTTATTAAAAGTCTTATTAAGCTCAATTTAAAATCAAGTTTATTCATGAACATTATTGAAGTTTTAAACGAGCTCAACCATTAACATTGTAATTCTTATAATTTATGTTAAATTTTTATTTATTTATTCATATCATTTCTATATTATTATTATGAATATTAGATTTGAAAAGAATACAAAAAATTATAAAATTATTCACGAATATTTTTCATATATACTATTATTTATAATTTAAATTTAAATAAATTTATTCATAAATTATTCCAAACTCACTAATATTTAAGTTTGTTTATTTTATATATCTTTTAACAACCGAACTAACATAACACGAACTTATTCATTTACTATCCTAGTTATCTTGTATTAAATTATGGGTGAGAGGTTATTTTAATAATTTTTGAAAGATCTTTAAATGACATGTATAATTAGGGACGCTCATTTTGTGAGATTAGGTGTGTCCCTTAAGACGATGGAGGTGATGAAAGAGCAAGATTTAATAAATATATAAATCTTTACTTTAAATTTGTGGACAAAGACACTCTTCAATGAAACCTAATTTTCTCTAGAAAATGCCAATAAGATGACAATAAGGTGGACTTATTTCAATCCAGATTCACTTGGTTGTATTGCTTTAGTAAAAAATGAACTCTATAATTTAAACAGTTTACGACTATATATGAAGAGATAAATTAATAAATTATAATTGACTACTACAAGAGAGTATTATCTTAGATTCGTCAAGATTCAATTCTTGTCCATTTCAATAAATTTATCCTGTAATAATCAACTTAATCATATACCGAATGCCCATGTCCCAAATGTCACTTGATCACGTTCATGAATTTGTCAGATCGCTCTGATAAAATTATAAATGAGAACATGATCTAATACCTTAACAACTTTGGCAAATTGGTAAAGAGCAGATCAACATATCGTGAACTCCAAATTTAAGACCACGTTTCCATTAAACATAAAAGTATTCTAAAAACCTATCTATGTGTTAGTATCTAATGGGACATTTATATAATTAATGAATATATAAGGTCATCAAATAAATTAAGTCAATTTTGTGATCTAAATTTTATTTGGAATTTGACTTAAGGGCATATTTATTATGAATTATAAATGTGGATACCATTTGTAGTATTTCTAATTTGATGAGGGGCCAAATTAGAAATATGTCAATCCTTATAAGGGGTTATGGTCCCCAAAGGCAGAGCGACAGAATTGTTTCGCTGAATCTCCATCGTCAGATAAATCTAAGGAAACCTAAGGAACTCTGCACCTTTTGGAAGATCATCCTCGGCTGCTAGCGATGGATTCTGGTATGCTTCCGAATTTTTTCTTCTTGTTGTTTCTTAAGAATTGGATATACGATGCATGCGTTGAGATTTCTCGACATTAGGGAAAATGCAAAATTCCAACAATTGGTATCAGAGCGAGGTTTATCTCAGTTCTTAAGAAATTCTACTATACTGTTCGGTTTTCTTTCTGTTTTTTTTTCACGATTTCTCTGCCCGAACACGGATTTTCCTCGATTTCTCTGCGTGTTTGGCTGACGACGAACACGGCAGCACACCGGCGCTGTCTGCGTGCGAGAGATCCCTGTGACGCCGACGAAGTAAGAAACGGCGGCCTGGTGCAGGCGCCGGCAAGGCAAGCACCGGCAACAAGCGAACTGCAGCGCGCAGGCGGGCGGAACTGCAGTACACGACGTGTGGGTTAGGGCAAGGAAACGTGATTTTTTTTATTAAGTTAATTTAAAAAAAAAAAAGGAGGAAACGTGCATGATTAAACCGAGATGCACGTTTAAGAGGAAACGTGCATGATTAAAAAAGAGACGTGCTTAATTCATTAAATTTAAATATATATTATAAAATAATTTAATTAAATTATTTTATTGAACAGTACCGTTAATCTAATTTTACATGGTTGTGAGATAATTAATTTTATAATTAATTACATGACCGTCAGTTAATTAATTTTACAGTTAATTACATGGCCGTAAGTTTATTTAAAGATTAACCTTCGTTTTTAATCTTGTTCTTTAATTAGCAATAGTTCTTTATTCAAATTAAATAAGTTAAATTATGATGTTGCCAAAGTGACCTCTCTAATTTGGTTTATTTAATTTTGAATTTTGAATGTTTGTAATTGTGTATTTCCATGTGATCATTTGATCGGCCCAAAGGACGGTCAATGGTTGACCGGAGTACATAAATTACCTGTGATAATAAACACGTAACAATTATAAGGATTTCACATGAAAATAGCAAATCAATCCAAAGAGGGGTTTGTTATTTGTCGTGTTTTATTGTTAGTGTTTGATTATTACAACAAGAATATTACTAGCAGTTAATTTTACTGTCCAAAGACTTGAAATTAATGGTGCACTAGATATCTTGGATGGGTTTGCTAATTATTTTGAACTAGATTGAAAATTAAAGTAGTGTGCATGTTATTTACAGTTTATTTTCTGTTCTCTTTTCAGTTAATGTTGCAAATATCTCTGCCAACTTAAATTCAATACCGGTCCTTAATGGTTCCAACTTTAAGGACTGGAAGGAGAACATTCAGATAGTTCTCGGATGCATGGACATGGACCTTGCGATACGGACGGAGCAACCCCCTACTCCTACGGTAGCTAGCTCTCTTGAAGAGAAAGCTAAATTTGAGAAATGGGAACGCTCTAACCGCATGAGTCTAATGATCATTAAGCGTGCAATTCCGGAGGTGTTCAGGGGTGCTGTGTCTAAGGACACCACCAATGCTAAAGATTACCTTGCAGAACTTGAAAAGCGCTTTGCCAAAAGCGATAAGGCTGAAACAAGCACTATTCTTAAGAGCTTGATTTCAATGAAGTATAAGGGCAATGGTAATATAAGGGAGTACATCATGGAGATGTCCAATCTTGCTTCAAAACTTAAAGCATTAAAGCTTGATTTGCATGAGGAGTTACTTGTGCATCTCATTCTGATTTCTCTTCCAGTTCAATTCAACCACTTTAAGGTCAGTTTTAACTGTCAAAAGGAAACGTGGAATTTGAATGAACTGATCTCTCATTGTGTTCAAGAGGAAGAGAGATTGAAGCAAGAAAAGACTGAAAGTGCTCATCTAGCAAGCACCTCTAAGGATAAGGGCAAGAAAAGGAAGAATGTGGATGCTGCAGGTCCAAATGCAAAGAAACAAAATAAAGGAGATTGTTTCTTTTGCAATAAGGCTGGACACATGAAGAAGGAATGTACCAAATATCGTGCATGGCGCGAGAAAAAGGGTATGTTTCTTAATTTGGTTTGTTCTGAAGTAAATTTAGCTTCAGTACCTAGAAATACTTGGTGGTTAGACTCCGGTGCTACTACTAACATCAGTATTTCAATGCAGGGTTGCCTGAACTACCGAAAGCCAAGTGATGCTGAAAGACGCATTTTTGTGGGCGATGGAAAATCGGTAGAAGTTGAAGCAATAGGGCACTTTAGATTGTTACTCAGTACTGGTCACTATTTGGATTTAATAGATACTTTTGTGGTACCGTCTTTTAGACGGAATTTAATTTCTGTTTGTTATTTGGACAAATCTGGTTACTCTTGTTCATTTGGAAACAATCAGTTTCAGTTATCTATTGGTAATTCAATTGTTGGAACCGGTTCATTAATGCAATATGACAATCTATATTTACTTGATACAAATGCTTCATATAATGAAACCCTAAACATTGAATCAAGAGGTACTAAACGAAAACTAAATGATAATACTTCGGGTGCATTATGGCACAAACGTCTAGGTCACATCTCTAGAAATAGAGTTGAACGTCTTGTGTCAGATGGGATCCTGAATTCCATTGATTTCACGGACTTTAATGTCTGTGTTGAATGCATTAAAGGAAAACAAACCAAAGATAGAAAATTGAATGCATATAGAGCTACAGAAGTCCTTGAGTTGATACATACGGATGTATGTGGGCCATTTCCAATTCCTTCTTGGAATGGTCAACGCTATTTCGTATCATTCATAGACGATTTCTCGTGCTGGACGGCTGTGCAGTTGGCTGAGAAATAGTAGGTATCCTCTCTGTAGGAATCTGACTCTGAGGAGCTGCTGGTGGCCGCTGCTGCATCGGAACAGCCGCGTAACAGATCTCTGGTCGGGAATCTGTTGGTAATACTATATACTCTCTCTACTGAATCTGATACATCCGTCTTGAAGATGGTAGAGATCTCTGCGGCTGAGGTGCTTTGTGTCTCGCTGGTACCCTTTGTTGTCGAGGTTGTGTGGTTCGTCCTCCAGCTGTGGAAGTATCTGTGTGCTCCAATTGAGCTCTTCGTGTGCAGTCACTAATCATATAACTAATAATAACAAACAGTCTGATCAGATGGACAATCTGAAACGTGATGACTACCAGATCCACAGCGATAATATTTTTTCTCCGTAATATCCTTTCTCTGAAAGCCACTCGAAGATCCAGCAGGTCGTTTCCCTTTCTGTCGTCTGGAAGAATCCCGTGTATCAGACCTCTGAGCTGGTCTCTTCTGACCAGAATTCTGTGAACTCTGCCCCTTTGACTTTTCTGCGTCTCTTTCTCTGGTCACCTGCTGCTGTGTCGTCTCAATAATCAGAGCACGATCCAGTGCCTCTCTGTATGTGTTGACTGTACAACTAGACATCTTCAGTCGAATATACGCAGCCAGTCCCTGAGTAAACTGGAGCATCCGATCCCGGTCTTGAGTTATTAACTGTGAGCAAAACTCCAAAAGTCTGGAAAACTCCGTATGATATTCAGTAACAGATCTGTCCCCCTGCTTAAGACTCAGAAATTTCTGACGCTGAGCCATACAGAATGCCACTGAAAGATACTCCCTCTCGAAAGTCTCTCGGAATGATAACCAAGATAAGCTCTGATCTCCGAGTACTGTCCTCTGAGTCTTCCACCATGTGACGGCCCGATCACGAAGGTGGTATATTGCTAAATCGAGTTGCTCTGCCTCAGTGCAAGAGATATACGCGAAGGTATCAGTCACGTTCTCCGACCAAGAACGTGCGAGTCATGGGTCAGATCTCTCATGGAACAGAGTCATCCGATCCTTTACGGATTTTGCAGTGTTAGAATCCGGCTCTTATCTTCAGTCTTGCTAACTATAGCCGGTACTGGATCAGGCAAAGGTATCTTCGGACTATCTCCAATATGTTAGGAAACCTCCGGCTCTACTGGCGCAATGGGTCGTCTCGATGGTCGACCTCGTCCTCGATTTTCAGGGGCCATAATATCACCTGGTAGTATACAACTACTATAAATTCCTAAAAATAGAAATAAATGTACTAGAAATTTACTTACAATTGCTTGGAGAATTCGTACCGCTGTCTGTTCATCTCACAACTTGGATCTAGTAACCAATTCGACACACACGACACGACGACAAACTCGAAAACTATATCTAAACCCTAAAACTACATGGTTACCCTAATATGCTCTGATACCAAACAATTGGTATCAGATAAATCTACAAATGCGATGGTAACTCCCGAAGACTACAAACACAATGACAAATCCGGCGATAAATTTGACGGACACCGAAAAATCGACTCAAATGCAATGGAAATCCAAAGAAAATGAACCTAAGTTCTGATACCACTAAATTGGTATCAGATAAACCACGAATGCAACGAAAATCCAAAGAAATGAACCTACGCTATGATACCACTAAATTGTTACGTCCGAGAGATGACCGTCCAAAAAATTTCGGCAGCATCTCTCCTGTAACTATGACAATTTCCCTTAATACATGTATATAAAAGGCCAACACGGCCATAACATGGACAACACGTCCAACAAACACACACATAGATGCATATAGAATAAGAACAAGGCCCACACGACCACCACAACTATTAAACTGATGCATAACAAAATAACAAGTCTGTAACATATAACAAAATATGCGTAGCGAAAACGTCGAAAATCCGAATAGACACACGACAACAAGTATAAGTCCAAAATCACATCAACAGTCCATGTATCAACACTCACACGATCTATACAACTAACATATACCAATCTTTCTGCTGTGAGATGGATACAGTCGGCCAGATCTCCAAGATCCAAGTACTATCCACCTATCTGCTACTTGGGGAGAAAACAAGACAACTCCAGGGTTTGGGTAGTGAGCATTAGATACTCAGTGGATACAGAAAATAGAAGTGCATGATAAGATGAATCAGCAGGAATAACCAGAGTATACAGACTAAGATAAACATGTATAGAAGAAGCAGATAATAATCAACAGGTAACATGAATCATGGTTATAGGAATCATGTGAATGTAATCATGTATGTAATGTCACGCAGTGCAACAATCATAGCAAATAAGTGCAACAACCACAACCATATGAATAAAGTAAACTATGTAATAACCTACCAACGAATGCATGTAAATATGCAACAACCATCGCAATCAAATGCAAGTCACTGTCTGCACTCGCCATCCCCAGTCACCCCCAGGGCAGTGAACTGGGGTGCACAACAGGACATACTGCACAGGCTCCAACAACTAACCACCACCAATCTAGTGGGGAGCGGGCAGTGTAGCAGGAGGACAATATAGCCAGTCCTGGTCGCACCCAACTATAGTGCAACATATGCTCTCGCCTCTGTATCTCACCACAATACGGTGCCGGGTAAGAGCCAACAAGAACAACAAACAATGCTGTCAACAACTCCTACAACTAGGATGTGGATGTAATGATGATCATCCCAATATGTAATAGCTACAATTAATTAGCATGTTCAACAGGAATCAATAGAAGTCAACATATGTCAATGGTACCATAGTTAAGACTATTCTAACCATGGATAGATCAAACAGAGATTGTTCAACATGTATCAAGCAACGAATCATACTAATATCAACAAGGTAAATGACATAGATAATAAGAGTATCAACAATAGATCATCACAAGGTCAACTGATAGGTATCAAACAACGATTATCAAACGGCAGCATGGATATCAACAGGATAGATAAACTAGCAATATAGTTCATGCACTGAAAAATAAACCTGTATTGACCAAGTACAGGATACCCACCTGAATCTGACGACTGTCAACAACAGAACCCTAAAAAATAACCCTCCGTGTATCAGAATCAACCAGTCACAATTCTGAAATTAACAACAATAAAATACTTACCAACACAATACTATATTTAAATTCATAGTAATTAAATCTCAAAACCTAATCTAGCTAACTCCATCTATCAACAACATATCAACCTAACCAAACCAATCCCACAAAAGAGGACTCCAACCCAACCGATCCATTCCACATTAAACATAACCCTAATCACATTAAACACTGCAAAACAACATCCATTAGCACCGTAATTCAAGATCCATCATCAATCAAAACTCACCCAACAACCCACTACGATTCAACACAACCAATATCTGAAATCAATCACAACCCAATCAAGGTAATGTAGATCAATGGAAAAACCCTCAATAGACCCACAAACTCACTCACAGATTCATGCTCACATCTATCCGAACAGGACAACATCAGAATCGATCGAATAGTAGCCGACACCGTCGATAAATCCCAAATCCAAACTAAATCCATGGCTAATCCCTAATAATCAACTAGAATCGACGAGAAGTTTACCTCAGATTGGATTCAACTCCCTAGATCCGCCCGATTCCAATCCTCCTTCGTCTTCTTCACTCGCGGTCGAACAGGGAAATTAACCTGATTCAACATCAAACTCTGAAATCCGGCAAGGATTATAGGACTGAGCTCACAAACTATAGAAGTCTATAAATCCCAGCTTAAACTTACCAGATCCAGTCGTTGGTTCTCCTGTTCGTGCCGATTGCAACCGTCGCAGATCGAAGGCTGCCACTCCAACTCACCACCATCTCACCACCAGAACTCCGGTCGCCGGCTTTCCACCCCAGCGTCAGCACCGTGCAAAGGAGCGCGTCGAGGAGGAAGAATAGCTGCAGCGCCGCGCGATCGGGAGAAATGAAGAAGGCAACTCGCGATTTTGGGAATGAACAGTGCCCGATCCCTTTTAATTGACGTTAACGGATTTTTCACACCCGGATCCAATAGCCCTATTAACCCTAAAACCCATTAACCATTTAATCCATCTAATAACCCTAAATGAATTAGGTTTTTAATATTTAATTAATCCACATTAACCTTTGGGGTTAATTCAATTAACCTTCCCAATCATCCTTTTAACCCTTAAAATTAAAGTTAATTTCATTTACAATTTTTCAATTTTTATCAATAAACTCCTAATTTTCGAATATTTTACATTTCTGTTCCCACTAATAAAAATTTGGTCTCCAAATTCAACAACTATTTACAATTAACTTCAAACTACAGTACAGAAATACCATAATAATTAAATCATAGCTCAAACAAACAGATGAAGGTATCGAGCTCGGATAGAATCCTCCAGCTCCCAAGTAGCCTCCTCGTCCGTATGATGCTGCCATCCGACTTTTACAAGTCGAATGGTTTTGTTCCGCAACTGTCGCTTCTTCCGGCCAAGAATCCACACTGGAATCTTTTCATAAGACACATCTGACTGGAGAGGAATAGGTACTTCCCTCAAAACATGTGAAGGATGAGGTACGTATTTCCGCAACATGGAAATATGGAATACGCTATGGACACCTGCAAGTGTCGGAGGCAATGCTAGGCGATATGCAACCTCGCCAATCCGCTCCAATATCTTAAACGGTCCAATATACTGTGGAGCCAACTTTCCTCTCAACCCAAACCTCTTCACCCCTTTCGTGGGTGATACACGTAGGAATACATGATCTCCAACAGAGAACTCCAGTGGCCGACGTCTCCGATCCGCATAACTCTTCTGTCGATCCTGAGCCTTTGACATACGACGTCTGATAACTCGCACAAGCTCAACATCCTGCTGAATACTCTGCGGACCCAATATCTGTCGCTCGCCGACCTCCTCCCACAACACCGGAGATCGACAAGGTCTGCCATACAATGGCTCAAATGGAGTCATCTGAATAGTAGAATGGTAACTATTATTATACGAGAACTTCACTAGATGTAAATGATCCTCGCAACTGCCTCCGAAATCCAGAACACAAGCTCGTAATAAATCCTCAAGAGTCTGAATGGTACGCTCTGACTGACCATCTGTATGTGGATGGAATGCGGTGTTAAAATGAAGCTCTGTACCAAATGCTTACTGCAGACTCTGCCAGAATCGTGAGGTAAATCGTGGGTCTCTATCCGAAATAATGCTAGTAGGAACTCCGTGTAATCTAACAATCTCCCTGCAGTACAGATCCGCCAAACGATCCAGTGAATCAGTCAGATGCATCGGAAGAAAATGCGCAGATTTGGTTAACCGATCAACGATTACCTAAATCGCATCATGACCCTTCCGGGTCCTCGGCAGTCCGGTAATAAAATCCATCGTAATGTGATCCCACTTCTACTCAAGAATCGGGATCTCCCGAAGTAATCCTGCTGGTCTCTGGTGTTCAGCTTTCACCTACTGACAGACTAAACACCTCGCAACAAAATCCGCAACATCCCTCTTCATACCGTTCCACCAATAGGAGTGCTTCAGGTCCCGATACATACGAGTACCACCCAAATGTATCGCAAACCTAGAATGATGTGCCTCCTGTAATAACTCCTTCACTGGATGCTGTTCGGGAATACAGAGTCGTCCTCAAAATCGGAGTATCCCATCTGTATCACGAGAAAACTCTGACTGCTGTCCAGAATCCACTCTGCTACTGATGAACTGGATATGCTGATCGCTAGCCTGTGCTGACTTAATCCTCTCCACTAAAGCTAACTGAGCAACCATTGAAACCAGAACACCCCACTGAGTACGACTATGCTCCACCAATCCCAAGCCAGAAAACTGCCATACCAGGATCAGTAATAGCTACCAACTGACTAGCCAGAATCCCACGAGGCTTCTGACTAAGCGCATCTGCGACCATATTAGCTTTCCCTGGGTGATAGCTAATGGTGCAATTGTAATCTTTCAGATATTCCATCCAGCGTCTAGGTCTGAGGTTCAACTCCTTCTGTGTGAATAGGTACTTCAGACTTTTATGATCTGTGAGGATCTCGAAAGTAACTCTGTAGAGATAGTGTCACCAAATCTTTAAAGCGAAGATAATAGCGGCATGCCCTAAATCATGTACCGGGTAGTTCCTCTCGTGATCCTTCAGCTGACGAGAAGCATATGCAACCACACGATCACACTGCATCAATACTGCACCCAATCCCTGGAATGAGGCATCGGTATACAATATGAATCCGTCATCATCGGAAGGAATCATCAGAATCGGAGCATTGACTAATCGCTGCTTTAGCTCCTGGAAGCTAGTCTCACAAGCCTCTGACCAAACAAATTTCGCCCCCTTCTTGGTCAGACGAGTCATTGGTGTCGCGATACGAGATAAGTCCTCTACGAATCTCCGATAATAACCAGCTAACTCCAGAAAACCTGCGAACCTCCTGAACAGACTTGGGCTGCTCCCAACCAGTAACAACCTCTATCTTTTGAGGATCTACGGAAATACCTCTGATAGATACGATGTGTCTGAGAAATTCTTCAGAAGATAACCAGAATGCGCACTTGCTGAACTTAGCATACAGCTGCTCTCGACGTAATGTCTCCAATACGATGCAGAGATATTGCTCATGCTCTACCTCCGATCGAGAATATATCAGGATATCATCGATAAAGACAATCACGAACCGATCCAGATACTCTAAGAAAACCCGATTTATCAAATCTATAAATACGGCCGGAGTATTGGTGAGACCGAACGACATCATCAAAAACTCATAGTGTGCGTACCGAGTGCGAAAGATTGTCTTCTGCACATCCTTATCTCGTACTCTGAGCTGATGATATCCAGATCGTAAATCAATCTTAGAGTACACACATGAACCCTTCAGCTGATCAAATAAATCATCAATACGTGACAATGGATATTTATTGTTGACTGTTACCGCATTCAGTTGGCGGTAATCGATGTATAATCTCATGGATCCGTCCTTCTTCTTCACAAATAAGACTGGAGCTCTCCACGGTGATACACTCGGACGAATGAAACCCCGGTCCAATAACTCCTGTAATTGGATTTTCAGTTCTTCTAACTCCTTCGGAGCCATCCGATACGGAGCTTTAGACACTGGTGCAGTGCTCGGAATCACCTCAATCGTGAACTGGACCTACCTCTGAGGTGGCAAGTCAGGAAGCTCGTCCGGGAAAACATCCTGATAGTTGCGGACGATACGAACATTAGAAGGACTAGAAACCCCGATTTTCTTTGCTTGCTTTAGAAATAATAGATACCCACAGCATCCACCGTCTAACATCCTCTGCGCTTGTATGGCAGAAATAATGGATACGACATCACTCCGAGTACCCACGAATTCCCAAGCGGGTTGATCCGGAGGTCGGAAGGTAACCACTCTTGCTTAGCAGTCCATGTTAGCATAATAGGTGGCTAACCAGTCCATACCCAGAATGATGTCAAACTTTATCATATTCAGCACCTGAAGGTCCACCGTAAGAGTATGATCGTCGAAATCTATTGGACATCCCCTAATCTCCTGATTTGTAGTCAGCACTTCATTCGAAGGTAAAGAGACTGCCAGACTACACGATCTAATCATAGGTATTCGCCCAATTTTCCTCAGAAATAATCGAGACATAAATGAATGCGAACTACTCGTATATATCAAAGTATCAGTAAATATATCATAAACTGTAATCATACCACGGATGACCGATCCATCGGCCTGCTGCGCCTCCTCTCGTGTGATGGCATATACACGACCAACCTCCGTGCTGGACGGCTGTGCAGTTGGCTGAGAAATAGTAGGTATCGCACTCTGCAGGAATCTGACTCTGAGGTGCTGCTGGTGGCCGCTGCTGCATCGGAACAGCCGCATAACAGATCTCTGGTTGGGAATCTGTTGGTAATACTATATACTCTCTCTCCTGAATCTGATACATCCGTCTTGAAGATGGTAGAGATCTCTGCTGCTGAGGTGCTCTGTGTCTCGCTGGTACCCTCTGTTGTCGAGGCTGTGTGGTTCGTCCTCCAGCAGTGGAAGTATCCGTGTGCTCCAACTGAGCTCTTCGTGTGCAGTCACTAATCATATGACTAGGTTGTTTACAATAATAACAAACAGTCTGATCAGATGGACAATCTGAAACGTGATGACTACCAGATCCACAGCGATAACATTTTTTCTCCGTAATATCCTTTCTCTGAAAGCCACTCGAAGATCCAGCAGGTCGTTTCCCTTTCTGTCGTCTGGAAGAATCCCGTGTATCAGACCTCTGAGCTGGTCTCTTCTGACCAGAATTCTGTGAACTCTGCCCCTTTGACTTTTCTGCGTCTCTTTCTCTGGTCACCTGCTGCTGTGTCGTCTCAATAATCAGAGCACGATCCAGTGCCTCTCTGTATGTGTTGACTGTACAACTAGACATCTTCAGTCGAATATACGCAGCCAGTCCCTGAGTAAACTGGAGCATCCGATCCCGGTCTTGAGTTATTAACTGTGAGCAAAACTCCAAAAGTCTGGAAAACTCCGTATGATATTCAGTAACAGATCTGTCCCCCTGCTTAAGACTCAGAAATTTCTGACGCTGAGCCATACAGAATGCCACTGAAAGATACTCCCTCTCGAAAGTCTCTCGGAATGATAACCAAGATAAGCTCTGATCTCCGAGTACTGTCCTCTGAGTCTTCCACCATGTGACGGCCCGATCACGAAGGTGGTATATTGCTAAATCGAGTTGCTCTGCCTCAGTGCAAGAGATATACGCGAAGGTATCAGTCACGTTCTCCGACCAAGAACGTGCGAGCCATGGGTCAGATCTCTCATGCAACAGAGTCATCCGATCCTTTACGGATTTTGCCAGTGTTAGAATCCGGCTCTTATCCTCAGTCTTGCTAACTATAGCCGGTACTGGATCAGGCAAAGGTATCTTCGGACTATCCCCAATATGTTAGGAAACCTCCGGCTCTACTGGCGCAATGGGTCGTCTCGATGGTCGACCTCGTCCTCGATTTTCAGGGGCCATAATATCACCTGGTAGTATACAACTACTATAAATTCCTAAAAATAGAAATAAATGTACTAGAAATTTACTTACAACTGCTTGGAGAATTCGTACCGCTGTCTGTTCATCTCACAACTTGGATCTAGTAACCAATTCGACACACACGACACGACGACAAACTCGAAAACTATATCTAAACCCTAAAACTACATGGTTACCCTAATATGCTCTGATACCAAACAATTGGTATCAGATAAATCTACAAATGCGATGGTAACTCCCGAAGACTACAAACACAATGACAAATCCGACGATAAATCTGACGGACTCCGAAAAATCGACTCAAATGCAATGGAAATCCAAAGAAAATGAACCTAAGTTCTGATACCACTAAATTGGTATCAGATAAACCACGAATGCAACGAAAATCCAAAAAAATGAACCTACGCTATGATACCACTAAATTGTTACGTCCCGAGAGATGACCGTCCAAAAAATTTCGGCAGCATCTCTCCTGTAACTATGACAATTTCCCTTAATACATGTATATAAAAGGCCAACACGGCCATAACATGGACAACACGTCCAACAAACACACACATAGATGCATATAGAATAAGAACAAGGCCCACACGACCACAACTACTAAACTGATGCATGAAATAACAAGTCTGCAACATATAACAAAATATGCGTAGCGAAAACGTCGAAAATCCGAATAGACACACGACAACAAGTATAAGTCCAAAACCACATCATCAGTCCATGTATCAACACTCACACGATCTATACAACTAACATATACCAATCTTTCTGCTGTGAGATGGATGCAGTCGGCCAGATCTCCAAGATCCAAGTACTATCCACCTATCTGCTACTTGGGAAGAAAACAAGACAACCCCAGGGTTTGGGTAGTGAGCATTAGATACTCAGTGGATACAGAAAATAGAAGTGCATGATAAGATGAATCAGCAGGAATAACCAGAGTATACAGTCTAAGATAAACATGTATAGAAGAAGCAGATAATAATCAACAGGTAACATGAATCATGGTTATAGGAATCATGTGAATGTAATCATGTATGTAATGTCACGCAATGCAATAATCATAGCAAATAAGTGCAACAACCACAACCATATGAATAAAGTAAACTATGTAATAATCTACCAACGAATGCATGTAAATATGCAACAACCATCGCAATCAAATGCAAGTCACTGTCTGCACTCGCCATCCTCAGTCACTCCCAGGGCAGTGAACTGGGGCGCACAACAGGACATACTGCACAGGCTCCAACAACTAACCACCACCAATCTAGTGGGGAGCGGGCAGTGTAGCAGGAGGACAATATAGCCAGTCCTGGTCGCACCCAACTATAGTGCAACATATGCTCTCGCCTCTGTGTCTCACCACAATACGGTGTTGGGTAAGAGCCAACAAGAACAACAAACAATGCTGTCAACAACTCCTACAACTAGGATGTGGATGTAATGCTGATCATCCCAATATGTAATAGTTACAATTAATTAGCATGTTTAATAGGAATCAATAGAAGTCAACATATGTCAATGGTACCATAGTTAAGACTATTTTAACCATGGATAGATCAAACGGAGATCTATCCGAACAGGACAACATCAGAATCGATCGAACAGTAATCGACACCGTCGATAAATCCCAAATCCAAACTAAATCCATGGCTAATCCCTAATAATAAATTAGAATCGACTAGAGTTTATCTCAGATTGGATTCAACTCCCTAGATCCGCCCGATTCCAATCCTTTTCCGTCTTCTTCACTCGCGATCGAACAGGGAAATTAACCTGATTCAACATTAAACTCTTAAATCCGGCAAGGATCATTGGACTAAGCTCACAAACTATAGAAGTCTATAAATCCCAGCTTAAACTTACCAGATCCAGTCGTTGGTTCTCCTGTTCGTGCCGATTGCAACCGTCGCAGATCGAAGGCCGCCACTCCCCAACTCACCACGATCTCACCACCAGATCTCCGGTCGTCGGCTTTCCACCCCAGTGTCAGCACCGCGCAAAGGAGCGCGTTGAGGAGGAAGAATAGCTGCCGCGCTGCGCGATCAGGAGAAATGAAGAAGGCAACTTGTGATTTTGGGAATGAACCATGCCTAATCCCTTTTAATTGACGTTAACAGATTTTTCACACCCGAATCCAATAGCCCTATTAACCCTAAAACCCATTAACCATTTAATCCATCTAATAACCCTAAATGAATTAGGTTTTTAATATTTAATTAATCCACATTAACCTTTGGGGTTAATTCAATTAACCTTCCCAATCATCCTTTTAACCCCTAAAATTAAAGTTAATTTCATTTACAATTAAACCCCTAATTTCCGGTATTTTACAACATCTTCATGAGAACTTGAGTGTAATGTTAAATTTGTAAGAGTTCTCACACCATATGTTGGGTAAGAACAAATATTATAGGTAAATTAATTGTTTAAGATTTGAAATATGAAATATATGAATGCTTACCGGTAAAACAATGAAGATAATAGATGTAATGATTAGGATAAGAATTAATATTTTTTGTGTACAAGAGACAAAATGGGTAGGAGAGACGGACAAATATGATAGAATTTAGATTATGTTATGCTACACAGGAAGGTGTAAAACAAGAAATGGAGTAGGTATTATTATCGATAATTCATTACAGGATGAAGTAGTAGATGTAGTTCGAAAGGAGATAAGATTATAACTCTAAAGATAGTGGTGGTGAAAGTAACATTAATATAATTAGCATATATGCATCTCAAGTATGATTAGATAAACATACTAAATCTTGATTTTGGGATGACCTAGATGAGATATTATAAAATTTTGGTCAATCGAAATGATTTTAATAGAAGATCTAAATGAGAATGTAGGAGTGAAAAATGAGGAATATGATAAGGTACATGGAGGTTATGAGTTTGGAATAAAAAATGAAGAAGGAAAAATTATATTTGATTTTGCGATAGCATATGACCTTATACTAGGTAATACGTTTTTTAAGAAAAAAGAAGACTACTTGGTCATGCTCAAAATCGGAAATAATAAATCGCAAATTGACTCTCTTATAATTAGGAAGGAGTGAAAGATTTATAAAAATTACAAGGTTATTTTTTTAAAAAATTTAACTACCTAACATAAGTTAGTAGTGTTGAATATACGTCTTAAACATAATATTATTTGAAGAAAAATATGCACAACTCTTAGAATTAAGTGGTGAAAGTTAAAGGATGGGAAACACAATATATTAAAGGAGAGGGTACAGGTACGAGTATTAGGAGAAATATATGGCGACTTGAATATGACATGTGATAAGATAGTATTAAAGTTGAAAAAAGTAGCCAAGAGTATACTCAGTGAGTCAAAAATATGTGCACTATCAAGTAAAGAATCTTGATGGTGGAATGAGAACGTACAAGAGGAAGTGAAAGAAAAAACAAACAACGTATAAGGTGTTATATTTGAATGAAAGAATGAGGAAAACTTAAAAAAAATATATAGTAGCCACGAAAGAGGTTAAGAGAGTAGTGAATGAAGTTAAAAATGAAACTTTTGAACGATTATAGGATACAAAAGAAGGGGAAAGAGATATTTACAGAATAACTAAAGTGAAAGCGAAGAAGACAAGAGATCTTATCCAAATAAGATGTGTTAAAGATGAATGCAATAGAGTACTAAGTAAATGATGAGGAAATAAAAGACGCTGGAAGAGGTATTTTCATCAACTTTTTATTGAAAATTTAGATGACTAACTTAACTTAGGTAATTTAGGTCAAATAAGTATAGAAATTTAAATTTTTATCATAGAATGCACACTTAGAAGTAGAATAAGTTTTAAATGAGATGTAAAATGAAAAAACTATTGGATTAGATGGTATTTTGATAGAGGTATGGATGTGCCTAGGGAAATAAGGTATCAAATGGCCTATAACGTTATTCAACCTGATATTGAAAATTAAAAAAATCTGATCAGTGAAGGATATGTACTCTAGTTCTCTCATATAAAAATAAAGGAGACGTACAAAATTGTGCAAACTATAAAAGTATTTAACTAATGAATCATACCATAGAATTTTAGAAAAAAGTAAAAACAAAAAGATTAAGGAAGGAGACCATGGTGATTAAAAATCAATTTGGATTTATGTTTAGAAGGTCGACAATAGAAATTATACATCTCAGATAATTAATTGAAAATTATTGGGAACAGAAGCAAGATTTACATATGGTATTTGTTGACAAAGAAAAAGCTTATGATAAAGTCCCAAGAGAAATTATATGAAGAATTCTAGAAAAGAGAGGTATTAACATAACGTATATTGAATTAATTAAGGATATATATATGAGGATGTAATGACAAGAGGGAAGACTTTAGGTGGATTAACCGAAGCATTTCCCATAAAGATTGGGTTACATCAAGGATCAGATTTAAATCTTTTTACACTAATCATGGATGAACTCACTAAATACATTCAAGATACGGTACCACAGTGCATGTTGTTTGCAGAAAATATTATTTTGGTAGATGAGACACATGAAGGAGTAAATGCTAAACGCAAATCTTGGTGGGAAATCCTAGAAGTGAAAGGTTATAGGTTTAGTAGAGTATAGAAAAAATATATAGAATTTAAGTTTGTTAATATTAGACACAATGAGACAATTGTTAAGATAAAAGATGACGAATTGTCTGTAATTAAGAGTTTTAAGTATTTAGGATCATTTTTACAAAATGATGTTGGAATTGGGAGAGATGCTTTACATAAAATATAAGTGGGATGGTTGAAATAGAGGAGAGCGTCAGGTGTTCTTTATGATCGTGAAGTACCTCTGAGATTTAAAGGAAAGTTTTACAAAATGACGGTTCGACTTGCTATGTTATATGAAGTTGAATGTTGGGCTATAACTCGAACACATGAACAGAAGATAAGAGTTGCAGAGATGATGATGTTAAGGTAGATGTGCGGACATACAAGGATAGATATGATAAAAAATGAAAATATTAGAGAGAGTTGAGATTACATCTATTGAGGGAAAACTCCGAGAGATACGTTTAAGATGATACAGATATGTACTTAGACAACCAATAAATGTTCTAATTAAGTGATGTATAATTATGACAAATGTGCATATCAAACGAGAAAGAGGAAGATAAAAAAAGACTTAGTTAGCAATAATGAAACAAGATCAAATTTATTTAAATATAAATAATGATGTAGTAGGGGATAACGCCTAATGACATAGAAGGATCTATATAACTGACCTCATATAATGGGATAATGCTTGGTGGTTGTTGTTGTTGTCATACTAAAGCTTATAGGGTAAAACTATTATAGTTAAGTAGAGAAGAATATTGATTATAATTTGAAAATTTATGTAGATGTTGTAATATTAAAAAAGGAATTTAGGTTGGCCTTTTCGTTTAATAACGAACTTATTCTATGAATAAAAAAATCTAGGTTGACCTTCTAATTAAATAATGGACTTAGCCCATAAATAATGGACTTAGAGTAGAAATTTAAAGGATGCGCAACTTATCTTCATTCACTTTATTAGAGATGTCAATTATAAAGTCAAAAGGACAATCTTGAGCATAAGAAAACTTTAGAGAATACTATTCTATAGCTAGAACACCATAATTAAAAAACACAATCTTAAATTGAAAGGGAATTAGATTATCGAAAGGTAAAACCTACATTAAAATTAACACTTGGAGCTCCCACCTTAGCTAAAATTCATCAACCTATAATTGAACTATAAGATTTAACCTTAAAAAATTCTTCAATTAATTTAACCTAAAAGATCCTCCCAATGATTTAAGCATAAAAGAGGCCTTCAAGTGACACCTTAAGTGAGCCTTTTGATGAGGTAACTTTAAAAATATCGATGAGCAAATTTGATGATAAGAGTTTATTTATATTTATTCAATGATATATTTAATTTATTAATATTTATAAATAATCATCCAAACAATTTAAAATTTATAAATCATATTCATCAATATATAAATAAATAAATAATCTTAAAAAGAATAAATATGCATGTCATATCAAACTTACATAAAAAATTTTAAACAACCAATCTATTTCAATAATTTAATTGATTTTAAATTTAACTTGACTTGAATTACCTGAATATCAAATAAGTTAAAACTATTATCTCATTTAAGACTTTACTTAATTCATATCACTAATTAATAAATTTAAAATAGTATAATTAATTTGTCCTATATATATTTTGAGAAATGATATGCTGCTCATCTTACCCTGTACACTCTGTGCACACCCAGCGTTAATTTTTTTAATTTTAATTTTAATTTCTTTTAACTTAAATACTATACCTTAAACTCTAAATCCTATAAATCATAAAAACAAAATTTGAAAAAAAAATTAACATTGGGTGCACACAGGGTATGTAGAGTAAAGTGTATAAGATAACATTCTTATATGTGTAAAATTCAAACGTCCTAACTTCGTATAATTAATTTTTGTTGGATATTGGGGTCTTAAAAGGATCAATATGGTTTTGTAAAAAATCAAGATACCATCAATCGATGAAAGTCGTAATTGACTTTAAAATCAAAATCAACGTTTCGTGTAGATAGATTTAGACTATTAATTTGCTCAAAACCGATTAAGGGTGAATGAGAAATTAATTGTTTAAAATCGGCCCAAATAATATTAATTGTTAATTAATGTTATATAAGGAAATACATGGGGAATAATCCCACATCGAAAATTTTCGATGGACTTCCTTTCCTTATTAATAGTGCTGTATTAATGGAGTTAATACAAAAAACTCATGTGCTCTCTTCTCACGGACTGAGTTCGCCACGCGCGCACGCGTGCAATGGGGGCTTTGTCGGCGCACTTTGCACTTCGCGTCGTCGCGAGAAGCATTGAGGAGCTTAATTTTATACTCCAGATGACGTGGCAATGTTTACGTGGCATTCGGGTGACGTGTCAGACTCACATGTGATGTGACAATGCCTATGTGGCATCCACGTGGGCAAGGAGAGATGACTGGACTGCTGACTGGGCAAACGGATGACAATCGTTGATCAAAGAGGTGTGATGGATCGCATGTGATGCGATCTGGTGCGTTGGATCGTGAAGAGTCACGATCTAACCGCTTGGGATGAGACTTGATCTAAAGCGTCAGATCGAATGGATCATTTGATCCAAATCCAACGACTGATGACCAAAGGAGAGATCTGAGGGTCACAACCCTTCAAATCTGATGGATGAGATTAAGTGGGCTATGTGAAGGGTTACAACCCCCTCCAGATGCTGGAAATTTCATCGAATTCATCGATTCTTCTCATTCTTTGAGCATTCATCTCATCTTGTGCATTCGAAGTCCAAAAAACCTACGAGAAGATTCGCTGATCTCAGAATTTGAAATGCTACTATTCCGAGACGTTCGTCGTTATATCTTGAGAACGAATTGATGCTATCCGTAAGCACCGTAGCGAAGCAATATCGTTTACGAAGATAATGTTGAACATTAACCTCGACGATCCATATCAATTTGCATCCTCCCAGATCTACCGAAGTCAACAATTTTGAAGATAGACAACCTTCCTTATAATTTACTTATAGGATAAATTTGAAGCACAATCATTTAGAAGTTGGCTTTTAAAATATTCATCTCATATGAAATTCAAACGATGATCCATCCTCTTTATCGCTCTTTTGAGTACTTTACCACTGCTTCACATCCAGGCTGATAATGAAATGTATACTTGGATGATGACGAAAAGGAGCAAGACAAAGAAGTGATGTGCTTCTTCGAGAATATAATTTCATATCTCAAATGATTTTGTTTCGTATTTAGAATTAGTTCTTCTAAAGGTAATTCACGCTTGAGGTTTAAGTTTGTTAGACTCTTTCTCTATCTCTTTCTTCAAATAGGGAGGGAAGGAAGGATTTTGTCTCTCATCGAGTTAAATATAAACTCCCATTAGTCACTCTTGAAGAAGGCGCACGCTTAGGTAGTCGACCACACCCATGACGACCTACATAGGATGACAATGACGGCGAGGAGCTTCCTCTACTGCTAGAACTAGTTGAGGAAGACGAAGACATTGGAGAGCATCTAAACAACCATACATACTTAGAACAATAACACCAATGTCGCCAAGTCGACGTTTGCCAACATGGTGACACCAACTGCTAGAGCAAGTCCACTCTCACTTGGAAGCAACATCAGTGCATCACCATAAATCTCGATTAAAAATACATATGAACATAGATCAAGTTAAGTGTTTCTTAATAGTAATTGACTAATTAAAAACCTATATTTAACCTAACTAACTTTGTAAAAAAATATATTTTTTGATAATCATCTAATAATATAAGTTAAACATGTGAATAAGGACGATTTCATAGATGCTCTATTTTTTAATTATATATTATAAAATTAAATATCATGCTTGGACTCTATGCTCCTTAAATGTTTCAATCGTTTATAAGTATTGTTCTTACAACTGCATCATAAAATTCTATTTTGTCTAAAGTATTTTTCAAATTTTTAACATCTTAAAACATTTTGTAAATCTTCTCTCCAAACACTTTCAAAAAATTTTTAAATATATTTTTGATTATGTCAAGGGGAGAAGAGAGAAATTTTAAAGTTAAAAAAGTGTTTCTCAATTTCTAAATTTTTTTTTACAAAAAAATTCTCTAAAGTATTTTTCAAAGTAAAATATTTTTTAATAAAGTATTTTCCAAAATACAAAACTAATTTTTTTTACAAAAACTATATTTTTCTTGAGTGGTCCTCAAACCTTAAAGTTATAAAGAAAAAGACTATGTCAAATTTAGGAGAGAGATAAATTATGAAAGTTTCAAAAGATAATCTTAATTTCAAGGGAGAGATTGAGTTAAAGGGGAGCATTATTTTTCCTTCTTTGGATTGGTTATTGAAATGGTTTTAAGTTTCATGTAAGTTTTGACTTAATTTTGAACTAGATTGTCATAATCAAAAAGGGAAAGATTGTTGATGCAGAGAACATCAGATAATCGAACCGGTATTTTGATCATAATAAATGATTCAAGTTAAGGTTGTGTTGAGTGCTAACAAGCTGATCTGAGTGTGCAGATAGCATATGAAAGTTCTAGTTGGAGGCTAGACAAAGAAGTTCTAGTCAGTTGGACCGGGCAAAGAAATTCTAATCAGTTGGATCAGGTGGACAAAGAAGTCCTAGTCAGATGGACTGGACAGAAGTCTTGGCAGATTAAGGGCATGCACCAGGCGGGAAGTCTAGGTGGGTAAGTGGACCGGATGTCTAGCAAATCGATGGATCAACGAAGATCGAACATCAGAAGAAAGTCTTTGGGGCCAGAGGATCGGATGCTGAGCAAAAATCCAATCAGATCTAGAGGACCGGATGGTTGGTAAAAAGGTAACTTTCTTAAGAGGAGTAGGTGAGGACGTGTTCCCTTAAAAGGAACAGTAGACGTCGGTCTGACATAGAGTTTCACTAGAAACCTAAAAGTCAAGACCAGACAATTGTAAAACTGTCTAAAATTAATTTTCTATAGTATATATATCTTGTGCTAACTCTGTGATGCAAGAAATTAAGGAATCTGAAACTTAAGGTTCCGAGCGCGAGTGCCTCTATTGGATCTAGGCGCCCGAATGGTCCAGAGCGCCAGAATGGATCCAGGTGCCCGGATGTCAACTCTTTGGGCCAGCGAAGCAGATGAGGTAGCACGCCACAAGTGCTTGGGGACACCTCAGCTTCTAAGCACCCGAAAGGGTTTCAGGTGCCCGAAGAAGGATAAGATGCAGCGGAGTCAAGGCTGATCGACAACCTCCACGTTAGTATTCCAAGCACATGGAAGGGATCCAGGCGTCCGGAGATGCTAAGTCAACTATGATAGCGGATCGACTAGCCAATGTGGGAGCGCCTGAAAGGAGATCCAGGCACTCGGATTGGTCCATATAAGCAGCTACGATTAGAACCCTAGAGGTAACTTGAACGCTCATTCTACGACACTTATTCATGCGATCCAAGCTCCTGAGACACTGCACCGACAATCACACGCAACTTCCAATTTGTCGGTAACATTAGCATATTTTTTAAAGTCCTTTTGTACTTAATTCATAAGAACAATAAACGTGTTACTGTTTCTATCTTATTTATAAAGGCGAGACTCTTTTTCGTTGTGAGAAAGAGTTACTTAGTAGATTGCCCAACGAAAGCAGTCAAGGACTGTGGATCTTAGAGTAGCAGCTCAGAGGCTATGAACCAAATAAAAATAAAAGTGTCTTTAACTTTATTTTTACATATTACTTTCCACTACGTACTTTGTGTTTAATAAATAAAGTTTTTGAAAACGTGTGAAAAAGCGACAAGCGCTATTCACATCCCCCTCTAACGCTCTCACCGGCCCTACATTCTCTTCTTGCATATCAAAATCCGTCGACCTAGACTTTATCCCCCCTCATCCTTCTTTATTTCTCTCCTATTGTTTTTCCTATCAGAGACCAATGGTTGCCATTTAGGTGTATTTTTAAGAACGGTCCTAGTATTATAGCATATTCTATCACGGCCTCTCTTCATCACATTAATTGAAACTTCTTCAGGATGATGGGATCTTCTGTATGATGGTTAATTAGATAAGAAGAATCTTTCCAATTTGTAAATTAGTAACTAATTCCTTCATTGAAATTGTGTAGTCGTGACATGTTTCAACCTCTTGTTATGTAGACTCTAAATCAATAAGGAGGGGGTCTCAAGTAAATGAAATTACTCAGGATAATAACGATACATAATTAATTAAAAATCTTTAACTACAAAATATGAATTTAACATTAGTAGAAATACATATAATAGTTACCTAAGGAGAAGTGATTCCTTCTAATTTAGCTTTTACTTTGTCTATATGAAAATAAGTAGATCTCTATTTATTTATTCTCAATGCTGCTTGGCGATTGAATAGGAATATGCTCAAGAAACTAAACTTGTGTCATAATTCAATAATTAGATAATATTACCTATTTATGAAACAAGTTAACAAGTTAATCAAAACTTATACCAAATAGACCAATAAATCCCTTTATATACGATAGTGAGAGGATAAGACTAAGAGTCTTTGATGCAAAAATATCCTCAACTATTGAGTTTAAAAGTCATATAATTATATATTACCTCTACCTAATTATATTTTTATAGATTATCAAAATTATCTATAATATCTATAATGACTAAAGGTAACTTATATATACTAAAAGCAAACAAAACAGAAGAAAAAAATATAAAATATATAATTTATAAAATAACAAAACATTCATATGTAAATCCATACGGAGATAATAAGTTTTGAATAGGTTTTTCAATATCGATTGATTCAGTTCGTTACTTGTAAAAAACCTTTTGAATAATTGATCAGAAACAACATTAGAATATATATGGACATGTATGTCTCTATTTGAAATTCCTAATAATAAAATTACATCTTTCGTTGTGAATGACACAACCACATAAGAGAATTTAAAAGTCTTTACTTCCGAATCTCAATTCTCAAATATGTTGATTAATAATCTCCTAAGTTGTGAAATTTCTAACATATTGAGGAATAACATAAAAAGACTATTGCTTATAATACTGATGTGTTTTTCATGGAGATGTATTTTTGAATGACCCTTTTTTTCCCTTTTCCTTTATGGTCGTTGTAGAAAAAAAATCTCTAAAATGTCTGAATTTACTCATCTAATGTAACTTTTTCTCCAAACTTAACAATTGAATCTCTTTTACATAACTTGATCTTAACTTTTTAATTTCCTGCATTATATCAAAACAACAATTGAGCTTTGTAAAATTCAATCGAATAACTTTTGTAAAACTAAATTCAACTAGAGTTAGTCAATAATGCTATAACAATGAAACAATTATAATGCAAAAATAAAGAACATATACCTTATCAAAAATTTACCTTTCGAGTTGATGGTAAGTTAAAATCTTAAAGCTTCGACATTGTCCCTAAGTGAATATAGTGAAAGTGAAGGTGATATTGTCGATGAACAGAGAAATAGATGAAGGTGGTTTAGAGAAGAGAAAAGTTACTGACAGGGAACAAAAAAGACGCTAAAAGTGGTAAGCAATTGAACAGAGATATCGAGATGAAAGTGATGCGACTGGAATTGAAAAGTCATGGTGAAGGTGGTGCAAGAATAGATATGTCGATGATGCATAAACTTTGGATGACGGACAATGTCAGGATGAATCGCTGAAGCTAATGGCGTTCAACAAGAAATAGAATGGAAAAAAAATTAGAATTATCACACAAGCGAAAAATGGCTCCAACATTGAGATTTTAGATTTTTATGGGGAATAAATACATACCAATAGTTCAGATTGAAAATCTGATTCGAAAGATGGAATGACGAGGGAAAGGGGTTTTGCGGAAGGATAAAATCAAAATAGGATATGCAATTTGGATAATCTCAAACCACCTAGCGATTTGAGTAAAGTGCATAACCAATTTGGGAAATTGTGGATCAAACAAACTTAAAATTATAAAAAAAAATTAACAACGAAACAAATTTGAATTATGCACTTGATAACATCTAACCGAATCAAATTCAAACTAAATTTAAATCAATTTTAAACTCGTAAAAAAGAAATTAAGTCAAACTAATTCATTTTAAACTTGACTTAACTTGGCTAGGTTAACTTATCAAGCTTAACAAGCTTGACTTTTACATCCCTACTTTTGATACAAAGCCCTTTAGGTTTGTGTATAATTCTATGATCAGATGTTACAATTTTATGGCATACGTAGAACAGGGTGATCACTGTAATTCCGCCTATACAAGACAACTTTTCACGCAGTTTTGGTGATAAACTTAAATGCGATTTGTTCCTATTTTGGAATTCCGCATATTTGTTCCTGCCAAGAAGTTTCCTCGATATCTCAATGGGGGCGGAAAGGCGTTGCTTTGCGTGATGGCATATCATGAAAAGTTTAAAAAAGAAGAAGGTTGATTTCATTTGAATATGAAAGACTAATGCGACTTCAGCTTCAAAATTAAATGCAAAATGTTCAACTGTGATAGATGATATGCCATGCATGAATAATAAACCTTTTAATTCATCTTAAGCACAAAACGACTGATAAAGTCTCGATAAACAGAAATCACAATTCAGAATCAGGACAATTTGGATGATCCAAAAGCAACATCCGACGAAGCAAAAGCAAGTGAAAGCAAAGAGGAAAGTTTCAGAATTGCATACCCTGTGGATCTACCGGTACGACTTCTGGAAACGAGCCCGAGCGCCACGACCACCAAACTTCTTGGGCTCGCATCGGCGGGGGTCGGCGACGAGAAGGGTCCGGTCGTAGCGTACCAGTATGTCCTTGATCTCCTGCTTGGACTGCTCGTCGACGTACTTCTGGTGGTAGGCGACGAGGGCCTTGGCGATGCTCTGGCGGATGGCGTAGATCTGGGAAGTCTTGCCGCCGCCCTTGACGCGGATGCGGATGTCGACCCCCGCGAACCTCTGCCGCCCGACGAGGAGGATGGGCTCGAAGGCCTTAAGGCGGAGGATCTCCGGCTTCACCAGCTCGATGGGGACGCCGTTCACCTTGATCAGGCCGCGTCCGCGCTTGCAGTGCGCCACCGCGACGGCTGTCTTCTTCCTGCCGAAGCACTGCACCGATTCCGTCGCCGCCGTCGCCATCGTCGCCGAACAAGCTCGAGCAAGAGGAGCACCAGGAAGCAAAACAGAGGAATCAGCTCGTAGGACAGAATCGCAATGCCTTATATACGATCCTTTCCGGCGTTGCCCTAATTCGAGACAACAAAATAAACCGGTTTCCCAAATACTGATTGGACCGGTTTACTGGAATCGATTAGCGGCCCAAGTCTATTTCGGCTCGCAGCCGCATCGTCTTCAAGCTTCGTTCTTCTGATCGCAATGGCTGACGAAACCCTAGTTTTAGATCGAGTTCCGGGCTGATACGTCAATGAAATCCTGGTTCAAGTTTCATCACAGCCTCAGGATTATGATGCAACGGTTAAATGTTTAAATACGACGCAGCAAGATTGCCCCGGAACATAATTGAATTGGTTACGACGCAGCAGAATTGCAGAAGATGACAAGGATTGAATCCTGACGAAATCAGACAATACCCTCTTGCGTTGTGATCAATTGTAATTTTTCGATTTACCTCCTGACAGATAATCGTGGAGCCGATCGTGTGGGAATTCCACCTTTTGCAGAAGACGGTTAAATGTTTCTGCGGTTAATCAAACACGGCCGATGATCTTCATTATTCAAGAAAATATTTTCAAAAAGATATTTTTGTGTTTGATTACACATGTTAAAATGACTTGAGAATGGTCGATTGCACATGATTGCCTTTGTATTAATACAAAGTTGCAATCTTTATAGAACATAGTTTATAGCCTTTTTAGGATCTAGAGAGTTGGCCACAAAACACTATTATTTGTTTCTCCAAAACCTATAGAAACCCATTTTACATTCGGATAGAGATATTCATTCAGCTATAGAACACTATTTGTTGCTCTAAGGCGGCAAGCCAACTAATTAGCTAGCAAAGGAAGACTCACTCTCGTAAGCAATCGTTTGCCAAACATGTAATAATGATACTTCCAAATTTGTTGGCCAAAAATTGAGGCAATGGCAATGGCAAATAACAGGCCACTAAAGGGGGCGAGGCCTATGACAACTAACTCCATGATAGACATCAACTCTAGCCAAGCTTGATCAGCTTCTGCCATGAATCCATAGTAAAATGCTTTGGTACATATGCTCCACCTGCAGAATATGCCAAATGTAATGGTGAGTAAATCGTAGAAGAACAGAGAAATGTGTATGGATGAAGAGGTAAAGTCAAAAAAAGAAAGACTGCATTTGGAAACTAAGAGCGAAAATGGTAAGATTATTACCAGGATCTTTTGCAAAGAATATATAAATCTTGAAATGACTGAGCCTTGCCCATGAGCTTTCCTAGATTATAGCAAGCCATAAAGAATCCGGACAATCCGAGAAGAAGACAACATAACAGCAGCCCTATGAATACAAGTTCAAATAGTAAGACTCAAATAGATTCCAATACAGAATCATATGGTAGATATATGAATATCATCTAAAGAAAGATCATCCCTCTAAAGAACAAAATTACTTGTACTTTTCTATGTAATCAACATAAATACATTCACTTATGCTGTGTTTAAACTCATGTTGTAGTTTTATGTAAAGAGTGAAAAATAAATGCAATAAAATGTCATTGTTTCAAGTTTCTTCATAACTACAAAAATGTATATAGTATCAAAAATTCGAAACTGGATTATATTAACTATCATTACGGTTTGATCATCGTAGTCATCAGTTTCTGCAATTGCATTAGAGTGGAGAGAGGAACATACCAAGGGAATAATAGACATTCAATGTTGTAGTATCAAAAACTCCACCATAAAAGGAATTGAAGCTGCCAAAATAAATCCCATTTCCACAAACCGAATACAAGATGCTTGCCAATGAACAGATTGCCTGCAGTAACACAGTTTGGTCGTATGAAAAAAAACAAACGAAAAACAATATTTTCTGCATGTTAATGAATTAATATTTAATAGGACAAATTCAAAGCAAACCTACAATTTGAATCACAGCAAATGCACATAGTATATTCCGAAACTTGAGGAATTTCAGAATTCGTCCTTTTCTTTCTGGATGAGCATGTACCCTTAGGTGGTAGGGAACTTTGCAATCTGTACAATTGGCAAATGCAAATCTTTCCTAAAGAACAAGAGAAAGGTGAACTCAGATAAAACTGAAAACAAACTTGCATAAGGAGAAATAAAGCAGAGAAATGTATACCATAAGCAAACACAAAAAACGCTAAGAAAGTTCTTGTCAGATAAGATTTGGTTCATTAATTAATCTTCAAATTTGACACTTCATGATCAATTACCTAGACTACTTAACACAAAATATAAAAGATGATTCATACCCAAAATAGTCAACATCTATGCTCTCTGAATGTTGATTCTCTGCATATGCATGACTATGTTGATTGCCTCAAATATATTTTGCAGTCCAAGTCATCAAGTAAATGCTCTTGTTAGGAAACAAAGTTAGTTATTACTTAATCTCTGACAATATTCTCTTATTTGTGAAAACCAATCAGTCCAACGCAAACCAACCACTCCAGCACAAGCCAACCAGTGGGGAAAAAAAGTTAAAAGCTTTCTCATTCAGACTGGATAAAGATATATCGAGTGATGCCTCAAATTTTCTACATTTATGTGATGGTCACTCCCCTCAAGAGTTCTCGCATTCTCAAGAACTAAAAATTTTCTGCTAGAGAAACATGTTTCATGGGTAATAATTATAATTAAAAGGGTGTTTTTTATTATTGTCAAAAGAGTGTCCTATGTTAAAAAAAATAACAAAAAGACACTCCACCATACATTTTCTTCTCTAATTGCCATTCTTTTATCTGGCCAGTCCAATAATATTATAGTAGGTTTGGTCAAAATTAGTATAATATATAGTAACTTTTGATCAAAATTGCTACGCTTAGGTTAACTGACTTGGATATTTGGTAAATCATTGCATTGTTTCCCCTAGAACTTAGGGAGTTATAAGATTCTACATGATGTAGTTTTCTTTCACACTTGATTAGAATTGCATCATGTAGCAGTCATCTACATGTTGTTGTAGCATTTTTCAATAAAATTTTTAGACCAATTGGGTAAAGAGGCATAATTGGGAAAGAAAACTTAGATGGGATGTCCAGTGCCTTTTTAGCACCTTTTTTTAACCCTTTTTTTTCATTATCAACCTTCAAAAGCTCGGTATGAAATTCCAATATATTCAAGTGATTGACTTATTTTGATATCATTATTCTCTATATCAAAACTCAATCAATAGTTTAACTAGAGCTATTGGGAAAAAGAAAAAGGAGAAAATAACATCATAGCTTAGCATCTAATTAATTATCTTTATTTTCAATCATTTATTTATGACTATCTATACTAAAGCAAGATTAGTACTTTTCGAACTTGCCTTTACAGTCATATGGTAGTCCAGGCATTCTCGGTGTACGAACTTAGAAGATCCCTCGCATTTGCAGGGTGAAATGAGATCCCTCCCTGAACATTTACAAAAGAACAATATGAAACAATTCAGAAAGATAACCCCTTTTTTGTCTCGAAAATCATAATATTGCGATAACGAACTTCAAAAGATAAACCCCCTTCTGAGTCGGTCAATCTTCCCGTTCCGATCGGCACTAAAACTCGAGTATAAGAACCAAGGGCGGATCGAGAAACAGAAAGGGGCCATTGAAAGAGGAAAAAAAAAAGGAATGAGGAACGATTTGAGGGGAGGAAATCACCATCGTTTCTGAAGCAGACCCGGCAGTGGGTATGCGTCCCCGGGCCGGCCTCCTGGTCTACCTCGTCCGGAGCATTGAGGTGGTCGGGAGCCGCAAGGAAGCCCTTCGCCTCCGCCATTGACCAAAAGTAAGGCGCAGCTTCTCCAGCTCGAGCTATAAATCAAATTTATAGATGCGAAAGAGGAAATTTAATTTTGGCCCTTAAAATAGATTGGAGTTTTTTGAAAAATAAAAAATACTCATTAAATGTTACTAAAGTTCGAATTAAACTTGTTAAAAATTCTAATAAAAGTTTGAATTAGATTAAATAAAAAAAATTCATGTGAAAATTAATTAGAGAACTTAAAATTAGAAAACTTCACATTTTTTTTCTTTCAAGCCCTGTGGTTTTATACTATTCGTAAAGTGGTACAAGTTATATGTTGAAATTCTAAATATTCATATATTACAATTCTAAAATAGCAATATACTGGTTTTTATACATATTTTTAGAAATAAAAAACTACAATATATAAATATACAAAAGGAAAGGGGATTTTTGCAAATTCAGCAGCGCAAATTTGACGGAGTCTGACTACTACTATTAATAATTAATAATTAATAATTTGACTTTAGTGTGACACGAATATATTTTGACTTTTTCTAGTCAAGGTTGTAGGGCGTTGATTTTGACTTGGAAAACGATGGGAAGGTCCCCTGTATGGGCCAACGCAAGATAAACAATAGTGGATGAGGTTTTAGGGAGCAAATTTGCTTGACTCATGGAGTAGAATATGAGAATTAGATTTTAGATGATTCAATCCAAAAAAAAGGAAAAAGTAGAAAGATTCCATGTTTTAAAGTAGAAAGATTCCAAGTTTTAATTGAGTCCAATTCCTATATGATTTCAAGTTATTTTTGGTAATCCAAATATATAATTTTTTGAACAAATTAATTTTGGAGGTGATCGATCTATTTCTATGAAAATTTTTCATTAACTACCAGGGTAAATTGAAAAGTGCAATATGGGCCAGTCAGATTTTATGAAAATCAATTACGCGGGACAAATCTTATTGGAAATTTACGGGAGGGGGGGGGGGGGGGGGGGGGGGGGGCATAATATGTGAGAAATCTACTAAACAATCCCAATCTTGTTTTGAGTTGCTAAGTAAAATATGTAGGATCAAGAAAACGCTAGAGGGGGTGAATAACACACGTCACTTTTTCACTCATTTTTGAAAACTCATTATAGAGATGAGAAACGAAAATACAAGCACAAAAACACTTTTATTTTTACTTGGTTCACAGCTTTTGGATGCTTCTCCAAGACTCATGATCCTTGATCGCTTCAGTGGACAATCCACTATTAACATTCTTCTTAACAAAGAAGAAGGCTCGTTTCTTTTACAAAGATAGGTTCAGATAACAAGCTTACCGACCCTTAGAATAATTAAGTGCTAAAGACACGATTACAAGAATGAAAACAACAAATAAGCATTACTAAATGCTATGCTTGTTGGAGCTCGTAGTGATGACACGATATTGTTGTGTTGTTTGAATGCAACATTTCAGAGTTAGGAAGCGTAGAATTGGTGTCTTTGAAACTGCTTAGTCGCAGACTATTTTATTGACTATTCCGGATGTCTAGATCCCTTCTGGTCGCCTCCACTATGGTTCTATCGGATCTGACCTCATCACTGAGTTAATTATCCCCGGGTGCTTAGATCCCTTCCGGGTGTCTGAAATGCTGGTGTAACAACTACAAGATGACACCCTCTCCAGCTAGGACTTATCCTTCTTTAAGTGTCTGGATCCTGTGTCCAGCCACTCGGAGAGTGCCACCTTGTCTCCATCACTAGGATTTGCCCAACTAGGCACCTGGAGATGATCTAGGCACTTGGAGCTCCATATGGGCATCTAGAATCAATGATTTTTGTCAGCTTCTAATTTTGGTTTGTGCATCATAGAGTTAGCACAACAAATATCTTATGTAAGTTTAAGTGATGATAGTCTTACAACTGTCTGATCATGACTTTTGTTTTTTTTAGTGAAATCCTAGGTCAGACCGACACCTACTATTCCCTTAAAGAAAACATGTCCTCACCCACTTCTCTGAGAAGAGTTTACCTGATGTCAAACTTTAATCCTCTAGACTTTGTTTGGATTTCATGCTTAGCCTTTGATCTTTGACCTCCAGTTTTGGGTCCAATTCGATCTTGATCTGTAGGATCGTGTAACGCGCTAGAGGAGGTGAATAGCACAGTCGTCACTTTTTATTCGTTCGTTCTATCAGAAACACTTACAGCGGAATTAGATAAACAATGCAGGGACACACATATTTTTACTTGGTTTCTAACCCCCAGGGTTAGTATATCCAAGGCCTACGTACGAGAGGCGTCCGCCCACTAGTGGTCTCCTTTTCAAATATTCGTTCGAAGGCAGAGAAACTCATCTTACAGTCCAGATAAATAATAATAATAAATAAAATAGTAAGACTTAAAGAAATTAAGACGAACACTTAGTTGCCAATTTAGAAGTGATGAGCGTCGCGCACTCCTCCTGAATTTTCCCTGGTTGCAAGAGTCTGGCCTCGTTTGAGTTCAGAATCACCACTAGTTGAAGAGGATGACTTGTATTTGATTTCTTACTTGTTGTTCACGTTCACCACCTTTTATAGCCCATTTAGATCGGCTGGAATCTTTATTCGGGTGATTAGGTGCACTCTGATTGATCCGATCCTCTCAATCTTAATCCGGTCGGGTCTTCTCGATCGAGTCGCCTGGATTCCACATTCGGGTCGCCCGAACCATCAGTCGCCTGGATTCAATCAGGTCGGATTTCGTTGACTCAGGTTTGACCTGAGTTGACCCCGGACTTGGTTCGACTGCCTCTGTTTACTTCACTTATGCTTTCTCCATCTTGCTTCCAGCTCCTACTTCCTGTAAGACAAGCATACAAACACGCAAAACAACCTAAACCTTATCCTGTGGGTCTAACTTCAAATTTCTACCGAAATCCTGGGTTAGTCTAACACATACTGTTTCCATACTAGGAACGCGCCCTTACCCACTCCACTCGGGAGAAGTTTTGCCAACAAGTCCTCTAGATTTATTAGACTTTCCGCTTAACCATGGTCCTCGGCCCCTAGGAATTTGCTGCTAGGCCCCGGTTCTCCTAACCGCCTAGACTTCCACCAAGCCTCCGGTCATCCTGACCCTACTCGCTTGGACTTTGGCCACGCTTCCCGATCCTCCGACACTACATGGACTTGCACCTGGTGCACTTAACCTTGCTAAGACTTGTTATATTTGACGGGTGTCCTAAGGCAATCGCCTTACGATTATACTATTTATTGGACTATTTGAGTGCACATTCCATATGTATTTGATTGGATCTTAAACTTAAATACTGAATGTCCGCAATACGATTCATAGCATGAGAGAATTTGTGATTGGATCACAACTCGTGAGCATCACTACATGTGCAATTATGAATGTATTAAATTATCCTTAGTCAAAGAATTGATGAGCACAGACGTCATCGATTTTGTCAAGACTAGTACGTTTAGACTCCTTGGTTAACCAAGCAGCCGATCTTATTGCTGGAGACATTGGATGTTGAGAGTTAAACGTGGATGTTAATTAAAGGTAACTAGTTCATTGGAGTGACCTGCCTTGAAACTTCATATGGTTCGATACATATGTCAATGAAGTTCTCAGTGCAATTTAAGTGTGAGTTTCCTTTGATTTGTGGTATTCAAGTCACCTTGGTAATGGAGGCTTATACTTTGACATCTTAAGCAAGCATCTCTGAGGAGGTGTGGACCCGAGATGATTGAGTATAAGTCGAAGTGCTCGAAGGTATTTGAATAGCCCATAGAGGATTCACCACTCCTTGAAAAAGGAGACATATACCTTGCGACCGCTTGTCAGTATTGTTACTAAAAATCTTTGTCCAAAGCATTATATGTTAAGAGTACAGTACTCTTAGACACATGTATAAGTAACTTGAATCAACAGGATAAGAAAGCAGCTTAGGCTAGGTGTGACGTAGTAAGCCTAGTGGGGACCGACACATAGACCATGTCCTGAACCAAGCGGATATAAGACGGTGAAAGGAGACACGATTTAGTGTAATTGCTGAAAGGTTTAGAATTATTCTAGAATCAATCGTTGATTTTTCAATCAATTGGGGATCATGATGTACTACTAGGTGTCACTCATGATTATTCCGTAATTAATAGTTAATTATGGACAACCAACATAATCAGAAAACCTATTGGGTCACACGCACAAAGTTCTCCGAAGGACTTAAAACGAGTTTGAGAATTAGATTTTCAGAATGAGAGAAATAAAGTTTAGTTGGATCAGATAGCTTGAAAACTCAATTGGAGGCGCTTAGAGCCAAAGGCTTCAGAGTGCCTTATAAAAATCCATTCGGGGCGCTCGGATGTGATCCAAACACCTAACTTATCATTTTGGATTGCCATGTGATAGCGAGAATGGGCAAGGTGGGGCGCTCGAGTGTGGTCTAGTGCCTCAAATCTTGAAAAAGTGGGTTTTTTAGGCTGATTTCCCTCCAATGTAGATATGTACCTAGCATTTCAAGGCACCCGGAGGTGGACCGAGCACCTTGAGATTTTTTATATGGGCTCTTGGATTCATTCCAAACATCTATTTCAATAGGTCTTGAATTATTAGAATTAGAATTATTAAGTTGTAATTAATAAATTTTAATTAAGTTAATTTGTAAAATCAATTATGTTTAAGTTAAAATTATTAATTAAGTTATATTATTTAATTAAGATTAATTTAGTAATTGAGTTTAAATTACTAATTAAGTTAAAATTGAAATTATTAATTAGAATTTTGTTAAAATTATTAATTAAGTTAAAATTTAAGTCAGATTTATTTATATCTAGAATTATTAATTGATAAATTATTATGTTTGACTTAAATTAAATTTAAATTAAAGTTATTTAATTAGAGTTTTTAAATCAAAGTTTAATTACCTATATTTAATTAGTTAAATGAATTAGGATTTTAATTGAATTTAAATGATTAGATTAGGTTAGATTAATTAAGTTCAATTTAGTTAAGATTGTTTAAATTGAGTATAATTAATTAGATTAATTAGATATTAGGTTAAATTAAAGTACTTGGATTATTATATTTTAAATTTAACATTATTTAACTTATTTAGTTTCGGAATAATAGAGTAGATTAATTACATTTATTTAGAATTAATTAAGATGAATTAATAAAGTTAATTAATTTATTTAAGGTTAATTAATTAAATTAAATTTATTGAGTTAGATTAATTAGATAGATTTAATTCAAATTAAATTAATTTATGTTAAATTAAAAATTAAATCCATTTCACTCATTTTTAGATTTTCAACCACTTAGTTGTTAGTACCGATAGAATTAAAATATCTCTACAATGGTATGATATTGTCCATTTTGGGCGTAAACCCTCATGACTTTGTTCTTGGGCTCTCCTCAAAAGGCCTCATTTTAATGGAGATATCTTTAATCCTTTTAAACCCATGATCTTTTCCATGTGTTTTAGATGTGGGACTATGTTTGCACCCTTGTAACCCAACAATCCCCCCCTCAAACAAAGGACCACAGGCCCCCTCAAACAGAAAGCCTCCGTTTGATGTCTGACCACCAGGACTTTTTGCCCCTCGGTCCACCCAACCTACTAGGATTTCTCACCTAGCCGCAACTAGGACTTTTTGCCCCTTGGTCCACCCGACCTACTAGGACTTCTCACCCAGCCGCAACTAGGACTTTTTGTCTCTCGGTCCACCCGACCTATTAGGACTTCCCACCTAGCCGTAACTAGAACTTTTTGCCCCTCGGTCCACCGATCTACTAGGACTTCTCACCTGGTGTCTGGTACTTTTGATTCAGACACGGGAGCACCCACTTCTTTTATTTTTTAAGGTTCAACCCACATGGTTAGATCTGGATCATGGCTCTTCCGGCGGTTAGTCCGGTGAAGAGCGGTCTCGCTCTGATACCAATTATTAGTACCGATGGAATCAAAATATCTCCACAATGATATGATATTGTCCACTTTGGGCCTAAACCCTCATGACTTTGTTCTTAGGCTCTCCCCAAAAGGCCTCATTCCAATGGAGATATCTTTCATCCTTTTAAATCCATAATCTTTTCCATGTGTTTTAGATGTAGGACTATGTTTGCACCCTTGCAACCCAACATTAGTCTTATGGATTGTGTGGGATCATTTGCCAATTTTATCTTTAATTTAAAATTAATTTTGAACCTAGAAGTTTATCTGACCTTATGTTAGATTCAGATTTACTCGTTAGTCAGTTAAATATATATTTCTAAAATTGACTTCTAAGTCATGGCGAGGCAGGAACCTCCTTGGTTATTGGAACAATGACCACTTCCTAAACAAAACCTTTTTAAGATTGTATATTTAACCTTCTTCTTGGAAACCCTGATTTAACTAACGCATGTTGAACTGGGATAGCTTCAACTAGGTTTGCTAAGTCGGTTGCACCCGGTAGGATGATTCAGCCTAGACATGCTTTCGACCAAATTTTCCTAGTCTACTATCATCCCAATTTCTTCCGATAATATGTTGTCAAGGTTAGGTTAAACTTTTTCTACTTAACCATTCTAATTTAAGTATAAAAATAAACTAAGCATGCATTAAAAATAGTAAATCATGCAATCATAAAATTTATCCGATTAAAAATCTTTTTATATTGGCTCTCCTAGATCACGACCCTAATATGATATAGTCAGATAGTGGATCTGATCCTTGGGGACTCAATATTAGTTCATTCTAGATTGACTAACCAGTCTAGTTTTTGGGACCCATGCTTGAACTTGTTTCATTGGTTCGATTAACTAGAGACAAAAATGATTTGACTCGAATCATAGCTTTGCATCCAAGTCCGGATCGGTTATACACCACTCACTAAGATCCAAGTAGCATATCAAGATTTTTGGATCCCAAGGTGAACTTTTCCAATGATCTTTTGAGTCATTTAACTTGATCTTTCAAATTAGAATTCCCTTCCTCAAGCTTTTAGACTTAAGTTGAGGTTCCAATATGAATTTGATTGGTTAATGAACTCAGATTAGTCTTCTTTTTAAGGAATTCTACCTCCTTTTGGAGTGACATGACTTGGACATTGAACTTGACTAATTTTTGAGTCAAATATCTAACAATTTCATACAATCTATCTACTGATTGAGAACTTATATTGGGATTAGGCCCTTCAAAAATAGATACAGATCCGTGATTTGATTCAAACTCGGCTTCAGATTCGAATCTGAACTCGAGCTTGGACTCGATCTTGGCCACTTGTGCTTGTGCCGGTAGTGGCAGGAAGCTCGCTTGAGCTTGTTCTTTCTTTGTGTCTGACTCCTCCGAAGTTGATTTATTGTTTGTTGTCCTAAAACTTTCATATTAGTTAACTTATTCACAACTGAGTTGTGTTTCATTACCTTGATGTTGTCGGTTTCTTCATGCAACTTAATTAGTCTGTCCCATAGGTCTTTCACACTGATGAATAGACCGATGTAGTTGAGCT
>NC_133861.1:1070304-1080926 GCF_044706935.1 Curcuma longa
TCTCCTTCAAAGGACATTCAACATACTACTAATCAGAATAAATTCTTATAATTGCAATATTGTCATACATCTTGAAAGATAAAAAGAGGAAATGAAACAAAACAAGAATAATGAAACAAGAATGCATAGCATCAATTTAATAATTTAAAAATCAATTAAAGCTTGAATTGAGCGTGAGAGCTCTACTAAGTGTATGAGTGAATTTAAAGGTCATCACCCTTTGTCTACTTTTATCCACCAAACTGAAAGTATATTGTATGTACGAGCGAAATACATAGATCAGTGAAGAAATTGTATAGAATAATAATGGTTATCATAAATTAACTAACTAGATGATAGATTACTCTCTTTCATGCATAGACTTAAATTGGCTTATAGTTGCTCCCTAGAAGCACTCATTACACCATTAGTGAGAAAATTTAATTTTAATACTTATTTAATTTACCAAGTTATGTAAATATTAGCTTAAAT
This sequence comes from Curcuma longa, assembly GCF_044706935.1. Taxonomy (NCBI): domain Eukaryota; kingdom Viridiplantae; phylum Streptophyta; class Magnoliopsida; order Zingiberales; family Zingiberaceae; genus Curcuma; species Curcuma longa. The sequence continues at coordinate 1,070,776 of NC_133861.1, forward strand.
TTTAAACTAGAGAAAAAGTTAAACTAGCGAGAGATATTTGAGCCTTTATTGTTGCATGTTCATTTTGTCACAAAGGAACCACAAAGAGGGTATATAGTACTAGATCACTCGTACTATTTTATCACTCATTAGAAAAGGCCAACAACAAAAAAAAATCATTTATACCATTAAATGAATTCTCTTACACTATTGGACATGATCCCTACTATATTATCATCTATATTTAAATGAAATTTATCTTATTCTATCATTGTTAATCAAATCTTTTTTGTCTCTCTCTTCTTCGATAAAGGTATATATTTGTCTTACCTCACCTAATTAGGACATTTATTGGTCACCTAAGTACATGCTCATACTATCTTAAACATGTTTCTCAGAATTTTTTCTTTAATAGGTGCAACCTTGATTTTCTTTTTAATATTCTTATTCGTATGTTATTCATCCTCGTATGTCCACATATCCAACTTAACATCCCCATCAATATGATTCTTGTTTTCACTTGTGTGCTCAATTTATTGCCCAACATTAACTCGATATAATATAACAGACCTAACTTCCATTTCGTAAAATTTCATTTTAAGTTTTAAACATACTTTACGATAACAAAGAACATATGACACTCTTTATTTCAACCATTTTGTTTGCATCCTATGTTTAACATTTTTATCAACCCCTCCATCTTTTTACAAAAATGAACCTAAATACCTAAGCCTCTTATTACATGTTACTCGTCATCTTCTATATTAACAATTCTACATCTATTACTATTAAACTTGTTTATATATTTTGTCTTTACTCTATTAAGCTTAAAACCTTTTACTTTTAGTAATTCTCGTCAAGATTTGAACTTAACATTTACTCTTTCACGTGTCTCATCGATCAAAATAATATCATTTGCAAATAACATGCACCATGGTAACGCATATTAGATGTGTTTAGTGAGTTCATTCATGACTAGTGTAAAAAGATAGACTTAAAACTAATCCTCGATGTAACCCTATCTTTATAGGAAGTGTTTTAGTTAAATTGCTTGGTGTCTTTACTCACGTTGTTACATCCTCACACATATTCTTAATTATTTGAATATATGCTATGTTAACACCGAACTTTTTTAGAATTTTCTACATAATTTCTCTTAGGACCGTCATAAGTTTTTTTGAGGTCAATGAATATCATATATAAGTTTTGCTTCTCTTGATAGTTTTTAAAGTTGTCTTAGAAGATATATAACTTCTATCTGAACTTTCTTACATGAATCCAAATTGATTTTCGATCACTTTGGTCTCCTTAATCTTTTTTCTATCACCATTTTCTAAAGTTTCATGTATGACATATTAGTTAATGTTCTTATAATTCACACATTTATACGTCTCCTTTGTTTTAATATAAAGGGACTAGAGTACTTATCCTTTATTGATTAAACTTTTTTTTTTAATTTTTTGAATATTAGTTAAATAACTTCGTAAGTCATTTAATACTCTCCTTCTTTAGGCACTTTCATACCTTTATTGGAATATCATCTGGTTTAATTGCTTTTTTATTTTAAATTCCATTTAACACTTGTTCTAGTTTTGAAAGTTGAATTCTTTTTCTTTTGAAAGTTGCAGAAAAAAAAAGTTGAATTCTTTGAAAAAAATTTAAATTTCACCTAAAGCTTCATTAAAAAGTGGATGAAAAAACTACTTTCATTATTTTTTTTATTTCCTTATCTTTCAATAGTATCCTATTGACATGGTTTAAAATTTCGATCCGCTTCGGAGTTTCGGTCTATGACCGAAACGATATAGTTTTGGTACCGTATTGTGTCGTGCCGTGCCACGCCAATCTGATTTCAATATTTTTTAAATATAAAATATATTAATTAAAAATAAAAAATTTAACCTAAATATTTAAAAAATAAAATATATAAATAAAATATTTTTTTAAATTAAAAAATAATAAGGGATCGTAGCATCCTATATAGTAAATAAATAAATAATATATTATATATTTTTAAAATTAAAATAAATAAATAAATAATTAATTAATAAGATAGTTCTATTAGGATTTAATTAAACCTATTTAGATTATCCCTATTATAGTTAGAAATTAATTGAAATTATTAATACCTAACTTTATTATAACCTAAGTTTCTTGCCTCACCCACACGCTCATGCGCTTGCACGACCCCGTTGAGCGTCTGACCACTAACACTGCCCTTCTGTCCATGCGAGAAGCAGCGCATGCTGATATTGCCTTATACTTTTTAAAGTTTTCTTTGTTCTTACAAGTGTATAGTAACTTATAAGTAGTTTTTTTTCCCTTTAATTTCTCTTTTACTTCTTTATTCCATCACCAAAATTCTTTATTTGATAGAAAAATATTTTACTTCTATCTTTAACTTCCACCACTTGATTTTAAGAGTCATACATGTTTTCTTTCTATTGGTACTCTACTTAAGGCGCATATCTAGCATTATTAATTTATGTTGGGTGGGTAAGTTTTCTCCAAGTATAATCTTGCAATCTTTATAAATTTTTCTATCACTCTTTCTCACCATAAGAAAGTTAATTTGCAGCATATTGTTCTCACTTTTGAACATAATCAGGTGTTCTCTTCACTTTTTGAAAAATATATTAGCTATTATAAGTTCATATACTATCGTGAAATTTAATATAGTATTTCTTCATTTATTGTTCAAAACTCATAGCCCCTATACACCCTATCACATTTTTTTATTTCTTACTCCTAAATGCCCATTTATATCTCCTCCTATTAAAATTATATCGTTTATTGAAATTTTTTTGTACTACCTCATCTAGGTTATCCTAAAATCTATGTTTGGTATATTTATTTAATTGTACTTGAAATGTATATATATGTAATTATATTATAGTTTCTTTTGCTATCACTATCTTATCTAAGTTTTCCCAAAATCTATATTTGGTGTTTTTATTTAATTTTGCTTGAAGTGCATATATACTAATTATATTATAGTTTCTTTTACTATCAGTATCTTGAGAGTTCAAATTCTATCTCCCTAACTACGTCTACTTCTTCTTCCCTTAACAAAATATATATGATAATACCTATTTTATTTTTTGTTTCTATTTTTTTGTGTATCATAATTTAATACTACAGGTTTTTATCATCTTTGCATTTTCCTCTATTCATTGTCTTTTGTAAACACAAAACATTAATTCTTTTTCTAATCATTATATTCACTACCTCCATGGTTTTGCCGGTGAGCATTCCTATGTTATATGTTCCAAATCTAAGACAATCAATATTTATTATAATGTCTGTTTTATCCTACTTAGGGTGTGAGAATTCTTACATATATCACACTACACCCAAGTTTTCATAGAGATGTAACGCTACTTGCTGAGACATTATAGTCAAATCTTGCAATGCGTTCTTTTAGGAAACAACCCAAGCATTAGTGCATTAGTTTGATTGATCTATAGATAATATTTGTCTAAACTTTGTGTTGGCGAACAATCTAACGCAATTCTCCTCTTTTATTTGGGCTTGGGATTGGACATGCCAAAGTTTATTTTCCATGAGCGAAGTTCTCATTGGAAAAGGCCAATTGAAAAAAAAAGAAAACTAAAATCTAGTTTAATTTATCAAGAATTAGGATAAGATAGAAGATACAACTATTTCTTACTAGTTGGAAGGGGTGTTTGCATCTTGACAAACAAAGAAAAGATGAAGATTCACTGGTTCCTCACTCATTGGAGAGACCCCAAAGAAAATATATTGGACAATACCATGCTCAAAGTCCATCACAACTTATGCTTTGAAACAACTAAAGAAAATGACATAACTTGCTTGGAGTTAAATTTTTCTTGGTTGGAGAATATGACACAATTAAAAATCAGGGATTAATTTAGAAATTTCCTATCAAATTTTAGATAAATTAGGCCTTTTAATTGGTTATGATGTTTAATATAACAACTTTTTGACAATTTGATCTTGTTTTAAGTCTACAAAAGGCTATGGTCCGATGTATTAGATTATTGTCTAATTTAATAATATTTTTTCTAGTTAGTGAGATGAGTTGTTTAAATATTTTATAGTGTGATTTTTAGTGCTTCATTATAAAATTTCACCAATTTTGGGCTTGACAATATTTGAGTCAACCAGATAACATGGTTTGAATGTGACACTGCAACAAAAATTGCAATGAAATCTAGAATTGATACGGTAAGGCACAAACATGGAAACATTGTTAAAGTTGACCCATTTATTAATAAATCAATTTATTTTAAAATTAACAACTTTTGACATCACATAGTTTGCCTTCTTTGTAGTTTGAGTGATTTTACATAGCATAACCTAGATTTAAAAAAAAAATAGTTCATATTTTTTTCATGATTATATATTGATGTAGAATGACATGACCTGTCAATCATGTTGCAGGGGAGGGGAAGACTTACCTTGCTTTAGGAACTTTTTACTCTAAAAATAGAGGTAGTTTTTGTGAAACCCTTAGCCTTGTGATCCCCCCCTTTAGATCTCTAGGAGGACTCTCCCTTTGCTCCTCCTCCTTGGTTCGGTGAAGAGCTTTCCTCCTCTAGAAACCTTCGGCCACCAAAGGGAATGAGAGGAGGGGAAGCCTTTGCTTTTCTCCCCTTGAAGCCTCCGGCCACCCAAGAGAAGAAGATGGAGAATTCGGTGAGGGAGAGAGGAGAGGAAGGAGCTTCGGTGGAGAGGAGAGGAGGAGAGGGATTTCGGTGAGGGGCTTGAGAGGGTCTCGGTGAGGAGAGGGAGAGCTTCGGTCAAGGGAAAAAAAAAAAGAGAAAAAGGCAAGGGGAAAAGGTTTTTATAAGGCATGAGTAGAGAAAGAATGGGAGTAGTGGGGTGAAGTGGAGAGTAACCACCTTGTAACTACTCCCTCCACTACTCTTCCATGGTCTTTCCTATCCCCTAACATTTAGTTCAATTGTTCTCTATCCTTTTCTCATTAAATCATGCTATCCCCTCTGGTTAATCTTGGCTTGCTTCGTATTGGAGGTCCAAGGATCAATCCCTGGCACCTCCACATATTATTATTATTTTTTTTCTTTTTCTCATTCTCTGCATTGCCAAGTCTTTAACCCCTCATGCAACCTTATCAGAGTATGGTTAACCATTATTTTTATTTTTAAGCTATCCCTTATAAGAGATAACCCTTAATAAGACATTTAAACCATAGGGCCATTAGGGCAATCATCCTGCTTATGGTCCCTTAAAGCTAAAAGTCATTTTGTCATCAAGGGCCATTTAGAAATATTCTAAACCCCTTTTTAAACAATCATTCATCATATTTCCAGAATTATAGAAGGGGAAATTACGGGTATTACGCATCTGAGTCGACTCCAGTCCCGCTGGCGACGACTTTGACGTGCAGACTTCCGGATTTGGGCTGATTAGGCTGGAGTCGACTCTAGAACCTGTCTGAGTCGACTCCAGACCCGAAAAATGGATTTTTCGGCCGGAGTTAGCTTTCGTCAAGTCTTTCTTTCCTGCACAACAAGTTAGCTTGAAATATAATCATTTAAAGAATATGTCGGTTCATCGAACCGACTTCGAGTCTTAACTTCGAATCTCCGGTGAGATCCTGGGTTAGACCGGCGCCTACTATTCCTCGTAGGAACGCGTCTTTACCCACTCCACTCAGGAGAATTTACCTGATGCCAACCAAGTCCTCCAGACCTGTTGGACTTTTGCTTGGCTCTGTCGTTGCCCCCCAGGACTTGAACGCAACTGATCCTCCTGATCAGTCCATTCTTCTCTGCAACTTGGTCCTCCTGACCAAGTCCATTTCATCTGCAACTTGGTCCTCCTGACCCAAGTCCAGATCTTGCCTGGTGCACGTTGACTCTGCCAAGTCTTCTTGCCTAGCCACACTAGGACTTAACCTGTTCTCTGCAAACTCATTTCAATCTGGTTAGCCAAACCACAATACTTAACTTGATCCTAGTTCCATAATCAAAACATAGGTTTGACTCATGCTAGTGCTTCCTGCACTAACGACCAATCCAGATGCTCAGCATCCTTTGATTACGTTCCCCATTTGGAAGAAAATTCTTGCAAATACGCCGTAGCTGGGGATCGAACCGCGGGTCCCTAAGTCACAATCCGGATGTCCTACCGTTGCACCATTGCCCTGGGAACAGGTAATTGGACTTATGAACTGACAAGACTAATACTGTTCGTACATAACAACAGTATTAATAACAGGACTCTAAGAAGATAAATAGGTGAACACTGCTCCCACTAGAAAGGACACTAGTGCAGTAACCAATGTAGTCATGTTCATCCCGGACTCAATGATGGCAATATCAGCTTTAGAATTGTCCAACGGCCCTGTATTTGGATCCATTTCTGGATCTTCCACGCACTCTTCGGGATCCTCATCTGATTCTTCCTGATTCATTTCTAGTTCCTCAGGTTCATTGTGATCTACTTCTATAGGATCCTCCTCGAATTCCATGAGGTCCACTTCAGGAACCTCTTCAGGTTCTTCGAAGTCCATCTCTTCAGGATCCTCCTCGAATTCTTCAGGATCCATTTTTTCAAGATCCTCCTCGAATTCTTCTAGATCCTCCTCGAGGATTTCATAGTAAAGTAGTTCTTTGCACATTTCTGAATATGACATGAGCCCTTCAGAATTATCCCATAGTTCGAGTGCAATATTCCTAAGATGTTCCGATAATGAATAAACTAGAAAAAATCTTCGTTCATTGTCTGTGATTGGAACATCTTCTTGCTCTAGTTTTCAAAATAATTCATCAAGCTGATCAATCAACCATCTGACTCCCTGATTTGGGTCATAATCAAGCTTCTTAATCTTGTCCCAAAGTTTATAATCAACATTAATCAATTTTATTACACACATCCCAACTAATGAACTAATCATTGAATGAACTGATCATTTGATTAAACATGAACTAATCATGAAGTTTAATATTATTAAATGAACTAATCATTTAATAATCTAAATGAACTAATCATTTAATATTATACTCATAATGAACTAATCAAAGAGTATTTTGCATCATGTAGAGAAAACAGCATAAAATGAACATATCATTAATATAAACTTGCTGTACTTTGTTAACATATAACAGACTCTACTAGGAATGTAACACATAACATTCATATGACTCATGAACTGACAAGACTAATACTGTTCGTACATAACAACAGTATTAATAACAGGACTCTAAGAAGATAAATAGGTGAACACTGCTCCCACTAGGAAGGACACTAGTGCAGTAGCCAATGTAGTCATGTTCATCCCGGACTCAATGATGGCAATGTCAGCTTTAGAATTGTCCAACGGCCCTGTATTTGGATCCATTTCTGGATCTTCCACGCACTCTTCGGGATCCTCATCTGATTCTTCCTGATCCATTTCTAGATCCTCAGGTTCATTTTGATCTACTTCTATAGGATCCTCTTCGAATTCCATGAGGTCCACTTCAGGAACCTCTTCAGGTTCTTCGAAGTCCATTTCTTCAGGATCCTCCTCGAATTCTTCAGGATCCATTTCTTCAGGATCCTGAATTTTTCGAATTCTTCAAGATCCTCCTCGAATTCTTCAAGATCCTCCTCGAGGATCCTTCTTCTAGATCCTCCTCGAGGATTTCATAGTAAAGTAGTTCTTTGCACATTTCTGAATATGACATGAGCCCTTCAGAATCATCCCATAGTTCGAGTGCAATATTCCTAAGATGTTCCGATAGTGAATAAACTAGAAAAAATCTTCGTTCATTGTCTGTGATTGGAACATCTTCTTGCTCTAGTTTCCAAAATAATTCATCAAGCTGATCAATCAACCATCTGACTCCCTGATTCGGGTCATAATCAAGCTTCTTAATCTTGTCCCAAAGTTCATTTTGTCGCTCTTCGCGACTAGTCATGATGTCAGTCGTCCGTGTCATCTGAAAAATTGAAATTAAATAAGTCAGTACAAAACCGACTTAATTCAATTTATTCAGAACCAACAATATTAATCAAGAAAAACAAATCTTCTTGATTTTCAAGAGTTTGAGTCGACTGACCCATTTTGATTTATACACTTGTAACCAAAACATCCTTAATTGGTTCTGGTTTGGTTCTAATTGATATAGTTAAACCAACTAATAGTTTAATCTATATCGAGGTCTAATTGGACTAACCCAATTTGATCAATATGGAAATGAAACTAATTCATTTAGACATATTGGCTATGGCCTGGTGGTTAGCATCAAAGGTTGGGATGTGCATGCCAAGGGTTCGATTCCCTGCAGCAACACTCCAATCTCCATTTTTTTTAAAATTTAATTGGGCTTTAATTATACCTAGCCCAATAACAGTTAATTGGGCTATTCGCTTCAAAGAAGCCTGCTTTCAGCCCAATTAACAGCAGAAGTTCATTCAGGTTTTTTTTTAATAAAAAAAAAAACTCTAAAAAAAAATACGCCTACTGCCGAACTTTCGTTCTTCGTCATCCCCTTCTTTTTCTTTTTCTTTGCCCTAGACGTACAGTGCCGCCGCCTGCACCATTCTTGCCGGCACCAGCCCGTCTGCACTAGCCTCGCCGGCGACAGGCTCACCGGGATCACCTGAGCCTGCCATGCCGAAGCCAGCGCTCACCCTGTGAGCTTATTCTCACCGCCGACGCCAGCCACTAGCTCAAAACCAATCTCGCCGGCATCAGGGGACAAATTGCTGGCCGCGGACAGCGCCTGTGCACTCCGCGAGCGGCTGATTGCGCGTCTTCACGCAAGAACAGAGATCTTGCGCTGTTGCGGGCGGGGAATAACGCTAACAGGTAAATAGGAAAAACTATTTTTTCACATGCTCTGATACCATTGTAGCTTAATACCTGTTGAAGCGTGCCTCGACTCCGGCTCCGGCGGCAGAGATTGCTTCTGTCGGAAGAGTAATCACGGACGGAAGACCCCTCACGATTCCACAAACCAAATCCCTTGCCCTTCGGTGTTCTCCTCTTCTCACCGGCAGCTTCTCTCTACTTTACTTGGACGCAATCACACACCCTTTACACAGAGACTTCCTCTCCCTTTTATAGGGAGAGGCCTGCATCTCCACGGCGTCTCCACGGAGTGCCGAAGTGGAGTGCCGAAGTGGGGTGCGTGGTGGGATTGCGTGTGTAGTGGGCAGTTACTGAAACTGCCGAAACCGCTAACATGCCATGAGAATGTTTTATGGATCGTTATATGAGTGTAATAAACATTCTCATAGTGACTATTACTATCACTACAACAAATTTGACTTTCCGCAGTACGTCATCAATGGTGCACAATTATAGTGTGCTATTAATAATAATTTTTACAGTGCGCCTAATCAAGTGCATTACGGATAATATTTCATATTTTACAATTAACAGTGCACAAATAATAGTGCACTGTGAATATCATTTTTTACAGCGTGTAAAAATTATACCCTGTAAATATTAAATAATATTTACAGGTATTTACAGCGTGTATTGAATATATGCTGTTAAAAAAGTACCATTGACAGCGCGCATGAATATACATTGTTAAAAGAAGTTAAAAAAATATTATTGGTAGTGCGCATAGATGTACGCTGTTAAAAAGGGATAAAAACTATTATTGGCAGCGCGCATGGATGTACACTGTTAAAAGGCTGGTAAAAGGGATTAAAAAAGTTCTATTTCCCCGCTAGGAATTTTGTTTTAAAACCACGCGATTGCGATTGCGATTGCCCTAACTCGCGATCCCTACCGCGCCTCCTCTTCCTTCCCCGCGATCCCCTCCTTTGCCCATCGTCGCCGCCGCGCCGTTCGTCACCCCGCCAGCAACCCTCTGCCCAACCGTTGCCTTCCCCTCTCCCTCCCCATGTGCTCTCATGATCCCCTATTGTCCTGCTGTCACGCCTCGCCTGCGGCCGCCTTCTTCCCAACGCTGCATTTCCTGCCCCCGCTGTTCTTGCAAAGTTCATCGTCGATGCAGCGATCTTGAGCACTGATCCATCGATCCTTGGTACCTCAAGCCAGGATCGTTCACCTGCATTGACTGCTGTGCAATTCCTAAATGTTTCGAAAGGAGCTTTATCCTGGAAAGTAGGATCTGTCAGGGGACGATGGCGACAGAATCAAGCTTTGTGGCGGAAAACATCGCTACAACCGCTAGGTTTAGGGAGGACGGTATCGACTG
>NC_133861.1:1080937-1155448 GCF_044706935.1 Curcuma longa
TCAACCCGCGGGCCAACCCACGAGGGTCGCGGGCTTAGGCGGGCTAATCCATCTCAACCCATCTTAAAATGGCTTGGTAAAATTTCAATCCAACCCGCCTAAATTACTTAACAGGGCGGGCCAACCCAGCGGGCCTAAAGTTCAAAGACATTGCATTCACTGATCAACTAGCAAGCAAATAAATCTTTACAAGGGAAGGTTCAAAGAGTAACACCTATCTATCCTATACACGACTCAACTGTTGAATGTTATCACATTTTCTATTGTTGGGATCTTATGCAAAAAATAGCAAATGAAAGCAATAAAAAAATTGATCCCTCCAGAGATCCATGTGAAAATAGTATACATGTTTGATCAAATTATCACCTTTGTTACATAAACGGAATAATCCCAGTAACAATTTTGATTCGGTAGATCTCAGCACGATCAGAATAGTTGCACCTCTTCGGTATCCACACTAACACGCCCTTTATTCATCACACAAACTCAACCTTCGGAGAAGAACTACCTTCATTATGCTAGTAACTTGGAAGGTTCAGTCAAGAGAAGAAGAAGAGGAGACTAGAAGTGATCATCTACAAATACATTGTAAAAAATAGCTTTTGTATTCATCTAATGAATATAAAAGTTTTTGCCTTTTGCTCTCCCTTTCTTTAATGCTCCATTAATCTCTATTAATGGACATTAATCCTCTTTACTGGTTGAGTCTAATCTAATGAGTCTAATTTGGATTAGACTCAATCTAATACTTTAATAGTTATATTCATTTGAATCTAACTCAATGAGTCTAATTTGGATTAAACTTAATCCAATAATCCAATAGTTGGATTCATTTGAGTCTAACTCAATGAATCTAATTCAGATTAGACTTAACCTCATTTGCAAATTAACATATTCATTGTGTGTGACCCAATAGGTTCTCATGACATTGATAATGTCTCTAAAATAGTATTTTAGATACATAAGCAATGAGTAACATCTAATAATGTATCGTTGCTACCCAAGTGATGAGAATGTTGAGATTTGACCCAACCTTCCTATGTATATTATCTTAGATAACTTGATCTTTCTATCCTCAATATCTAGATTGATCCATGAAGTATAGACTGTGTTATCCCCTTATCAATATTTGTGTTTCTTGATCTCCAAGTAGACTCACTTAACCAAATGAGTTCAATATCTCATATTGACTTATTTGAGCATGATCATGTATTTTAGTAGTCGTACTTAATCAAGGAGGCCACAGATATCACTTCCGTCATATGGAAAGGATAGATCTCATCTACATCACTCACATCCCTCTGCATAACTTATTACATATCCAATGATCGATTTTATAGTCCACCTTGTTATAGGTGGCATTTGTCGATACTAAAGTACACAACTCCTTATGTAGGAAACTATAGTGACTTTCAAATCTAAGGACTATTTATACTAATAGTCACTATGCGAATATTTATAACACTCATATAACGATCTATGAAATATTCTTATGGCAAGTCAATTCAATACATATTCTCTAATATATACTCATGTGACAACTTGATATCTTATATCTATGACTTGTAAGATTAAGTTATCAGTTGACCTACATATTAGTCTCAACGTATTAATATTGTCCTTGTATATTAAAGTTTGATAAGGAATAGTTAAGAGTAGTGTTCTATATATATCTATAGTCTCCCACTATCAATTCAACTAATTGATATCATATGGACTAGAACCTATTACTCTAAAATACTATTATACTTATTTATCTGACACATATCTGAAGTAAATATAATAACTATAAATTTTATCTTTTATTAATAAAATATGATATAAAATTCTCTTATTAATAATCTCATAATTAGCTATAAGGGCTAACACTAACACCTATTTCCATTTATATAAGGGATTCTTGAAAAAAATGAATGGAAAAGTGATGGATGAAAGATGACTCAACTCTACTGTGAATGGGACATTATTCCCACATTAGGAGTTGAGTGACATTAAAGTTGATTTAAAATAAATCAAACTACGAAATGTAAATGCGCGCATGCGTAGCCTATAGGAGGGATGAGAATTAGGGCCCGGATTACACTAACCCCATGTGGCTAGCTCTTGTGTGAGCACTACCTGTACGCACCGAACGAGGCTAGGTCTGCCCAAGTCGAATCAATCAATATTTGCCATTTGAATCTCTTTTTACTTCCTTCTCATGTGGGTAACAGACGCATTAATGAGTTAGATCTAAAATAATTAGATGTTATTGGTGAATCTGTAATAATCGGATAGAAACAACTAACTATTGATGACTGATGACTGTCTTTATGCTTAGGCATTCAATGGCCTTTATTCAACCATTCAAATGCAGCTCAGGATCAAAACCCTTATATAGGGTGGCTACGAGCAGGAGGAAAAGAAATGGATGTTGATGCAGTCTGACCCTAGTCAGATCTGAGTCTGACCCGAGTCAGACCTGAGTCTGTTTTGTTGTTTGACAATGATTTAAGTCCGATTAAATGGGAAGAGATTTAAGTTTAGATTAGCCGAGTTAACCGAGATATCCGAGTAAAGTCTTTGGGTGAGTTCTTTTCCCTAATTAATTAAACATGTTAATTAATTAAACAAAACTAATTTTGGTCGATCACATGATCGACCAGCTTGCTTTGGTCGATCAGCTGATCGACCAGCTTGCTTTGGTCGATCACGTGATCGACCAGCTTGCTTTGGTCGATTTGGTCGACCAGCTTGCTTTGGTCGACCAGCTGATCGACCTTTGGTCGATCAGCTGATCGACCAGCGTGTGGTCGATCACGTGGTCGATCAGGATCGATCCTGTCTCTTTGCCGGGCAGTTCCTGCCTGCTCTTGGCCGGGGAGTTACTGCCCGGGAAAGCAGCATCTTGGCCGGGAAAATATCAAGCTTGCCCGGGAAGGAGATTACTGAGTCTTGGCCGGGAGAGAAATGAGGCCGGGAGAGAAAAGTGTTGGCCGGGAGAAGCAAGCCGAGAAAAGCTTGGCCGGGAGAATGCAGTAATGTTTGGAGACGAGTTTCTTGGCCGGAAGCAGGGAAACTTGCCCGGGAACTTGACCGGGAGAAATAAGATCTTACCCGGGAGAGGGTTACATTGATAAGTTTTTGCTCGGGAGAAGTAAGATCTTGCCCGGCAAGGAGATTACCTTAGTCGAGAGAAGGTCGGCCGGGAGAAGTGAAGCCAAGAGAAGTGGAGCCGGGAAAAGGTTTCATTGGCCGGGATAAGTATAGGCTTGCGAGAGAAGTCCTGGCCGGGAGAACACTGATGTTAGCCTGGACGAAGCTGAGTTTGTCCCGGGTCTAAAGAAGTGAAGCCGGGAGAAGGTTTCACTGGCCAGGAGAAGTGAAGCCGGGGGAGAAGCCGGGAGAAGCTTTGGTAGAGGGGACTGTGATAGCCAGGAGGAGTCTTGGTGCTCGTAGGCGAATGGAGAGAGCTTTGGTAGCTCGTCTCCGGAGTGGTCCAGGAGGAGCCTTTGTGGACTCAGGAGGACCGTGGAGCTTGGTGCTCGTGGGAGAATGGAGGAAGCTTTTGTAGCTTGTCTCCGAGATGGTCCAGGAGGAGCCTTGGTGGCTCAGGACCGGATTGGCCGGGAGCTTGGTGCGAATGGCCGGGATGGTCCGGGAGAGCTTTGGTAGCTCGGCTCGGGACCGTGAGCTTTGGTAGCTCGATCTTCAGGGAGCCTTGGTGGCTCAGAACCTGAGTGGCCGGGAGCTTGGTGCGAATGGCCGGATGGTCCGGGAGAGCTTTGGTAGCTCGGCTCGGGACCGTGAGCTTTGGTAGCTCGATTTCAGGGAGCCTTGGTGGCTCAGAACCTGAGTGGCCGGGAGCTTGGTGCGAATGGCCGGATGGTCCGGGAGAGCTTTGGTAGCTCGGCTCGGGACCGTGAGCTTTGGTAGCTCGATCTCAGGAGGAGGGCCTTGGTGGCTCGGTCTCCTGATTCCTCAAGAGGAGGGCCTTGGTGGCTCGGTCTCTTGATTCCAGGAGGAGGGCCTTGGTGGCCCGGTCTCCTGTTTGGTCCGAGAAAGCTTTGGTAGCTTTGCTCGTGACCTGGACTTTAATGTTTTATCCATCCTTATACTATGTCCTTGTGCTGGAATGTTTTTAATGCTGCTTTTGAGTGTGCAGATATACAGGACAGGTTATGGAGGGAAATTCAAATGGATGGTGAGAGTTCCAAGGCGGGCTTTTGAGCTGTCTCTTCTGCAGGGGGAGTTCTGTGACAACGGACGGCAGCTGGTGTCAGAACAGTGCAGGGATCCGTTGGGCACAAGAACCAAGCAGAGGCTATAAGAGAAGCGAGAAGCAGCGCTGAGGAGAGACAGAGACTCACGACATTTACTGTTGATCATCCTTGAGAGCTCAGAAGCGCCATTGTCAATCTTACGAGAGCCTGATCGTGAATCGAAGAAGAGGAAACAAGAGCAACGTCCTGTGTTTGGAGGAACAGGCTTGTGCTGCTAGCTGTTCTTGTTGGCTCTGTCTAGAGCAACGTCCTGTGTTTGGAGGAACAGGCTGAGCAGCAAGCGGTTCTTGTTGTCTCTGTTGTCCGATCTTTGATTCATTGTATTCTCCTTGTCTTGAGCTTATCTTTGTATCATTTGAGACAATCTGTGGAGAGGTTCCTCCACCGAGAAGGAGAAGATTATAGCCGATATTTATCGGGGTCTGATCTGCCGAAAGATCGAGGGATCGTCCACCTTACGGACACGCCGAGGAGTAGGAGCATCATCTCCGAACCTCGTAAATACCTGTGTCAAGCGTGCTGATCTTCAGTCTTCGTGTTCTCTGATTATTGTTTCCGCTGTGTTAAACGAAGACGAAGGAAGAAAAGCGAAAAGTGTGGACGGCTATTCACACCCCCCCTCTCTAGCCGGTGTCCAAGAGATCCAACAAGTGGTATCAGAGCAAGGCTGCTCTGTCATCCGGATTAACACCCAACGAGCAACATCAAATGGCTATGAAGGAGGGATTCAGCACCACCAGACCCCCGTTCTTCGACGGATCAGATTTTCAGTATTGGAGGAGCCGCATGGAGTATTATTTGAAGACCGACATCTCCATGTGGTTTTCAGTAAAGGAGGGATTCACTCCTCCGAAGGATAAAGAAGGAAAGGAGCTTGACTCTTCGAGGTGGACAGCAGAACAAATACGAAAGAGTCAAGCTGATGCTAAAGCAGTGGTCACCCTTCAGTGCGGGCTTAACAGAGACCAACTCACCAAAGTTGGTCCATTCACAAGCGCGAAGGATCTGTGGGACAAGCTGATCGAGCTGCACGAGGGTAACCAGGACTCTCGTGTAGCAAAGAGGGACTTGTTCCTGAACCAGCTGCAGAATCTCACGATGAAGGAAGGGGAGACCGTGAGCGAGCTTCACGGAAGATTCAAAGAAATCATCAACGGCCTCCACTCCGTTGATGAGCACATCGAAAACCGTGATCTCGTCAGGTATGCGCTTAAATCTTTTCCGAGGAACGCCTTATGGTCATCCATGGTGGATGCGTATAAGGTTTCCAAGGATTTATCTACAGTTAAATTAGATGAATTTTTCTGTGAAATGGAACTGCACGAGCTTGCTAATAAAAAGCAAAAAGAGAAAGGTATAGCTCTGTGTGCAGGTGAAAGGAGCAAAGGAGGAAGGAAGAGGAAGGAGAAGAAGAAGAAGAAGAGGGCACTGAAAGCCGCGAGGGATGAGTCCTCATCAAGCTCATCGGAGGAAAGCACACACGACTTCGCTTTCGTGGCGCAAGTACATTCAGACTCCGAGAGCTCCAGCGAGGAATCAAGCTCGACTTCATCATCTTCGGATGATGAAGAGGTAACATCAGTTAAATTGCAGAACTGTTATAAAGCAATTTCATATCTTTCTACCATGCTTAAGAAGTCAAAAAATAATGTTAAATCTTTGAAGCATGAAGTAGAAAATTTAACATCTGTTAGGATGAATGAGACTGATAACCCTCGATTAGAGGTTCTTGAAAATGAAAATGAATCATTAAAGAACCAAGTAGGAGATCTCAAGCAGTTGCTTGAGAAATTTTCAACAAGCTCCAAGACCTTGGACATGATCCTGAACTCCCAAAGGGGAGTATACAACAAGGCTGGGTTGGGATATCAATCTCAACTCAAGGGAGCTAGTTTTCAATCCCTATTAGCACGGACTAATGATAAATCACATACTGCTAGGACTCGGATAGTTAGAAAGGGCATGACTAAGGCATGGGTGCCGAAGTCATACATTGTTGATGCAGTAGGACCCAAAGTGTGGGTGCCTAAGGCATCTATCTTCCGCGTCTAGTCGGCATCGGCCAAGGGGGAGCTCCCATCAACTTGAATGGTTGAAAGTGGATGCTCCGAGTATATGATCGGGAAAAGTATTAAATAATAAGATCATAGAAAATATTTCCCTGATCATTAAGGATTTTCATAACGGGGTTTAGTCTACAAGTATGGTTGGTGATCTATCACCGACTCATCTTCTAAAAACCCTGAGCCACCTTACTACCGACATATCTTTCGGCTCAGCCAACCCCTTACTACAGCCGAGTAATTATTGTCTCAGCCGAGTTATTTTTCTTCTCGGCAACTCCTTCTCGGCTTACTTAATGGCACCTAGAAACCATATTGACCTGTAATGTGCCATTTGTAATTCTTACCCGACTTGATCTATATATCATTTGATCTATTCTGATAACAAAATCGATCAGTCGGATAAGGAGTTTTCTGGCGTCATCCTACTCCAACTCCTCAACCCAAATTCTGATCTCAATTAGGGGGAGAAATAGTTATAGTTGAATCAAACATTTATGGGGGAGAGTTAAAAGGGAGAGAACCACAGCTTAAGGGGGAGTATGGTTGAATCTTTTTTCACACTCCTCCCAGCCAAACCATTAGTTGCTCTTCTCAGCCGACCTACTATTCTTTCTCGGCCGACTCATCACCTATCTCGGCTTGCTTGCTATGTTGACAAGAAATCTTTCCTCAGCCGAGTCACACAGCCATCACTCTCCAATCAGCCGAGCTGTTTCTTTTCTCGGCAACTCTTTCCCGACTTACTTGGTGATGGTAGCCTATAGTAACTCAGACATGGCACCTAGATACCATACTGACCTATTGTGCCATCTGATAACTCTTATCTGACCCGGGAATCTTGGGGGAGAGATCTAGGGGGAGCAATCAAGGGAGAGAGATTGAGTCCGACTAAGGGGGAGAGTTGGTTAAGTTGGTTTAGAAAACACTCTACCCGGGCAAAACTTGAATTTTAAGGGGGAGAATTGTTTAAGTTTTAGATAAGGGGGAGAGTTGTTTAAACGTTCTACCCGGGCAAAGCTTGAATCATTGGTTACTTGCTACCCGGGCTAAAATTGAATCTCTTAAGGGGATAAGAGAATGATCATGAATTAAGGGGGAGTATTGTTACTTCCGAATCCTTTTACTCATTCCTCTAGTTATTTAGTATTAAGATAAAAAGGGGGAGCATTTTGTAATCCAAATTCTGATCCCCACAAACTCTTTTTGATGTTTGACAAAGGGGGAGAGTTAGTTAAGTTTAGAAAAAGACCTACCCGGCTAAACTTAAATCGGGTTGTCAAACAACAAAAAGGGGGAGATTGTTGATGCAGTCTGACCCGGTCAGACTTGAGTCTGGTCAGACTTGAGTCTGTTTTGTTGTTTGACAAGTAATTAAGTCGGATTAAATACAAAAGATTTAAGTTTAGTTTTAGCCGGGCTAGTTGGGCTAGGCGATATAAGTTAAAGTTTATGGGTGAAGTAAACCACTTGATTAATTAAATGACTTTAAACAACATGTTAATTAATTAATAAACAAAACATAATTAAATTGATATTATTAATGATTTACACCACGTTGCATTACTAAAACAAGTTTAAATGTATAAACTAATAATTAAATAATTAATGATAATACTTATCAATTAATCATAATGCATGCATGTTATAAATTAAAAAGCAATGCATGCATGAAACCTTGCAATGCATTTGATTAACATTGATAGCTTGCATGATTTAAAATTGCATGAAAACTTTGGTCGATCACATGGTCGACCAGCTTGCTTTGGTCGACCAGCTGGTCGACCAGCTTGCTTTGGTCGATCACGTGGTCGACCAGCTTGCTTTGGTCGATCAGCTGATCGACCAGCTTGCTCTGGTCGATCAGCTGATCGACCAGCTTGCTTTGGTCGATCAGCTGGTCGATCGACCAGGTCTGTGTCCTATCGTAGTTACTCTTAGCCGGGGCAGATGCCTGCTCTTTGCCGGGGAATTACTGCCCGGGAAAGCAGTATCTTGGCCGGGAAAATATCAAGCTTGCCCGGGAAGGAGATTACTTCTTCGAGAGAAATGAGGCCGGGAGAGAAAAGGTGTTGGCCGGGAGAAGCAAGCCGAGAAAAGCTTGGCCGGGAGAATGCAGTAATGTCTGGAGAAGAGTTTCTTGGCCGGAAGCAACAAACTTGCCCGGGAACTTGACCGGGAGAAGTTTGACCAGGCAAGAAATAAGATCTTGCCCGGGAGAGGTTATTTGATAAGTTTTTGCCCGGGAGAAGTAAGATCTTGCCCGGCAAGGAGATTACCTTAGTCGAGAGAAGGTTGGCCGGGAGAAGTGAAGCCAAGAGAAGTGGAGCCGGGAAAAGGTTTCATTGGCCGGGATAAACTGGTATAGCTTGCGCTGAGAAGGAGATTGCGATCGAAGCTGAGAAGTCCTGGCCTAAAGGTCTGGCCAGAGAAGTGAAGCCACTAATGTTAGCCTGGGAGAAGCTGAGTTTGTCCCGGGTCTAAAGAAGGTGAAGCCGGGAGAAGGTTTCACTGGCCAGGAGAAGTGAAGCCGGGAGAAGCCGGGAGAAGTTTACCGGGAGAGAATGGAGAGAGCTTTGGTAGCTCGTCTCCGGACTGGTCCAGGAGGAGTCTTGGTGACTCAGGACCGTGGAGCTTGGTGCTCGTGGGAGAATGGAGAGAAGCTTTTGTAGCTTGTCTCCGAGATGGTCCAGGAGGAGCCTTGGTGGCTCAGGACCGGATTGGCCGGGAGCTTGGTGCGAATGGCCGGGATGGTCCGGGAGAGCTTTGGTAGCTCGGCTCGGGACCGTGAGCTTTGGTAGCTCGATTTCAGGGAGCCTTGGTGGCTCAGAACCTGAGTGGCCGGGAGCTTGGTGCGAATGGCCGGATGGTCCGGGAGAGCTTTGGTAGCTCGGCTCGGGACCGTGAGCTTTGGTAGCTCGATCTTCAGGGAGCCTTGGTGGCTCAGAACCTGAGTGGCCGGGAGCTTGGTGCGAATGGCCGGATGGTCCGGGAGAGCTTTGGTAGCTCGGCTCGGGACCGTGAGCTTTGGTAGCTCGATCTCAGGAGGAGGGCCTTGGTGGCTCGGTCTCTTTGATTCCTCAAGAGGAGGGCCTTGGTGGCTCGGTCTCTTGATTCCAGGAGGAGGGCCTTGGTGGCCCGGTCTCCTGTTTGGTCCGAGAAAGCTTTGGTAGCTTTGCTCGTGACCTGGACTTTAATGTTTAATCCATCCTTATACTATGTCCTTGTTATAGAATGTTTTTAATGCATCTTTTGAGTGTGCAGATATACAGGACAGGTTATGGAGGGAAATTCAAATGGATGGTGAGAGTTCCAAGGCGGGCTTTTGAGCTGTCTCTTCTGCAGGGGGAGTTCTGTGACAACGGACGGCAGCTGGTGTCAGAACAGTGCAGGGATCCGTTGGGCACAAGAACCAAGCAGAGGCTATAAGAGAAGCGAGAAGCAGCGCTGAGGAGAGGGGACTCACGCACTTTACTGTTGATCATCCTTGAGAGCTCAGAAGCGACATTGCCAATCTTACGAGAGCCTGATCGTGAATCGAAGAAGAGGAAACAAGAGCAACGTCCTGTGTTTGGAGGAACAGGCTTGTGCTGCTAGCTGTTCTTGTTGGCTCTGTCTAGAGCAACGTCCTGTGTTTGGAGGAACAGGCTGAGCAGCAAGCGGTTCTTGTTGTCTCTGTTGTCCGATCTTTGATTCATTGTATTCTCCTTGTCTTGTGCTTATCTTTGTATCTTTGAGACATTCTGTGGAGAGGTTCCTCCACCGAGAAGGAGAAGATTATAGCCGATATTTATCGGGGTCTGATCTGCCGAAAGATCGAGGGATCGTCCACCTTACGGACACGCCGAGGAGTAGGAGCATCATCTCCGAACCTCGTAAATACCTTGTGTCAAGTGTGCTGATCTTCAGTCTTCGTGTGATCTGATTGTTGTTTCCGCTGTGTTAAACGAAGACGAAGGAAGAAAAGGCGAAAAGTGTGGACGGCTATTCACACCCCCCCTCTCTAGCCGGTGTCCAAGAGATCCAACACCAACGGGACTACTGTATCCAATTATGAACACTAAGTCAACCTAATGAGAAGCATGTTGAATGCTTACTATAAAGAAATCTTGAAGGGCATAAATTTGTTGTCATTTCCTGAAGTTCAGGTATTTATATTATAAAAAGGGATGTTAGTGTACGAAGAATGTTGTTAATGAATGTAGAAGTGTGTGCCTTCTTGTGTGTCTATTGATAAGTTTTGACTCATCAACTTTGAACTTCTTTCCATCAAGAAATGATGAGTTTTGAAATTGACCTTACCTTATTAGGCTTGCTAATTAATTATGTGGGAAGAACTGTTTTTCTATACTTCAAAAGGTTGCCATCTCATAGTTTTCTAGAGATTTGGCCTTTGGTAAATTTGAAGTTTAAAGATTTAACATTATCTAAGGATGTTAGTAGCTACAAACAAACACCCATCACTATTGCGCACAACAAAGCTTCTCATTTATTATAAAAAGGAAAGAGATTATCATAGATCATGATAATTAATCATTTTCTAATCCACATTTAAAAATAGAGAATGTTAGGTTGGATGTTGATAGGTTGTTCGACATTAGGTCATCCATGTCTTTATTGTTGTCTAGACATGTTAGGCATCAAAATCATGAAACTCTATTCATGTTTGATGATTTTGATCTTAATTTGTTTTACGATTCTAAGTCTTGTTTGATATCATTGTAGTATTGTCATCTTTGTTTAAATGAATGCTTCCTTAGTATGATAGTTCAAAAATAGTTGTTGACAACAAGCATATATGATTTCTTGTGTGATTCATTTATCATGGTGTTTGTATGTAGTTGATATGTTAACACTTAGCTTAATTTGATAGGCTAGTGGTTGAGGCCCACCTCAAACAGTTCTAATCATTTTTTTTCATTCCTAGTCTTAATTAGAATGGTGGCTTTAGTTGTTCTAGAGCATGGAAGTGAGATGTCAATCGGCAAGTGCACGGTGTCATTAAGTAATAAAATTCTCATTCACTAGGACTGTTAAATCGAGTACTGGACTATGAAGCAGCTTAACTAAATCAGTCAAAATCGAGAGAATCGTGTGTGAAAGAAATGAATCAATAAAGTAAAGAAGAGTTTATAGGGAAAATTGAATTTAGAAAATAATTCTAGGACTTCAATTTCACTACGATGATCGTTGACACCCTAAATGTAATTCACTCTTTTACTTCTATATTTGATATGCATGAAGGTAGTCTATCCCAATGTACCCGATACTTTCTCTCGGATAATACCGAGATATCTACTCAAATATGGTGCGTACCTTCGAGGTAACCTTACTAAAGCAACTACTTTCTCAGGAAAACTTCTGTCATGATGCTTTCACAGTCCTCTAGGTTCTATCCCTTATTTCATGACATCGAATTGGTAGACCTATTAAACTTTGTGATAGTCAATGATATCCTCGAGAGGTTTTGGACTACTTTCATAAATAAACCCTCAAGTCTTGACTTTATAGGTTGGAGAATTAGGTTCACCTGTTGGTCCTTTCCCGTATCTCTATGGTACAAAAATGCATACTAACATCGTAGTCATATATTCATACTAAAGTCAGATCATGAATTAACACATCATGCAATAAAAAGAGATAAATTAATAGAAAATAGTGTCAACAATGCATCGGGCTACTTCCTAATCCTAGAATTAGGAAAACTACTCCATAGAGATGCAATTACAATTCCAAGACATGAAAAATAACATTCTACAACTCAAATCGAAGAGAAAAGAGAGGGAAGATTTCGTTGTGGTGTGCGTAGATATATTCGGAAGAACTTCAAGCTCTCCTATGGAAGGAATCTTGATGGCTAGAAATGACTTTCTCCTAGGGTTTCCTATAATGGCGAAACTCCTTGATACATGGTACATAAGCCCCCTTGGGTCTTATATAGCCTCCAAAAGCTTTTCCAAATATGTTAATTACAACCTTCCAAAAAAGTCGGGGTGCTACCACCAGATCACGACAATATTGGGAAACAAGGCCAAGCCATGTGGCATGCTGGATCTCAAAAGTTGGTTGAACACAGCTGTGTAAGGGAACATGGCAGGTCATGTTTGGTTCTAAAAAATCCTCTTCAATTGATAACAAGAAGCACGATGTTGTCAAGGTGACGCCGGACGAGATAGCAATTATCCTACGAGCAGTATTGAATCCGTTAGTTTGGCTGCGAACACCAGAAATAATCTTCTAAAATCTATTAATTCAAAACAATACTAGGAGATAGAAAATAAATGACACTGTCAAAAAATATTATTAAACCAAAAACTTCTTCTTAAACATCAACCAACAAGATGCTTATATAAACCTAAAACCCTAACTTGTACAGAAAGGAAAGAAATCCTAATAGACAAGAAAAATTTTTAATAGACTTAAAATTCTAAAAATCTTAAACGGACTTAAAATTCTCAAATATAAAAAAATAAAAAATTCTAAAACTAGTCTAAATACTAAAAATTTTAAAAATTATTTAAAATAAAAATTATCAAAAATAGTAATAAAAATCTTCGGATCCTCCTACATCAGTCGCCTTAGGTTGAAAAAAAAAACTCATCCTTGAGTTTAAAATAGTATCAAGTGGTCGCCCAAGAAGAAGATCGTCTGGTACCAAATCAATAAAATCTACTAGCAATTGTTGGATTTTGGGAATCCTCGTCGATCCGTCGATGAGAATCACATCATGAATGCTGCTTTTGTCCTCGAATTCATCTACTTTTGCAAACTGATTATCTTTGAAGTTAAAGCCTTTGGATGACCTTTCTTTATTGCAATGTTCAAAATGTATAGTTGTCTCCACAATTTCTAAAATTTGCATCACAATCATAGCTTCACTAGAAGGCCCCATAGTAGAAGCTAGAGAAGCCTCTTTCAAAACAAGAATTGCATCGTTGTTGTTTGATGAAGAAATAACAACACTTGATAAGTCTAAACTTGAAGGGAAGCCTTTCATAGAACAAATAACAGTCTGAGTACCCCCAATGGATTTATCTAATTCTACAAGCGAATTCTTAGAACCGTGGTCCCAAGAACTTACATTTGTGGTGGAAGGAATAAATTTTATATTACTTTTGTCAAAATCTGATATCTCACAACCTATCCCCAACCTTGAAGATTGTGCTGAAGCAAACTGAGTCTCATTCATTTTATCATATGATTGTTTAGCACCTTTTGCATCTGTCTGTGAAGGAGAATCCAAGCATTGGTTGATTTTGTTGTGATTCATGGTCACCATCATAAAGTGTTTTGTCAACTTCATCATTGTCATATATCGGCTCGCTAATCACCTTGGTCTCATTTGCATGCTGAATAAATTGGGCCTTTAGGTCAATGCAAGGCGAGATGATAAAGACTGAGGCTTCATTGATAGATGAACTAGGTTGTTGATTGTCGTCGGACAAAGTGAGCTCCTGGTCTTCGATCAATGCTTCATCTAGGTCTATCTCCTCTTCGTCAACATCATCACAAACTAGATTACCAAATATTTCAATCTTGTCATCATCTCCGTCGCCTCCTATGTTCAAACAATCGAGAGAGTAGGACTGATCTTATTCGATGTTGTCGAGTTCCACATCTTCATGGTCGTCTTTGCCATCGTAGGAGGAAGGGGGACGTAGAGGGGTTGTGGAGACAACATTTTCTCGAAATTATAGGTGGTGGGGTGGTTGATCTGGTATCCCTCGAAACCAAATTTGCACTTCGACATCTCTCCTTGATTGAAAATTAATGATTTTTCAAAAGGAGAATAAAGAAACTTACAACCTTTAAGATCTTGAGCTACTAGACGCTAGAATAACTTTATGGCTTATCTCTGTAGATATTAAAATATCTTTTCTCAAGTGCTATGATCACAATACGAGGCTTCCTCAATTGAAACTTACCTATCATGACCATGATCACAACCACGACAGCGATCCATCGGATCTAAGAGCTCTGATACTAACTGATGTCGGGCAGGATAACAATTATTCTACAAGTAGTATTGAATCTGTTGGTTCGACTGCGAACGCTGAAAATAATCTTCTAAAATCTATTGATTCAAAAGAATACCAAGAGATAAAAAAATAAATGGCACTATCAAAAAATATTATTAAAATAAAAATTTCTTTTTAAACATCAACCAACAAGATGCTTATATAGACCCAAACCCTAACTTATATAGAAAGGAAAGAAATCCTAATAGACAGAAATTTTTTTTAACAAACTTAAAATCCTAAAAATCCTAAACGGACTTAAAATTCTCAAATATAAAAAATAAAAAATTCTAAAACTACTTTAAATATCCAAAATCCTAAAAATTATTATAATAAAAATTATCAAAAATAGTAATAAAAATTTTCAGATTCTCTTGCATCACAAGGGGCATGACCTGCCTATGTACTTGGAAGTCAAATTTTTGCTCCGTTGCTTACCAAACTTCATAGGTGATGCATGGTCATGCCAGGGGGCACTACCAAACCATGCATCATACTAGAAATGCACATTTAAGGTTTCTTGACTCCAATTAAGCTCTAAATTTGTATCCTATCAATAAAAATGCATAAAGAGTAATTTTTCAAACTAAAATAGCAAAAAAATAATGTGAAAGCAATGCAAGTATGTAAAATATGCTCATATAATGAAACAAATGTATGCAAAATAATACTAAAAATGTGTGTATGAAACACATACATTAAACACCCTCAAACTTAAACTTTTATTTGTTCTCAAGTAAAACCTGCAATCAAAACTTTTGTGTGTGAACGATACATTATAATCCCTAGTGAATTCATCTAATTCTATTTAGCAGTTTCATTAGTGAGCAAAGGTACACGAACTATCTCAATGTTGCCTAACCCGAAAGTTCTCCATGTGTAATGCAAAGTGACTCAACTCTAAAGTTTTAATTACTAATCCTAGTCATTTCATCATCCCACTATGTTCCCAAAGTCTCCGGTGCAATGTTGCCTAAGGTTCTCCATGTGTAATGCCAACTCTAAAGTTTTAATTACTAATCCTACCACACACAAGGAGTGCAAGAGGCCCTTATCTACCACACCCTAATGCTTTGCATTATCTACATAAGGTCTCTACAGAGCAAGCACTCTATATCAAAGGAAGCTGATAGGTATTTTCTCAGTAACCTCGGGATCTCAAAGAGATACATATCCAGTATTTCCTCAGTAATCATTATGTCTCAAAGGAATACCATATCGCTTCTACTCATTATTAAAATAAAAAATCTCATTCATTTTTCCATGTCACATTCTGCAAATCAAATTTTCTCTAATTCCTTTATCTTCTATGAGATCATCATTGACTCGAGTATTTTTTCAGTAATCAAAATATAGTGGGGGTCACCTAAGAAACTAAGGTACTAGTCAATATATAATTCTTAACTGTTTTCAGATTTATCGACTCTCGAAATCAAGTATAAATTAAAATTGAGATACTAAACAAGTAGGCCAATATTAAAATTATCTGACTCAATAGTGCTCATGTCATGCTACCACGGATAGAAAAAATAAATTACTAAAAATATGAACATATTTTTTATAAAAATATAAAGTTCATCATGCTAATATCGCATTATAATAAACTAACAAGTAATGCATGATGATATGACAAACATGATAACACCAATGATATGAAAAAAAAACACACATGATGAATTAACCAAAACTAAACTAAGAAAGTAATAAAATAAACTAACCCTAACTAGAAAACTAACTAAACCCCCAGACTTGAAACATGCTTTTCCTTAATGTAAAATAAAGTCTACCGAGGGGAGGTGGAAAAGGAGGGAGGTGAGGGAGATTACTTAGTGATGCATGTTAGGTGTGCATCACATGAATCTTCTAGTTTTGTTATTCTAATTATCGATAAAGGTGTCAAGGGATGTATGGATCTCTGAAAATATTATCCCTTCGAAAACATTGCACCTGCACACAAGGAAAGCACAAAAATTAAAATGAAAGAAAGAAAGTTAGGGCTTCAGTGGAGGGGAGAGAAGTGGGAAGAAGAGAGGTTCTTCTCTTAGGTTTTGAAAGAGGGAAAAATTGCTTTGAGTTGGAAGGGAGAAGCGCCCTTGAAGTAGATGACAAGAAGAGTGAATTTCTCATTGAAGGATCTAGCTCTTGAACAGGGAGAAGTTAGAAAGGAGAGAAATTAGGGTTCCTTGTGGAGAAATCTTGTTGCGGAGGAGAAGGAGAAGAAGAATTTATAAGCTTGAGATAAATTTAGAGCTCAAGATCTAGGGTTTGGAAGAAGAAGAGTTGTGGAGAGGAAGGATATAGGCACAACTAGAGTTTGTGGAGAGGAAGGATATAGGCACGACTAGAGTTTGTGGAGGGAATATGGGAGAAGAAGGGGTTTAAAACCCTTCTCAATGGTGTGCCATGACCATGCTTTATGGCACGATCAATCCATGTCTCTCTCACGAAATCTCAAGTTGTTGTGTACAGCAGGAGACATGGGCATGTCAGCCGGCATGGCTTGCCTGTGGAGCTTGTTGTTTAGTAGTTTTTAATAAAACTCATTTTGTGTCGCATTACGGTATCAAACAATATTACTGAAATCCCTCTCTACGCTAATGCAGTATAGAGATAACTCAAATTGTCTCTCATAAAGAACACAGCCAACAAGTGATAAATCTTAGGATTGAATTTATTTGTAAATAGTTTTGGGGTGGGATTTTAAGCTGTAAATGCTAAAGACGAATAATGTGAGATAACCTAATCTTACATAAACTATGATTGCAACATATTAAAGAAGCACAAAGCAATTAGTGAAACTTAAGCTTTTATGAAACCTAACACTTTGGAATTCATGGAAATCAAATAAAGCATGCAACTTGTAAAATTAAAAACAAGAAATCTAAACTAACCTAAACTACTGTTGAACACAACCATGCATGAACAGTAATACTATGATTAACCAACTGCAAATCAATTAATCAAGAACTCAATCAAATTCAAATCAAGTGTATACAGAAATTGAAACAAAGCATGCCTTCGTCAAATTGATCACACAGAAGAAAATTACAAACAACCATGAATGAATTTGAAAATCTAAGGGTGCTTACAACTCAAGCTAGGGCATCCCCTAACGCGTTCTGATTTGGATCTGTTGTGAAGAGGAGGAAGACGTGACCCCTGTGGATAGCTGATTGGAGATGGTCTGTTATGATAATGAATTGTAGTTGATCCAAGCTTTTGAGTAGTGGAATCAGGGTTCCGACAAGGTAGGGAATCCCTAGCTCCTTGATAGACTCGATATTGATAAGCAGATGCTTGATTAGCAACGATGGTAGTAGTGAATTGAAGACATGGGAGAAAGATGAATGTTACTTCGGTTGGTGACTTGGAAGTGGAATCCGAGGAGGAAGAGAAACCCCTTGAGCCTCTCAGTGGTGGTTCACGATGGCGTCGAACTGAGGTGAAGATGGACGGAGCTCGATGGTAGTGCCCAAATGAAGTAGGGAATCCCCTTGCTTCTCTAGTGGTGGATGAAGGTTGATAGATGAGGAAGGGAAACCCCCTTTACCTTGGCTAATGAAGAGGGAAGAGCTCCGATGGTCAGTGGTGATGGAGAAAGAAGGAATCACCCCTCCTCTGCTTCATGCCCTTGCTCGCAAATCACGATCCCCTGATCTACTATAGCTTTCTCATTCAAATCTCAACATTTGATCTCAGATCTATATCAACGGTCTCAATCAACCCAGATCTAATCCAAAGGCCAAAAATAGTCTAGATCTCGATCAAAGGCTTCAGATCCTGATCGGTGGTGATGATCTACTACTCTTGACTTGGATAGACCAGATCTTTTATGGATGACTCATATTCTTTCAGATCTTAGATGAATAGTCTAGGTTGTTCCAGATTGGTTTTCCTCCTTTAGCCCTAGTCTTAAGCTCAATTTGGAATGATCCGACTCGAGTTCATGATCCCTTATCGCTTACAAAAATCACATTCAAATAATTAGCATATCATTCCACAATTATAAAAGAATTTACATCAAAAACCCAAAATAAACTCAACTCGTGAAATACGATATAAACACGAACTTAACACATGAGAGGATACAAAAATATGAATATAGAAGCCTAAATACCATAACAAAATGATGGTTATCACAAGACCATGCTTTGTTGCACGGTCAATTCGTGCTACTCTCGAGAAATCTCAGGTTGTGTATAGCAGGTGACATGGGCATGTCAGCCGACATGGCTTGCTCGCGAAGCTTGCTATTCAGTAGATTTTTTTGGCCATCTTGGGAACGACCGTGTGGAAACATATGATGTGCGAAATCCGCAAGTACACGACTATCATCAAGTAATAAAATATCATTCCATTGGGACTATAAATTGAGTATCAATTCAAATCATGAAGTGGACTACCTAAATCAATCAAAGTCGAGAGAATTGTAAGAGAAAAAAAATGAACTAAAACAGTAAGGAGAATTCATAAGGGAAAACTGATTTGAAGAAGCAATTCTAGGACTTCGATTTCGCAACGATGATTGTTGACACCCTAATGTTATTCACTCTTTTACCTTTGTGTTTTATAATTATGAAGATGGTTTATCCCGAGTTATCTGATATAGATTTTTGGAATAATAGTGATGTGTTTATCCAAACGCAGCCCTACTTTTAAGGTAATCTTACTAAAGCGACCACTTTATCATGGAGGTTCCTATTACGATGCCTCACGGTCCTCTAGGTGCTATCTTCTACTTCATGATGTCGAATCAAGGTACACCTATTAAGCTCTATGATAGCCAATGGTGTTCTTGTGAGGTTTAGAACTACTTTTATGAACAACAATCAAAGTCTCAAACTTTAAGGGTCAGAGAATTGAGTTCACCTCTCGGTCCATCCCCGCATCTCATAGGCTATGAAGATGCATGATAGTGTCATAATCATGTATGCATACTAAAGTCATATTATAAATCAAATACATCATGCGATAAAAAGATATGAATAACTAAAAATTGAGTGTCAATAATTCATCGGGTTACTCTCTCATCTTAAAATTAAAAGACTATTTTATGGAGATGAAATTACAACATGAAGACATGAAAGAAGATACTTTATAACTCAAATCTAGAAGAAAAAAGAAAGGCTTGGTCATGGTATTCGTAATCGTCTTCGAATTGATCTCCAAGCTCCTTGGTTGACGGAATCTTGATGACTCAGAAACGGTGCTCTCCTAGTATTTATTGTCACAAGGAAACCCCTCCTCTCTTAATTTTGAGTCTCTTGGGTCATTTTAAAGTCTTCTAAGCCTTCCAAATCCATTGAAATATTTCAAAAACACCTGGGCGGTCATTCTGTACCACGGTCATGTTCCTAGTGGACAAACTCTATTAATCGATCGAATGTGACTATCCGTTAATTTTTTTATTTGCATTTATTATTTAAGAATTAATCATGTAAATAGGTAATTCTTTCTATCCTTTAGGATTCTTTTCGAATCCAATCCATTATCTACCCTTTTCCTCTTCTTTTGCACTTTTCTTCTGCAACTCTGCTCTTATATCTACCCTTATATCTTATTAAATCAACCGTGCCTAACAACATACTTGCAAAAGGTTATAATTTATTCAGAAAAATCAAATAAATATATTATTAAAATTAGATAATAATAATAATTTTAACTAGTAGTTTAGAAGTTAAACTAAAACACACATCATGTTATAAAAAATAGATTATTATATTCATTATTTGTTGACCTAACATTCTCTAATTTCTTTTATAAAAAAAACATTGTTAATGATGTAAGTTAGAAGAACTATGACACTAATTTAGTCAAAAGGATTCTAAATAATAAATAACAGATAAACAAAGACTAATGACAAAAAAGTTATATAAAAATACCAAGCTTGAGGAGTAAAACTATGGACAAGAAATATATAGAGACAAAAAAGAGAGAGAATGACCAACTTATTCAAAGAGGAATGTTATTGTTCAAATAAATAGAGTAGTTATAGACATCTTCCTTTTAAAATCCAAATTCTCCATGGTAGTCAAGATTATCATGATTCCTACGTAAATTATAGGGCATGAAGATGATTGATGTTCATGTGAAAATTTCATTAAAATGTTAACTTTCATTATCATCAAGAATTTGAGATAATTAATAAGATAGTCAATATTAGGTTGGCAAGCTAAGTAAGTTTCAAAATTATATCATGAAAAATATCTAGACAAAAAAAGCCTTTGTA
The DNA here is from genome assembly GCF_044706935.1 of Curcuma longa. NCBI lineage: Eukaryota > Viridiplantae > Streptophyta > Magnoliopsida > Zingiberales > Zingiberaceae > Curcuma > Curcuma longa. Next base: position 1,101,510 of record NC_133861.1, read on the forward strand.
TTTAGTATCCAGTACCTTCATAGGAAAAAAAAAAGATAGAAAGATATATGCAAGTTCAAGAGTATATCACTTTCCCTCTCTTGTGATATAATGCATATATATTATATCAGGACAGAGGAGCCTCATATAATTCCAAATGATAAAGCCCTTTTCTACAGAATACAAATACATATTTATGATCACTTATTTTATATATATATATATAAATGTCAGAGCAGCATGTTCGCATTTCATAACTAGAAATTCATAAATTTAATTAAAGCAGTTTTCCAGTGGTCACAATTTTATGACTGTCTGTGTCCCTCTTCAGCTTGCTGCTCAGAGTTCTGGGGTACTTTGCAGAAAAGCTCAACTGTATAGCAACATTTGTACTGGAACAGTAGCGAATAATTATGCAAGAAGAGTTCAACTTGAGGTTGTAGAGTAGTAACTAATTATATATCTTAAAGTTTAAGACTTTTGATCAGAATCTGAATTAAATCTTTCTTTCTTTCTTTCTTCCATTGTACTCCATTATATATATAAATATCACATCCAAGTCTCATTCTGGCTTGTAGTAATTAAGATTTACATGGTAGTGTTAATTTTATATATATGGCTTGCTTACTTTTACCAACAGGGCTTGGAGGAATGGGATTAGAAGCTGGCTTTTGTCCTCATGTCAAGAGGAATAATAGCCACCATATACAAAGAGGCATGTGGACCCTTTGGAACGCAGTTTGTGACACACAAACCCATGTACAACACTTGATCGATCGATCTCTCCTCCTACTGCATACCCTCCTGCTTTATTCAGATATATAATTGATCTTTTCCAGGATTGTTAATTTATTTGTGGTTATGAAAAATAGAGGTATATAACCGTAGAGGAAGAAGAAAGAAAGAAAGAAAAGTATGGAAAGGAGGCTAAGGCCAAGGAGTTGTAGAAGAAGAAGAAGAAGAAGAAAGAGAAAGGGAGAAAGAGGTTCTCTTTAATCTTTTATGATCTCTTTCTATTTCATATATTTGGCTTTAAGTGCAACGGTTTGTTCCATAGCTACCCAGCTTCCTTGTTCTTTAGTTACGTTGAAGTAGCTAGGAAGAGTTCGAGAGAGCTAGCTAGGCAGGGTTAATTGTGTCGATCGACGTTGGAGCATAGATCCATACCTCTTGTACTAGGATTTGAGTGATCCATCGTCTTCTTCCCTTCCTCCTTTTAATTTGTTGTCTTTTAGATCTAGGAATAAGGAAAATTGGAGCAGAAGAGTGAGTTAAATTTCATGGGTATAGACTGATTGAAAATTTGAGAAACAAGCAATCGATCATCACATAGCTAGCTTTAGGCTTTTACCATGGCGGCAGCTTCATCGTCGTCGGTCCCTTTCTTCGGTATGAGAGAAGAAGAACAGTACAACAACATCCAGCAGCAGAAGTTATCAGCAACACCAAGCTCATCAGCAGCTGGACCACCTGCAGCTCCAGCTCCTCCAAAGAAAAAGAGGAACCTCCCTGGAAACCCTAGTAAGTAGCTAGATATGTATGTATGTATCTATGTATACGCAGAAGTTGCAAACCCTAATTATATTCATAGATCTACGATTGAGTTTTGTCTTCCTAATTAATCCGTTTTGGCATGTGCAGATCCTGACGCCGAGGTGATCGCTCTATCGCCCAAGGCGCTTCTGGCGACGAATCGGTTCATCTGCGAGGTGTGCAACAAGGGGTTCCAGCGGGAGCAGAACCTGCAGTTGCACCGGCGAGGCCACAACCTGCCGTGGAAGCTGAAGCAGAAGAACCCCAAGGAGGTGCGCCGCCGGGTGTACATCTGCCCGGAGACGACGTGCGTCCACCACGACCCTTCCCGCGCCCTGGGCGACCTCACCGGCATCAAGAAGCACTTCTGCCGGAAGCACGGGGAGAAGAAGTGGAAGTGCGACAAGTGCTCCAAGCGCTACGCCGTGCAGTCCGACTGGAAGGCTCACTCCAAGACCTGCGGCACCCGCGAGTACCGCTGCGACTGCGGCACCCTCTTCTCCAGGTACAAACCCTAACTGATCTCTTACTTGCCGATCGAAACAACTCCGATCCGACGATGATCGTGATCTGCAAAACATCATCGACTGCTCGTTTCAATTTCGAAAATTGAAGAGTTTTTGGTTCCAAGTACGCTTCTTGGTTTCGGTGATGATTAGATCTAAAATCTGGACTGGAGTTACAGTTAGGGTTAGGGTTGTGACTGACTCATTCCTGACGGAGTGGCAGAAGCAAGAGAAGGGTCAGAATTGGGGGAAAATAATGCACCTCACACACGTGAATCTTGTCGATGACATGCAGATTATTTCAAAAAACAAATCAAAACAAAACAACACAAACAAGAAAAGGCGGTCCATCTTTGGGTTCTTGAAATCAACGCCAGTTAGAACGATGCGTCCTTTCTCCTATTCACGGGAGGATGCATGAAGGAAAAGCTTCAGGTCATGCTTGTTGTCTTGTGAGTTGGAGATAAGCGAGCAGGAAGAAGGGAACAAGGAATGGCCATGGCGATTGCAGGTCCACCATTTCACGAGATCGTCCTTTGTCCTCGACCAGATTATTCTTATTCCAAATATTTGCAGTTAGTTAGTTTGCAAGCTAGCTTTAATTAACATATATTATACCATGGCCATGCACACTGAATATAATTCGATCGATTGCAATATTAATGGTTGTGTTGTTGCAGGCGTGATAGCTTCATCACCCACCGAGCATTCTGCGACGCCTTGGCACAAGAGAGCGCGAGGCTCCCGGCGACGATGGGTGGCCAATTCTACGGACGCAGCGCCGCCGGACTTATGAATTTGGGGCTTCCTCCGGTGAATTCTCATCAGTTCTCCTCTTTGCAAGACCATCAGACGCCGACGCCACCGCCGCCTTCCAACGATCTTCTTCGGCTTAATGGGAATGGCGCCGACGACGCGATGCAGTTCGATCACCTGCCATCTTTCCGGCCTGCTGCCGGCGGCAGCTTCTTCCTCGGCGGCGGTTCGAGCCAAAGCGTTAACGAAGTAGTCAATTCTCATCTGCTCCAACCCAAACCCTTTCATGGCTTGATGCAACTCCAAGACCACCACGCTAGCATGTCGTCGTCTTCCGCTGCGGTTGATCTCTTCAATCTCAACATCTTTTCCAACAACGGAAACGCGAGCGGCGCCACCAGCAACGCCGCGATGAACCAATTCCCCGGCCAATTCAACAATGCAACCACCGGCGGGAGCAGCAACGAGACCGCGTACGCCGGAAACCTCATGAGCCATCACTTCGATGCGAACATGTACGGCAACGAGACCGCCCTCCATCCTCACATGTCGGCCACCGCGCTGCTCCAGAAGGCGGCGCAAATGGGCGCAACCACCAGCAATTCCGGCGGCGCCAGCTCCATTCTCAGGGGCTTCGGAAACTTGGCGAAGAATAATCCGGGAGCAGGCTTCGACGGCGTCGGAGAGAACTCCGGCGGGGCTCCTCAGGCGCAGAACGAAGCTCACTTCAACGAACTATTCATGAACTCTCTCGCCAACGGTAATGGAACGATCAATGATCAAGAAGCTGCAGCCGGATTCGGGGGAGTTTTCAGCACCGGAATCGGCTCAAACATCAACGAGAACAAGTTGCAGAGAAACCAGCTGGCAATCCTCGGCGCCGCCGCAGCCGCCGACAAGTTAACCAGAGACTTCCTCGGGGTGGGCGGTAGGATGAGGAGCCTGGGGGGCGGCGTGCCGCCAAGAGAGCTGCATCTGGGCATCGACATGGGCTCCCTGGATTCCGAACTCAAGTCCACTCGATCATTCGGCGGCGGCGGCGGCGGCGGTCGCATGCAGTAGTAGAACTTCACGTACGATAATAATTAATTCTACATCTTTTGTTTAATTTCAATCAAGCGAAGAACAAGTTCTGTTATAGCAAATGTTGAACAACCGCAAATTTATCTTAAACTGTCGTCTTTTTAATCAATCCTCCAGGAATTTGTATCTGAAATTTTCTTGAAGATCGATTTTGCTACAATTATTAAATGTTCTTCCCTGCGCATGCAACGTAACGTCGTCAGGGAGAGAGAATGAAAGAGATCTAGTGCAATTATTATAAATAAAGAACGTACCTTAGGTGAAAAGAGAGACTTAAAAGTAAACTTTGCACCTAATTCCTCCTACTTGCTACGCCTTAAATATTATTCTTCCCTTTTTGACCATTTCAAACTAAATTTTAAATAATAGAATGATTATATTATTTTCCCTGTTGAATATGCATGCATACAGATATATATAGAAAGTGAAGTGTATATTGATCTTAATTATATCGCTATCTATATATCATTTGGGATTTCTTGGATTCCCTTCGCCCGATCCCTTCGAGTCACAATCAGTGCCTGTGTGGATGGATAAGAGAACCATTTCTTTGCGTATATATCTGTATCAATGTCTATATATATATATATATATATATAATTCATGTGTAATTTATATGTATATATATATATATATATATATATATATATACACGAAAAGGTTCCCCTGTGGTTGTTGGAAAAGTGAGCTTGATTGGATGCATGGTATATATCATTGTCCATGCACGCTCTCCTATGGCACACTTGGTTCATGCATTCAGAGGAGAGGAAGAAGACAAATGAATGTTTTTATTTGGATGAGTACTGCAATTATTTGATGATGGCAAATTCGATCGATCGATCGAGTTGTTCATCATGTATCCAATGAAGAGACTCTCCACGAGGGTTGTTCCACAAACACCCTTTCCTTGATTCTCTTTCACTTAGTTGATTGAATAGAGTGAGCAAATTAAAGTAGAGTGAGTGATGATTGAGCTGTGAGAGTATGAAAGTATGAAAGGAGTGTTGAGGTTCTATTTTGCTTTTTGATTTATGTCTATTAATATCTAATTTTAGTTTTACAAACCAACAATCAAAGTAAATGACTTTATAAATACAAATTGTTCCGGTTGAGAACTGCTCCAGGACACGTCACCGGACCTCCTCGTAGATGGCTCTGAACAGTAGCGGGTGGTGGAGAGGATGAGGGCTTCACAATAGCCGAGGACTTCGCCGGAGTAGATGGTGGGCAGCAACAACCTCAAGAATGGCCTGGGAACACAAGAATCGTCAGTAGGAAGGCCAGGGGGTGCCCTGGCGCGACCACTCCGACGATCAAGTCAGGGACGGAGGAAGAAAATGATGAACAGTAGAAAATGGAGAGGAGTAGAGAATGTGAGAACTGCGAGAGAGCCAGAGAGAGTACCTGCGGAGCGGAGTGGTCTGTTTATAGAGGGATGAGCGTGCATACCTGTCACGTCATTATTTAAGAAATGTCTCATCATGATTAATAAAGTGTCAGGAACACTCGAGTTTATTGTCACATCGCCGGTAAAGCCTTATATTGTCAATATCCCTGCGGCCAATTAGAGAAATAACATTAATGGCGAGGGACGTGGGTTTGTCAGAGATCATGATGAGGTGGGCCAGGGCACTGTGGGGAGTGTAATCAAACTGGGCTGATGACAATCGTAAATACGGGCAACATGAGGTGTCGGCCGAATGGAAGGATCCGGCCAGGCTCCTGCCGGATGGAAGGATCCGGCGAGGCTCCTACCGGATGGAAGGATCCGGCGAGGCTCCTGCCGGATGGAAGGATCAGGCCAGGCTCCTGCCGGATGGAAGGATCCGGCCAGACTCCTGCCGGTTGGAAGGATCCGGCCAGGCTCCTGCCGGAGGGAAGGATCTGGTCAGGCTCCTGCCGGATGGAATGCTTCGGTGAGGTGTCGGTCGGATGGAAGGATCCGGCCAGGCTCCTGCCGGATGGAAGGATCCGGCGAACAGATGAAGCCTCCTAAGAGGGGACCAACTTAAGACTCAAGTCTGATCATGGTTAGCCCCTTGGGTTATCCCCGGAACACAAATAAATAATTTTACAAAGATATAAATACAAAACAATAAAAGTAAATAATTGGTAACAAATGAATATCACTTTGTTAGCTTTTTTGTTGTTTAAAATTATCTCTTGAAGGTCTAGAAATACAACACTTTCCTCTAAAATCCTTAAAGAATTAGCATCTGAAATCTTTCTTAAAACTCTCTTTTATAGGTTCAAGTTATGGCTAAAAATCATGATTTGTCTATTGTTATTCTATGACAGTCGATTGATACTTCTGTTTCAGTTTTATTAAGATTAAATTTTCACTTTGCCTAGTACATGGTTGACTTCAACCTATCGAAACTTTCTTTGTCTAACATTCGATCAACTTTTACTTACTAGAACTTCACCATTGTCTAACATCTCGTCAATCTTAACCTGTTAAAATTTCACTATTGCCTAGCATCTGTCAATCTAGATAGTCGATACTGTTGATGCAGTCTAACCCTAGTCAGACCCGAGTCTGACTCAAGTCAGACCTGAGTCTGTTTTGATGACAAGGATTAATTAGATCAACTAATCATGATTTAAGTTTAGCTTTACCTGGTGAATTAAGTTAAAGGTTCGGGAAATTAACAACTTGCCCGGGATACCTGGTTTCTAAATAGACTCCTTAGCTCCTGGGTTAATTGGTGAGGTTCCCGGGAGAACACCATTTTGACCGAGAGAAAACTTATCCCGGAGGGTTTAACTTGCCGGGAATAGGTTATGGCAAGCTCTTGCCCAGGAAGAAGATGAACTCAACTAGAAAAGGTGAAACCAGGAGAAGGTCTCACGGGCCGGGTAAGTTCAAGGAGAAGTTATCCGGGTCATATAAGACGTATTCGGGCTTGGCCTAGCCAGGCATATAATGTTGAGCTAGATCGGGAGAAGTAGAGACGGTTCACACTGACATGGCCGGGAAAGGTTTATATTGACCTGGCCATGGCCATGATATCTGGTTAAAAGGAAGTTTTGACCAATATCTAGAAAAGGTTGATCGGGATGTTGACCATGATCTGAGTATAGAGAGCTGGGAGAGAAGGTTTCGGAGTTTAGTTAAATAAAAAGAGAGGTTCCCGGGAGCTTCCTCTAATTCATTCTGTTTAGGAGGAAAACTTGCCCGGGAAAGGTTATCCTGGTCAGGAAACATAGAGCCTGTATCGTGGTTTGAAGGAAGACTTTCATCGAGTTAAGGATGTCCCCCGGGAGTTAAAGAATACTTGACTTGAAGTTACCCGGGAATAGATCCTATGGACAAGGGTTTGCCCGGGAAATAAGTTGTCCTGGAAGGGATCAATGAGGCCGAGAGAAGGGATCAATGAGGCCGATGGTAATCGAGAAAAAGGTAGAGTAAAAAGCCTGAGTGCCCTTGCTCGACCAACTGAGGCTGATCGACCAGCTGGTGACCTCGACCACTGGTCGATCAGAGGGCTGATCGACCAGCTGGTCGATCTTAAGTGATCGACCAGCTGGTTGTCTCGAGCAAGTGAAGTCTGAAGAGTCGGTGGTCGGGAATTTGGTGAGAGAGCTTTAGTAGTTCTCGACCGAGTTGGTCGCCTTGGTGGCTTCAGCCGGATAGCCCGGAGAAGTGCCTTAACCGGAGAAGTGAGATCTTGCTCGGGAAATGGGAAAGTGATTATCTGATCGGGAGATGTGAAGCAGGGAAGGTATTGCCCTTAGCCTTGGTGGCTCGGGACTGTGTTAGCCGAGAGCTTAGTGCTCGTAGGCGAATAGAGAGAGCTTTGGTAGCTCGTCTCCTGATTGGTCTAGAAGGAGCCTTTGTGGCTCTGAAGTAGCCGGGAACTTGGTGTTCGTGGGCGAATGAGGAAGCCTTTGTGGCCTGTCTCCGAGATGGTCCAGGAAGAGTCTGGGTGATCAGGACCGTAGAGCTTGGTGCTCGTGAGCCTTTGAGGCTTGTTGTCAGGAGGAGTCTAGGTGACTCGCCCTTATCAACTTTTGTAGCCTCCGAGGTGGTTAAAGCCTTGGTGGCTTCCAGCCGGGACTGTCGCTGGGAGCCTTGGTTCACCAGTCTTGGTGCCTAGCATCTAGTCTGGGAGAAGCTCGGCTCGGGATCGTGATGGTAGTCGATACTTCATCATTGTCTAACTTTGGTATCTGGTTAATCTTAATATGATAAGTCCGAGAATGCTTTGGTTATGTGACTATTACAACTGATATTGGAATGTTCTAATGCTACTTTTAGTGTGCGGGTACAGGTATGGGAGAAATATTGAACAGTGTTCCAAGGCAATACAAAAAGGATTACAGGTTATAGCAGTACCTGCGGTTGGCGGGGAAGGGTGGCTGCATGGCAGAAGTCCGTTGGACACTGTATCTATAAAGATGTTGGAATTGAACGTTCATTCTTTGAAGTGCTTAATCTTGAGCGCAATCTACTAGTCGAAGCTGGCAACGTCCTGGTTCTTGGAGAGACAGGCTGAGTTCAACTTAGTCTTTGACTCACTCATATCTGTTACAAATTGTGGAGAGGTTCCTCCGAGAAGGAGAAAGTTTCTAGCCGGTATTACCGAGGTTTGATCTGTCGAAAGATCAAGGAGTTACCTTACGGACACGCCGAGGAGTAGGAGCAAGTTATCTCCGAACCTCGTAAATCCTTAAGCTTGCTGATCTTCATTTGCCTGTAATCAAGTCATTATTTCCGCTGCGTAACCGAAGATTAAGCAAGAAAAGCAAAACGAGTGGACAGCTATTCACACCCCCCCTCTCTAGCCGTGTTCAAAAGATCCAACAGATACTTCATCATTGTCTAACATCTGGTTAATCTTAATATGTTGGTCTCATGTCTAACATCTAGTTAATCTTGATTTGTCATGACTTTATCATTACCAAATTTTCTATACTTTGACCCACTTGAATTTTCTCCAATTCCCTATTAGAGTGTCTGATTAACTGTGACTCACTTATACTTTATCCTTGTCAACTCTCAATTCATGACCTACTTGTACTTCGCCCTTATCAACGCCTTGTTAAACTTCCAACTGTCAAGTGTCCTATTAAATATGATTCACTTGGACTTTTTTACTATTAAATATCTGGTTAACCTTAACTTACTTAACTTTTAGCTTAATCATCCACGTCCAAATCAATTTTAACTCGATATCAATTGTACTCACTCAATTGTCAAGTGTATTGATCGACTATCAAATATTTGAGCAACCCTGACTTACTTAACATATTGTACAACTTCAAATATATTAATCAAATATCGAAACTCAACTCGAATTTGATCAACCTTGATTAAAGGTCAAATGCACCAATAATATGAACAAACTCACTTGTAAGGGATTGATCGAGCAATAAAGTGAAAATAAATTTTAATATATTTAATGTATTTATAAGTTTAAAAGTTGTGTTAGATAAATAAATAATACATAATCTAGTTAAGACTACTTATTTTATATTTAATCTGACTTCCAGAATCATGTTAGAATCGATGAAATTAATATATCTTCATAATAGTATAATATTATTTACTTTGGGTCTAAACCCTTATAGTTTTATTTTTGAGCTATATCCAAAAGCCTCATTTCAATAAAGATATCTTTCATTTTACAAACTCATGATCTTTTCTATGTATTTCTAATATGAGACTTTAATTGTAATCCCAATAGTCGTTCTTTTAAATGGACCATTATACTCCAATCGAGATCAACTTGATGTCCAATTTCTTGACCCACCAAACTCTCCTTGCATTAGCATTCGATCCTCTTGATCCATCAAAACTGTCTAGTATCCAATCCGACTGACTTATTAGAACTTATATACCTCGAGAGCTTATCATAGATTTTGTTGGGAGCCCCCTACCATTATCTAACCTACTAGGACTTACTTCAAGAGTTTATCATAGATTTTACCAGGAGCTCTCTTATCATTATCCTTAGATCTAAACCTCCTCTACCTCTATAGTTTTTTCTTGAGATTTCCTAACCCCATATAGATTATGACTTTAATATCAATTGTTATTCTTCATATATTCTCAATATGAATTTAATATCAATTGTTATTCTTCGTATATTTTCAATATGAAGCTTCGATGATAAACCAAACAAATCAAATCCTAGATACTTGGATTATCCAACTGATAGTTGCATCAGCAAATAGAGACGAAGGCAACAGACATCACGTGCAAATTCACTTGTGATTATTTAAGTTGGCAGAAAGAGTGAAAACCAATAGTCCTGGAAAAACAACTAAGACTTGGGTTTTATTTAATTTCTAAATTATATATTTTATAAAATATTGGGTTTAATATATAGAAAATCATTTTTTTAAAAATAAAAGAGTTATTTTCTTCATTTAATATGTAATTATAAATTATACATTCCTTCAATAAACTCGTACTTTCTACTCTTTAATATTTATAGCCTAGTTGAGAAGTCAGGTGACCGAGCTGATAAATATTTAAGAGGGATAAAATCACAAGTCAATTGGACTAGTCCGAGTGAGTCAAAGATTTGATCCTTTTAACTTGATAGGTAGGTCTAACTTAGATGAAATAAATTATTTAGTGATTTAGTGCATGGTTCACGTTGGTGAGTTAGTTTAGTTCAAAAGATGCTCGAACTTTGTTCAATTAATCTCCAAATTAATGCACACAGCTCAAATAACATCAATTTTACTGGGCCTTGAAATTCATAGACCCAAGTAAAGATGGACTACTCGAATCCAAAATAGGTTTCGAGTGCCAGGCCCAGTGGAATTATATTGCTAGACTAATTAATTAATTAACCAGGATTAATTGCACCTTGTAGCTTACAAAGCAAAGGCTAAATTCAACACAGCAGCCACTGCAATAAATAACACACACGTTGAATTATATTGGGAATGACAATTTATTTCAAACTCGGTGGAAGATTCGATCCAAATAGAGAAGGATATAAGGAAATTTTTTAACTCAAATAAATAATTAAGTAATAGGTATATGAATTTTTGAGATTTAGTAAAATTAAAGGGAAAAAATCTCATCCTTGACGTGACGTCGAACGAAATAGCGATTATTTCGAAGGCGAAAGATTGAAGGAGGATTGAGAAGGGATCAAGATTGAGAAATTGAAAAAAATGAAGTAGAAAGCTACCGACGACGTCGTTTATAGATTTTACCAAAAAAGAAAATTTTTTATTAAACAATCAAACTGACCGTAAATGGCTAAATACGCCTATAAATAGGTCATAAACTAAAACCCTAGCTTGACAAAGTTAAAAATACCCAAAAAATTAATAATAAAAAATTACTATAAATAGTAATAAATAACTTTGGAGGTGCAGACGGAACACTAAACGATATCGGATGGGACCAAAAATGGACCGGTACAAGTTCTACCTAGTACCGAATAAAGGTTTCTGAAAGAGTTTCAAAACGCATCTGACCGTGCCTCGTTTTAAGTCCTAAGTTAAAAATTATGACCCGTTGAAATTCAACATTATGTATTATCCTTGCATAATGACGTCTTTCCTTATAGTCTTTATTTTATTTTTATTGAATTATATTTTTTTAAATATGATCTTAATTCTAATATAATTTTGTTGCAGGATAATAATATGATGAAATAAAAAAATTATTAATATAATTAAAAATATTCAATCCTCTTGTTAATAATATGTGATAAGGATGAACACAGAGGATAAGGATGAATTAATCCTCTTATTCTATGAATACGGAGATGAAAATGAAAATTAAATATTTAATAAAAATAAATATAATAAATTAGGATGAAAATGAAAAAAAATATATAGATTTCGATCAGTGTCATCGTTACTATTTTGAATCATGAAATTAATAAATAGGAATTAAAATCATTGTCAGTCCTCTATCATGTGGAAGTTATGAAGTATATTAGTGAACAAGAAAGTTTGAGACGCAAGTAAATAAAAAAAAAATTCATCATTTTCAACTATCCCATACTATTGATTTTATAATCATCTATTAACTACAGTTGATTATTATAAAATATTAGTTTCGTTGAAATATGGTCCTTATCTATTATAATAAATATATCCTGTAATATGGGGATAAGAATAAAAATTAAATATTTAATAAAAATAAAAATAATAAATAAAGATGAAGGTAAAAAAGAAAAATATAAATTCTGAATCAAATCATTATCGCTACTATTTTGAATCATGAAATTAATTAATAGGAACTAAAATCACTGTCAGTCCTGTATCACGGGGAGGTCATGAAGTGTGGCACTCAGCGAACATGGAAGTTTGAGATGCTAAAAGCTAAAACGCTGTACGGTCAAGTGCATGCACCTGTCTATAACAGGTCACTCTTCAGTAAAAATAAAAAAAAATCTATTATTTCAATAAATTTTAAATTAAAAATTTATAATTAATTATTACAAAGTATTATTTTAATTTCATCACAATTCAATTCTTATATCTATATTGTAATAATCAATTTAATCATTTTCCGACTGCTACGACAAATCACGCACATGCAATGGAATGAGGGTGCTCTGTCTCACAGGTAAGTGAACAAGCATATAATCACATGGAATGGAATGAGGGTGGGTCCCCTGTCTCTCATCACCATCAGAATTTAATTTATTCATCACTCTTTTATAAAAGATTATCACTTCAACGGCTCTGCACGATCAGTTTCACGATCATCTATAAAAAGATAGATTGAAAAACTATAATTAATCACAATTTATTCACCACTCAATCCAGCTTTGGCAATATCAAAGAGGATGATGAGATGATGAGTGGAAGAAAAAACGAATTAGAAAATGGAGGGATTTAGAATTCATATATTGATCAAATTCAAATTAATTTTTTGATGCATTTAAAGTTGGACAGAACTAGGAGTGCAATCGAATCGAGTCTAACAGAATAATAAGAGGCTCAAGTTTGAGCTTAATTTTTTCTCTAAGCTTGAGCTCGTCTCGTAATAAAATCAAATAGTTCGTGAACAATTCGAGTTCGGTTCAAAAATGACTCATTTAAACGTTAAACGAACTTAATTCGAACTCGACTCGTTAATATATAATATTTATAATTCATATAATATATATATATATATATATATATATATATATATATATATATATATATATATATATATATATATATATATATTATAAACAAGTCTCTTAATGAACATGTTTGTGAGTTTCTTAATGAATAAGTTCGTGCTTAAACGGATATGTTCACGAGCTCTTGAATCAAATATTGTTAAGCTCGAACTCAATTCGATAATGTTCCTGTTGAGATCGGCTTCCGGACGCGCTGCTGGACCAGTCAGTGATAGATTGCACGTGAGAGGGGGTGAATCACGTGCTTTTTTCAAAATTTTTCATTTAAAATCAAAGTTAGACAATTTAAACTTTAAAAAGCGTGCAGCGGAAAATAAGAAATACGAAGTGAAAAACCAATGCGTACGAAAGACTCAAGTAATTTTTACTTCGTTCGGAGCCGTCGACGACTCCTACTTGAAGGCCCAGGTCCCTTGGACCTCCTGTGGGCAATCCACTAAAATCCTCAACCGGTGAAACCCCCGGTTGAGTGATCCGATACAAAGTAAGAAGTGTGACACCCCCACTCCCTAATAATTAAGTCCAAAGAAGTTAAAGAAAATTTTGTTACCCAACACAAACAGAATATCTGAAGCAGCTCGGGTGTTGGGGGCAGTCTTTGCGACAGCGGCTGATGATGTCCCAAATCAAATTAGCTATTCAATGGAGTAGTTGAAGGAGAAAGTTAAACATCAATGACTCACGAAATCTGAACCAGGAAAAGGTGTGCCAGATCCAGACTTCTATTCTCTTCAGCATATCACATCAAGAAGAAGCAAATAACAGATTTTTTTTCCTTCTTTTCAGAAGCAGCATAGACATTTAAAGATATCAAAGAACAAAGATAAAGCTACGAAGTACCTCCATAGATGATACGGGTGGAGGAAGCAACTTCAGGTGACACATTTTTCTTAAGCCAATCGCGTACAGCAACATGCACTTCCTGAGCTTGCTCAGGAGTAGCCACTTTTCCGGTGCCGATAGCCCATACGGGCTCATATGCGATAACAACATCCTTCCAATTTGAAATACTATCTGTGAAAATGGATCATGGACAGTGGAAGAAATGCAGAATGCTCCTACTTGTTTCATCACGAGCACAATGGATCTGCTGTAAGTTTAACTGTAAATCTGAAAGCATACCTGCAAAAGCTTTCATCTGCTCAAAGCACACATCAAAGGTTTTTCCTGCTTCCCTCTCTTCCAACTTCTCGCCTATACAAGCAATTACCTTAAGATTCTGGCTCAGGGCATATGCTGCCTTCTTTCCAATAAACTGGAAAATGAAAGTTTTTGATTACTAGGAAATAATTGGCAGTAGATACTTTCTGCTCCAGACACTTGAGTCTTAAATGTTGTTTACCTGGTCATCCTCACCAATAATGTGTCTACGCTCAGAATGGCCAAGAATAACCCATTCGCAACCAATATCTTTCAATTGCTCCACGCTGCATGTAACAAGTTAAAGTTTAGTCATCACATCATGGCATTTCTGTAGACAGAGTTTCGTGGTATTTGTCTGAACATGGAGATCTTGAATGACAACATTTTGGATTTTATAAGGCACAGGCAATTTGCCTAAAGGTTTGCAGCTAATTTTGCATTGGATTTTTGCTCTTCAATTAGAAACTAAAACCTGAACAGAAGCTACAAGCACAATGAAGGAATAGATATTTATCTGTTGTAAAAGTTTTCTTTCATATCATACAGCACAGAATGCAACCATCATGATTCAATTCAGTTTCAAGTCTAATAACTGTCTCAGAAGGACTGATGGGCAGAAAAAGGAAATTGAATTGTTCCCATCACAGAGAAATAGGTAAAAATAAATGATAACTTATATTTTATATTGTTTTCATTATAAATCCACTATTTCCACTTTCCAGGTTGCTGAAATAATAAGGAAAGACAATCTTATAATTATCATTGGCATAGTAGACTAAATGTTAAAAGTGTTGATCATCTAGGACTAACAATGGAATAAGTAGTTCAGGTTGGAAAAAATTGCTTTGATTTAGTTAGAAATGAATTTAAACATTAGAAATTGACATAGTGGTTGATAAATGTACATTGAACCTCTTAAGAAATATATCGGCAAATTTTCAAAGGGCGCATTTCAAATTTGAGAATGCTCAAAAGACACACTTGATTGATTATTATTTTATCCCAATGACATTTGTTGACTTTTTTTTTCTCTTTCTATAACATTTAATATCTTTTTATCTTTCTCTCCTTTTACATGTACCATCATTCCTCTTAAATTAAATTAAACTTTAATTGGCATATGTAATTTTCTAAATTTATTTATTTTTAATTTTAATTTTAAAATTTTAATAAAAAATTTAAAAACATAAAATAAAATTAATAAACATTAAAAATATTTTTTTTAATATCTTCTTTTCTAATATTTAATTATTAAAGAATAAAAATAATAAATTTAATAAAGTTAATTTTATTAATAAAAAAATATAAAAAATAGAATAAAAAATTACTTTGGTACTAGTCTTTAAAAATAACACTACAATTTAAATATCAATATTGTTGTAGTGTTGATTTTCGTAGATCAGCACGGTATATTTTAAAAGTTTCAAATCATTTTAAGCACTGTTGATAGGACTTTAAAACAGTAAAGGAAAGTTTATTTAGATTCAGGTTCACTTAATAAATCTATAGGAGTTAAAATGAGTAATGGACCTAAGAGATTCGGATTTTTAAAAATTTTCAATGAGATGGAAGATGTGAATGTGTAGAAGGGAGATATTGTGAGAAATCATGATCCTGAATCTCCTACACGAAGTTATAGACCCGTCAATTGACACAAAATTTAAAATTTTCTAAAATTTTTAAGTAATACTGTGAATTATTTACAATGATAGCAAAGGGCACTCTTAGACTCCAGGGCACTGTAGAAACCTACAGGAATTGGAATGAGTCCGATCAGATCTCTCTAGGTCTATTGATGGATTTTGATCGAAACTCATTGATAGAGCTAGACGATTTAGATTTTTAAAATTTTACAATGAGATGGAAATGTAGGTGTGTAGGATATAGATATAGCATCTAATTTTGATCTTAATACACGTAGACGAAGTTATGATAATGTGTCAACTAGCACAGACTGTGGTGCTGATTTCTGAAGGTCAACACCACTTTGGTGTTGTTTTTCAAAGACCAGCACCACAGTGGTGTTGGTCTTCAGAAACCAACACCACAATGTTGATTACTATGGTGTTGGTCTTCAGAAACCAACATCAAAATTTTGGTTTTGATCACACATTATGATGTTGATTTTTGAAGACCAGCATCACAATGGTGCTGGTCTTCGAAAATCAGTATCATAGTATTCTGAAAATTTTAAATCATTTTGAGCATTGTTGGGAAAGCTTTAAAATAGCAAATGAGGGTTTATTTAGACTCAGATTCACCTAATAAATCCATAAAAGTTGGAATGAGTGCGATCGAAGCTCTTTAAGTCTATCAAAATCTATTATGGACTTAGGAGATACAGATTTCTGAAAACTTACAATGAAATGGAAGAGGTGAATGTGTAGAAGAGAGATACGGTGAGAAATCTCGATCCTAATTCTTCTACACGAAGTTATAGACCTGTGCCAATTGACACAGTCTGAAACTTTCTAGACTTTTTGAGCAATGCTGAGAATCCTTTACAATGGTAATGAATGACACCCTTAGACTCTTGGGCAATGCAGAAATTTAAATGAGTTGGAATGAGCTTGGTCAAAGCTCTCTAAGTCTATCAATAAAATTTTATAAAAATCCATTGATAAACTTAGGAGACTTGGATTTCTAAAAACTTACAATGAGATGGGAGAGGTTAGTGTATAAGAGGTATATATGGTGTTCATACCTAGCTCTAACATTCCTACGATAAGTTAAATGTATGTGTCAAATGCTTACTTTTGGATATCCTAACTTTTAACTCGGATATCAGAATGAGACGTTTTGCATGCTAAATTGAAGTTCATTCAGACATCTATATTTATTTAAGGTGGAACCTCATAACGGGCCATGTTTCGACCCAAAAAATATTATTTAAGGTTATTTCGAAGGTTCAAAAGAAATTTTATTATTTTTAATTAATTTTTACACATAACTTATCCTAGGGATGTTAGAACTAGTCATGGACACTATAAATACATTCATTGTACTATCCTCTTCCATTTCATGATAAATTTTCAAAAATCTAGAACCCCTAAGTCCATCAATCGATTTTGACCTAGAGAGCTCTGATCGGATCCATTTCAAGTGCTACAGTTTTCTGAAGTTTTTCGAAGTCTATATGTGTCCAAAGATATCAATTTGAAGTCATTAACAATAGTGACCAAAAAGTCTAAAACTTTAAGATAATTGACACATAGATATAACTTATTGTTGAAATGTCAGAATCACGACACTATACATAATTTCACTATACTACCCTCTTCAAATTACATATCAACTTTTCAGAAATTTAAATCGTCTAAATTCATCAATCCGATCGGATTGACACACGATCATAAATTTACCTACGTGTATTAGAACTCGAATTGGACACCATATATACTTTTTACACATTCACCTCTTCTATCTCATTGTAAAATTTCAAAAATCCAAATTTTTAAAGTTCATCAATGAATTCGATCAAAATCCATTGATGGACTTAGAGAGCCCTTTCGGTCTTATTCTAACTTTTGTAGGTTTCTGCAATATCTTGGAGTCCAAGGGTGCCCTCCATTATCATCGTAAATGATTCCTAACATTGCTTAAAAGATTTAGAAAGTTGACTTTGTGCCAATTAGCAAGGGCGTATAACTTCATGTCTGAGATTCAGAACTAAGATTTCTCAGCATATTTATATTTTATAGACTTCATACTTTCATCTCATTGTAAAATTTCAAAAATCTAAGTCGTCTCAAAATTCATTGATAAACCTAGAGAGATTTGATCGGCTTCATTCCAACTTCTGTAGATTTCTATGGTGCCCTGGAATGCAAGGATGTCTTCCGTTATCATTATAAATGATTCCCAACATTACTCAAAAAGTTTAAAAAATTTTAGACTTTCTACCAATTGACACAACTCTATAACTTCGTGTAGAAGAATCAGGACTAAGATTTCTCACCATATCTCCCTTCTATACTTAGGTCCATCAATGAGTTTTAATCTAAATTCATTGATGGACTTAAAGAGCTCCGATCAAACTTATTCCAACTCCTATAAATATATTAGGTGAACCTAAGTTCAAATAAACTTTTGTTTACTATTTTAAAACTCTCCCAATAGTGTTCAAAAAGATTTGAAAATTTCAAAACACTATGGTTGCTGATCTTCGAAAACTAGCACAATAATGATGTTGGTATTTAAACTATAGTGCTAGTTTTAAACACAACATCAAAATAATTTTTTATTCTATTTTTCATTATTTTTATTAATAAAATCAGATTTATTAATTTTATTTTTTTATTCTTTTATAATTAGATATTAAAAAATTAAGAAGATATTAAAAAAGAAAAAAATATTTTTAATATTTTATTAATTTTCTTTTATATTTTAAAATTTTTATTAAAGTTTTAAAAATTAAAAATAAAAATAAATAAATTTAGAAAATTATTTATGTCGATTAAAGTTTAAATTAGAATTTAATTTAATTTAAGAGGAAAAAAAATGATGTTGCAGGCAAAGAAGAGAAAAAAAGGGAGATATTAGAAGAAATGAAAAAGTCAACAAGTATCAAAGGGATAAAATGGGTATCAGATACGAAAAATGAAACTTCAGTGTACCTTTTGGTCATTCTCAAACTTGAAATGTACCCTTTGAAAATTTACGAATATATCATGAGGATTAGTGACATGCATGTACACAAGGCAAAGAAGTGTTACAATTGGTTTACAGATAAGTATTCATTTAGACATAGAGGTTCAATTGTATAACCCAAAGATATGAAAGATACTTAAAACTAAATGTCCAAAATAATAAACACCTCATTATAATTACTGGACCAGCACAACCATTTAAGCCCTCATGTGTTCAAATAAATACTTCATTGCCAAGACGTCTAATTATAAATTGTCCAATCTTCTTTCTTTGGTATGATAAATTTCATGAAAGTAATTAACAGAGATCATGAATTATGCATCAACTGATATTACTGTTGAAACTTGCTATGAACTCTGCTCATGTAAAAAGAAAGGATGAATATATCCAACCTATCCTACATCTTTGACTGTACATTACTATTTATGCTGTGCTAGAATGTCGATCAAAAGTAGATGCAGAATTCAATGACAAAAAGTTTTTAGCAGCAGTAACCTGATTTCACCAGTAAAAGCTCCACCTTTACCAATCCAAGAATTCTGAGCAGATATTTCAATACGATCAGTCAGTGATTGCTTGACCAGATCAATATAAACGTATGGTGGTGATACAACAACATCTGCAATGTTTCATGTCAAACAAATCAGACATTTCAGAGACAGTTGAAGTTTTTTATTTTCTAGTTATATGGAAACATGGAACAGGTTGAATTGTGTATTATTGACGATACTAAATGAGGATATAGTATTTGAAGCAACGGGAATGAATTATTCATTTTACCTACGTCATTCTCTAACTTGGAATCATTCAAATCTGCAACAAGTTTCCTGATAGAATCTTTAGTCCCGTTCTGTAGAACTACCAAGTATCTCAGTAATTCAATGAGCAATAGAGATATTCTGAATTTAAAAAGTAAATGAAGAAAAAACAAGACATGTAACCATTGGCCAATAACTTTAACTTTTACATATTGGATGAGAGAAGGTTAAGTAAAATTCATGCAACAATGCACTTGAAGATATGCAAGTTTCGAACAGAGTTCAGATGCAAATACACAAGAAAGAAACACACACGACCAGAACAAACAATTATTATTCAAGGAAAAAAATCACAAGACAAAGTAATATCTATCATTCAAAAACTTCAAGATAGAATGTGACAGAAAAGAAAAATAATTTATACAATTTGTGAGAGAAAGTTGTCAAAAAAAAAAAGTATCAGTAATTCATCTATGTGCACATTAGCAGGTTAGAAAATACAACTGAATATTGCATTCATTTGAAATTATGCACAAAAAATTATAGTCGAGTGAGGTTCATTAAATGAAATCTATTTCCATAAACATTTTTAATACCTTGAGAATCATTTCTAAGGATGTGGATGTTACTGTGGTGTGATAATACACTGGTTATCATTGTAGCCAGATATCATCCTCATAATTCGATCTTCCAAGAACCATTATTCTCATATCCAAATTTCTATGCAATAATTATTGTTATTGAACCAACTAATGAGAGGTGCTTATGATTTTGTTTTGCCCTTTTTTTTTGGGTTAAAGTGTAACTCAACCTCCTCATAAAGGTTCAGATGGTTAAAGACATTTGAATGTGACTCATTTAATTTGAACGGGCTTCAAACTAAAGTCATTGTAAATGCCCAAATAATAGTCATCACGATTGCAAGCCTGCTAAACCAATGAGAAGATTTTACACAATAGAAATCAAGCATTACCAAATGAACAGAATATGTTTTTAGTAAAATGGTATTCTCTTAACTGAATATGCTGAAATTGTTAATTAGACCATATCACAAGTGATCATGGTGCAATTTCATAGTAAGTTTTGGGAAAAAATCATGAATATAAAATGAAGATGGAAAGAAATCCAATGTAAAACAAACTGAACTTACACATTTCCAATTGCCTCCAACAAAAAACTGCAGTAACATAAAAAAGGCAAAATATCAGATGCAGCAGAGATGATAAGTGTATCAAAAAACTCTATGATGGTGATTTTACATATGTGCATGGGTATACAGGATCATGCATTCTATTTATGAATTACAACATTGAAAAAGAAAACCCAATAAAGATTCATTAGGAGAACAAATAAACAGATAGATATTAAAAGAAACATTTTACAACTAAACCCACAATCTTTGGGAAGTTAGAAGCATTTTTATCCAGGTTATCCAACTTGTGCACAGCCATGGCTGATATAAATAATTATATATATTTATCAAAAAATAGTTTATAAGGAGTAGGATTAACTAAACTCTCGAAAGAATTAAATCATATAACATAAAAGTTATTAATATTCTTTAAAATAAATTATCTTAATAACAAGCCGATTTGTGTGAACCCATTTATATATTTAGATCGTGTCATGTCACATACAAATTTTGGCTTTGTTAATTGTGTTTAAGATAAGGTTAAGTCTAGTATTGCCACCTCTAGTTTAAAGTGGCACTTTCATACAACTAACCCCCTTTGCAAGTATATGCAGGACCATAATATGTGTAAGCAATAACCTAGACCATAGTTTGCATTGAAATAATATTACCGAATGAACTTTGGAGTTTTCATATAAGAATAAACTAAATCTTCCAATTATAAATGTCACTTAGATAACCATATTTCATATGAAAACAATCAGCATTGTATCAATTCTCACAAGCTCAAAATCAGCATCATTTCATAAATCAAATATTCTTCTAGTCAAAGAATGATACCTCTGCAGCTGAATATTTAAAAGGATTGGACAAGGACTCAAGGGAGTTCAATTCCACATTGACAAGAGTATAGAGATATATATACCTTCTTAAGGCCCAAATACATTCCTATTCATTGAGGTGCCATTAGAAAAAGGGGGAAATAATGATACAGCTGGTGAGTCATCCAGAGGGGATAATACTAACGGGGGTTACAATCTAGAATTAGTGTTCTCAATTCACAGTCTGCGGATTTCAGGGAAACCATTGGAAGGGTAATTTTAGCAGAATAACACAAGCCTTTGGAGTCGTTAAAGTCTCATCTTCAACAGTTTTAATCTCTTGTTCCATTACAAAATATTTACTATATGACCATTTCCAGAAATATGAAGAAGAAGAAGAAGAGGCAATTTGCAAAATTGAACCATTGGAGAAATAGATAAATTAGTTTTACCTCTATTTCCAGATAAATTTGTCCTAAACTATTCTCCTCCAGAATGATTCTTCTCTAATATTGTAACTTTTAATCCAAGTAAGAAAAAGTGAAAAATTTTATAGTCGAGAACAGATTGGGGATAATATTAAAGGTGTCACCTTTCCAGTGCCGGCCATGGCGACGACACCTCTGATAGGGCGGCAGGTCGAGGGGAGGCGCACCTGGGATTGGACTCCGTGGAAGAGAGAGGCGGTGGAAAAGGTTCGCTGGGCAGCCTCGCGGCGGATCCCCGAGAACTGCGATGCCAGAGACGACGATGCCGATGCCGATGCCGATGCCGATGCCATATGCCCTGCTCACCTTCGAACACTCTCTTTCGGTATGGTTGAATCTTTGATTACCAGTATCTCTTTCCTTTTTTAAGGTGATCAGCAGGATAACGCCGGCCGCGTCCCGCAGTCCTTCTCGGTTATCGCCTTCGAACAACTACTTGCTCAGCACTCGAACCTGGGCCGGACACCAACATAACATCCATCCATATGATGACACGTGTATATACAACTAGGGCTTCGGAAGGTAATATGAATTTTGTTTGTGGAAAAAGTTGTACCCTGTTTCTCAAAAGCAGCAATGTATAATCGAGTGGTTGGACCAAGACAGGAATTGATAGGGGAAAGGAATCGAGTTATGTGTCCCCGGCACTTCCACCCCAAATCTTACCCACTTTTGTACCCCAAATCTTACCCACTTTTGTAGTCAGCCGGCCACTTCTTTGAAGAATCCCACCCAGTCTGGTCGGCCCGGCCACTTCTTTGATAAATCTTATCCACCAGGGTAAATCAGGAAGCGCATACGGAAGATCCAATGACCAGATGTCCAGCATCTTTTGATTGCGTTCCCCATTTGAAGAAAAATTCCTGCAAATACGCCGTAGCTGGTGATCAAACCGCGGGTCCCTAGGTCACAACCCGAATGTCCTACCGTTGTACCATTGCCCCGGGGACAAAACTATAGTGGGTAAACTTTTTATAATGACCGACCACACCGCCGAAATGACCCCATATCAGAAAAACCCCTAAGGAATTTTTTGGAGGCACGGTACCACTAGGTTGATAAGAGCATACTGCCTCAACAACACCTGAGCTAAGACTTGAATCGCACAGTACCTCAGTCAACAAATATATGTTGCTAAGAGGATTTGAACTCGAAACCTCATGCAACATGTGTCCCCATGCTTACCACTTGGGATAAGACACTTCAACAGCCGGCCACTTCTTTTCTTCAAGAAAAAGGAGAATCCATCGGCCTCACACATGATCATCCTCATACTCATCTTAAAAAAAATAAATCAAAAAATTATAATTAATCATAACTGGATGAGCCAACCACTCCAATATGATCACGTATTTGTTCCGCCGTAAGCAACTTCTAATGTATTACATTAGAGCGATAGATTATAACCGTTAAATTGAATTAGGTTGGTGGAGTTGGTTCGTTCCGTTAAATAATTTAAATAGATTAAATTAAAATTTTATCAATCTATTTTAAGGTGAGTTCAAGTGAGCTGACCGATCTAGACTCGTGATCTGCATGGATCGACACTGCAAGTTGAGAAAACTTATTTTTATTTTTAAATTTTAAAATTAAAATAAAAAATTCAATGTATTAGTGGACTTAACCTGTCTAAATGACACTTTAAACTAAAAATTTTTAACTTAATTCGTTTAAATTTTAATCCAAATTTAAAATTTTTAATTTTTTGATAAATCCGTGAGTTGATCGTCTACTCCGTAATCCGTCTTGGATTAAATTGGATTGAAGATTTTTTAATCCATCAAATTGATAGGTCGACTTATTCCATTTCATCATATCATAAATTTTTGATAGGTTAGTCAACCCTACCACGTGGATGGGTGGTTGGCCAACAAATATATTGAATTTAACTAAAAGTGGAAATTTTAATTTGTTAATTCATTTATAATTTGTAAACTTTTAAAAGCAAACTAATGAATTTTCAAATCTAATTAAAATTGTTCAGAAGAGTCTCATCCTCTAAAATGTGATAAGATCGACACGATTGGGATCGGCTAGGTGCGTTGCGCATGTTTATGTGTTTCAAAAACGAATACACAGCGGAAGAAAACAAATAATAAGCTAAGTTATTACAACACTCGCAACCACGCATGCAAGATACAACAGGATTTTATGACACAGAAAAATAAATTTTAAAGAATAACTTTTAGAGGTATACCATTATGACTTTCAGCGGAAAGGGCATGAAACGATCAGGATGCTCTATCGGTGATCCACGCCAAGTATGATCTGGACGGCTTCTCAAGCTCGAGTCGTGTTGCTGGTCGCGGTACTAGCCGTCAATCAGCAACGGTCGATACAGAAGAATACCCTAAAATCGGAAACGCACAACAACACACGTTGCTTCCGTTTCCGGGGTTTTCTAACGATCGCCGGTAAACTAATTTACGGTGATCTTCAAAGGCACAAGCTTCCGAAATCCTTCCGGAGATGATGGTGGCAACAAACTCACAAGCTCACGGCAGAAGTTCAAAAGCTCACGGCAGAACAGTAGGTGAAACCGGCAGCAACCAAGCGAACAAGGGTTCTCTCCTACGAAGATCTTCAATCAGCAGCCATGCAACAAGGAGTCGGCAGCAGTAAAGCAACTCCGGCTGAGGTGTTTCTGGCCGTCAGAAAACATTCTCTGCCTATATGCTGTCAAGCGTGCTGCCGCCTTTTCTCGATCTTCGGTGATCAGATTGAGCTCCATAAGCCTTCGGCCAGTGTTATCGTCATTGTAGTATTGCCGTCGATCTGATTCTACTCCAATTTCTTCAGGGGCTACAGCCTCCCCTCCGTAGACCAGATGAAAAGGTGTCATACCTGTGCTTTTGCGAGGCGTGGTGCGATAAGACCATAAGATGCAAGGCAGTTCTTCAATCCAGCTACCTCCTTCATGATCGAGCTTGGTCTTAAGTCCTCGAACGATCTCCTAGTTGATGACCTCTGCTTGTCCATTGCTCTGCGGATATGCTACTGAGGTGAAGGCTTGTTGAATGCTGAGTCCCCGGCACCACTCCTGGAGTCTTTCCCTTGGAATTGTCGACCGTTATCGGAGACGAGCCGATGAGATATGTCGTACTGACATATGATATTTTTTCATAAGAATTTGAGCATGGCGTCTTCAGTAATCCGGGCCAAAGCCTTAGCTTTGACCCACTTTGAGAAATAAGCCACTATTACCAATAGAATTTTTTTTTACTGAGGTCTAATCGGGAAAGGACCGACTATGTCCATTCCCCATTGATCGAAGGGATACGAGATGGTGGCAGCCTTCAATAACTCAGTCAGGTGCTTGGTGAAGGATTGGTATTTCTGGCAATGAACACAAACACCCACAAGTTTGGATGAGTCTACCTACAAAGTGGGCCAGAAATAGTCAGCCAATAAAATCTTTCGAGTCAGGTCTTGAGCCCTTAGATGGTTTCCGCAGCAACCCTGGTGAACTTCTTTCATCACGTAGTCGACGTCCTCGGGTCCGAGGCATTTAAGCAATGGTCGTGAGAAGGCACGTCGGTATAATTGGGCTCCGTTGAGGGTGAAACGGGAGGCTCTCCTTCTGAGTATGCGAGCCTGGTCGGGGTCGGTAGGAAACTCTCCTTTTTGCAGGAAGGCGTGTAAAGGAGTCCTCCAATCTATTGGCTCGGTCGAGTGAGTTGGCTCGTCAATCTGGGCTATCAAGGCGATTTTCATGATCGGTTGGTCTGCCCCCCCCCCCCATTCAGTAAGGGAGCTAGCCATTTTAGCCAGCTCATCTGCTTTGGAATTGTCAGCTCGGGGGATCTTTTGAAGACTTACTTTTGTGAATTCCTCCTTTAATTTGGTGAAAGCCTCTGCATACCTTCGAAGTCGGTCATTCTTTACCTCAAAGTTTCCTTCTATTTGCTGGGACACCAATTGAAAGTCAGAGTGGACTTGAACTCTGGTCGCGCCCACCCGCTTTGCGGCTTGTAACCCCGCAAGTAAAGCTTCGTACTCGGCTTCGTTGTTACAGGCTCTGAAGCTTAGTCGAATGGAGAGTTGAATCATCTCTTCTTGCGGGGAAATTAGTAGAACACCAACTCCACTTCCTTGTTTGGCAGCTGATCCGTCCACGAAGACTTTCCACATACCCTCTGGTTCGGCTTCGGGCATCTCTGTGAGGAAATTAGCTAAGGCCTGGGCTTTGATGGCGGTGCGAGGTTGATATTGGATGTCGTACTCCCCGAGCTCCACCGTCCATTTGATGAGTCGCCTCGAAGCTTCTGGATGAGTTAGCACTCTTCCCAAATTGCTATTGGTTAAAATTGTGACAGGATGGGAGAGGAAGTAGGGTCAAAGTCGCCGAGTAGCCAGAACAAGAATCCAAGCTAATTTCTCCAAGTTGGTGTATCGAGTCTCGACGTCTTTTAACAAATGGCTAAAAAAATAAATAGGGTCCTGTGCCTGCCCTTCCTGCTTGACTAGGACTGAGATAACAGCTGCGTCGGTAGCCGAGAGATACATCCATAATGGCTCTCCAGGCATGGGTTTTGCCAACCGAGGCAAGTGAGCTAAATAAGCCTTGAGCTCTTCGAAGGATTTATTGCAAGCTTCATTCCACTCGAACCGGTGGGCTTTCCGTAAGATTTTGAAGAAAGGAAGACTACGTTCGGCAGATCTGAAAATAAACCGGGATAAAACAATGATACGCCCGACTAGTCGTTGGGCTTCTCTGAGATTTCGAGGGGGCAACATGTTCGCCAGTGCTTGTATTTTTTCAGGGTTAGCCTCTATTCCTCGCTCGATCACAATGTATCCAAGGAACCGCCCGACTCGGACCCCAAAGAGACACTTGGCCGGGTTCAATTTGAGCCCGTACTGTCGCAGAGTACTGCAAGTCTCTTCGATGTCGGATATAAGAGTTCCTCTGTGAGTTGTCTTGATAAGTATATCATCGACATATACTTCGATATTTCATCCTTGTTGATGCCGGAAGACTCGATCCATTAATCGTTGGTAGGTAGCCCCTGCATTCTTTAACCCAAACGACATCACAGTGTAACAAAAAGTGCCGGCTGTTATAAAGCTAACCTTATCTTGATCTTCTACAGCCAAGGGTATTTGATGATAACCTTGGTAGGCATCTAGCATACATATATATTCACATCCTGCCGTCGAGTCAACCAGCTGGTCAATTCGAGGCAGGGGATAACAGTCTTTTGGACAGGCTTTGTTGAGATCTCGAAAATCACGCAGACCCGTCATTTGTTGCCCAGCTTGGGCACTAGCACCACGTTGGATAGCCAAGTCGGGAAGTGCACTTCTCGAATATGTCCGGCTTCCATCAGCTTACGGACCTCCTCGCGAATAATTTTGTTCTGTTCGGGGCCAAAATGCCTCCTCTTTTGCTTGACAGGTCGGACATCTGGAAGCGTATTGAGGCGATGAACAACAACATCGGGGGAGACACCTGTGAGGTCAGCAGCTGTCTAGGCGAACACGTCCCGATTTCGAAGAAGGCATGCGCAGAGCTCTTGCTTTAATTCAGCCGGCAAGTCAGCAGCTACTTGTACCACCGTCTCTGCTCGTTCAGGACAAATCCGCAATAACTCCTTGTCTTCCCTAGCTAGGGAGATCGGTACCTCTTGTACTGAGTGTATTTCACTTTTTTGGATTCTTGGTTGCTTTTTGACTTCGGTCCGGACCATATCCACGTAGCATCGTCGAGAAGTGAATTGATCTCCTCGAGCTTCACCCACCTGGTCCCCGACTGGGAACTTAATCTTCTGATGATAAACAGAAACCACCGCTGAGAAGATACTCAGCGTTGGTCTTCCCAGAATAACATTATACGCCGAAGGAGCATCCACGACGGTGAAGAAGGTGCACCGAGTCCGTCGTAGGGGTTCCTCACCAAGAGATATGGCAAGGTTGATTTGTCCGAGGGGGCGCACTTCGTGTCCCGTGAAGCCGAACAGGGAAGTCGCCATGGGTTGTAAATCAGCCTCTTCTATTTGCATTTGGTTGAAGGCATGCTTGAAGATAATATTGACAGAGCTGCTCGTGTCCACAAAGACTCGGGCCACATTGTAGTTAGCGATGGTAGCGTGGATGACTAGGGTGTCATCATGCGGGATCTTTACCCCCTCCAAGTCATGGGGTCCGAAGCCGATTGTAGGGTCATCCTCCCTCGGTCCCGTGCCGACTTCACAAACTTCGAGTTGTCGGCGATGAGCTTTTCGGGCTCGATGAGAGTCACCATTTGTAGCTCCCCCGGTGATCATGTGAATGTCACCTCGGGGAGTGTTGTCTTGATTGCCCGCCCGACCTTCAGGTTCTGCTTGTCGTGGCCCTCGAGAGGTTCCAGGACGGGCTGGAGGAGTAGGTTGTCGAGGAGATCGGTCCCGTTTATGGGCGGGCCGAGGTGAGGGCGGCGGTGAACTCCGAGGAGGTCGGCCAGTAGAAGATTGTCTAGGCCTCAACTGAGGTTGTCCTCTCCAACGTTGCTCAGCTGCTTGGCGAAGCTCTCGGGCATACTGATAACACTCATGGGTATTATGACTTTTGGATTGGTGGTAGGCACAGAAGCGAGGTGGCCAACGGACACTTCCGGAGGGATGAGCAGGCCGAGTCTCCACAGTCTGGATGACTCGGTGATTAATCTTGGAGGACGCGGCCCGAGCCCCCAAGTCGGGCTCTCTCAGGAGCTGAGGTAGCGGTTTTCGATCAGCCCGACCCACTGTAGGATCGTTGCGGCTTGGTACAGCATGCTGACTATCAACGTCCTTTCGGCGAGCGGATTGAGCTTCCTCCACATTTATGTATTTGACCGCCCGACTCAATAAGAGGTCAAAATTTTCAGGAGGCTTCTTGACCAAAGACCTGAAAAAATCTCCTTCCAATAATCCTTCAGAGAAGGCGCTTACCAGAACTTCCGAAGCAGTAGAAGGTACTTCTTGTGCTATTTGATTGAAGCGATCTAGATACTCCTTTAAAGACTCCCTTGGCTTCTATTTGATAGAAAAAAGATCCATCGCCGTCTTGCAATAGGTCTTGCTGGTGGCGAAGTGTCGCAAGAATGAGGTCTTGAAGTCAACAAAAGAGGAGAGGGAGGAGGGAGGAAGTCTATTGAACCAGCGCAAAGCTGCTCCAGCTAAAGTTGTTAAGAAAACACGACATTTGATACTGTCAGTGTATTGATGTAATAAGGCGGCATTCTCAAACCGTCCTATGTGATCCTCCGGGTCAGTAGTCCCGGTGTAATCAGCTAGCTGTGGAGCTCGGAAATGACGAGGCAGCTCCTCCTCCAATATTTGCCTGGTGAAGGGTGAGTTACCAGGTTCACCCTTGTCCCCTAGCCAAGGGCTTTTACCTCTGACTGGGTCTCTGGGAGGAGTTCTTTCTGCGACACCCCTTCTCCCAACCAAGGGCTTTTACCCCTAACCGGGTCTCTGGGAGGAGTTCTTTCCGCCGCCGACTCCATGGATGCAATGGGCCTTACCAGAGGGGCCCATGGTGCCTCTGCTGGATTTTGTGGCCTCCGCGTGGGGATATGAGGGATCTCCGCCAATCGTGTTGGTATCAGGGAGGGCGGAGCCGGGATGAAGGGTTGGTTTTGTGACGCTGCTTGAACCGCAGCCGCCAACAGGCGGTTGAGTTCTTCTTCCGTTAAGGTGAAGAGGGCTGGTCTTGGAGGATCGTCCATGGACACGCCTCAACACAGGATCAAGAACTTCCCACAGACGGCGCCAAAATATGTTCCTGTTGAGATCGCCTGGTGGACGCGTCACCCGCCACGCAGCACCACGGTCAACGTCGTGGAGAGGAAGAAGATTACAAGCTCCGAGACCTGCGAACACTAACACCGTGAGAAGGAAGGCCAGAGGTGTCCCTGGCTCGACCACTCCGACGGTCAAGTCAAATACTGGGGAGGAGGAAGAAGAAAATAACAAAAAGAAGTGATTGCTTATGATATTGCGTACCTGTGCATGTAATATCCGAGAGTTTATATAGACAGAGAGGGGAGAGAATTATACCTGCGTAATTAAGGAAAATATCGGCGCAGTAGATTTTGTTAGAGGAGCTGGAGATATCTTGTCATAACGAATATCTGGCCATATTCTGCCATGATCATTGTCAGGGTCTGGAGAATATCCTGCCTTGATTATCCTTAATCATTACCGAATATCCTGCCATATCCATTGTAGCTACGTGTCCTTAGACCGTCTCGCCTCATAAGTGCTTGGCGGCGGCGGTGTGATAGATTGGATTTGATTGTGACCACCAAGATGGATCAGGGGATTTGATTGTGACCGACAAATAAGATGAATCAAGATTCGAGTGGTCGAATAGGGATTATGAATGAGTCGGATAGGTTCGATTAAGTCCAGTTAACTGGTCAAGTTAACCGTAACAACTTGGTTTCCCTCGGCCTGTACCACGTGTTGGGACAAGTCATCTTCTGTCTGACATGTCCCTATCTAAGACTCTTCTTTACGCGCTAGATCCTAATACCCATAACACCGGTAAAAGAAAAAAGTGGCAATGAAGGCCGAGTAAAGGGAAAATCAATTATAAAGGCTGAACAAAGGGAAAAATTAATAGTAAAGGCCAAGCAAAAGGGAAAAATCGACAATAAAGGTTAGTAAAAGGAATCCAACTATGAAGGTTAGTAAAAGGAAAAATGAGCAATGAAGGTAGAGCAAAAGGAGAAACTCCAGCTATGAAGGCCGGTAAAAGGAATCCAAGTATAAAGGTTGGTAAAAGAAAAAATCAACAATGAAAGCTGAGTAGAAGGGAAAAATACAGCTATGAAGATTGATAAAAAATGAAATATGAAAAAAATATTCTTTTCTTTAGGATCCGAGAATGAGTGAGAATAGAGAATTAATGATGGTGGTGGGAAAAAAAGTGAAAGGTAGAGATGATAGGAGATGGGCAGAGGATGTTGTGGAGGAAATGATGTGTGATGATAAGGAGAGAGAAAAGATGAGATAAATGTATTAAATAAGAAAAAGAAGAATAACAAAAATATAAAAATTTAGAAAACACGAGATAAAGAAGATAAAGGATCATAAAGAAAAGAAAAAAAAGCTTACTATAAGTATGATGAGAAAGTATAGGAGAAAACATGCTAAGGATGAAAATATGAATATAAGAGGATGAAGGATGAGGATAGAATTGAAACAAAAGAGAACAAGATAAATGTGTAGAAAACATAGATAAAGATGTAGAATAAACAAAAAATGTAGAGCAAGAGGAAGGGCAAGAAATAGAAAAAAAGGACAAACAAGACAAGAGAATGATAATAGAAAATTATAGGCAAAAATGGAGTAGTAGGATTAGGGTAAAGGAAAATAAGATTAAGAGGACACGAAGATAAAGAGAGTATAGATTAGAAATAAAAAATATAAAAAAGAAAGAATTAAATAAGGAGAAAGAAATCACAATAAAGAGTGGCGATCAAAGAAAGATGCAAGGAACCAAATGAGGTATTGAACTGCGAATGATTCATGGATGTAAATGGTGTTGAAGCTTGAGGTTGATGCTGAACAAAAGGATAATTGTACTGAGATCGAATCACCAAGTTGCAACTCTGATAAGGAGAGAAGGAGAAGAGAAAAGAAGAGGAATTATGAGTTTGCGGCTTTAAGGTTTTGGTTAAAGGCATCACACGGAAAAGCAAAAAAAATAGAAGAAGAGAAAAAAGGGCAAAGCTTATAATTGGCGAGAATAAAAGAACATAGATTTTAAAAGATGAAGTTGGTGGAGGGAGAAAGAAAAGAGATTATAGATTTGATACCATGTTGAAATTGAAAATTGTATTAATTCAAAAGCTTGTCTAATACATGAGATTTTTTATAGATTAATATCACGCCTTATTCTTCGTAAAATAAAAAACTTTTCTAATAAAAACCCTAAAAACTTTTCTAAAAAAACAGATTTTATTGGAAATTAGCTACTCTACCATATCTCGATTTAATTTTTATTGGAAACTAGCTACTCTATTGTATCTCTATTTATGAAATATTTAAGCCTATAAATAGATACAGAATTCTCACAATGTCTAATCACCTGTATGAGGAAATTAATACTGATTGGGTGAACAAATGAAGAATTTTTCATTTCTATTGCAGAAAACAGTTGCTTGCCTAGTTAAGCCTTATAAATGTTTGTGTGCTGCCTTATGCATCTTCTTCTTCCTAATTTTATTTTATTTTTAATTTTTTTTGCTTCTCTTTCAACGTTGTTTCTAAGCTTTCAAGTTGGCATATAGTTCTGGCTGGAAACTGACAAGGCAGCTTATCTTTTGAGGCAATACTTCTTCAGCAACCTTCATGATCGGCTGAGCACCAGACCCTTCCTCAGCCTTATTGAGAAAAAATGGCTGGCATTTCAGGTATCTCTTAATGTTTCATTCATCATGAAGTTAATCATCTTTATTAATACATTTTTGTTGAGATAAAATTTCTTCTCCCATCTGAAAATTGATAGCTTTATGAAATTTTATCCTCGTTCTTTGATCCATTTTTACCTTGAGTGTGCCCCTTTCCTTTCTAAATATGGGTCTGAACCTAGCTTATTTGCATGTGCAGTTACTTTGTGCAGTGGAGCAGAGTCACAATAAAGGAGTTTGCCATGGTGAGAACAATTCTTTTTGCTGGAAGGAAAATATCTTGCGATGTTGGAAACATTCATAAATGAGGTGTTTTGTTAACAATAGGTGACATCAAGTGTGAGAATGTTCTAGTCACCTCTTGGAATTGGTTATATCTTGCTGACTTTGCGTCTTTCAAGCCAACATATATACCGGATGATGACCCTTCTGATTTTTCATTCTTCTTTGACACGGGTGGGAGAAGGCGATGTTATCTTGCACCTGAGGTTAGTTATGTGCTACTCTAATGCTTTTTTAGCATCTTCCATCTTTGTGATTAAAAGTTTCATCAAATGGTATTAAAAGACAGATTTGAATTTATCAAAAGGAGTAATGAACATGGAGGTTTGAGTTTAGGAGAAGAAAAAGTGAGTAGAGAAACAATCATAGTCTTTAAACTATGTTATACTTGTAAGGAAAAAGTGAGTAGTGTCATCAAGTATATTTCATAGAAGTAGATATTGATGAATGTATCATGCATGGAACAAAGATTGAGTGGGCGAAATGGGGGTACTTTTTGAGTCCTCTTATACAACAACAACAACAACAACCAAGCCTTATCCCACTAAGTGGGGTCGGCTATATGGATCCTTTTACGCCATTGAGCTCTATCTCCTATTATATCATCAAATTTAGGAGTTTAAGGGAAGGGTTTAGGGTTTATGATTTAGAGGTTTAAGGATTTTAGGGTTTAGGGTTTAGATTTTGAGGGGTTGGGCTTTTAGGGGTTTAGGTTACGTTTATGATTTTGAGTTAAGGGTTTAGGGGGTTTAGGGGTTAGGTTTAATGTTAAAAGTGATTTAGGGTTTACAATTTTAGGGTTTTTAGGGTTTACGATTTAGGGTTGTATGGTTTAGGGTTTACGATTTAGGGGGTTTATGGTTTAGGTTAAGGGTTTAGGATTTATGGTTTAGGGGTTAGGTTTTTGAGGGTTTAGGGTTTAGGGGGTTTAGGATTTAAGTTTACGATTTAGGGTTTAGGTTTTAGGGTTTAAAGTTAAAGAGATTTAAGGGTTTAACATTTTAAGGTTTACAGTTTACGGTTTATGATTTTAGAGTTGTGGGATTTACGGTTTATTATTCTAGAGTTTAGAATTTATCGTTTGGTCTAATTAATTCAAACTAAAATATAATAATAAATATTAACATTAAACTAAATACAATTATAACTAAAAAGTATAGCTATTCACATTTCTAAAATAACATAATTATAAATATACCTCAAGTCGGTAAAAATCTCTCTCTAATTACTTGAATTCACGCAACTTGTAAACCTGCAAAAACAACATTCAAAAAGTAATCAACACTAAATTCACATCATGTATCCTACAACTTATGCAATATTTATACAACACAATGTAAACATGTTCAACTCGAATTTATCACTACACCAACGCCAGCACCGGGCAACCCCCGCCAGCGGCCAGCCCCCGACAACGGCCAGCACAGCGGCGCACAGCGGCCAGCCCCCGCCAGCGGCGGCCAAGCCAGGCTAGGGCCTGTCAGCCCCGGCCAGAGGCTGCCAGCGGCGGCCAACCCAGCCAAGGGCCTGCCAGCGCCGGCCAGAGGCTGGCAGCGGTGGCCAACGTCGGCCAGAGGCTGCCAGCGCCGCCAACGGTGGCCAATGCCGGCCACAGCTAGCAGCAGCCGCGTGGCCAGCGGCCGCACAGCCAGCAGCAGCCACTAGCCGCCAGCGCCGGCCACTACAGGCCAGCGGCGGCCAGCGCCGGCCGCATGACCACCCTCCACGAACCGTCGATTTTGTTGAAACCTACAGAACTCCACCGGCGACAACAACCAAGAACACGAAGGAAAAAACAAAAAAAGCAGCTTACCACTCCGGCCGGCAACGACAAGGCGGCGAGGAAGGAGATTGAGAGGCGGCAACGTCTAGTTCAGAGGCGGCGGCTGGTTCGCGAGAGAGAAACAGGGGCGGCGGTTGGTGGTTCACGAGAGAGAAAGAGGGGTGTCGGCTGGTGGTTCGCAAGAGAAGGAGATTGAGAGGCACCAGCGGGTGGTTCGCGAGAGAAAGCAAGAGAGGCGGCTGGTTCGCGAGAGAAAATGCGAGAAAGAGGGGCGGCGGCGGCTGTTTCGATCGAGAGAGAAAAGAAAGCGTAAGGGGGGAGTTAGGTTAAGTGAAATTTGACGACGAAAGAGTTTCGTCGCCACATTGGCGACGAACGCACGGTTTGTCGCCAATTTGGCGATGAACGGACGGTTCGTTGCCAAATTGGCAACAAAACACGATGTTTGTCACCAAATTGGTGACGAACGAGTAGTTTCGTCGCCGATTATGACGATCATATTTTGATTTCCCGGTGATTTGGCGATGAAAATATTTTTCGTTGTAAATTTACGACAAAAATATTTTTCATTGCAAATTTGCGACGAAAACGTTTTTTATCGCAAACTTCGTCGCAAAACAAAAAAAAATTCCCCATTTAGTGATTATCTCGTATATACAAACAATATCGATCTCGTATATACAAACAATATCGATCCAATCAGTTCGATTCATAAATACATATGACCTGTCATCAAACAATCACATCCAATCCAAAATACACCAATACAAATCAATCAATAACATCCATTCATTACATTCAAATATCCATAACATACAAAGATCCATATACATACAAAGATTCATAACAACATCCACAATCCATAACATGCATAATATATAATCCATCCAACTCATACAATTCATCAAAGATCTACAATAGACATGTACACATGTCTATATATAAGTCCAACCAACAGTCATAACAATCCCGAAAATCCATAAAAGTACTGATATAAGCAAGATCAAGTCTTGTTTTCTTTGCAATCAAGTGACTCATCTTTGCAATCAAGTAACTCATCCGGGTCATCCTGACCCCGCCAGCTGCTCGAGGACGATGGGGGCGGTGAAGCTCGGAATTGACATACTCGCCTCAGGCTCTGTTCCACCTCCCACTCGGCAAGCATCTCATCAGCTTGCCGCGCTCCCATCGTGGCCTCAGCCATGTTTTGTTGAAGCTGATGGGTGTGTCTACGTGTCTCCGCAATTTTCCGCTCCAGTCTTTGTGCTTTGCTGGTAGCTCTGGTCAATTCTTGTTCCAGCAGCCATATTCGTTTGCTTGCCACATTGCGCTCTTGTTCACGCGCCAAGGACTCACCACGAAAATGGGCAGCCCTCTGAGCCCAAGTTCTAGCTTCTTGCTCAGCCTCTTCCTTCTCTTGGGTCAATTGTCTCAATCGTTGGAGCAGAGCAGCATGATCCATAGCTTGAGAAGATTCAATAACAAAGGAACAAGGATATGAGGGGATGTTTGAAAAAATATAGCTAATCAGGACCTCCAACCAAAGAGAAAGTATGTATAGAATGTTATTAGAGGATAAGCAATCTAATCAGGGCCTCCAACTAAAAAATCATTTTCATCATTAATTTGGTCTAATTATTTCAAATTAAAATTTAAAAGTATATATTAACATTATTAAACTAATTGCAATTATAACTAAAAACTATTCAAATTTCTAAAATAATTATACTTAGCAATATACCTGAAGTCGATAAAGTATCTCTCTAATTACTTTCGTCCATGTATATTTGTCAACCTGCAAAAATAACATTAACAAATTAATCAACATCAATACCATATTAACCCTATCACAATCGAACATCAATATAACATTAACAAATTAATCAACATTAATCAACATCAATAACATCAATACAACATTAACAAATTAATCAACATCCACATTAACAATTTGTCAACCTGTTCTAACGTCTACACCGCCAGCCAGCCCCCACTAGCGCCGGCCACCGTCGCCTAGCGCCGCCCACCGCCGGCCAGCGCCACCCACCGCCGGCCAGCGCTGCCCACCGCCGGCCAGCGCCGCCAGCTGCCGCCCAGCGCGGGCCAGCCGCCAGCAGCCACGTGGCCAGCGGCCGCGCGCAGCAACCGCGCAGGCGCACCCAGCGTGGGCCGCGGCCTAGCGCCGGCCAGCGGCAGGCAGGGACCAGCCAGCAGCAGCCAACGGCCGGCCAGCGGCGGCGATGGCCCCTGTAGCTGTCCGGCGGCCAAAAGCAAACAAAACGCGAATGAAAAATAAGGAAGAAAAGGAAGGAAGAAGCTTACCACACACGAGAAGCAAAGATCCGGTGGGAAAAAGACGAGATTTGGCTGTTCGCCGTGGTTGAAAGCGGCGGAGGAGGTAGCGATTTGGCGTGGGTTGAAAGCGGCGGAGGAAGAAGACGGGCAGATTTAGGGATTGATTAAAGAATTTGGCGACGAAATAACTTCGTCGTCAAATTCGACGACGAACAGCCTATTCGTCGCCAAAATCGACGACGAACAGTATGCTCGTCGCATAATCGGCGACGAACGCGCTGTTTGTCGCCGATTTTGGCGACGAACAGGCTGTTCGTCGTTGATTTTGCCGACGAACGCCGCCTTCGTCGCTGATTTTGCCGACAAACAATTGGTTCGTCGTCGATTTTGGCGACGACCAGGTTGTTCGTCGCCGATTTTGGCGACGAACAGGCTATTCGTCGTCGATTTTGGCGACGAGCAGTTCATCGCCAAATGTCGGTGATTTTTTAATTTACCCCGCGGTTTTGCAATGATTTAATGTTTCGTCGCAAATTTACGACGAAAAATTTTTTTGTCATAAATTTGTGACAAATTTGACAACGAATTTTTTTTCCCGACGAATTTGGCGACGAAATTAATTCGTTGCTAAATTAGCAACAAATATTGATTTATCACAAATTTCGTTGCTAATCAGCAACGAAAAATGGTTTCGTCATAAAATTTGTTGCACATTTGCGACGAAAAAATTTCGTCCCAAAATTTCGTCCCTAAAAATCTATTTTTTTGTAGTGTCTTGAGTCATGTAGGAGAGATATGCGACGAGGGCCGATGTTGATATCGTAGAGTGTGAGTGGTTGGATACTGGATGGTGACGATAGCATTATGTGAGGAGCGATGACGCAAAGACGAAATACCTAAATATATGAGTTAATTTGAGAATTAATATTTTAAAATAGGGATAAAATTAGAATAAAATATTTTTAAGTTCTCCTTTCCCTTCCTTACATCCTAATGCTTTGTTTGGGAGGAGGTAAGGGAAGGGGACGGAAGGAGAAACAAGGGAAAGGAGAATTTTGACCTTTGCACGTTTGGGATAAATGAGTTAAAGAAGGAAAAGGGAGAGAAGATAAGTTTTACCCTTACATGCTTATAAATCGTTAGAATTTCTTACACTCCGATTTGGGGTGTAAGAAAGGGAAAGCATATTCAAAAATATTTTATTTCAATTTTATCTATATTTTAAAATATTAATTCTCAAATTAACTCATCTATTTAATTATCTCGTCTTTGTGCTATCACTCCTCATACAACACACATCGTCACCATCTAGTGTCTAACTACTCACATTCCACGATGTCGACATCAACCCTCGCCGTAAATCTCCTCGACGACAAGACTCAAAAGGACAAAGATAGATAACCATAATCTTCTTCTTCTCCTTCAAGGATAGAAACTTATCCAAATAGCATGCATTATCTATTTTAGGGTCTTCCATATCTCAACTTCTACATGCAATACTAACAGAATTTTACAATTTCTCATTCATCCTCTACATTTATTGTATTTTTTAAGAAGTAAGAGTATTTTTTGCAACTTTATATATTTAACTTTATAATTTTATATATTTAATTTTCATTTCTCTCTCCTTTCCTCTTAAACCAGGTAACATATCTTACGTTAATTAATGAACCTTCCATTTCTTTCAAAGAAGAGAAACATAAATCCTTTATTTCCCCTCCCTTCTCCTTCCGTTAATGAATTTTTTTTTCTCTTACTCCATCCAAATAGAGCGTAAATTGAAGTGTAAGAAATAAAGTGATTCATGAGTATATAATGGGTAAAATTTACCCTTCTCTCCCCTTCCCCTCCTTAACTCACTCTATCCCAAATAAAAAACAAAATTCTTCTTCTTTTTATTTATCTTTCCCTCACCTCCTCCCAAACATAGCGGTACCTTATGATCAATAAGAAATGTTAATAAATTCAAGAATTCTGCCTAAGTGTGAATCTTCGCATGAATTTATTGTAGTTAAGTTCTTTTTTTTTAATCTTAAATCATTTCCCCCTCTAAACCCTAAATCTTAGCCATTATTACCTCCAACTCTGAGCATTGTACCTCACCCTAAATCCTAAATTATACTTATTCCCTAAACTCTATATCACTGTCGCTAATACTTCCACAAGAATCGTCGTATCTACTACATCTCAAAGTCGTTTGTCTATCGCACGAACTATCATCTCACATAGTTTTTCCATTCTTGTCAATTACTTCTTTTGCTCTATTTTAGTTTCTTTTATATCACCAATTAAAAAATTTGTCTTTATTTTTATTTCTTGATCCTTTCTTTCATCTTCTACGGAGTAGGTCTTTCTAAACATAGTATTATCATCGTCTTTGGTAATAAAATTATCTTTACCATTCCATTTTTTTCTTATATGATAATCCCCAAAATCTTTATTAATTTTCTTGCTTTGCTTGAAATCTACCACTATATTATGATTTTGTTTTTTCTTCTCTTTTTATCATCATATTATATATTGTTTTTCCTCCACGGCATCCATTTATTATTGTCTCCATCTTTTACTATCTTATTCCACCACCATTATTAATTTTCTATTATATTTGCTCCCCTTTTTCTCTATTTCCTTTTACCATCCAAAAAACGAGAGCTAAAATCCAAAATAGAACCCTAAACCAGACAAAATTAGAATTAAAAAATAGAACCCAAAATCCATAACCCATAATATAGAAATCAAAATAGAAAACATAACCTAGCTAGAAAAACAATCAAAAGCCAAAACCTAAACCCAAAAACTAGATCTAGAACATGAAAATAAAAAAGAGACGGATCAGATAGACAGACCAAATAGATCGATCAAACAAACAAACTAGACAAAGGAGTAATTCAAGTTGAAAATAGAAAACTTCTATTTACTGGCTTAAGGGGCAATGTTAAAATATTCAATAATATTTTATTATATTTTAAAAAAATATTGGAAAATATAATAGTGAATTCTTTTTAAACCAATGATTTGAGTGTTAATATAATTTTTAATTTTCAATAGTACTAAAGAGGGTATAAGTGAGAGCATAAATGACTTTATAAGTTTTAGGAAATACGATAATTATATCGATCTTCTCCTAGATTTCATCATCTTTTCTATAGAGTTAGTCACAATGAAAATATTAAATAATTTAAAGAACAAAGATAAGAGAACACACCATATTTATTTGGTTCCCAACCACTTGGTTAGTACTTCAAGGCCTATGTATGAAGAGTGTCCATCCATTAGTGTTCTCCTTTCTGAAATATCTTTCGGAGGAGGAGAAACCTTTCTTATAAGTTATAATTACAAGCACAAAAGATAAAGAATATAACAACAATGCTTATAATGAATTACAAACAAACTGTAGGATCTTGTAACACGCTAAAGGGGATGAATAGCGCGTTCTTCACTTTTCGTTCATTCGTTTCTATTAAAGTAACTTAGCAGCTGATATTAGAACAAAATACAGGGGACTCACGGATTTTACTTGGTTCCTAACCCCCCAGGGTTAGTACATCCAAGGCCTACTCCATCCACTAGTGATCTCCTTTTCAAATTTTATTCGAAGGCGAGAGAAACCCGTCTTACAGTCCGTATAAAAAAATACAATAATTGAAAGTAAAGGACAAGTAAGAAAAACTAAACCAAATAGGTGATGCCGATCTGGAAGTCTTAAGTGTCATGCACTCCTCCTGGATTTTCCTCAATTGCACGTGCCTAGCCCCGTTCGCATTCCGAATTGTCGCTAGTTGGAGAGGAGAACTTGTAATTGGATGTTCTGGTTGTGCACGTCGCCCCTCCTTTTATAGCATGCTTAGGTCGACTGGAGCCAATCTCCGATCGACCCCACCTAGACCGCGATCCTCTTTCTCCGCAGTTGACTTGCCCTTTCGATCGATTGGAACCACTCTTCAGGTCGACTCCAATTTGACGTGGTGGATCTGGATAGACTTCGGCTTCTGTAACATTTATTCACCTCCGATCGACTGGAATGACCACTCAGGTCGACCGGAATGAGTTGACTCAGGTTTGACTTGAGTTGACCCCGGGCTTGGTTCAGCTGTCTTTGTTTGCTTCACCTCTGCTTTCTTCATTTTGCTTCCAGCTCCTGATTCTTGCAAGACAAGCATACAAACAAACAAAACTATCTAAACCTTACCTTGTGAGTATAACTTTGGATTTCTATCGAAATTTTGGATTACTCTGACGCTTACTGTTTCATTCAGGGGAACGCACCCTTATCCACTCCATTCAGGAGAAGTTTTGCCAACAAGCCCTCCAGACTTGTTAAACTTCATGCTTAGCTTTGTCCTTGGCCCCCAGGAATTTTCTGTTGCGACTCGGTCCTCCAGACCGCCAAGACTTCACCAACCCTCTGGTCCTCCTGACTGTACCTGATTGGACTTTGACCATGCTTCTCGGTCCTCTTGACACTGCATGGACTTGCACCTGGTGCACTTGACCTTGCTAAGACTTTTGTCTGATCCTTCAAATCAGGATTTTCCTTTGTCTAGCCTACAACTAGGATTTTCTCTTACCTAGCCTACAACTAGGGTTTTCCCTTACCTAACCTACAACTAGGACTTTCCTTTGCCCAATCTTCCAGATCAGGACTTCTACTGCCTAATCTAACCGATTAGGACTTCTTGCTAGTCATCTGGTCTGGCTATACTTCACTCACTCACATTCAAACATCAAGTCATGTTTGGATCAACCCTTGGTCAAACTGATCAGACCCACGTGTATTGTCAAATATCGAAACTCTAGGCAAGATCTAGTGCTTCTTGCACCGACACAAACTCTCGTGTTGATCTGTCCGGAAGTGCTAAGCACCTCGCACTTGTCCTGGCGCTTCTTTGGTCACACGAGCATACCCTTTTTCTTTGAGCATAGAGTCGAAGTATTCAACAGTAGAGAATTGATAATTTGAACATCTGCTCGAGGTTGCTTTTATAGGACTTTTTTGGTCTATCGATCAGCCTTGATCAGTTTACCGATCTTGAATAAAATTGATCACCACGATCAAGTTCATTGCGATCTCGTCGTTATCAAGTTTCCTAAATTGATTTTTCATTCTATCTAACCATTCGATCTACTGATATGATTTTGGATCTACCTAAGCATTCGATCTATCAAACTAGTTTTTTGATCTACCTAACCATTCGGTATACCAAACTAATTTTTCGATCTACTGATCTCGTGGTTCACTCTGAAGTTGGTATGGCTACATCCGTTGTCTTCATCTACTTTCTGTCTTGTTCCCTGCTCTAGATTCCTGTAAGACAAGCATATAACTATGCAAATAAACAAGCCTAACTTGTAGTCTATCTGACCTACTAGCTTATTTAAGTCTTATCCTATAAGTTTG
Organism: Curcuma longa; assembly: GCF_044706935.1. Classification (NCBI taxonomy): domain Eukaryota; kingdom Viridiplantae; phylum Streptophyta; class Magnoliopsida; order Zingiberales; family Zingiberaceae; genus Curcuma; species Curcuma longa. Next base: position 1,143,611 of record NC_133861.1, read on the forward strand.
ACATACTAAGTATGTTGGTGTAGAGAGCATCATAATCGAACCTATATTTTGATGTTGGTAAATGTTTAAGGTTAAGTATTGTTTGTGAACTAATCAATTAATCTAAGTGTGCAGGTAGCATAATAGGAAGTCTTAGCTAGAGACTAGATAAGGAAATCCTAGTCAGAAGGACTGGGCAAAAGTTTTGGCAAATCAAGGACACCAGATGGAGAAATTTAATGAGATTTGGAGGACCAAGATCGATTCAGACCATAGACTGGGGTCAAAGGATCAGATGCTAAACAAAAAAATTCAAATAGGCCTGGAGGATCAGATGTTTAGAAGACAGGTAAAATCTCCTAAGAGGAGTAGGTGTGGATGTGTTCCCATAGAAGGAAACAGTAAACATCGATCTGACCTAAAGTTTTACTATAAACTCAAAAGTCAAGAACAAACAGTTGTAAAACTGTCCTAATATAACTTCCTATATTATATTTTTACTGTACTAACTCTTTGATGCATGAAAATAGGGTTGGAGGAAAATCAGACTCTGAGTGCTCAGAATTCTAGGCACTCAGAAATGACAAAATCACATTGATAGTGGGATCGAATCGAATCAATTGGGTTGGGGCAGCCAGAAGAGAACTCAAGCATCCAAAATGGCTAATAAAAGAAGGTCACAAGACTCAAGACAATAATTTTCTACTTCCTCCCACTTTCATTGTGCTTTAAAATTTTGATTCTATGCTGAAGCTCTACTCCGATGACTCTACTCAATTTATTTCTCTTTTGTCAGTAGCTTTCATTTCTGTATTCATCTTTTTTCATGCTTTAAATTGTAAGGAATCGATAAACTTGTTACTAGTTCTACTCTTTGTAAAAGACGAAAAAAGGAGGTTACTAATGAATTGCCCATCGAAAGCTATCAATGATCGTAGACCTTGGAGTAGGAGTCGTAGGCTGTGAATCAAGTAAAAGAAAAACGTCTTCTTATTCTTTTGTATTTTTAATTTTCCACTGCGTCTCTGTAAAAAGTGAAAAGCAACAAGCGTTATTCACCTCACCTCTAGGATGCTTTTGATCCTACAATTGATATCAGAGCCGGGGGCGCTCTAAATTAGTGCAACCACTATTCGAATATTTTTTCTATTATTCCTTTGTTTATTTTTTTATCATTTCCCGCACTACTAATCTAAGACCAAGTTTTGAAATATTTTTCCTCATCTTTTATTGTGTGCAAGATTTTGTAATGACCCATCAAGAAGGCTACAACAAAATCCGACCTCCCCTCTTCTCTAGCGAAGACTTCGAATACTGGAAGGGTTGGATGAAGGTTCATTTAAAACCCAAGTGAATATGTGGGTCATCATCCAAATTGGGTTTACACTTCCAACCGACGAAGAAGGGTACCACAACCTTGCAAAAAGGGAGACAATGCCACCAAATGAAGAATCGAAGAAGCAGATGTAAGGCTACCCAATCTCTACAATGAAAGTAAGTAAAAGATATTTAATTTTAAATAAATTATATAACATCAAGATGCAGGAATGAGAGTCTGCAAATCAACTACACACTCAGATTCAAGACCTTCTCAATGGCCTACGTGCAATTGGGCAACTCATCGAGAACCGAGATATAATAAGATATGCACTAAAAGCATTCCCAAGAAATATTTTATGGGCATTAATGGTCGATGCCTACAAGGTATCTTGAGACCTTTCAAAAATAAAATTAGATGAATTATTTGCTAAATTTGAATTGTATGAGCATACTAATAGTATTCCGGTCGAGAAAGGTATTGTTTTAATTGCAAATCAAATTAAAAAGAATGAGCCAAAGTCTAAATTTCATCCCGAACCCAAAGATGAATCAGATTCAAAAGACAACGACGAGATCACCACCGAACTAGCCAATCTAGTTCAGAAGATATTTGAGAAAAAGAAGGGGTTCAACATATCTGTAGTCAAGAAGGTGATCCAGTCCAAGAACAAATAAAATGGATCAACTCGAACCATGAAAGTTAAAGCTGAATTAATTTGCTATGGGTGTAATGAAAAACGGAATGTCCAAATCTAAAGAAAGAAAAGAAGCAATGGAGGAAGACACATATGAAATTTAACTTTAGTAGTAATAGACATAGTAAAATAATTGTCAAAAAAAAAGAGACATAACTAGTTATCTATAGTTGAGAGAACTTTAAGTATAAAGAATCATTTTTAGAAAAGGAAAGAGGGGATACTAGGATGATTGAAATAAAGGAGTACATCAAGTATTCTGCCTCCAAAGTTTGAAGAGAAGTTTTACAAAATGGTGAGTAGATTTATTATATTATATGAAATTAAATATTGAGTTATATATTTAGCACATGAGTAAAAGATGAAATCATAGAGATAACAATGCTAAGATGGATATGCGAACATATCAAATGGATAGGATAAGAAATGACACCATTAGAAAAAAAAAATCATGATTTTATATATATATATATATATATATATATATATATATATATATATAACCAATAAATACCTTACTTAAGTGAAATGAGATCATGATAAGGGAAAAAATCAAAAAATACTTAATTAATAATGATAAAATAAAATAAAATTTATTTAAAAAATAGATAAAAATAAAATAAGGGATCAAGTCACGTAGAAACATCAATATATCCGATATACTTTAGTGGAATAAAAATTTGATTATTGTTACTGCTTAGTTTAGTGATAAAGGAGTAAAATTTTAAAAAAAAAATTACAGTTAATGTGCAAGAGGTTGAATTCTTATAATGACATTGTCGAAAAGAATTCAATCCTATCGCTTTTACTTGGAAAGAGAAGTATCATTTAATTTAAAATAAAGCTTCTTGTCACAACAATTCCTATCACAAATTTATCACAATAAATCTGCACCATTCGATTTTAAAGTTAAGATTAAATTCAGGTCGTAGATTGAATGGGTGATTGTGATGGCTTGGATTTAATCTTCTATTTTAAAATCTAACGGTCCAGATTTGTTGTGATAAATTTATGACAGGAATTTGTTGTGACAAGAATCCCAACTGTTTAATTTAATCAAGACAAAAAAATAATTTTCAATCAAATTAAATTGTTGAAGTCAAAGGATTAAATCAGTTTTACATTGTTATAAAATAATTTAATTGGATATTTTATTTATATTTATATTTTAAAAATAATTTTAAAATAAAATATATATTTTAATCAAAATTATAGAACTCTTAAACGTACAATTTTTTAAAAATATTATTTAAAAAATCTAGACTTGTTGAAAACTTTCATAAAAAACTTTAGTTAAAATCAAGAAAAATAATTGTTTGAAAAACTCTAGGCTATTGCTCCTTTTTCCTCCTCATTTTCGGTTAGACTCTGCCTCCTTAGTCAATAGGACGAATTGCATGACTAGTTAAAAGATGAACGCTTGAACAACTTCTCTTCAAAATGTCTTTGACTTTTTATAAAAGGACACATTTAAAATTTTGAACAGCGCTTAATTTCAAAAATATTTTTTCTATCTTTCAACTTTAAATTAAAATATGAAAAAAAATTATTTTAAATTGAATCAAATTAAATCAAACTAAATTAAAAAGTTTTGTATAAAAATCATTGATAACCTTAATTAAAAGCCCAATTTTTTTAAAAATAAGTATATCATTAAACTCATAGGGTGCGTTTGGTTGGGGGTCATCCGTGATTACCTTGGTTATGTGATTACTAAGTAATCACATAACCAAGGTTATAGGGAATAAAACATAACCTAATGCTGTTTGGTTTAATCCTAGGTAATGTGATAAAACCTTGTTTGTTTGAAGGTTTTAATACATTACTTACTTTAACATTTACTATATTACCCAAGTTCAATTATAATCATTTTTTATAACTAAATTAATTTGATATTTAATTATTTTTAAAATTAAATTAAATTATTAATTATAATATTAATAATATAATATATATTATAAAATTTAAAATCTTAAATTATCTTAAGAGAGGCTCTAACAAATCGGGATAAGTATTTGAGCAAAATCGAATCGATAGAATTGAATAAATCGAAAATCGATTAGAAATTGAAAATGCCAATTAGAAATTGAAAATGCCGATTAGAAATTGAAATATCATCTATATGGTGCTATATCAAAAGTCATATTCAAAATAATTACAAATCAAAGTATACATCAGAAATACAAAACACTTCAAACACCTACTCATTCATAATATTGAATCATATATATATTCACACAAACACAATATTTGGTGCTCTTCAGCAGCTATCTGTCCATATTTGGTGCTCTGTTTAGTTTCAGATTTCATCTTCTCATCAAGAGACAATAACACCTTTCATCTTCATAATCATGGTAGCACTGTCATAATGGAGTTGTTGCGCTTGGTAGAGTAGGAGACCCATATCACGAATTGCTTCCTCCAATTCCTTCATCATCAATGAAGTTTCCATCATTGCAGCAGTTGACAGAAGAGCTTGACATTTTCGAATCTGGGAACTAAGCTCCGCTACGAACTGAAAGTTATTGTTATCTTTAGATACCACAACCAAAGTATTTGCAAGAGACATTTGGTCTATTATTTGCCTCGTAAAGGAGTATGGACTGAGCATCTCAACAGTAATGTTTAGATCTTCAATTAGGCTAGAGTGGAAGAGTTTCTGCAACATAAAATGAAGGTTTCAAGGGAAGAATGGGCGTAGATGTTAAAGCTAGACAAATTATAGAAAATTAAAATGTGAAAGATAAAAACTGCAAGCATTCTATTCCTATGGAGCGGTGCAGACAATGGGAAAAAGAATAAAGAACAATTAACTGGAATGACATGTTCATGGGCTTCTGGAACAAATTTTGTTATCTCTCTATTCTTTACTTTGGATTCAGAGGAAGATTGAATCCAAAATCTAGGGATCTCTTTGTGTAAACAGTGAAAGATGTCTAGGGCATGAGAGATACAATTCTCAGAGCTTTTTTAGGAAAACAAAAGCATTTGCTCTTTACAGAAACATCACTTTGCATTGCTGATTTCAAGCAACGGCCAAAAGTTTCAACTGTGTGTCAAAGAAGATTTGTTGTTTTTTAATACCTTTTGTTGTTTCAACAAAAAGTAGACATTAATCAGTCCGAAAGAGATTACAGATTTGAATCCTTCCGAGCTTGAAGCGATAATCAAGTAAAAAAGATCCAGAAAATCACAAAGAAAACATTTTATCCATTCAAAATAGAGATCGCGAGGTAAGATCCCACTTGACGGGCCAACGCCAGCGTGGAACTCGGCAGTTTCTCCCGACTTAGCACCACAAGGAGCAGCAGCACCCTAAGGCCGCCGACAACAAGCCACACCCAAGCACCAAAGAACCACCGCCTCCGAGCCGGCCGTCTGAGATCAAACGTCCGCCGACTCATTTTGCGGCCTCTTCAGCACCCGCGACGACAACCGAACCGATCAAGGGCAGCGCTGGCCGACGCGCATCTTCGGAGATCGTTCGCTAGGGTCTTCACCCTCACGAGGAAGAGAATCTTGGAAAGCGAAGAGGAGGAGGGTTGCAATCGTTCGCTAGGTGGACGAAGGCTTCAAATCGCCGCCGTGGAATCGTTTGCGAGGGTTTCGCTCGCGTGATCGGGGACGGGAGTCGGGTTTCTCAAAGTTTTTGTTGATAACTTTGAATGGATAACCAAGGTAATCACAGATTTCACACTTTTCTTACAAAATTCAATGCTGTGAAGGGTAATTTTGTAAAGAAAATTACCTTAACCCTGGGAGGAATCAAGAAAAACTTATCTTTTTTTCTTGGTTCTCCAATTCCGGATTGGATGCCCTTTTTTGCTGACGTATGCTGACGTGTCGGGATTCATGAATTACATTATCTCACTGGGATATGTACTATATATAAATGATAATGGATGGAAATTATTACCTAAATTAATGTTTCCAAACAATGTGTTAGTTAATGATAACTTTGATGATTTGGATAGCCAAGGTAATCAAGATATTTTTGACCAATATATATAAATAGAGATCAACAAGAGGCATTTAAATTTTCAACTTTTAAAACGAACATAAGTTAAGACCATGAATATGTATTTAAAGGTTTGATATTTTGGGCCAGCAAAAAAAGTCGATCAAGAACTCATTTGAAAGCTCAAGAACCGAAAAGAGGTGCTTAAAGATTGCACCAATGTCATTTATTTAGACAAAATCAGAAATTGTTCGATCATTTTCAGAGTTTATATATGTCAATTTAACGACCATTTTGATAATTTATTTTTTGCAACTCCAAGTCAAGTCGTTGCAACTTGGTTCAATTATTTGTGTAGATTCTAAAATATTATTAGATTTTTGCAATAATATTTTAAAATAATCACATTGTTTTCTAAACATTGAATACAAGTTCTTAGCAAGTACAAAAAATTATTTTTAGTTTTTTATTCAAATTTAATTTTTTAGAGTTTTTTTATTTTTTTAATACATTTTGTTCCAAAATAACTAATGTTTTGAAAGAAATTTTCCACTTTTTTGTGTGCTTTCAAAATTTATTATAAAATTTTATGATCTCGTGATAGTTGTTTTATGATTGAAGGATGTTCATCTATTTTAAAATTTTCAAAACAAAATGTTTTGAAATCAATTTTGAAAAATTTTAAACTTAGTACTGTTTTTAATTTTGGATTTTGTAAATTTATTTTTGGTGGGTTTTCTGATCTTTATATGTTTTTTAAAAAAATATTTTTATGAATTTCCTTGAGTTTTTGAAAAAAAAATGAAGCTTTTTCATTTTTTTTTAAAATTTCATTTGAGAGTTTTCTATACATTTTATTTATTTATTTATATTGTTGATGATTTGAGTTGGAATCGCTCATGAAAATGATACAGCATGTTTTCTTTCAAATGGTGTAGTATTTATTTATCTACGAACCAAATTCATTATCAATGTTTGCTAACTTTCTAAGTCAACGAGTCAAGATTATAAGACTTGCTCAGTAAGTACCAGTTGACTTTGACGGATAAGAATCCAATGTGAGCCCCTCGTTTCCAGATCAAATGTGGAACAAAGTGATCCGCCCTTTTAATTTAAAGCAGCGATACCAATCGAACACCAACACAATTATAGAGAGGGAGAGAGATCATGGAAAGATCTACAACTACACTGGCATTCTTCTTCACTTCTCTTCTTTATTCTTCTTCCTCACCACTCTTACAAGTGGAGTGCTCGGCAGATCTCAAAATAAAAGCTGCGCTTCCTCCTCTTGCGGTGTCCTCGACGATATCCACTACCCGTTCCGCCTACAAGGCGACCCGTGGTGGTGCGGTAAGCCAGAGTTTGAGCTCATCTGCGAATCAGGAAAAGATGCAGTCTTGCATAACTTGTCATCTACAGACAAGTACCTGGTCACCCAGATATCATATAATGAATCGAGCTTCAGGCTCGTCTATGCCGGTTATGCCACAGCTGGTTCTAATAAATGCGTTCTTCCCAGTGCACCCTTCCCCCTAAATTCACTTTTCAGCAGAAAAATGTTCCTTTGGTTCAATGGATATAGTTCGCTTAAATTTACATATGCAGAATGGCTTAGACTTATGAATCTGCTTGGAAGATGGGCTAGTTTTATGAGCTGCAAACAGGAAATTCATAGCGATCTTTACAAGCCCATCCATTGTCTTACTGGCGAGAATAACTCGGCTACATATGTAATCGTCGGCCACGATGCATATGCAATACGCAACCTGAAGAACTCATGTAGATTCGTCAACTTATTTCCAGTTGACCTAGATTACACAGACATGGATGTGTTTGAACTCCTGGCGAAAGGAGTCTTGGTTCGATGGGATTTCACACCCTTTAACATTTTCGAGCAATGTTGGAAACACAGTTGGTAGGAACGGAAAATAACGTTTAATTAACTTTATTATATATGTATTTCACACTTTTCTTACAAAATTCAATTGCTGGTGCAGGTCATATGTATATGATTCCTCCCTCAACGTGAATTCCATGATAGCTTATTCCCTCGTCGCCGAATTACGTCTTTTATTTTGCGTTTACGTGGAGGAGAGCGCTCGCAATCATAATCACGTTATCTTCGGTTTCACAGTGGTCTTAGTCCTTGCACTAGATATAGCTCTTTGTCTGCTAGGTATGGTATGCTTTTACTTCATTGATTTTCCATTCCAATTGCATAACTACTAGTTTCTTGTTCGCTATTCGCTTGTTACTACAGTTGGCAGATTTGTGATTGCACCTCTAGTAATTTATGCATTCCTCGCATACAATTATTGGAAGACAAGAAAGCCCATCGACTCAGTTGAAAAGTTTCTGCAAATCCAGCAAAGTCTAACTCCTACACGCTACGCCTACAGCGACATCATAGCCATGACGAGTCACTTCAGAGAAAAACTAGGCCAAGGCGGCTTTGGTTCCGTGTTCAAAGGATACATTCTTGGTAAATTCCCTGTCGCGGTCAAGATGCTTGTCGGCAGCTCCAAGTTCCACGGCGAAGACTTCATCAGCGAGGTCTCCACGATTGGCAGGATTCACCACATCAACGTTGTGCGTTTGGTTGGGTTTTGCTCCGAGGGATCAAAGAGAGCACTCATCTACGAGTACATGCCCAATGGCTCGCTGGACAAGTACATCTTCTCTGCCGACAGGAGAAACACGTTCACTGTGGAGAAGCTCCATGAGGTGGCCCTGGGCATCGCTAGAGGCATCGACTACCTCCATCAAGGCTGCGACATGCAAATTTTGCACTTCGACATCAAGCCCCACAACATCCTCCTGGATCGCAACTTCATTCCTAAGATTTCAGACTTTGGGCTCGCAAAATTGTACCCAAAGGACAAGAACTTAATATCCATGAGCGTGACCAGAGGCACGATAGGATACATAGCACCCGAGCTGATATCGAGAAACTTTGGGATCATATCAGACAAGTCGGATGTCTACAGCTTCGGAATGCTGCTAATGGAGATGGCCGGCGGGAGACATAATGCAGATGTGCGAGCTGAGAACACCAGCCAGGTTTATTATCCTTCTTGGATCTACGACAAGCTTGTTCAACAGCAGGCAACCCAGAGCATCCATGAGATTGATGAGATTGTAATTAGTGAAATGGAGAGAAAGTTGTGCACGGTGGGACTTTGGTGCATCCAAATAAAGTCAACTAGCCGGCCATCCATGAGCCGTGTGGTGGAGATGCTTGAAGGAGACGTGAATGAGCTACAGATGCCACCCAAGCCTTTCTTTTCCTCACTAGAGCCAAATCTGAGAGAATTAGAATTCTCCTCTTCTGGAGAAGAAGAACTACATGATCAGCAGCATACTTTACGTCCCAACTATTCCGGATTGGCTTCATCTTCTATACAACTATCTGTCATCTCAGAGTATTCTTAAACTTAATAGGTGTATATAGTTCGTTCACCTAATTACTAGAATTTTAGCCATCATCAAGGTTGGAAAGTAGCTATGTTAATAAGTATTCCGTTTAATTCTGATACTGTGTGTAGGACTAAAAGGTGAACTGTATTGTATAATCACCGCCCTCATTAAATTTTTACGATATTGCTAGCATTTACACAATAAATATCTTATGCTTGACTTATAAATCATCTTCATGCTTATCATACTAACAAGTAATATAATCTTTAAAAGCTTTATTCATGCATAATTTCAGTTTTAATTTGAATACATGTGGAAATTGCTAATCTCTTATAGTTACCAGTAGTTACTTTCCAAAGAGCTTTGGCACCCAACTTTACCTCTACAGACAACAATCAGCCAGTGTAACTCATGTATTGCATTGTCATTTTAGCTTCTCCAGCTACATAAATAACATAAAGAAACATTTTTAAAATTTGGGAAGACAACTCAAATTATATATATGGACAATATGGTTTAAATGTTGATTGGTGTTGATTAGCATGACCAAACTGTATTGTTCCATTCAGCAATTTATGTGATATTGGGTTTGGCACAAATACTTGCCCCTGTCCCGCCTGTATTGTTCCTTTGATTCTCTCATGCATGGGGAAGAGATGACTGACTAAAAAGGTACAGGAGGCGAAGAAGAGATGCTTTGACTAGAACACCCATATCCTATAGCTATACCTTTCCTTAATTTCATTTGTGTCAATTCAAGTTGAACTCCAATCAGAGTTTGATTGGTTAATAGAGATACATAGCTACAGTGAATGTGGAGAAACCAATTCCTATATTGATAGCATTATGTTATATGAGTTTTGAAAAATTATGGATTAATCTCAGTAGGATGCTATGAGAATTATTACTCTTATTTGATGCACGGCACTTATTTTGATACTCGGAAGGCATTAAATCATAAGCTTGATATGTTTTTACAATTTGTTACTATAAAAATTTCATTAAATTGACTTTTTCATTGATATAAGTTTATAGTCAGAGATAAACAAGCTAAGCGATACCAAATTATAAAATTAGAACTCATTTCATTCGAGTTACGTTGATCTTGAGATGTGTTGAAGCGTGTGGAGTAGCCATATGACAGAATATCAAAATGGTACAGTTTGGGCCTTAGACTGAAACTTCGGACAGACTAATATTTTAAACTTTGACAGTATGAAATGATTTTTTTTTTAACGATTTTTCTGGTATCTACTTGTTTTGTAGCGTTTATACCTTCGACTTCCAACAACAATCTGGGGACTTCCCCACCATGTAACAATGATCTCACCACTATTCCCATTCATGAAAGCTAAGAGAAATATGCATTTGCAGTTATTTTATTAGCCATTTAGGAGCCCTTCAATCCTACAGATATGATGATCTAAAAGCTAGAAATTCTTAGTCCACTAAGCCACCATTGTCACTTTAGGCTGGTGATTTGCCCAAGATGAATATATAGTTTCTCTATGTTCATCAACCATATATCACTTCTACAATTTATTCTTTTAATTTCAATGATTTCTGTTCAACTTCTCCAATTCCATAGGTGAGAGTTAATGTGCATTAACCTACCAATATATATAAATAGAGATCAACAAGAGGCATTTGAATTTTCAACTTTTAAAACGAACATAAGTTAAGACCATGATTATGTATTTAAAGGTTTGATATTTTGGGCCAGCAAAAAAAAGTCAAGAACTCATTTGAAAGCTCAAGAACCGAAAAGAGGTGCTTAAAGATTGCACCAATGTCATTTATTTAGACAAAATCAGAAATTGTTCGATCATTTTCAGAGTTTATATATGTCAATTTAATGACCATTTTGATAATTTATTTTTTGCAACTCCAAGTCAAGTCGTTGCAACTTGGTTCAATTATTTGTGTAGATTCTAAAATATTATTAGATTTTTGCAATAATAGTTTAAAATCACATTGTTTTCTAAACATTGGATACAAGTTCTTAATTAGCAAGTACAAAAGTTTATTTTTTAGTTGTTTATTCAAATTTAATTTTTTAGAGTTTTTTATTTTTTGTAATACATTTTTTTTTCAAAATAACTAATGTTTTGAAAGAAAATTTTCCACTTTTTTTTGTGTGCTTTCAAAATTTATTATAAAATTTTATGATCTCGTGATAGTTGTTTTATTCATTAAAGGATTTTCATCTATTTTAAAATTTTCAAAACAAAATGTTTTAAAATCAATTTTGGAAAATTTTTAACTTACTGTTTTTAATTTTGGATTATGTAAATTTATTTTTGGTGGATTTTCTGATCTTTATATGTTTTTTAATTTAAAAATATTTTTATGAATTTCCTTGTGTTTTTGAAAAAATGAAGCTTTTTCATTTTTTTAAAATTGCATTTGAGAGTTTTCTAAACATTTTTTATTTATTTTTATATTGTTGATGATTTGATTTGGAATCGC